>NW_026694371.1:689048-1378097 GCF_021218885.2 Marmota monax | reverse complement strand
TGTGTCCTGTGGTGTACTACTTGAATGTCAACTACCACCTTTCTGCCACTCCCTCCCCAGAATGGGATCCCTGACAATGGAAACATCGTATGTGCCATAAACTCTCCAGTCAACCATTACTTCATCCTGGGAAAGTGATCCACCAGCAAGTGGGCCAAGATCAAGGAAGGAGGGTAAACACTGGTCTTATTGGCTCTTTTTTTCTAGTACTACTGTACATCCACAAAAGGAGGCAAGAAACCGCAGATTCCTATATGTTCTAGAAGCCCTATAGAGCAAACTGACAGGCTGGGGTGGCTTACAGTTTCTGGGTTTGCTGATGTTGCCATCCCCCACAGTTCTTGAAGTATCCTCTGCAATTACAGACAGCATCACCACAGCCTGGAGGAGAACCTTTTCTCCAAAAGGAGGACACAGGTTTATGGACAATAAATGCTTCATGAAGCCTAGTGTCCTAGGAGTCACTACTAGCAGATCCTCAAGGCCCTCTAAAACAAGCATTTGGGAGACAGATTCTTGGTTCATATTAGCTTAGAAGAGCAAAGCAGAAAAAACTGTAAGAGTGTCCTGATAAGACCAGTAGAAGGGAGGTCTCCTTATGCTTAACCCAGGGCAGGGAGCAAACACATATCAAATGCCATGGACTATCCATGCTCTTTAGAATTGGAGCTCCTGAATGGTCAGGAAGCATAGATGGAAACAAGGAAGAGAGAGGTCAGTGTTAAGGGATAGACCTGAGAGGAGGGAGAGCACCAGTATGTCTACCCCCATGTCTGGGGGAGTCTATGTTTGGTGGTAGCAGGCAGGCCAGAAGTCCAGGGGCAGGTATTGGTGGGAGATGAGAATAGGAAAGGACCTAGGCCCATCTACTGTATTGGATGGAGAATGCAGGTGCACATGGAGGACATTGGTATGAGGTTCTTTGTGTCCCTTGAATAAGGAACTGGGAGGGTCTCTGCAGAATTTATATGGATATGGTGTAAACTAAACCTCTAGGATCCCATTTTTAATGATCACCCTTGCTGAATGAGGTGCTCCAATACACCCCAGTCAGCACTGAGCCTCAGGAGGCCAGTTGCTCTCATGGCTATCATTGAGCACTCACACACACGATCTTGTCCTTGAGTCTGTTTTTGTCCTGGGAATCAGGATCAAAGCCTCTAGGGCTTCTGCCTGGGCTACACACAAATGCAGCCTGCATCTCAGAGTAGACTAGGGATATATAGGAGGACACTGTCTATTCCTTCCATCTTGGTGGGAGAAGAGTGTGTCTGTACATAGGCTGTGTGGTCCTTTTATTCTGAGTGGAATGTGACTCTACACAAACAAGGCAATGGAAGCTACAAGCACAGTGTTGTATGAGAATTGGGCTCGTAGCCCATCAGAAGACCCCACGAGATTACCAGGAGACCACCCTCAGGCACTAGAGTGATGACATGGTATCCTTTTATTTAGAGCTGAGGTGACTCAAATGACCTGACCACTGTCCTTCAGGTAGCCACTGTCCTTCGGGTAGGCCCATTTCCTGAAGGCCTGTATCCTATGTTGATCCAGGACCTGCCATGATAGGGCTTCTGTAATCATATGCAGGACTCTGGACCAACACTTGCTAAAGGAGGAGAATTCAGAAGACCATGAGTAAGTGGTCTTACTCATGGCAGGGAGCAATGGTCTGGAATTGGACTCAGGACAAATTGTAGTTCAAAATAGTAGTATCTGACCTAGAAGAACACTCAAACAGGGTGTGGTGGGCGTTGTGCACAGGAAAACCTGCACTGAGGCTGGAAAAACGGTTTACAGGTTCTATTATCTTCCCCAGTGGCTAATGCGACCCCCACCATGTGTTTTTCCCTGGACCTGAACAGGCGTTCCATGCTGGTATCAGTGAGGAGTAAGGAGGAAAGCTTCCTCTCAGGGTCAGGATGGCTCCATAGCCCACTGATAGGAATGGTTTTAGAGGAAGATGGGAACACAGGGACTAAGGATGAAATTGATACTTTTCTGGCCTGAAGCACAATATTTAAAGCATTGTGTATGACATTAAAACCACAGCCTGTGTGGAGTATTGTCAGTGTTCCAGCAAGCAAAACCAGGAATAAATTTTTAAAAAGTACAGGCTGGGCAACAGCCTGAATAGTCTATCTTTGGACAAATTCCCAAGTCCTCTGTGCCAGAGTCTGCTTCCCAATAAGTGATCAGAATAGTGAGATCATTATCCCTAACTAAAGTAATCTGAGGGATTTCTAAGCATGTATACCACAAAGCTGATCTATAAATAATACCATTGCTGTTTTCTTTTTTGAGAGTAAAACATCCATAGCAGCCATGATCCCAACCTGTCTGCACTGAAACACTCCACCCCTAGGAATTCTAGGGTAAATTATCTCATATATTAATCTACCAAGTTTGTTAGGTTAGTAGAGTCTTACAGAAGAGGAAGGCTGAAGCCTTGGTAGGCTAAGGAAATCATAGCAGAGATACACACGTCCAGCCCAGCATTGACTGAGAACAGGCTGTAGGCCAGAGGAAGGCTGCAGGAAACAGGTGTTCAGAGGAAGGACTAGCTGAGTGTCTGAAACCCACTAGGGGTTGTGGCATCCCTGGGCCATAGCAAAATGCTGAAGTAAAGCAGTTACTCCCCTGGTCTTTGGAACCATTGTTCTCAGTAGGGTAGCATTTGTGATATGGCATCCATTCTAGGAAGCCTGGACCACATGGAGGCAGGCACCACCAATGGCAGGAGCATGGCTAAAATGTGGTATGTGTATTGGTTAGCCTTTTCTCACTGTGACAATACTTGAGGAAAATAACTTAGAAAAGAAATCATGGATTTTGGCTCTGGGTCTCATTGCTCTCCATTTGATTATGCACTGAGTCTGTCTATAATGACATAAGTGTATGGCAGTGGAAAGTTACTCAGCCTCTTGCCAATCAGGGCATAGATTAGGAGAGAGAGAATGAGGGTGATAGAGGGAGGGAAAGAAAGATAGGAGGATGAGGAATACTACTAGGAGAATGAAGATTAAGGGGAGCCAACTGGGAAAATATACACCTACCAAAGGCTCTCTTCTGTGCAGGTCTTTCTTCAACCATGCCCAAACTAGCTGCAGTTCATACCACCTCCCAGTATTGTATTCATCTTGAATGAGTATTTCATGATAACATCAGAGCACTCACCATCGAATGCTTCCCCCAAAACTGACCTATGATCATTGCTGAATTGGGGACCAGTCACTCAACATTTGAGCCTTTTGCAGGAGATTCTGGATGCAAACCCTTGCAGTGTCCTATGGCAGATACAAGAGGAACTGAAATGTTCTGCCAAAGCAGCAGATATTATGTCTGTTGAAGTCATTTTTTCCTCAGGAAGAACTATTGAGGACATCTTTGTAGGTATTGGAGCTGAATTGGTGAACTCGCAGGTCTGTGGATCATGCCTTTCCTGACAGAGGCTCTCAGATGTTGGGAGTGTCCTGTGGTGCATCTGTTGAAAGCCACCTAATACCTGTATTCTCCTCTCTCCCCAGAGCTGAAGATTCCCCATGATGCAAATATCTTTTATTCCCTGAATCCTTGAGTCAAGTATGACTTTGTACTGAGGAAGAAGATCTTCCCAAGTAAGAAGAACAATGAGTGGATCCAGCCCAAACCTCCCCCTCATGATGCAACAGAGGCTCAAAATCACCACAGGAACCTTAAAAGAACATTTTGCAGCTCTCCGACTGGGTAGTACTGAAGCATCACATGATCGTTGGCATTTATTTCTTTAAATATGTGCTCCAAAATTTTGCAGTTACCCATCTATAATTTGCCAGTAGATCCTTGTTATTTATACCACTTAGTAAGACATTTATTATTATAGCAAAACTTTATTGTTTAGTTTTAGCATTTAAAATATAAATGTTTTCCTTTGTAATCTGTAATAATTTTAGCAGCAATTTCTAGAGGAAACAAACAAAAAGGAAGAAATGTTTCATTTGATCAACTAGAAATTTTATTAGGGTTATGGCAGATTATATATCTGAGTAAATTTTCCAGTGGGAGTAATTAAATACTGGATTTCATGGAACACATACACAAACCCATCCACCTACACCCCATGCACTTAGATTGCATGATTGAATAGATTCAATGTCTATGCTGAAATGTTTGGGAGAAGGGTTTCAAATTCTCAGATTTTGAAATGTTTTCAATTACATAAGTTACCTTGGGAATGAAACTCAATTCTAAACAAGAAATGCATGAGTACTTTACACACACCTTTACACATATCCTGAAGTTAGTATTATATGCAATATATTTAGTGCACCTGTATTCTGACTGTGACCATACTTGGAGGTCAGATGTGTAATTTTCTACTTGTAGCATCACAATGGGTCTCCAATGTTTTGATTTTGGAATATTGCAGATTTTTATTTTTTAGATAAGGAATGATATATACCATACATATGTCTTTTTATTTATACATGTAATGATAATGAATGTCATGCGTTTAGGAATCTGTAGACTGTAGAAAATGAATAAATGCCTACTGTTGCCTGGACTTGTCTGCAGAATCCTATAGAGTCTGAGCATCTAAAAACCTAGTCATTGAAGGATTTTTATGGCATGGAACAAATTTAAAGGGGTATTAAAGAATAGAACTATTTTTTTTTTCTGACTCATGGAGCAGGACTCACAGTTGTTCAAGATTTTATGGGTTACTAATCTTTGATAATTCTGTTATTTGTTAATATATTTAATGCAGTTAATTGTAGTTGAAAACTACCCATTTGAAATATATTAATTAGCATTGTTTCTGTAAATATAAACTGACTGTAAATATAAACCATTTTTGATAACTACAAGGAAGACAAGATTTCCAAATTTTCAAACTTGAAATTGGGCATTGTCCTTGAAACTGTTAGTCCCTGAGTTTGAATGAAGGAGTTAGAAAATTTTCAATTTTCCACAGTATATAAAAAATTACACACTTAAAATAATGTATATTTGCTTAAACTATCTACAAATTGGAATTTTGTAAGCAGTCATTCAATTTTTTTAATTGATAGACTACATGTTTATGAAAACTAGAAAGTGTTTTCATGGGATAAAATAGTATCAGTTAATTTATAATGTCTATATTCTTGTTTGATATCTTGCTCCATTTCAGTGTTACCAAGCTTAAATTCAAAATATCAATGAAACAAACACACTGTCTATAGAACAAACCCTGTTAAAGATTTCTTTAATATTTCTTATTTGTGATAGGTTCTCTTATTTTAATCACCATTAAAGAATAATTAGTTATGCATTTTTACCATTATGTAATAAAAATTAAATGCACAATACCAGGAAAATGTGTTTACAAATTAAGCATTTGCATATATCAGTATAGTTAGCATAATGAAAAGACAGGTCTTTTCTAAATGGCTTCATTTTCATTAGCAGGCATTATTAGTGTGTATAGAAGTATTATATGCATATTTGTCCATCTTCATCTTTATGCTTTAAAAGTTCATGATATTAAGACATTTGTAGCATAATAAATAATGTACAACTTAGTCTTGTATTTACTCCTTTTCAATTCTTAGTCTTCCAATGAATGTATCATAATAATTTTTAGGTTTCTAATAACAAAATATCATAGTCATTAATTGGTTGGACATTATTTCTCAATAGAGCAAATCTTGTTTCTATAATAAGAATTTGGCCAAAAAAAATGAATTCAAAATTTATTTCAATATATTATTCTTCTGACACATAGCAAAAAATTTCTTAAGAAATGAAAATGGTTATTAACTACAAGTTATAATAATTTTGTATTTTCAGAATATTACTCTCTGAAAAAAGCATATACAAGAAGTATAAAGTGAGATGGAAGGCACGGCGCTCGGCACAGGTGGAAGGTGGAGCTGCGTGGTGCTTGGTGCAGAACACAGAGGCTTTGCTTGCGGGTCACCAGACCTAGCTCTGGACAAAGCACAAGGTCACCCCAGTATCCCCCACCTCACCAAATACCCTATGCGGGAAACAGACGGAATCCATTTTGGAAAACCTTACTCCCCATCTATCGGTGAGCGTGGCTACCAGCGTGGTTCTGTGGCTGATCAGGTACCTGGTTTCCAACTCCCCAACCCCAGCTGTGATAACTCAAAATTTTTCCCACAAGCTTTTTTTTTTTTTTGGGGGGGGGCGGTGCGTAACTATCAATATGTAACAGCAACTGTACAGGCACTTGGTTTCCAACTCAGAGACTAAGAGTAAGGAGGCTCCAGGTAGAAGCTCAAGCCCTCTCACACTGGCTACCTCCACCATCCTGAACGCAGAGACTCAAGCCAGGAATAGACAACTCCACCTACTGCAAGAAAAGAAAACAGAGTTCTGAGACTTTTCTTTCTTTCTTTTATTTTTTTGCTCTTCTCATCCAATCTCCTTTACTCTTCAACCTCTGGTCCTCACAACCTCAACATTTGTGAAACCAAGAACTTTGCATGAAATAGGACTTTAACAACTTAATCACCAGAATAATATAATATAGAGGAATTGCATATGCCCCACTTCCCCCCCTTTTTCTTCTTCTTATTTTCTTTCTCCCACTCACTTTTTTTTCTTTCTGTCCTTGTTATTTTTTTCTTCCTCCCCCTATCCCACTTTCAACCTCCTAACTTTTACTATTTATATGTAGGGTGATTTTCTAAATACAGATAGGAGTTTGTATACATTCTTCTGTAAATTACCCCTGTCTATTCGTTAGAGTTCTCCAAAGTTGCTAAGTTAGATTAACCCCATACTGTCACTCCTTTCCCCCTTAATATAATGTCCTATGCCTGACCCTCGGTTTTCCATATGCCACCAGAAATGGCATGCCTTTTATGAAACTAATGACTATATTTTAAATAATAATTGAAGCCAACATCTGTAGAAATAGAGTCTAACTATAAATGTATTAATAATGAAAACTTGCTCATAGATGATGTCCTATTGATATTGGGAACTGTTAACATTATCTACGCTAAGCCTCAGGCCAGCATCATTTCTAAATGGAGAAAAACTGAAGGCATTCTCTCTAAAATCTGGAACAAGACAGGGATGCCCTCTCTCATCACTTCTGTTCAACATAGTTATTGAAACACTGGCCAGAGCAATTAGACAGACAAAAGAAATTAAAGGAATAACTATAGGAAAAGAAGAATTTAAACTAGCACTATTTGCTGATGATATGATTCTATACCTAGAAGACCCCAAAAAACGGACACCTAGGTGATTGCATAACTTAACTGTTATAACTTTTGATGCTATAAACATGGGATGAATGTATCATTATAGTACACTGTCTTTAATTTTTTTTTTTTTTTTGGTTTAACACTGAGGAGTGGTATGTCTGGATCATATGGTGGTTCCATTACTAATCCTTGGAGGAACCTCCATATTGTTTTCTATGTTGGTTGCATTAATTTACAATTTCACAAAGAATATATATGAGTTCTGTTATCAACATAATAAATGTATCATTACCAGCAATTTTTATTATTTGTATTCTTTTTTTTTCTAAATAAAAAAATTTTCTTCCTCACAACATCATACATGTATTCTGTATAATGATGAGGGTTTCGTTCTATCTTCCTTGCAACTCTCCTTCTCCCTCCTTTTCCCTCCCACCTCTCTTCCCTATTTAGTGGTAATCTTCTTCTCATGCTCTTCCTCCCTATCCCATTTTGAGTCACCCCCCCCCCCCTTATATCAGAGAAGACATTCGGCATTTGTTTTTTAGGGATTGGCTAACTTCACTTAGCATAATCTGCTCTAATGCCATCCATTTCCCTGCAAATGCCATGACCTTGTTATTTTTTAGTGCTGAGTAATATTCCATTGTGTATAAATGCCACATTTTTTAAATCCATTCATCTATTGAAGGGCATCTAGGTTGGTTCCACAGTCTAGCTATTGTGAATTGTGCTGCTATAAACATTGATGTGGCTGTGTCCCTGTAGTATGCTCTTCTTAGGTCTTTTGGGTATAGTCCGAGAAGGGGAATAGCTGGGTCAAATGGTGGTTCCATTCCCAGCTTTCCAAGGAATCTCCATACTGCTTTCCAAATTGGCTGCACCAATTTGCAGTCCCACCAGCAATGTATGAGTGTACCTTCCCCACCCCCCCCACCCCTGCATCCTCGCCAGCACTTATTGTTGTTTGACTTCATAATGGCTGCCTTTCTGACTGGAGTGAGATGGTATCTTAGGGTGGTTTTGATTTGCATTTCTCTGACTGCTAGAGATGGTGAGCATTTTTTCATGTATTTGTTAATTGATTGTATGTCCTCCTCTGAGAAGTTTCTGTCCAAGTCCTTGGCCCATTTGTTGATTGGGTTATCTGCTTTTTTGTTGTTTAACTTTTTGAGTTCTTTGTATACTCTAGAGATTAGAGCTCTATCTGATGTTTGAGGGGTAAAAATTGGTTCCCAGGATGTAGGCTCCCTATTCACCTCGCATATTATTTCTCTTGCTGAGAAAAAACTTTTTCAGTTTGAATTCATCCCATTTGTTGATTCTTGGTTTTAACTCTTGTGCTATAGGAGTCTTATTAAGGAATTTGGGGCCTGCCCCCACGAGATGAAGATGAGGACCAACTTTATCTTCTATTAGACGCAGAGTCTCTGGTCTGATTCCTCAGTCGGCCATCTTGAAAGGTAAAGAAACACGCTCCCCCGTGGGAAGCAGCCCCTCATCCCTGGAGCCACCATCCCACCTGGGGTTTCTGACAGGAAGAAGCCCAGAGCCCCCACCTCTGCCAGCTGTCAGTAGTTTGGACACCTGGGAGCTCCAGGTCCAGGGGTAGCTCCATTCCCACCATTGATAGCAGGCCCCCCAGCCTGGGCAGCCCAACCCACTCAGCCCTTGGTGCTGACAGACGTAGAAATCCCACCGTGGGGGCCCGTGCCAGCACCCACACACATTCTGCTGGCAGCCAGGCTGCAAGTCCACTGGAGCAACTAGTCCATCAGCCTCTGCAGCTGCTACTCAGAGGCCAGGGCCTGGGACCAGTGTTTGTCCCAAGAACAGGCAGTCCCAGTCAGCATGGGACAACCAAGTTTCATCCCCCTTAATGCTGCCAGTGTCAGTTGCCTCAATTGCAACTTGGAGGACAGATTTGTCCCCAGTTCTTCCATCTCCCATGGCAGAAATGGGCATCTGCTAAAAAAGTAGAGGGACCCCCCAAACCAGAGAACACCATGGGGCAAGCTTGGGACAGAACAGCTCCAGTGGCTGCCCCTAGGCAGAGCACCACCATGAGGACCAAGGGAGAGAAGGCAAAATACAAACCAGGGCAAGCAACCACTGATGTTTGTGCAATTCATGCCATCCCCCAAAGCCTGACCGTGCAGAACCCCTGAAGCTCTCCTGGGAGGAACCATCACCACCCTCGGAAAGGCCACCTCAACTTGTAAGTTTGTCCCCATGCAATCCAGGAACCTGGGAGCCCAAACTAGCTCCCGGATCTCATATCTGTCTTTGGGGTTCTGTTCATCTCCTCCCCAAGTGAAGGAAAGAGAAGCATGAGACAGCATTTACAGGGTAAATGGGGCTTTCGACATATTCAGCGCCACTAACTAGACCATCCCTATAGTGGTCACTTTACAGGGGACAAAAACCAACTCTGTTCTTGGAGCCACGAGGGCCACTCCTTTAAGTGCCAAAAGGCGCCCCCTTACAGGAACCCTGAATTCCACCTCGGAGCATCAATACCTCCATGAACCAGGCTGCATAGATTTACAGAGGGAATCATATCACCCATTTCCCTGGTGGTAAAGGTGAGGCTCTGGGAAAGGACATGAATTATGAGTTAGTCAAGGTCCTGCCTGGAAGAGCTGGGACTGGAATTCTGGAAATCTGGCTCCAGAGCCTCATGTGCAGAACCCTGCAGGGGAGGCCTGATGCTGGGAGCTTGGAAGGGGGGGACCCATCAAGTTGGGGTGGGGGGCTCAGAGAAGAATGAAGAGATGGGTGTGGCTGGGGAATTCGTCCAGAGGGGGAGACCAATAGGAGAGGGAGGGGATCGAGTGAGGGGACTGCATGAGCAAGGCCAGGCAGCGGGAGTGTGTGGGTCAGGCAGAGGAATGACCTGTGAGCAGCTGGGGGTGCAGGGACGGAGGGGGACAGGATTCAGAAGGAAAAGAAGGTTGGGCCACACCATGGAAAGAGCCAGGTCTGGCAGGGAGACACCACCCCTCCCTGCTCCATCCTCCAACTGTCTTTGAGTCTGTGCCTTGAACTTCCCCAAACCCTCCCTTCTCACCACCTCCACTGGCCCTATTCCACCCCTCCCAGCTCTCACCTCCTCCCTGCCTCGCCCATAACAAGACAAAAAGCTCAAAGCTGCTGGCCATTTCCATGTAGTTCTTTTCCCTGCACCTTGTCCCCACATCTGTCTTAACTTGAACTCCAGGTCGGCTCTGTAGGGGCAGTGGTGGGTGACACACAGGATCTCCCTGCTTTAGAGCTGGAGAAACTGAGGCCCAGAGAAGTAATTTCTACTTCTATTTCAGATCTTGGGCCATCACCCCCTTGAGGAAGCCCTCCCTGCACTCTCTACTACCCTGTCAGGCCTGGTTTTTGGTTATTTGTTCTCAGAGGACCAAGGATTTTTGCTGTAGAGAACTGGCCTCAGGTTGTCACTGTCTATTCATTCACATGGATTAGTTTATGTCTTTCTATGTCACTTGGCATGCAGGGGACACTGGAGAAACACTGAGCGACTGAATGACAGTTTGGGTTCTTGTGACAAGTAACAAGAAGAGGTGTTAGTAGAACATGGATGGGGCACCACATCGTCCCCACTTGGGGTATAAAAAGTCTAGGAAGCTTCTATAAGGGGGTGATGACCTGGTTGGAGCTTGAAACCTGAGTTGCTGGTAGCAGCTGGAACATGCAGGATGGTACCTGGCAGGAGGTGAGCCCCTGGCTCCTGTCACCTTCAGGAATCTGGGTTCAAGGTCCAGTGGTCTAGGTAGCTGGGAATGTGGGCCTGTGAAGGCCTCTGCCCCAGCTCCATACCCCAGGTGACCTTGAGGCAGGCAGGGTGGCACACCCTTCCTCTGCTCACTCCCCTTTGTCCAGTGGTAGCCAAGGGGCATCTGACTCACCTCCTCTTTGCCCCACTTCCCCACAGTGAGATTTATTTTAAAGTTACCTGAAAATCCCTCCAGCCTTCCTGATTCAGCCACCCTGTCCTCTGTGATTCTCTTGTGAAGGTCAACTGAGGGTCCCTGAAGGACTGCAGCCCATGCACCTCACTGGCTCAGCTCACCCACCCCACCCTGTGGCTCTCCACTCTCCCCCACCAGGTGGCAGAGGCTTCTGGAGGTCTTCCCACCAGGAGTCTAGAACAGGCTTATTTATGTAGAATAAAAAAATTACGTATTTCATCCCATTTTCCTGGTCTTTGACAAAACAATTCTATTTGCATAAGACTAATAATTCAGTGACCTCCTTAAAGGCCATTTTTCTCTTGATTCTGGCCCATACAGAGGCCATGCTCTGTTAGAGTGGGAAAATAATTTTTTCTTGGTCACAGATTTATAGCTATAAGCAGAGCACTCTGTGAAAATTCTTTCTAGTGAGTAGTCTGGGCTTAATATTTCCTATACTTACATATTATGAAGGAGACCTTCCAAACATTGTGGTTCTTCTGTGCACCTCATATCCCTTCTCATTATCTGGACCACAAGCCAATTTCAAATTTCCCCATCCAAGCAAATGGCCTAAGGACAGAGAACTCCCAGATGCTCAAACAACAAGGAAACCAGAGAGCCAGGACAGGGCCTCTGTAGTAGTGAGGAGCCTGACCAGAGAGCCAAGTAAAATGAAAGCCTCCTGCTACCCAACTCTGAGGGCAAAGCTGCCAGGAAGTGAGAGGGAAGGGGACATCATGTCTCTGAGCCTCCACTTTGCCCCAGGATCACAGAGGTCAGGGTGAGACCTGTGCTATGCATCTAAGCAGTCTGCCACCAGGTCCCATGTGGGAGAAGGTGGATGTCATCTTAGCAAAAGAGTTTTCTCTTGGACCCCACAGGAGTGGGTCCTGACCTGGAAGAGGATGGTCTGGTGGCTGGTCCAGCTGAGCTGCCAGGTTGAGAGGCCAGCACAGATGTGCACCTAGATGCAGCCTTGCTCATGGTGGTGCTGGTGCCCCGAGGCAAACTTGGGCATTTCTGCTTGGGTGGGCCCTTTGGGGATGGCACTGAAAGGAGGGGCCTAGGTGGCTCCAAGATCATGGTTGCTGTTTGTCCTGTGTAACTTGGTCACCATGGAAATACTCTGGTGGTGGGGGCCACAGAGAGTCAGGCCCAAGCTTGCCTCATAGGTCTGTCTGGTGCTCGAGGGTCCCTCCTCTTAGAAAGGAGATGCTCATTACCCACAGGCTGCTCCCAGGTTCTCTGCTCTCAGGTTCCACTGAGGACACTGCCAAGGGCATAGTCATGCAAGTTGGTCTTTCTGGGGTGGTGCTGGCCCCTCGATTTCTGCTTGGGTGGCCTTTGTGTCAAGCATTAAATGGAGGGGCATTGGTGACTCCCTGCTCATGTTTGCTGCTTGTCTTTTGTCCCTTGGTCACTGGAGGTATTCTGGTTAGAGGTGCTGCAGGTTTTCATGCTCCAGGCTTGCTGTCTGGGCTTGGAGTTTCTCTTCTTTTGGAGCAGATGCTCAGTGCTCCAAAGGCCAGTATCACATCTGGAGGGAGGTCTGTAGTCGTAGAAGCCAGTGATTCCACAGCATGGACTTTCAAGTGCAGGTGGCCTTTCTGGAAATGGTATTGGTCCCCTGCATTGATCGTAGGGGTTTCTGCTTCGGATGACTTTGGAGATGGCAGTAAAATTAGAAGCACCCATAGCTAGGGTGTCTTAGCAGGTCCTAAGCTGGACCCATGGTGCCCAAGTCCTGGAAAGTCCCACAAAGGAGAATAAGCCAGGGCAGTCCCTGCCAGAACCTGGACTCTCCAGCCTTTGAACCCAAAGGTGCAGGATGCCAGCCTTGCCTGCCTTGAGTGTAGTAGTTGTCAAGTGCTTCACAGTCGTTGCACAGGAGCATTGCTGGCACAGTCAGGCATTTCATTGAGATGAATCCAAACCAGGGGAACAGGTTTTTGAGCAGTATTGGATGTGGGAATATATAATGTGATTGGCTTTCTAGAAGGTAACCTCATCGCCATGGTTCCTGATGGGCACTGCTGAAAATACAGAACCATCCGGAGGACTGAAAATTTGATGAGTCATTCATTTATTTATTTTTATACCAGATATTGAACCTGGGGTTCTTAACCACTAAGACACATCCTCAGACTTTTTTTTTTAAATATGTTTATTTAGAGACAGAGTCTAACTAAGTTGCTTCAGACCTCTCTAGCTTGCTGAGGCTAGTTTTGAACTCCATATTTTCCTGTCCCATC
The DNA here is from genome assembly GCF_021218885.2 of Marmota monax. Classification (NCBI taxonomy): domain Eukaryota; kingdom Metazoa; phylum Chordata; class Mammalia; order Rodentia; family Sciuridae; genus Marmota; species Marmota monax. Next base: position 1,364,675 of record NW_026694371.1, on the reverse strand, counting down.
TTCCCCAATGCTTGGACTACGGGTGTGTGCCTCCAAGCCCTGCTGGGCCTTTCATTTTGGCCAGATCTGAGCCTCTTAGTACTTTTGTTAGGAAATGGCCAGGAGGAGGGAGAGTGGATCTTAAATGGATGGTTTGTTATTGTAAAGGGCTGGGGATTATAGTTTGAATTAATCTAACAGTCTTCTTAATATTGTCCTGAGCATTGAATTTACCCATATTGACCCTACCTCTCCCCCTGCCCAATGCCACTGTGGATCACTGAGGGTTCTCTATGGTCCGAGTTCAGCCACAACCCTTTTCTTGGTTACTTCTCATAATGACACACCCATGAACTGCATATCTTGACTGGTAACTAAAGCTTTCGTTGGTGGTGCTTTCAAATATGAAACTATAAATTTGTTATCAAGTGACTTGTCTAGAAATCATTTTCTTCCAAATTGTTCCAAAGAGGTCAGACTGGAAGAGGACCTAGTCACTGGCCAGGCTGACCTTCTTCAGGTGTTCCAGACCCTCAGTGATTTCCATCAGTTCCCCCTCTTTGTAAAATCATGCAATAGACTTGTGTTTGGGGAAGCAGCAGGCTTAGGATTGAAGCAGGAGTTCAATAGAGGTTTTCAGCAGGAGGCTATGATAGGAGTCCTCAGTGCTTCCCCAGTGAGCTTGCCTTTTAATAGCAGGTAACCCTGAGAATGGGACAGCTATCAACAACTAATAGATATCAGTACTCACATGAAACAGCTGATGTGCTGTGTTCACCAGCCTATTCTTCTTCTTTTTTTTTTTTTTGATATTGTTTTTTAGTTGTCAATGGACCTTTATTTTATTTATTTATATGTGGTGCTGAAAATTGAGCCCAGTGCCTCACACATGCTAGGCAAGCACTCTACCACTGACCCAAACCCCAGCACCATCAGCCTATTCTTTAAGAAGAAAGGATGTTCATAACCTGTTAGTGTCAAGAAAGCCAAAGGAGCACATGTACTAGTCTCTGGGGAGTAGTAGCCTTCTAGGGCAGGCTCCCTGACTGTGTGTTAATTAAGTGTCCTGGTCCATGTGGGCAAGATGAAAGTCAACCTCAGTGTGAACTGGGAAGCGCAGAGCTGATGACCAAAGAGAGCTGTTCTTTGACATTGCATTTCCTTCATCTATCGTGTTTAGCATGAGGAAGATTTTTTTTTTCCTTGTGGAAATTGAGTTAATAGGTGGTAAATAAATATCTTAGTTGCTTCTGATGTGGCTGAGGAGCACTTTCAAGTGTTTAAAAAACTGGTTTCTGTATATCATTCTATAGCTAATTGCAATTCTTATGAAACCTTCTCATAGGCTGTTTCTGGTTTTATTGGGATTTTTTTCAGCTGCATTGTGAATTGGATGAAGGACATTTTCCCTTCTTATAAATGGTTTTGTGGAATTTTGAGATTTGGGTTTTTATTCACATTTGAAGGGAATAAATCAACCAGCCTTAAGAACATGACATCTTTCTGATGGATAGAAGCAATTCAAGGAAGAATAAGGATGATGTCTTTTAGAAATGCTATAGGAATATTTGTTTGGGGGTCAATAAATAACATGCTTAGAGTTTAATAAATATTTTGTTATGTCATCGTAGTTTCTACATTTTTGTATTCTAGTAGAATTTTATCTAGTTTTAATATTTGTTTTTGAGCAGACATCTTTATCTTGAGAGATATCATTTAGTGTTACTTTTCAAAATTTGCAGCTGTGTAAATCCAGATGCTTGGTGAAGCTGCTCTAGTGTGAGGAAAGCCTCTCCTGTTAGGCCAGGAGCCTGTAAGGCACCATCAGCACATATGAAACCTGCTATGTATTATAAGCAACAGGAAATAGCACAGAAGCTGCAAGTGCATTTAGGTCATTTGGAAGTTGAATTCTTGTCATATCTTTACTTTGCTTAACATATCTTCTCCCCTTTAGTTCTTTCTTATAGTAATTTGAAGCTGATGAATTTACTGGTATTTTCAGGAGAGCATATACAATTAAAATATTTTTCAATTCAGTATCAGTTCAAAGAACTTAGCATCACCTGCCTCTCACCTTTGGTGGGAAGGTAATGAGCAGCCACTTAGCTCTGTGTGCACAAGGATGATGGTCCTGAGTCTCCTGGGATGGCTAGCTAAATCTGGAAGTTCCTTAGGAGATGGAAAGACATCAGCTCCTCATGTTCCATTCAACAGTGAGCACAGGGCGCTCAGTGAACATGCATTAGGTTTGTGAGTGTTCCCTGCAGGGTCTGGTCTCCTATTCCCTTTCCAGACCTCAAAGCTGAATTGTCTGTCCTTCTCTCTGCTCCAGTAGCCTCAGCTATTGAGTACTATTGCCTCTGAGATGCTTCTTTGTTCATACTACTGGGATCTTGCCTCCAAAGTTTAGTTGGAAGAATAGGAGGAAACTGTTGCTTTAAACTGCACACAAAACAAAAGGAAGTGGCTTTGCCTTTCCCTAAAGACATGGAGATAGAGAAGTCCGTTTCCGTGGTCATGGCCATGCTATGGAACAAATTCTTGGCCATTCCACACCATCCTTGCTTCTTATATGTTTTGTGCATCAGTGAATTTTTTAGCCCTAGCATTTTCACCTATGGGAGGCGTGTAGAAACGGAGGCACAGAAATGCCACCTCCTTGCCATTTCATGGGGTCCTCAGGTCTCTGCCTGCTGCCCCACCAACTTTCCCCACAAACCTCTGGAATTTCAGCAGTGCCCTCTGCTGTGGGCCTGTGGAGCCAGACTAAGTTAGACTTCCCGTGACTCAAACTTGGAAGTGATACCCCATGAGGCTTGTTGATTTCTGTTTCTTAGAAACCAGATGCTGATGTGGATCCACTGAGAGAGGAGGGAGCTACAGGCTTTGGGCACAGGATGCTGTGGTGTTTGAAATCCCCTGTAGTGTACCCCATCATACGATCGGAAGAGACATTGGGGCAATTTGATTTCGCACAGGAATTAGAATTCTATGGCAAAGGGGAGGCTATCTCTGAAAATAACCCTCCAGTGGTGCAGAGTGGGGACCATGGCCAAGAGAGGAGCTGACTTTCCCTCTGTCACTGTGGGACTCAGGTCATGGTAAAGTTGGATGTCATCCTTTGTCCCTTAACTTCCTATGTCATGTTATCTGTATATTTGTGCATTAGAGACACATGACTCCTGGATTAGGGTTTCTCAGGGAGTCCATGTATGTGTGGGCACATGTCCCTGATGACAACCTCTAAAGCAGATGCTAGAATGACCCCTGGGAACATGTTGAGAAGCTATGGAGGCCCTGCAAGGCACAATGACTTCCTCAGGGCCACACACATACCCACAAGAAGGGGAAGGGTCTCAACCAAGCTCTGTCTCCCCAAACCAAGGGAGCTGGCTACACCCGGGCCTGTCTGAGGGCCTGATCCAGGGTGTGTTGGTGTAACTGGGTCCACCTGTGCCTATGTCATGGGAAGACTGCAGCCCAGTGGGCCATTGGAACCATCTTGTGTAAGAAAGGGGCTCAGCAAAGGACTTCCTGAGACAGTGACCTCACTTCCTTGGCCATGGAACTCACAGAACTTGGAACCCTGGTAGCTAGGCACTCACAGTCCACAAACAGTCCCAGTCTGCTCACTGGTGTTGAGACAGCAAGCCCAGAGCCATGAGTTCTTGTTGTCTACAGATCTGTGGGTGCTTAAGCCTCAGGGCTTTTCCTGAGTGTGGAGGTGCTGGGTCAGCGCTGTGTCCCAACGACTCTGGCAATTTTTCCCAAGGAGACCAGAAGTGAGACAGGACAGGGCACCACAGGTGTCCATAGTTTAACCCACATTCAGATTCCCCTTTCAAAAGTGCCAGATCTCACCAGGTTTGTGTCTGTGTGTATGTGTGTGTGTGTGTGTGTGTGTGTGTGTGTGTGTGATGTCTCCTGAGAATATGGAGGGAAAATATTTTGATTTCCCCTGATGTATGGCAGTGATTCCTTTTGCAAATGGCTACCGTTTTCCTGTTGAAATGTCCCTCTTTGATTGCCCATCCTAGGGAGAAGAGGACCAAGGCTCATCAGTGGATGTGTCCTGTCTTGTGGAAACCCTGACATACTTCTCTGGGAGCTCGAGGATGGCCTGGTGCCTGCCCTGCAGCAGGGGAACACCCCCTGTGTCCATGGGGTTTTGTATTTGTACCAGGATTTGGCCAGTACCCAGAAGGCTCTGGAGCTGCTGGGTAAAAGGTGTGTATGACCTCCAAGCCCTGGCCCATGGCCATCTCCTGGCCTGGTGTTGGGAATGCCGGGCATCACTCTGAACCTCCGTCAGCTCTGAGGAAAGTAGGGTTTTTCAGAGGAGAACTCTGCCTGGGTGTTTAGAAATCCAAGTAGGATGAGCCCTAGGAGTGTTTGCCTCATAGTGGTCCTGGGACACAGGCTGGCGATGGCTCTGGCCTTTCCCTTGGGGCCTGTCCCCTCCCTGAGAGGAAGTTCTCTGCCTCAGACCTCACTCTTCTGAGGCCTCAGGAAAAGCAGTTTCCACATTTGGGAAGGAGTCTGTGGGTTGCATCTGGGAGGGTTCCAACCTGCCTGTAGACAGAACAGGGACCCCTGGGGTCAACTGAGAGGGTCCTGGCCCTGAGGTAGCCAGGCAGCAGGTGGTTGGGTTCATTCATGGCTCAAATATATATGAAGCACCTACCTTTGGCAGGCACTTGGCCTATCATTTAGGAATCCGTGCAGACAAACTCTCCCAGCCCTCCTGAGCTCCCGTTATTGTCAGTAAGTTAGTCAAGTCCACCAGGCATCTCGACAGATGAGGGACACAGGATATTAGAGGTCACAGCCTCCTGGTATTCTCTAGGTATGGACGCCTCCAGCCATATGTTGAGGAGGAGTACCTTCAAGACAAGAAGTGAGTGGTCTTTGGGCCAAGAGGGAGGGCTGCTGTCTCGAGAGTGGTCACTGGGGGGGCTGTTGTAGAGGATGGCTGGGCAGACCTCAGGGTCTACCCTGTTGTTTCCCAGCAGAGGACAGAGGTCTGGGGCTTACTCTGTAGAAGGAACAAAGCAAGCTGTGGTGGGATTCTGGGTACCCAAGGAAGAGAGGCGTGGCTGGAGCCCAGAGCCAGGCCCCGTGAGGATCCCTCTCCAGCACAGCCAATCCCAGCTGGATTGCCCATGCTTTTTTGTATAGAGACTGGAGAGAAAGTGAGGGGAGAATCCTACCCACACATGTGCCTCACAGTTTTGCCCCCTTTGCTCTGCTGCATGTGACCTGCTTGGACACTCTCTGGGAAGCTCCCCATGCAGGGGACCTTGGGAGGTTCCAGCTGAAGGAGAGGCCCTTTACATCATTATCTTCCAGTTGGTACAGTTGGTGACCCAAGCTGCCATCCCATTCTTTCAAAGTCAGCCATCTTCCCTGGCAGCTACATAAAATTCACACACACACACAAATGCCAGAGGCAGGGGGTCAAGAAACGATTAGACCAGAAGCCTCCACTTCTCCTAGAATGTTTTCTCGCTGCCCTAGTTCTAAAGTCCTTGAGGGCACCTCCCACGTGTGAGCACCTGTGCATTGTGCCAGATGCCCCACCACAGCTATCCGCCTCCTCCCACTAAAACTGTCTATTTTATTTTTTGTGATTTTTTTTTTTTTAATGTCTGGGATGGCATTGTAAGTATTTTAGTAGCAAACATTTATGTTGACACAATAGTGCTCAATCCATTCACCAGGCTGTGCCACCCCCAGCACTGAATAGCTGAAGATGGAGCCCCCTTAGAGCACAGGGGACCTGTGGGGCCCCTGTGCATGGAGCAGAGATGACTGCCTAAAGGGTGGTGAGGATTTCAGGGCATTTTATCCCCTACTTGTGTAAGAAAGGGACTCAGCAAAGGACTTCCTGAGACAGTGACCTCACTTCCTTGGCCATGGAACGTTAACTAGGTTAGATGTCATGTGACACTACAAACCCTGTTCATATAAGACAGCAAACTTAATATGTGTCTTCTTATTGCTCCACAGATCATGACTCACCTTCTTCTCATTCCCTAAGAAACAATATTGAAGTTAGACCAGTTAATTACTCTGTAATGGACTGAACAGTTGGAATAAAAGGAAGAGTTCCATGTTTTGCATTCCAAATAGAAAGCTGTGCCTTGGCTGGGCTGTAGCTCAGTGGCAGAGTGCTTGCCTAGAATGTATGAGGCACTGAGTTCAATCCTTAGCACTACAAAAAAAAAAAAAAAAAAAAAAAAAAAAAAAAAAAAAAAAAAACAACTAAACAAAGAAAGGCATGCTGTTGATCTAAAACTATTTAAAAGAGAAAGAAAGAAAGAAAGAAAGAAAGAAAGAAAGAAAGAAAGAAAGAAAGAAAGAAAGAAAAGAAAGAAAGAAAAGAAAAAAAAGCTGTGCCTCTTGAATAGTTAGTCCCAATGAGAATGCAAGGGAAATGTTCATAAAGAAAATTAAAGTGCTGCTCCAGGGCATATGTGAATGATAAGAAAGCAAAACAGCTGATAGGGATAAAGTTTTCATAGTCTGGAGAACAGATGAAACAAACCACATTCCCTTAAGCCAAAACCGCATCCAGATAAGGCCAAAACATTAGATTTTTCTGATGCCAAGAGAAGGGAGAAAGCTCCAGAAGAAGTCTGAAGGTGGCAGAATTTGGTTCATGATGTTCGAGGCAAGCGGCCCATCTCCATATAAGACAAGTGCAGGGTGAAGCAGCAAGTGCTGATGTAGAAGCTACAGCAAGTCATGAAGAAGATCTTGCTAAGCTATCTGATGAAGACGCGATATGGTTGAGTTTCTCGGTGTCCCCAAAAAGCTCATGGGTGAGACAATGCAAGAAGGTTCAGAGGGGAAATGATCCTGTTATGAGAGCCTAAAGCCAATTAGTGAATTAATCCCCTGGCAGGATGAACAGGTGGCACAGATAAAATGGGGTGCCCACACCCTCCCCAAGCCTGGAGGTGTAGGCGCCACCTATGGAGGAGTCCAGTTGAGGGTGGAAGCGAACAGCAGTCATCCTCAACGTTCCACATTAGGGTTCCACATTGGAGGTTCCCAGCAACCAGCGGCATCCCTCTGCGGGCAGGGCATTCATCAGCGAGCCTAGGCGCCCTAAGGCCCTTTGGGGAGTCCAGTTGAATCGGTGGCTGCATGGAAATAGGCGTCCAAATAGGAGCATCCTCATCCATTGGCGGTGGCGGGAGTCTGCTTCCAGTGCAGTGGAGGTGTTGGCAGCATTGCTGGTGGCCAGGTCGGGACTCCAGTGGCCACAGTGTGGAGCGCTGGCTGTGGCGACAGCGACAGCGTAGGACAGCGGGCCTCAGAGTCAGAGGGCGACCAGAGGATGGGGTGCCCTGTGCTGTGGCTTCCCCAGGCCACTTGTCTTGCTCCTGGCAGGGCCTGCCTGCTCAGGAAGCAGGACACGGCAGGCGGCGGTACCCACACAGCCTCTGAGGACCTTATGCTGCGCACGCAGGTGGCGCCTGGCACCGGCCCTGAGCCCCCCGGGTGGCAGCTCGCCCCACCCCGGGTTCACCCTGCCCCTCCCTGGGTTGCGGCCTCTGGGGGGGGAGTAGGCCCGCTGCCAGCCGGGGCAGCCTTTGGAGAGGACACCCACCCTCCCCAGCGACATCTCTCCTGGGCTGTGGCCACTGAGAGCAGAGGCAGTGGGGGGTGGGGCTACAAATCTTCCCCCTCAAAGCGCATCCCTGGAGCGGGACAAGAGTGGAGGGCATAGATGGCAGAGGGAACCCCAAGACGTGCCGTCCTTGGTCTTGGTCTTCTGCCACCCTTAGACAAGGAAATGTACTTTAAAAAAAATAATTAGCTCTAATTAGTTGTACATAACAGCAGAATTCACTTTGGTTCATTGTACAGAAATGGAGCACAGCTTTTCATTTCTCTGGTAGAACACGATGTAGAGTTGCACCATATGTGCAGTCCTGCATGTACCTAGGGTAATGATATCCCTCTCATTCCACCCTCTTTCCTACCCCATGCCAGTCCCTCCTATCCTTCCCCTTTGCCCCAAGTTCCTCCATTCTTCCCTTGCCCCCCTCATTATGGATCAGCATCCACTTATCAGGGAGAACATTCAGCCTGTTGTTTTTGAGGATTAGCTTTTTTCACTTACATAATATTCTCCAACTCCATCCACTTACCTGCAAGTGTCATAATTTTATTCTCTTTTAAAGCTAAGATTCCATTGTGCACATATACCACATTTTCTTTATCAGTTTAGCTCTTGAAGGACTTCTAGGTTGGTTCCACAGTTTACCTACTGTGACTTGAGCTGCTATAAACATTGATGTGGCTGCATCACTCTAGTATGCTGATTTTAAGTCTTTTGGGTATAGATTGAGGAGTGGAATTTCTGGGTCAAATGGAGGTTCCATTCCATGTTTTTTGAGGAAGCTCCATACTGCTTTCCAGAGTGGTTGTACCAATTTGCAATGCCACTAGCAATGTATGAGTATACCTTTCCCCCCCACATCCTCACCAACACTTATTGTTGCTTGTATTCTTGTTAACTGCCATTCTGGCTGGAGTAAGATGGTCTTAGAGTAGTTTTGATTTGCATTTCTCTAATTTCTGGTGAAGTTGAACATATTTTCATATATTTGTTGATCGACTGTGTATCTTCTTCTGTGAAGTGTCTGTCCATTTCCTTAGCCCATTTATTGATTGGGTTATTTATTCTTTGGGTGTTGAAGTTTTTGAGTTTTTTATATATCCTGGAAATTAGTGTTTTATCTAATGTGCGTGTAGTAAAGATGTTCTCCCACTCTGTGAGCTCTCTCTTCATATTATTGTTTCCTTTGCTGAGCAGAAGCTTTTAAGTTTGAATCCATCCCATTATTAATTCTTGATTTTATTTCTTAAGTACAGGGTCTCTGGTCTAATTCCTAGGTCCTTGATCTACTTTGAGTTTTGTGCAAGGTGAGAGATCGTGGTTTAATTTCAGTCTGCTACATATGGATTTACAGTTTCCCCAGCACCATTGTTGAAGAGGCTATCGTTTAGCTAATGTATGTTTTCGGCACCTTTGGCAAGAATGAGATAACTACATTTATGTGGGTTTTTCTCTGTATCTTCTATTTTGGACCATTGGTCTACATGTGTATTTTGGTGCCAATAGCATGCCGTTTTTGTTACTACAGATCTGTAGTATAGTTTAAGGTTTGATATTGTGATGTCTCCTACTTCACTCTTCTTGCTAAGGATTGCTTTGTCAATAAGGATTTCTCTGTGTCTACTTTTCCAAATGAATTTCATGATTACTTTTTCTATTTCTATGAGGAATGTTATTGGGATTTTAATTGGAATCACATTAAATCTGTATAAGGTTTTTGATAGTGTGGCCATTTTGACAATATTAATTCCATGAGGGAGGAATTGGAATCAGGTACCTGCTCAAAAGGGGACGGATCCGATAGCCACACCCACCTCAAAATGGCAAGGAATGCTTTCCAAGATGTAGTCGGTGTGCTTCCAGAGCCGGGGTGTCTGGTGATGTCAGGGGAACCAATGGCCTTGTGCTGTGGGGAGGTAGCAGCTGAGTGACCTGCGTGGGAGTGGAGCGGAGTCTCGGCGGTCTGCAGATGTGTTGGTAGGTGGTTCTGCTAAGGCGCTGGCCGAGTCTTAAGTGAACTGCAACTTTGGCTTTGGGTCCTGCTCGGACACTGAGGCCCGGAGTCCTGCGCAAGGTCACAGCGCTGGTCATTTCTGTAGAGAGAAGCTGTACAGGGGCCTCTAACACTCTCAAGAGATGCAGAATTCCTACTAGGAGAGAGATCTGGGTCACAGAGCAACACAGATGCTGCTTCCCTCTGGTCCGCCATCTTGAAAGTCTTTTCAATTTCTTTCTTTAGTTTTCATTGTATAGGTCTTTCATCTCTTTTGTTAAATTTATACCCAAATATTTCATTTTTGAGGCTATTGTGAATGGGATAGTTTTCCTAATTTCTCTTTCAGAGGGTTCATCACTAATAGATAGAAATGCATTAGATTTATGGATATTGATTTCATATCCTGTGACATTGCTGAATTTGTTAATATTAGAAGTTTTCTGGTGGAGTTTTTTTGGATCCTGTATGTGTAGAATCATGTCATCAGCAAATAGGGATAGTTTGAGTTCTTCTTCCCCTATTCCTATCTGCCGCAGTCTGGCTGGGCACAATCAGGAGCCACTTGTCAAAAGAAACTAACTTTATTTTTAGAACCACACACGCCAAACAAAACAGCCTCTCAGGAAAAACCCTCAGAGCCTCAACTGCCACCACCGGCTTTCCACAAGCCTCTCTCTCCCACACAAGCTTCTCTCCACCTCCCACAATCCTCCTGCTCTTGAGGCCGATTGGCTGGGTCACGTGGGCGGAGCCAAAAAAGTCCCCCAATGAGCAGCTCCGTGGTCTGAAAGGGCAGGGAAACAGCCCAATGAGCATCACCGCAGAGGAGCCAATCAGCTAGATGTTGCTGGGGCCGCTGTGAGCCAATCATCAGCCAGCAGCTGGAAGTTTGCTGGCAGCTGGAAGTTTGCTGGGGCCCCTTTGGCTGTGGCTCTCAACACCTATCCCTTTAATTTCTTTCATCTACAGCTCTGTTGTGTAGTCTAAGCTGTAGTGGAGTTTAAACAGCAGTATAGTTTAAACTCTGGCTAGAGTATCAGGGACTATGTAGAGTAGAAGGTGAGAGAGGGCATCCTTGTCCTGTTCCAGTTCTGAGAGGAAATGCTTCCCATCAGAAATGCACTTTGAGGATGAAGAGGTCCTAGTTCCTCTGCTCTCTCCCCCCACAGCCCAGGTGGGATGTCTCTTAGGAAGGTGGGGGTCCTCTCCCAAGGCTGCCCCACCTGGCAGATGGCCCAGTTCCCCTGCAGAGGCCACATCGGGGATGGGGCGAGCAGCCACCCGGCGGGCTCATGGCCAGTGCCAGGCGAGGCAGGTGTGGGCAGCCTAAGGTCCTCAGTAGCTGCCTGGGTATTGCCACCCCCCTCGTGCTGCTTCCTGAACAGGCCGCTCAGCCAGGACCAAGACCCAGGGCCTGGAACAGCCACTGCAGAGGCCATTCCAGCCTCTCGTCGCCCTTCCACTCTGAGGCTCACTGCCCTGCGCCCTCGCTGCCGCCGCCAGCCTGGAGCTCTTCACTGTAGCCATCGGACTCCCCACACGGTCGCCAGATGCCACTGCAGCAGGATTCCTGTTACCCCAGCAGGATGAAGATGCTCACCACTGGACGCCTCTGTGTCCTCAGCCCCGTTTCCAGACTCTACTGGTGCTGCCGCCACCGTGCAGCAACCAAACTCCCAAACCCCAGCTGGACTATGATGCTGCCCACCAAGGGCCCAACGTCAATGCCCTTCACCCCCCGCCATGATGCCTGACTCCAATGCCCCATGCCGGCTCCCGGATGAAGCTGCATGTTGTTGCTGCCACCACCAGACTCCATCATGGACGCATGACAGCGATACTCAGCACTGGATGCCCACTTCACCCACTGCAGCCAGACTCCTGTGGCACTGCAGGACAGAAATGATCATGGCAACATCCCTCTGTTGTCACCACAGCAGCTTCTGGACTCTTCTGCTGCCACCACCACTGTGAGTATGCAGCAAGGGATCTCCCAAACAGCAGCTGGATGCCAACACCTCAGCTGTTGCCACCCCCACGCCAACTCTCAACTCCGGACCTCCTTCGCCTGATGCCCTACGCCTGAAGCAGCTACATGTTGCTGCTGCTGCCACCAGATGCTACCACTCCATGAGGCCTCTTCAGTGATTCCATCCCAAAGATGCTGCTGTGCTGCCCAAGACCACAGAAGCTGGGAAGTTGGGCAGTCTCCATCCCAGTCGCCTCATCAGTGCCCACCGCTTGCCGCCTGCCTTTCCTCCCCCAGGACCACCCACCAGTCCTTCTGGGCCTTTGAACAGGAGTTGTGCTGACTCAGGGAACTCATCCAAGGAAAACAAGTGAGTACTTTAAACAAAGGTTGCAGTCCTCACAGCAGGCAGTGGGCGGGGCTAGGTGGGTCCAGCCTGCTGGTGTGGGGGCAGAGGTGGAGCTACTGGCCTCCTCTGGACCTTGACCCTGTGGGGCAAGCTGGAGAGGGATCTCTGGCTGCTCTGGGAGCCCAGCCTGGAAGCAGCTTCCTAACTCACCCTCACACTCCTCTCTGAAGGGGACTCTGGTTTCCAGAGAAAGCCATCTGGGCTCTTGGGCTCTGGGCAGTGGTATGAGCCAGACTGGACAGACTCCACCCACCTGGACTTGGGGAAAAGCCCCCTCTTGGGAAAATACCCTCCTAGAACTACCAAACTTAGTCTGACATTGGCTTCTTTCATGAGATTATCAAGAAAGGAAAAATATGTTACCTAGTTTTGTCTTGCAAAGGGTAGTGTGGGGAGAGGCAAAGGCATCAGAGTTGGTAGAGCTGAATTCACATCCCTTTTAACTGGGTGACCTTGTCCAGGGTCCAGAACTAGGTACAACCTTGGTTTTGCATCTGGTAAAACAAAGATGGTGAGGATGATACGCTATCACCATCTGTCATAGCTGGAGACCTCATGCGTGGTTCATAAATCTGACTATTCCAATAACTTAAGAAAATGACAAAGAAGGCACACAACCACACAGAAGTACCTTTTCAATAATCCGGGCGTGGCTCTGTGAACGTAAGGGCCCATGGAAAGACATAGAGCCACTGGAATTCTTTATTTTTACATAGGAGACACACAAGGGGAGTTTCCATAGAACATTTTATCCCAAAAAGGGCAAAGGGGTCGGAATACAAGGGAACAGATGAGTGTAACTCAACCCCAGTGGGTGATGCCTACACCTGGAGCCATGCCTTGTTATCTGAGCTGGGGTGATGCCCACATTACTGCAACCTGGCACTGCCCTGCCAGACTGAATGCAGTAATTGTTCAGAACCCGGTGCATCAGGGCTTAAAGGCGTCTGCATCCAAGGCAGCTCCCGACAATAAGCCATGGGCAAATCAAGTTGTTCTGCACTACCTCACCTTGGGAGCCAGGTAGGCATTCAGCAATATTTCCATGCAGAAATATATTCTCAGACTAAAGGTGACACACCTAGAAGTGCACCTTTGGATGACAACTGACCTGTGAGGTAGGGAGTTGAAATTTACATCATGTTTTTAGAGGAAATAATAATATATGGAAGGTCATAAACCAAAGCATGAAATGTTGGGTCAGGCTCATGGAATTAAAAGCTGTTTTCAAATTTGTTTAAAGTTACATTGAGATAAATCTATGTAGTTCAAACCTTCCAGGATATCCCCCACCTCTGCCGCACACACAGGGAGCAGTGTCCACAACTTTTTTACTCCTCTTTACAGTATCACCAAATGTATGTGTGTGTGTATACACACACACACACACACACACATATATATACTCGCACACATATACATGATGTATTATGTAATATTTTGTTCTTTTTGGTTTGTTTTTAGACTGTCTGTAATAGAATCTCATGTACATTCTTTTGCTCCCCTTCAGCTGACCATCAGGAAGAAGGAAACACCAGAGAAGCTTGAGGATCAGAAGGACACTAGCCCTGCTCTGGTCACCCTGGAAGCTGGCTAGCCTGCACACACCAAAGCTTGAGGAAACAGCAGCCCTGCTTCAGCCACTTGAGGGCTGGCTGATCAATGCAAGGAGGAAAATAAACTAGGCAACAGGACAAATGGACTGTTTCGTCCTGTAAGAGGGCTCCCACACTGTGGGGCATGGCCACCCCTTACTTCTGTCATATGCACAGTCCTCTCCTTGGTCTTTACTACAGGACTGACAACCACCAAACACACAGCTAACCCATAATGGGGGGCGGGGCAAGGGAAGATGGGAGGGACTTTGGATTGGGCAGAGGGGAGTGTGGGAGGGGAGGGGATATGGGAGTGGGAAGGATGGTGGAATGAGGTGGATTGTATTAATCTATGTACATGTATGATTGCAGGAATGGGGTGACTGTGCACTGTGTCTAACCAGAGAAATGAAAAGTTGCCTCCGTTTGTGTTTAATAGTCAAAATGCATTCTGCTGTTATATATAACTAATTGAAAAAAATTCATAAAGGTCTAAGGCTTAAAAGGAAGTTTAGACACTTTAATGGTCATATAAATATGTATACTTTTCTTATATAAAATTTAAACTTATTAATTAAATTGAAAAAAAAAAAAAAACAACTAGCACATGTACTAGTTCAAACCTGAAAGGGCATTAAGGCTTGGGAACCAAGCTCACTCTTTGGAGGATGGTTTTTCTATTCTTGGTGGATTCAAAAGTTTAATTGACATAGTATGGATTATGCTATTGTTTATTGCTTTCATATTTGTCTCCCCTTTACAATGAAACTATTGGGTCAACTATAGAAGCAGCTGTTAGAGGGGGGGGGGCAGGAGGAGGGAAACATGGAGGGAGAAATTAAGATTATGGCATTATATAAAATTTTAAGCCTAGAAGATGATGTTTTTTGATTTAAAGGGTTAAATAATGAGCATAGAGGGGGTAACGATGTATCACAAATACTCCAAATAGTCCAAATGATGTAGTGTCCAAAAGATCCCCACCTTAATTGTAATATATAAGCCTTTCTCCTAGTAAACAAGATTTTTTTTTTGAAGTCAACAGGATTTCTAGAGAGCTCATTGTAGTTTAGCTCCTCTTTATTGTAAAGGTCAGGTTTCTCTTTCTTGTAAAAGTTAGGTCTGCAGGGCTGGGGTTGTGGCTCAGTGTTAGAACACTTACCTAGCAGGTGTGAGGCACTGGGTTTGATTCTTACACCACATAAAAATAAAATAAGGTATTGTGCCCATCTACAACTTAAAAAAAAGTTGTGTCAGCAATCAAACTTGTTGATGTACAAAAGTTACTCTTTCTCTTTTCTTAGTAAAATCTTGTGAAACCTCTGTCCAATCTAAGAACATGGAAGAAAAAGTAACTATTATGTTAGCCATTGTGTTGTGTAACCATTCACTGAGTAGAAATCCCAGAGAACTTCCATACCTGGGGTCCAGGGATTTTTTGGCATTAGCCCCTCTGGATTACACCAGCTTAAATAAACCTTGTTCCTGCACATTTCTCAAGTGTCCAGCCTCCTCTGTCCTACATCAATACCTGCTTGAAATGCTAGAATGTCCCCATTCTTGAAGGACACTCAGAGACAGTCTCTCTGGCTCTGCCACAGTATGAATTCTATCCAAAGATATTAATCACAAAAAACTAAAGGGAGATTACACTATAGTGACCTCCTGGGGGGAGATTCAGTGTTGCATGATGAAACTTGTATACATATATTGAATTGCTATGATATACCCTGTAAAGTATAGAAATGATACATCTGAATAAACATGTTTTGTGAGAAATTGAATGTCATGTTTGCATTTGGGGTTGTTTCTAATATTATGCTGTAATAATATTTAATGATGTGATTACATTTTTTTAAATCTGAAAATAAATCAGAATTTTGTACAGTAACATTGTTAGTAAAGGGGATATTTTGGTGATTAGAATGTTTGCTTTCCTGTTAAAGCTAACTTGTTGAATTAAAGCTTTGCAGCAGACACCAACTCCATTAGAACCTCAGTCTGGTGAAGCCACAGCGTGGTGCCTGACCAGGGAAGTGCCCATGTGTGCCTGGTTCTTTGCCACCTAGTAGATAGGAGCCCTGACCCAGGGGGGTGGGACCTGCATTCCTGCCCCCTTACTTTCTCATGTTGGGGCACCTTGACTGCTGTGCTCTGCTTTAATCTCTCATCGGTGAGAATATTTGTCCAATGTGCCATGGGGCTGTTGAAGATCCGTGATGAAATTTATGAAGTTTAATGAAGTCTGGCTGGTTTATAGCTGAGGAGTGGCGCACCCTGCCAAAGCTGCCTATGTGACTGCCCTCTACCTGCTTTCCTGTGTGGTCCCTGTGGAAGGCAGGGGCACTCCTGTTCATCTGCCATGCAGCCTGCCAGTTTCAAAGGGTGAGAGATGTTAAGTAGCAGTGAATTGTGAGAAATGAAATGCAAGCCAATATCAGGGCAAGGTCATGGGTTTTCCTTAAGTTACTTTTAAGGTTTTCTTTAAATTAATTTTAAGGCAAGTGGGTACTCAGATAATGCAGGAAAACAACAAGTATACAAATAAAGAGAACAAAAGGAGCCAAATAAGAAATACATCAAAGGTTTAATGGGGGCTATTCCTAACTCTTGACAGGGTCAGTTGAGGTCATTGTAAAGCTAGAATTGATGGACACAGGTGTCCCAATTCTCACATTAACATAGGATTGACTCGTAAATAACACTCCCCTCCCTAGGTGGACACCATGACAGTTCTGGAAAGGACCAACTGGAGCCCAAAACTCTACCACCTGACATGAAGGAGTTGAACCCTGATTGTCAAATAGTGCTGAAGGTGGACCCCAGCTCTCAGGGCACCCCTAAAACACCAATCCATTTGGAGACAGCATTGTTCCATTTGTCGTTCTCGGCTGGGAGAAGACCCACTCAGGAGTGCTCTTTGTTTGAGCCTTACTCTACTTTTACTTATAATGAAGCTCTCCTGCATGGCTTTTTGAGTCTGTAATTTCTCTTTTTTTGGAACACAAACACTGAGGTTTGGAGCTTCAACTCCCCACTCTCCTGGAGTCCCTTGTCAACCCTAGCAACCTGCATCTTGGTGTACCATTGCAGTAAGATGAGTTCCTTGTTTGGAGCTAAAGTTTTATGGCAATAAACAAGGCATCCTATGAATCCATGAGTGGTGATAGTAGCAGAAGCTTTATGAATAGGGAAAGGACATTTACATTTGGAATGTGTATTTACTCCTGTGAACCACCATGTTTCTGCTAGTGTTTGTGAGCAGCTCTGCCATCTCCAGGACTCTGTGTCAGCTTGTTATCAGCAGGAGGAACATGCACCAGTGGAGTAGCTAGGTCAATCCAGGTAGGAAGGAGCCCATGTTCTGCCCAGGCATACACTTCCTTTCAGAAATGTGGGGTGATAACGGGATTCCAGAATGTGGGTCCCCAGTTCTAGACCATACTTCCAATGGGAACTTAAAAATCTCTTCACACAGAAATCATTAGGCTCAAATGGTTTCACCAGCAAGTTTTATCAAACGTCTAAGGAGCAAATAATTTCATTCTTACACAAAACTCTCCAGGGTGCTGAAAAAGGACATTCCTTATTTCACATGAACATTAGGCCACTCTAATAAACATGGGTGCAAAATTCTTCACTAAACATTAGCAAATCAAGTGCAGTGTAGTAAATGTGTTTTTTATCACTGGTCCCAGAAATGCTATACATAATTGTATCAAGGGGAAAATACATACACACATACATTTATCTGAGAATGAAAGATTTAATATGTGAAAATCAATGTGATCCTCCATCTCAATAGAGTGAAGGAGGAACATGATATGGTTTTCTCACTAGAGGCAGAAAAGCACTTCATGCTAAGTGACATGCAGGGCATTAGAATAAAGAGCTACTTCCCTTTTCTGTTCCAGAGCAGCTTCAAAAGTGCTAACCACTCTTTGTAAGGCTGGTGGATATTTTAGGGATGCAGGTTGGGCAGTATGAAGGGTTCATTCTTACAAATCCATACTAAATCGATATCACTTTGACATCTGTTTAAATCTGTTCACATAACTTGGAGGGAATCTGGTGATGTAACAAAATGTAGAAAAAAGAAATGCTTTGGAAAGGAGAGGGGGAGCTAGTCCTGGGTAGGCATCGGCATCCACATTTTGAACTGCTACAGCCCATCAGTCCCCCTGACTATCTTCAGCCTTGGCCTTTGGACGGGGCCAGCCCAGCAGCATGGGCAGGTGGGCAGGTCGACAGGGCACTGAGGCCAGGAGAATCTTCTCGAAGAAGAAGAACTTGGTCACAGGTCTCCATGGACAGGAGCAAGGCAGAGAAGAACCAAGACAGTTTCTTCTCCAATGCAAATCCCAGCAGCCACTTCCTCTCAGGCTTCTCAGACCAGATCTTAATTGGAATCCTCTCTTTGCTGAATCCATGGGAACCCACAGACTTCATTTGGGGCAGGCTGCAAGCTGGGCTGAGGCATAAATCTGAGCTCTGGGACACACATTGGTACTATTTCCTGGGCAGGGATGGCAGTGTCCCCTCTGTTACCCAAGGAAGGACTATGGTCCCTGTGGGGCAACAAGTTCCAGACAGGAGTGGGGTCTCTGTAAGCTCTTTACACATCAACTTTGCTCAATTTATCTTAACCCTAAATTAAAGAATATATTTAACTCCTTAAAAAAAGGGAAATTCTCTTCTAAGTACCTGGAGAAGACCAGGGAGGCTGTGGTATTTGATCCAGTGAGACTGTTGGCTTCAGAATCCTGCCCCGGGTTTCACTGGGGCCATAGGATGGAAGTGAAGATGTCAAAGGCCAGAAGAAACCCTAATATACACTTCCTAAAAACATGGGACCTACCAGGTTCTGAGTACTTTCTCAGACCCAGTCTCATACAACCCTTTCAACAAACCTGGGACATAAGAAGAACTAAACTGACCCAGTTTTATAGATTAAAAGGTAGAGGTAGAGATTTGAGTTGGCTGACCAAGCTGAACCAGCCAATGAGGAGATGGAACCTAGAGATCTGAACTTGGACCAGCCTGACTCCAAGACCTGTGTTCCTCATTGACCTCCTGTGAGGCTCATCTTCAGAGCTTGCTTAGGGCTACCTTCCAGCATGGTGCAAAGTTGCAACCAGAACCTCAGTCACTTCCTCTTATTCCACTGCTCCAACCACAACCAAAAAGTTAATCCCAAGGGGGAAACAGGAAGACACGCAAAGCAGTGTACCCAACTTTCCTATAAACGAAAATACCTGAAGGCAATTCTGATATAAAGCTTACTTCGAGCTTTTCATTTGGACATTTCTTCTGTACCAAATGGGAGTGGACACATGGACCAGATTTAGCTCTACAGCATCATCTAGCCCAGCAGCTACATTCATATCTCCCTGGGGTGTAAGAGAAAGCCCCCTAAATACACAGAAAATTCCAACGATCTGATAAATGGAAGTGATTTAAAGTAAGCCCCATGCTTACTTTATATAGAATCATTTATTGTTCTTGCTTACACAATGTTTTTTACCCTATAAACAACCTTGACCCTTGTCTCATTTTTGTGTGTCCCATATCATGGATTTTTCATGATCCAGTCAAGGAATATGAAAGTTCCTTGCAAATTCATTACAGGCAGAATGGCTGCTGCCAACTCTGTTTTTATCTCATGTTGCCCTTTGTAACTATTTTCATTATAAACAATAACTGTGTTCTGCCCACCTTAATATCTAAACTATATTATTTCCATAGAAATGGCTTAGAAGTGGCTTTAAGAAGAAAGTTCAGGTATGAGTTCAGCTAATTCATTCAGTTCTGAAAGCACAACTAATTCAGCTCAGTGATCTGAATTTTTTGGTAACAGAAGCTGCAGAATGCTGTCCCTCTCCTCCCTCTTTTTAACCCACTTTAGTGTCTTGTAGCTTTGCGTAAACATGAGACCTTTCCTTTAGCATAAATGGACACTATATACCTCTTCAATTAGCATAGTGATTGGAAAGAGATGCAGAAGAGCTAAAAACTCCTTAAAAATCTTTCCCACGGGGCTGGGGATGTGGTTCAAGTGGTAACGCGCTCGCTCGCCTGGCATGTGCGGGGCACTGGGTTCGATCCTCGGCACCACATAAAAATAAAATAAAGATGTTGTGTCCACCGAAAACTAAAAAATAAATATTAAAAAATTCTCTCTCTCTCTCTCTCTCTTTTAAAAAATGCAATCTTATTTTCTCCTTATCCTGCTGATACAAAGTTTTTGATCTTAGACCCTGAAATAGCTCCTGCAGCTTCTGGGTGGTTTCCTTCGGGTTCATATGCCCACTTTCATTATCTAAAACTAAACTTAAAGGGTAATACATGATAATCTTTGTGGATCCAGAAAGAGCTTATTAGATTCAATTTCAGGTTGGGGGAGTAGATACAGGGCATTTAATTATTATTATTATTTTTAAAATAAACAGATGGCAAGGGTATTCTTATTTAGGTGAGCAAAATTCAAGACAAACGCTTTTAGAAGTGATCCAGGTATTTTTTTTCCTGTGTAATTTCTCTAAGCTCCTTAGCTCTAAAACTTTTGCATTATATGTTTTCCTGTTGTTAGGCATAGCAAAATATTATTGATGTATTATAGTAGGATTACCCAGCTGTGCCTGTTAATTTTAATTTCTAAAATTTCAAATATTTTTAGGCATTACTTTGGTGTCTGAGAATATTTGAGGATGCCCAGGCCACATCTTTTTTCTATAAAGATAATGCAAAAGATTGAGAGAGGCAACAATTGGAGATTCCAGATGGCCATTTTAATGACTTTCAAATAGCTTCAAATTATTTAGGCATCTCATCCATGGAGTTTGCTTTGGAAACAAACATATCAGCAGTTCCCACTTGCATCTTGCATTTTTTTCTGCCTTCCTGTGTGGACACATAAGGTTCCCAGAACAGACCTGAGTTGGATGTCCTCAAGATCATTTCCAGAACAAAAATGAACCAGTGAACACAGGCACAGGCCCCAGACTCTCAGTCCCTACACAGTCATTAAAGGGGACAGGGATCCGCAGATGCGCCTTCCAAGTAGTTTGCAGACAGAGTCCAGCAAGGACAGTGGGGCTCTGGAATCTCTAATTTTTATCACCATTTCTTAAAAACCTGGTGTGCCTTAAAAGCCATTTGAATGACATACCTATTCATTCTCCTGAAAACAAAGGTTCTAAAATAAGCGAGTAGGAAAAAATAAGAAGTTATAAAATCTAATAAAAAGTGTCATGAGATAGAAGTCTGTGAATATGTGGTGTTTCTCTTTATGCAATATCCAGGTAATCAAGCCAGCTCTCTTGGGGAGGTGATTTCTTACGTGGATGAAATGAGGAGGCCCCTTCAGAACTGAAGAGCTACTTGCCAGAGCTCACCCAAAGGAACACGAGAATCTCCCACTTTCAATGGAACTTGTGAAACTTGAACATTTAAAAAAAAATTACTTAAAAGTGGTTATAAAATGCTCTTCTAGGTTGAGCAGAAAACATGAAGGTAGAACTTGCGCTTTCTCTGATTACAGACTGCAGTCAAAGACATTCTGCATTTGTCCTAACATTAGAAAATAAATTTTTTTTCTGGAAGAAGTGAAAATATAACAGTGTTCTCAATTTGCAATGCAATAAAATTATTTGTGTGCCAAGGTTCTTTTAGTACTGCTGTGATTTTTTTCCTGAAAGTTGTTCAATTTAATTGTAATTAAATATGCAATGAAAAAAACACTGATTCAGGGAATCCCCACGCAAGATTCTCTGTTAATTTAATGTATATGCAATTGACTTGGCATCGAACAAAAATGATACTGTGTGCATGCCTCTTCTTCATCTAGAATTTGTTAGGGAATTCCATGTTTTGTAAAGGGACCTGGGTAGATGAAGGCCTTGTCTTTTCAGTAGTGCCCGAGTTTTCCCAAACCAAAGCCTTGCTACAGAAAAAGGAGCACAAACAGTGTGATGGACAGGAAACTCGACTCTGGACGTTGACCTGTTCAGCTAATTGCAGAGCCAGCACAAACAGGAACAGGGCCTCACTTTTGTTCTTGGCTGCTTTTCCTAATCTAAACTGCAGGGATGAGCAGAAGTGCATCATTTCCTTGGCCGTAAGTAATGCCTGTTCTCTTTAAAACCTGCTCACTTGAGAGCACAATTCCCAAACCTCTGGGAGGAGAATTAAACCAATCCAGGCATTAGCAAGCTGGAGAGATGGCCTCGAGTGAATGGGAAGTCAGCAGGCATGAAACAAGAACCTAAGACCTCTGGCAGAGAATGCAACACAGGTCAAGATGCTTCAGATCTCCTGAAGATGCAGAGGAGATCTCTGTGTGAAGCTTCCCCAGGTGCAGCAATAAGAAATGAGGTGACCAGAAGGGAAATAGAAACATGAAATGGCAGGAAAAGAACAGTAGGTATCTCTGAGGTCTATTCTACCCTCCTGAAAAAGAGCATCCAATGTCTAACCCTCCAGCCTCAGAGACTGCACTATCCAGAAGTCTCCCAGAGCCCCTCCCTTACCTAGTGTCCCCAAGGACTCCCTGTCACTTGCAATCTGCTGGGAGGGCTGATGTATTAAGTCCTGATATGGCAGATTACAAATGAAATCAATAAGTGCCTAAAACAGATGGGCTTTTGAGATGTCCCATTCAATCTGGGTCTTCAGGGTGAGGTGAGGGGTGGGAGAAGGCAATCAGGAAGGCAGGGGCAAAGGACCACTTAAACAATGGATTTCAGTCCAAAACACTGCATGATGAAGAGCCTTCTAGGTATCTGTCCTTCCTTTCCCAGGGATCCCCCTTAAATAACAAGTACAGCCAAAATAGTTTGTGTCGCGGGTGCTTTATTGTGTCCATGTGAGTGTGTTCTTATTTTCCCCCAATTTATCTTAAAATCATACTGTTTGGATAAGCATGAGACATTTAAATGTTCACACTATGAATTTGTCTCTCTAAAGGAGGTGTAGACAAAGTGAGAGCATCAGGGTCAGGATACTTCCTGGATTCCTATTCTCTTGAACCCTGCCCACCAGTAAATTAAAGGTCAACTGCACCTGAGCTGCCAGTCCCCCTCTCCCAGTGGCTGAGGTTTCTGGGACCTCTCCCATCAATCCAGAGTCATCGCCCCCGAAGGTGGAAGGAGGACTGACTGGTAACAGTTTCCGCCCACTAATCAACTCACAAAGTCTGCATCTCTGTCTGAGGGAAGAAAATCCTGAAAGGCTTTAATTTCTATGGTTTTTATTAAAGTAAGTTTATTAGATTTCCAGAAGGGGATCCTTTTAGAAACAATACTTCATCCATTTCCTGGGAGGCTTTACCCACCTTGGTGATCAAGGCTGAACTCCAGTGGCTTGCCCACAGACAGCCTGCAGCCCAGGTTTGGACATGCCTCACACTTCAGCGTCCCAAGGCCCACTGGATTCTGTCCCTGGAGGCCACAAGCCACAGGCACTGAGCAAGCAGAGGAATGCAGGGTGGAGCAGGCATCTCCCTACTCTGCACCCCAAATTCTCAATCCAATTTTGGCTCCAGAGGCAAGAAACAGCCTGGGAGGAAAGTTAGGAGTGCAGTAGAGGGTGAAGGAAAAAAATTCGAAGGAGAGAAGCCTTGGTGGAATAGCTCCCCCATCCAACCGGAGCCTCCAAGCCAGAGGACCAGGGCAATGCTGAGAAGGTGAGAGAAGATGGGGTCTTTAGAGGGGTGCCTGGAGCCTCCTCCCTGGAAGGCTGCAGGGGTGTGCCCGGGCCCTGCAAAGCCAGGAAGGCTGGCAAGGAGCTTGGGCACGAGGCCACGGGGCCAGCCCTGCAGCAGAGCTGTCCTCGCACCTGCTGCCCTCTGGCTGCCTGCGGCTTCCTCCTTGGCAGGTCGCTGACTTGGTTCCAGTCCCACTTCTGGTGCCCAGCTTCAAAGCACGCGGGGCAGCTGTCTCTCTTGCCTCTCTGGGTCTCTTCTTCCTCTTGCCCGGTGGCTCCTAGGATGTCACTTTTCCTCTGTCCCCCTGACGATGCCCAATGTAACTCCTCCGCCAAGGGCCAAAGACCCACCTCTCTGGGTGGCAGACGCAGTGGCTTTTGCCAGCTGGTTTGACGCGGACGTTGGCTCTGACTCTTTTGTTTAGTTTTCTTTGTCTCTCTTTGGTTCTGATTTTGGATTCTTCTTCTTCTTTGTTCTTCTCCTTCTCCTTTTCTTCCTCCTCCTCCTCCTCCTCCTCCTCCTCCTCCTCCTCCTCCTCCTCCTCCTCCTCCTCCTCCTCCTCCTTTTTGTGACTGGGAGACACTTGATTTCTTTATTACGCATCCAAGACCACCCAGCCCTTTTTGGTTTAGGTTTTTGATGCAGGGCCTTGCTAAGTTGCTTAGGGCCTCACTAAGTTGCTGAGGCTAGTTTCACAATTCTGCCTCAGCCTCCTGAGCCACTGGGATTATAAGTGTGCACCACTAAACCTGAAAGACCTTATTCTGATTTTAGAAATGTTGTCTTCTCTATATTTCACATCCTATCAACTGGCTATTAGCTCCTGATTTTAGAATATGTTAGCTTAACACATCTATATAAGATGTATTTAATTAATGCTTCCTTACAATCATAAAAGTAACACAGGTTTATGGAAGAATATCTATATTTTTATTAGGAAAAATCTCAAAAAGATAATAAAAATCACCTTGAACATGTTATGGAGACAAAACATAGGGCCAGTGAATTTGCAATAATATGTACTGTGGTACTGGGCACATTGTTTTAAGACATGGAGACTGCTCTATGTTAACAAACAGTCCCCCCAAAATATAATATAAAAAATGTAAATTGAGGAAATTATGAAGCCCTAGATAGGTACAAATATCAGCTTGGTATGTATGGTGACACCATTCTATCATCTCCAACAAAGGTTTATTAGAATGCAACCTGTTACTTAGGGAGGGTCCAGGAAGATGCCTGATCTTTTTTGTTGTGATTATGGTAGTAAATTTTATATAGAAAACTGAATCCTTGGCTCTTTATAAAGGTATAGCTTTAGTTACAACTCTTAACGTAAGCATGAATAAAGCCCAGTGTGCATGTATTGATGTGGTTTAGCCACATTATATATTTTAAATGTTTTTGATAAACATAATGCTTAGAATAGAAGTGAATTGAGTTTGGTTTATCTGTTCCAACCTCTGGACCTTTATACCTCATAAAAAACTGAAAACAAGAGTTTACGATACTTGCTAAAGTCCAAAATGGCCACGGGCAGAGACAGTACCAGAACTAAGGACTTCTGACTCTCAAAACAGTCCTTTCATTTCCATGACAAAAAAAAATAGCTTTCTGGTATTTTACTCCAGAGTAACATGAACATGCTGTAGCCAGTCAGCATTATATTTTAGTTTATTGAGGAAAATTTTATAACAATTTTGAACACAAATGTGTATGATTCTCAGGTGTTCATAGTGGTCAATTCTGTTTTCTACTTTAAGTTGTGATGGGCTTCTCTGTGTTTACTGTATCAAGTTATAGGTTTATTAGTTTTCTAGGGCTTCTGTAATAAAACACCACAGAATGGATGGCGTAGACCAAAGACATGCATTGTCTCGCAATTCTAGGGACCCAAAATCCAAAAGGATTTGCCGACTGGGTTGTCTAAGAGGCTGTGAGGGAAGGATCTGTTCTTGGCCTGTAAAAGGTGATCTTTCCCTTGGCATATTTCTATGGCCAAACTTCTCCCTTTTTTCTCCCTCTATATGGGATAAGGATCTACCCTAATGACTGCATATGGTAATTTGATGTTTTAGTGAGCTTTTTTCTCTGCTGTGATTTGAAACTCACAAATGGAAGATCTTTCTTCCTATACTACAATCCACCATTTTACTAAGTCCTTTAGACTTAAAAGAAAATTTGTAAAAACAGCAAAGAATTTCTATATGCCTTTCATCCAAATGCCCAATTTACTAATTTGCTTTATCACCCTCTCTTGGTGTTTATGTCATGTTCTTTTCTATAGTATGAAGAGTAAATTACAGACATGTTCATTTATCCTTAATACTTCACTATATTTCCTCAAAAAGACATTAACTTATATATTCATAATGCCAGCTGTCCTTTGTGCAGCCTGAGATCAACATTGACCTTGTGAGTATACAATCTACAAACTTTAGTGAAATGCCATTCAGTCTCCCACCAAAATCCTTCATCAAAATCCTCTAGCGGCTCTGGAGACTAAGGCAGGAGGATTATGAATTCAAAGCCAGCCTCAGCAACAGTGAGATGCTAAGCAATTCAGTGAGACTGTGTCTCTAAATAAAATATAAAATAGAGCTGAGGATGTGGCTCAGTGGTCAAGTGCCCCTGAGTTCAATCTCCAGTATGCAGCTCCCCACCACCAAAAAACCCCAAAGTCCTGACGGTGGTTTATATGGTCCTACATGGTCTACCTCCCAGTCTCCTTTACAGACTCAACACTTACCTCTTCCTGTCCATTGGCACTTACTGTTCCCTCTCCTGGATGATGTTTCCTTGAGTGATCACTTGGCTCAACCCTCACCTCCTGATGGTCTTTCCTGAAATGTCATCTTCTCCATGAGGTTTTCTGTGATCATTCTATTTAGTATTTCAATGCTAGTTTACTCCCTGCACTTTCTGCTTTACAAAAATTTAAGCCTCAGTCCTTATCAAGAAATATAATTTCACATTATTACTCATGTGCACACACGGGTATACTTACAAATATGAAAAACAAAAAAATCCAAAGCAATGCTTAACATTGTTGTGTTTCCTTGATGTTTTCCAGGACACAGAACAGATCATTAAGAGAAAGTATTTCTGCCGGTTTTGGTTCTTATTTATATCTTCAGTGCCTACGAGAGTGCTTTGCATGAAATAGAATTCAATAAATATGTTGACTAGACTGAATAATTGGCTATCATGGAAAGAAAAGGCAGCAGGCTTAAGTAGCTTAGTAAAAAGTACTTAGTACTGTAAAAAGAGGCCATGACTGTATCAGAAGTTCTCTTCATAGAAATGAACTGCTCAGCTGGTGAGTACAGACAGTGAGCTGGGAACTCATGTGTCTGGGAGTAGAGTGTTATTACCTTGTGTAGCCAGGGACCCACAGAATTAAGTAGCAGTGTAGAAACAAATGGTAATTGGCATAAGATTTTTTTCTTAGTCATTTGTACTCTTTTTAAACACTGAGGCTTGTCTCAGCTGGGATCAATAGGTGCAAAGGATTATTGTAGTTATGTGGGTTGATCTCTGTGTCTTCTATTCCATTGGTCTTCATGCCTGTTTTGGTGCCAGTATCATGCTGTTTTTGATACTATAGCTCTGTAGTATATTTGAAGGTCTGGTATTGTGATGTTGCCTACATCACTCTTTTTGTTCAGGATTGCTTTGGCTGTTCTGGGCCTCTTATTTTTTTCTAAATAAATTTTTGAATATTCATGTGAAGGATGTGTTATATATGTTGATGGGAATTGCTTTGAATCTGTATAGTGCTTTTAATTTATCTCATTTTAATAATATTAATTTTTCCTATAAAGAAAAATGGAAGGTCTTTGCATCTTCTAAGCTCTTCTTCAATGATTTACTCAGTGTTCTATAGTTTTCATATAGAGGTCCTTAACATACTTTGTTAGATGAATCCCAATGTATTTTATTTCATTTGAGAATAGTTATGGAATAGTTATCCTAATTTAATTTTCAGGAGGTTTGTTATTGAAGTATAGGAAAGTGATTGATTTATGTACACTGATCTTGGATCCTGCTACACTTTACTCAATGCCCTCTTCAATCTATCTTGTCCATCATGGGCCAGACCACATCAAAACCTTCATGAGACACTCACTTGGGGTGCCTTCTTACACATCATCATTCAGAGACTTCCTTAGGGCCCTAATTATGTATTTACACTAACTTCTTTCTTCTGCTAATTGACGTGTTTCATGTCAACACAGCAATCATTCTTGATTGACTTTAGAATGTTTGGGGGGCATTTTTGCTGTAACCTGACAATTCTACAATAGAAATCAATCCACATTTATAGAATCTGGGATAAGCTCTAAAGTTATTCAGCATGTTATCCTATTATTTTTCAACTCCTTTAATCTCAGAGTCCCTTAAAATTTTGTTCCTCTTAATTGAGGACGAACAACATCATCTCTAAAGAAGATAAAACCCCAGGGTTGGTTGGGGTTTTATCCCATTTATCCTTTTGAATCAATGCTCCTGGGTGAGAGGAAAAATTGATTGCTTTGAATTTCTGAGCCTCTCAAGGAGCACAAACAATGAAATTGTAGTAAATGGCACACATAAGGTTGTGTGTGTATTACTTTTAATATGCAAATATAAATACTGTATTATAAATTTATGTGTACAAGATGTATATATACATGTAAACCCTAAGTAACCCCATGAATATTCTGTTTCTCAACCCAAATTGCTTCCCTTTAATGCCATAACAAATTGCTTCCTGATATATGAGACCCTTAGGATAGATTCCTATTGATAGACCCAACCTGATCTTTTCTTAAAATAGGGAGCCATCTTGCCACAAAGCCATGAAAAGATAATTTCGGCTTTACTATAAATTACTGCAGATTCTGAACCTGCTTGGAATGCCTGCCCGTGCCTTGAACTCACCCATGCCTGGCTCTCTGACCAGATAGCAGCCCTCTCTAAAACTTTAGTGATGCCTCACAAATCTCGGCCTTCCCTGGCCAGATAATGCCCCTTTCTGAGGATCTAATGACCTTCATAAATTCTGATGTTGGGGCCAGCAAAAATGTGAACTACCATTAGTGTTATGCTCCTCAGAGTTTTGTTATCTGTAACCCCCCCCCCCTTGTGTAACTTTCTGAGCTATAAAGGTGGGCTGCAGGAAAGATGCAGTGGCTGTCTTGTTCCCGCGGTTTTGGGTGGGAGAGGCAGCCTGGCTGGTCAAAATAATAAGTTTGCTTTAATTTAATGTTAATTGTAGTCAGTGGTCTTTTCTTGTGTCATGGTCTAACACTATTTTCATGAATACTTTGAAGAAATCACTTATTTAAAAAGAGCAGATTAAGAAGATACCACGGAGAAGAAAGATGGTGGATTAGTGGAAATTTGTGGTTTTCACATCTCCATGAATTGAGACTCAAACAGTGAGGGATCTCCTTCTCCAGGAGGTGAGTGAGAGGAAAAAAACACTCCACTGGCACTCAATATCAGGAGAAATCCTTGAACACTGGAAGAATTGGGTTACATCAGACAAGGCTAAGGAACAGAATTGAAGCTGAGCTCCAGATGGGCGCTGGGGGTAGGCAAAAAAATACAAGGTCTGAAAAGATCTATAAGTGCTGATATATGTTGGTGTGGGGAACCCCAGGATTAGAGAGGGAGCCCACCCTGGGTAAGCCCAGACGCTAGTCAGCCCAATAAACTGGTACATAAAAATCATAGTCTTTCAGCCATACACAGGGAGCATAGATTTAAATACCTCCATGAAACTAAGCTGAAATCTCACATGAATCTGACAGGTGCCATCTGCAAGATCTAAAGTGAGAGCAAAAAAGGAGAATCTCTAGTATAGAGATTTTCTGACATGGAGACTACCTTGCCTGGGGACAATATAGATCAGAAAGTCCAGAGAAAGCCCAGGCCCCTCTCCCTGACTCCACTAAATCATCATTAACCAGGACCAGCAGCAGGGAAAAATCCAGGTGGGGCAAAGAGACAGAGCTCAGTGCTCAGAAACAGCTTTGCCTGGAAATAATATAGAATCAAGAGGCCAGAGAAGGCCTGTGACCCTTCCCCCCCTCCATTGAACCTGCAGTCAACAGTGCACAGAACCAGTAGCAGGAAGAAACTGAATGAGGAGGAGTGACTGAGTTCAGTGCTCTAAACCACCCCACATGAGAATCCAAAAACAAACACACAACCAACCCTCAGTATCCCTGATAAACAGCCCCAGTGAAGGATCAACTTTCTCCTACCATGGGTGGTTCCCTGTACAGAGTGCTGGAATACAGTCCTGAAATCTCATTGAATATTTAATTCCTGAACCCCCCTCCCCCTCATAAAAAATACGTGGGAAAATAGCAGATCAAATTCCCACCCCTGGGAGCTTCACTTGTAGCAACCCATTGCACAGATCCCAAAGACAACACTCAGGAAGTCAAGCTGATAGCATCTTCCACATCTTGAAGGGTTCATTTTATGTATGTAGATGCTCCATGGCTTGGGGTCTAAGTATTTATGATTGTTATGTCTTATTGATATATAGTTCTCTTAAGCAGTATGAAATGTCAAATAGATCATATCACAATAATGGACTTCAACACACCTCTCTCACCATCAATAGATCTTCAAATCAAACACTAAATAAAGAAGCTGACATGATGCTGACATGGTCAAGTTTGCAAGTTTTTTTCTTTGTGAAGGAAGAAAGTATTTAAGGTTTTTGTGGGCCGCAGGGTCCTTGCACAGCTAGTTAATGCTGCCATTGAGGCAAGAAGGGTCTATGGATTAGACCTAAATGAATGAGCACAGGTATGTTTCCCCAAAAACACTTCATTTATGAAAATAGGTGGCAACAGGATTTGGCTCATGGGCCATAGTTTGCTAAATAGTGAGAGAGAGAGGAAAAGAGAGTGCCCTAACTCAGTTCCTTTAACTCAGTTAACTGATGAGAGAGATTTTTTAAAAATTTTTCTGTTTTCCTTTAAGTCTGGGGAGATGCTAATCAAAAATTTTGGAATTGTGTATTTTTTTTTCTGTGTTTCTTATGCTAACAAGTTTAGGACTGAGTAAGTCTTGCAGTCTACATCTCAGCCTAATTGTCTCCTGTCAACTCTCACTACTGCCAAGACAGTGACTTTGCTTCTGGGTCAGATCAGCTATTCCCTAAATGGCTTGTGTTCATCTGCACTTCAAGTGCCTGGATTTGAGGGGGACAAACCCCAGAGCCCAGCACTCTTTTTGCTCCACATGTACATTATGCGGGCAATGCATTATTCAGCTCAATTAAAGAGCTCAGGACTACAAAGCCACTGTGTGTCACGTGTCCTCCCACCCTGCCAAGGACATCATTCAAACACCTGATGCTTGGGGTCCTTTTGCTGCTTATCTAGCTCCCTTATCTTAGCTGAAAATAAATTGCAAACATCATCAACAAGATTCCTTAAGTAAATCTTCCTGTGCCTGCTCATATCAATACTCCATAGAAAATTATTTGAAATAATCTCTTTCTCAAATTTCATTTTTTGAATTGCCCAGGAACCTTGGAGTGTGGATGGGGGGACAGTCAGATCTGGGCAACATTGGCACATTTTGTCTTAGATGCTGCCTCTTCACACTTTCCTGGTCCCTCCTGATTCTTTCAGTAAGGGTCCAAATAATGTTTTAAAAATGCTAAGAATGATAATGGCTAATATTTATTAAACACTCAGTACTTTTCTTGAAATATCTTATTTAACTCCCCCAACAAGCTTATTAGGGAGCTTTGACTAAAATCCCTAGATTTGCAGAGCCAAGCTTTGGTCCTCAGTTTCCGGTTGACTCCCCAACTTGTACTATGTTCTGTGGACCACATCACCCACACTCCAAGCCCTTGGACTCCCCAGCCTGTCTGGCTTCTTAGTCAGGTAGCCTTTTTGTTGATGGGATAACTAGATAATGATCACAAAAGTAAATTTCTGGTTTTTTTATGAAAAATTTCAGGTTCACACACATTGTCACTTTCTATTATCCCAAACAGGTCAGACAGGTTAAAATAGAATTGAAAAGAAAAACCATAATATTTAAAGATGAAAAAAAAATAAGGATTTCCACATACACAGGTAGAAACTAGCAGAGTTGGCAACTCAGTTCAGGCTACTGGTTAGGTCAGCTAAAGTGTCCTTTCAGGGTGCTATGGTTCTCCTCAGAAATTCTCCTTTCCCAGGGCAGTTCAATGCTTTCTTGTGATTAAGGCCCAATGGAACCAACCTATGTACCCTTCATCAGATAAATGGATAAAGAAAATATGTCATATATACACAATGGAATATTACTCATTCAGAATGACATCATGGCATTTGCTGGTAAATGGATGGAGCTGGTGAATATCATGCTAAGTGAAATAAGCCAATCCCCCCAAACCAAAGGCCAAATGTTTTCTCTTATATGCAGATGCTAACTCCCAGTAAGGGCAGGGGTGTTAGGGAAGAATAGAGATGCTTTAGTTTAGGTAGAGGAGAGTGAAGAAAGGGGAGGAAGTATGGGGGCAGGAAGGATAGTAAAATGAATGGGACGTTATTACCCTATGTACATATATGACTGAATGACCAGAGGGATTCTACATCAGGTACAACCAGAAAAATGAGAAATTATACTCCCTTTATGTATGAAGTATTGTAGTGCATTCTCCTGTCATGTATAACTAATTAAAAGAAATTGAAAACAAAGAATTGAGTTCAAGTTCATATTTGGCATCTCTCTGTATGAAGAAAACAAATAAGTAAACATGCAGAGACTTCATGCTCCTGGGGCCTCCTAGAAATTTCTGGAACCTTGTAGTATAGCGCTCACCTCTTCCCCCACCACTTCACATGACTCTTTTCAGACACCTACTGCAAATCATCAGGGTGGAACAGCACAGCAAACTGGGAGAAAAAAGAAAATTCTGACAGCCAGAATTTTATGCCAAATTCAAAATTCTAACTTTTTAAAAGTGACTTTCATCATTTCTCACTGCCCATTTTAAGTTTCCATTTCTCACTGCCCCACACAGCACCTTTTCTTAAACAGGTGTTCTCTGGAATAGAGAACGTGGAATTCCACCTGAGGCCTGTGAGGACAGAGAGCCACTGATTACACATATTTGAGGAACTGCAGCACCTTCGAGCTTCTTTTTTGGAAAGTGGGAATGTGCAGACGGTATTCCAGGCTTTGGCTCCCTGCATTCATGAGCACTGAATACTTTCATGGAATTCGTGGGATACTCCTGAGAATTGGTGTTGCAAAACATTCTAGCAACTCTGAAAAGAGAAGGAAAGTGTAGGCCCCTGGAGACAGCCCTACATAATTTACTTATACCAAATCTATCAATCTCATCACTCCACTGACTTCCTCTTTCTTCCATGCATGCCCATCTTGTGCATTCCCAGTACACAGAATTCTCTTGTGCATGCTCACGGCTGTCTCTCTGCCCTCTGATCTTATCTTCTTATAGCCTTCTGGGTGTCTCAGTGGGCTCATTAGTGGAACAGAGGGTACCATGACCCCTGTTTACTCCATCTGTCTCTCATCTCACTATCTCTTTTTCCCACTCTTCTCTCTGTGATGAGCTTCCTGTCTCTGACCCACCCTTTCTTTGTCTGCGAATGGGGAGGAGAGCACAATGTATCTGATAAGATTCCATGAGAAGTACCTGGAATGGGGAATGTGAAGACTTATGGGTAAAGTATTATCAGTGAGCCCCTTACTGAAAACTAACTCTAAGCCCTATCTACCACTTATAAGAACATGATTCCAGAATCACCCAGGCTTCGTCTTCCTTGAGAATACTATATTTTGTGTTCTCTCTGGATTTTAAAGCCTTTTTAAAAAGCATTTTGAAAGCCACATGTTCTTAACAGTGTGGTTCAAAGAATGTTAATGTGCTGTGAGTTCAAATAAAGGAGGCTTGATTGCTATAAACTTAATGTTTAAACATCCTAAATACATATATGTTATCCCTAAAGGCAGAGAGTCAACTCTCATCAGAATGTTGAGGGCAGAGTGTGACAGGACATATATTATGAATTCCAGGATATTGGGTAGAATGCCCAAAGCCCAATTAAGCAATGACATTTTGAAAATAATGTTTGCATACAAAAAAACCTTAACTTCACAGTGTACTCTTCCCCTGTGGTCTCATTATCACAGGGACCAATGAGGAGAAGGAAGAGGGAGGATCACTACAGTGTCACTCAGTATGGCCAGTGCCAAGGCTGCCATCCTCCAGCCAAAATCAGACCTCTTCCATGTCCCCTGGACTCCACCATCCACCTGTTTCCAGGCCATGTACTGGAGTTGTCCCTCATGGCTTGTTCTTCTTTACTTCCTACTTGCAACCAGTCTCCCAGATGTCTCAAGTCAGGCTCTAAAACCTTGACCATCCAGACTTGTTGTCTTGTCCCATGAACTTTCTCCTGAACTTTCCTCCATCTCAGTGAGTCCTTAGGACCCTGAATGTTCACTCTGATTCTTTTTGGTTTTGCATGACCATGTGTGGTTCATGGGAAATCCTAAATCTCCACCTTCAAAATGTGCCCAGAACCTGACTACCCTCACTATTCTCTCCCAAGTCCAAAGGATCAACTGTTCTTGCCTGAATTTTTTTCTCCATAATTTCTTGACTGGTCTTGGTCACTGTTCCTTTTCCTGCAGAACTAGATTTCTCAGCCCTGACACTGTTGACACTGGGGTACATATCATTATTTATTGCAGGGGACTGTCCAGGGCATGTGGAATGTTTAACAGATCAGCATCCCTGGTCCCTAGCCCCCACCCACCTACACACGCACAGCAGCTTCTCTTATCCTGTACAGGAAGGTGCCAAGGTCATTGAAGTGCACCCTGCCTGACCACGCCTTACTGTTCTGACCTTGCTTTCTGCCCCTCTATGCCCTGCTTTCCCTGCCATAGCCCTGCCAGCCTGCAGGGCAGGTTCCTAGTGTTCCCTCCACTCGGAAGTGTCATCCCCTAGATATCCACATGGTTTACTCTTTCACCTGCTTAAGTTGGCACCTCCAGGTCTTCATGTAAAGCTATATGTTGCTCTCAGCAAAATTATGCTTTAACATCTGACAACTTGATGTATGTTCCCAAAGTATCATTAGATTACAAAGGATTACTTTAAAAAAAATATATATATATATATATATCATGATCTTCATTTTGCTAAAGGAAACACCACATGCACAGTTATATACGCATTACTAGTAATAAATAAAAATGTCAACGCTAGAAGGAGAGCCATACAAATGCTGTGTCCATCTCTGTGTACCAGCAATCTAAGCAATTTGTTTTCTGACTACTTCATTGTGTGGTCCATATTTTCTTTTATAAAGATATTTTCTTTTTATTATCAAAGTAATAAATGAGCACTACTTTTAAAAAAAGAACATGATCCTAAATATCTCTGAGATTCAAAGTGGGGCATGATAAATGTGGGTGCATGCTGGCCTGGAAACTCTTGATGAGAATCAAGAGCATCTGGAGAGAGAGAGAGAGAGAGAGAGAGAGAGAGAGAGAGAGAGAGAGAGAGAAATTAAGTAACCTGGGATGTTTACATTTATGGGGACCTTGGCTATCTTAGAATTTAACACCTTTTTCTTTAATAGGGTAGTAGCTCCAGAGAAATCAACTAACCCAAAGTCACATGGTTAAATAATGGCAGAGATTAGATTGTTCAATTATTTTTTTCATCAAACCTTTATTAAGCCTCTACTACATGCTGGCTGCTAGAGGTACAGTAGTGAAGGATAAGTCTAACCCCACTCTTGAGGGTAGTGGGGTAGAAGCACAAATGTGCTCCAAGTAGGCCATGTGGTCCAGGTGCCCTGGGCCATGTGTAGTGCCCAGCACCTGAAGTAGTGTTAACTGAGTAGTGTTACATAGTGTTAACTGAGACATGCTATGAGTATAACACACCCACTGGAATTACACAAAGGATGTAAAATTCCCAGTGCTATTTTTCATGCTGATTGTATGCCAACCACATTACTTTGAATATAGTCATCCCTCTGTATCTGAGGGGGATTGGCTCCAGGACTCATCCCAAACTAAAATATGGGGATGCTCCTATCCTTTATATAAAAGGGCATAGTATTTGGACATAACCTATGCATATCCTCCTGTATGTTTTAAATTACCTTTAGATTTATAATGCCCATTATAAATTAATACTATGTTAATATATATTTACATATTATATTGCATTGTTTAGGGAATAATAACAAGAAAAAAATCTGCACCTGTTCAATAAATATGCCATTTTTTTCCCTGAATATTTTTTAATCCTAACTTGGTTGAGGAAACCACAAGTATGGAGGCCAACGCTGTTTGGTCAGACAAGATGTATTGTTAAAACTGATTTTCCCTTCTCCCTGCTGCTTTTCTGCACTTGGCTACAGAGACCTCTGGTCACATGCTGCTTACATTCTATTTGTACTTGAAAGAGGTACAGCTGTGTCTACTCTACAGTATGCTCCGGATGAGTAGGGGTTCACAGGAACACCCTTACTCAGCCACGGGGACAGAGAAGGCCTGCAGAAGGATGTGACAATAAAACTGTCATCTGGATGGCAAGTAAGATTTAGGTCAGAGGCCAGTGGTGGGTTAGGAGGATAGACTTGAAGGCAGAACAGGGTATTTAGAGAAGGCCACCATTTGCATAGTCAGATCATCATGATTTTCTTTTATTAAGTAGCAGGTTGCAGCCACTTTTTAAAAGTGGGCTTTCTCTTCTAATGCAAGACTTTGATGGCCCCTTTATTGGAAGCCTGGCAGCAGAAGGGTGGGCCTCTGTGATGCCAAATTCCCCCACATGGGCTATCTCCCCCTAATATCTTAAATTGAGATAAAGCTCATTTTAGGGAAGGGTAAATTCTCTTGGACCAGAGGAAAAATAGTGACATTGAATTAGCTAGATAGATGGCAACAAGTAATCTGAGTGATTACCTTGGACTTGGGCTGGGCAGGCACGTCAGCATTGGCTGGAGGACCTCTGATTATGCAATTTATCCTCATCCATGGAAATGAATGTGCACTTAAAAAGTTCCGGAAGAACATTTTAGTGAAAAACAATAGAAAATTTTAAGACAGATTAAGGTTTAGTATCACAAAAGATTATAGTGTGAGCAGACTGTCCTCATAGGGATCAGTTTAACTGTTCACAACAGGAGGAGATGTGAGCTGCAAGGATATTTGACATGAGAAATGTGAATTTGCCCTCTGAGTGTTGACTAGCATTTGCAAGTAGCAGGAGATGAGATATGAAATGTACTGTCAAGCATTCAGTGTTCAAAATATAATGCACTACTTTAAGTTGAGGTTTTTGCTTTCTGAGATCCTCACTCTCAATTTGTCCACCTCTGGGATAGAGTAGCCTCATATGGTGCCTTCCCAAACCCTAAAGGCAAGCTGCTGCAGCAAAAAAAAAAAAAGGATGGGGCTTTCCAAAGCCACTTACTCCTGCCTGTTCCTTGCCTCCCTGGATTAGAGGCAGAATGGTAAGGCCAGCCCCTCTGTAACAAGCGAGGGTCATTGACTTACTCTGTCCAGTAAGATTTGGGCATTAGGGTCTAGGGAGAATGTTCTCCCAGACAGAAAACCCAAAGCACTACTGGCAGGGAACCCATGCCCTTTTCCTCACTACCTCCTCCAGCCTGGTGTCCAGAAGGAGGACACACATTCAGCAACAATGCAAGATGCTTCCATGATGGTGGGCAAAGGGCGACTTTCCCGAGTTGCCCAAGACACCTTCTTTGTCGCAGTGTGTGGACCAAGTCTCTGAACCTCCCTATAATTCTGCAGGGGAAAATCTTGTAACAGCAGGGACCTGCAGACCTGAACCTTAGTGAAATAGTTAGGGTATCACTTCTGGAAGTGCAGAGGACCTGTGACCATGGGCTCTCAAGCTAAAATCAGGATGGAAAGTGCAGTTTTATAGGAATCCTGTTTTAGTATGGCCTGGTAAAGCCAAAGTACTTAGAATTGAAAGCTCAAGACTTACTTACTATTGCATGACACAAGCCTCTGTGGTGTGGTTTCCCTTCCCACATCTGAAAAACAATTAATGTTAGTTTTAATACTTAAGCCAAGAGATTCCCCCCGCCCCAGCCTACTCAGACACACCATGTGAGTGTTTACTGCTACTCTTCCTGGATCTCACTGCCTTTCTTGTAGCCCTCCTCTCTAAAGTCCAGCTTTCTCTGGTCATGTCCAAATATGAGGTGTTGCTCAAACAATATTTATTATATGAATAAATGAATGAAATAAAACAATTGAATGTGAAACACAAAAGAGTTTTTTTTTAATGTCTGGCTTTTACAGTCCATTTTGCTTAGAGACTCTAAGATATTTACTCCCTATTTCCCTCTTTTTCATTCTCCCCTGCTCTTTTCTACACACTCCCTCTTCCTCTCATGTAATCAGTGTGGATGGAGCTGGTTATCTACTGGGGGTTGCTCTAAGTTCCCAGGACACAGCGCTTGGAGGACAGACCCTAGTCCTCGTCTTCAAGGATCTTACATTCTAGAACAGCACAGGAAGGCAGAAATGTCAATCTGTCACACAGCAGGCTATAACAAAGGCCACAGTGAAACAGACAGAGTTGGAGGATGAAGAGTAATGGAACTGCCATCGCAGAAGTGACAGGCACCCTCAAAGGAGGTGACGCTTCAGCAGAAATTTGAATAAATGGGGACAGGAGTCTGGCAAGGACTGAAGGAAGAACAGTTCAGGCAAAGAGACCCCACACCCAAGGCACTTGAGGGCTGGACTTGTCCTGCCACAGGGAAAAGACCTGTGCGAACAGAGCAGAGAAGGGAGGGGCAGGGGTGAATATTGGAGAGGCAAGGGCTTCTCTTCTTTTCCCGCTTATTATCATGTTAGTTGGACAATAGAAGTATCCGTCAATGAATAGGTCCACAGGTAAGGGTAGTAAGACCTGGTGTTGATGATATTTCAAGTTCTCTAGCTACTGGTGCTGTGTTGGCCTCTTGGATTACCATAAATACTTTTCAGGCTCAAAATCTTGCTCCCAATTCAGTCTGAAGCACAGCACAGCTCCAGCCTGGATGAGCTGTTTCATTTTGTCTAGATGCTCATTGTTTCATCCTGTGCCCAGACTGTGTCTGGCACACAGTAGGTGCTAAATAAACATGTTGAATGAATAACAGTTGGATGCCACTGCTTGCTTCCCATGAAGCCCAGTGGAGAGTCAATTCATGAGGAAAAAGTCCTGGCTTCTTGGCTGGGGAAACATGGTATTGGTGAAGGACAGGCCCCTATAACATTACACACCAACAAGTGTGTCAGTATTTGTAAAAGAACAGAGAAGTGG
Organism: Marmota monax; assembly: GCF_021218885.2. Lineage (NCBI taxonomy): Eukaryota > Metazoa > Chordata > Mammalia > Rodentia > Sciuridae > Marmota > Marmota monax. The sequence goes on along the minus strand of NW_026694371.1, from coordinate 1,326,036 downwards.
GCCTCAAGAAGATGCACAAATGCTCCTGGAGAAAATTACAAACAGAAGTGTCATCTTTATACCAGCCCCCAGCAGCCTGATGACCCTCACATGTTAAAGCCATTGAAGAGCTCATAATGAGTTTTTCTGGCATAGTGTATTTAAGCAGAAGCCTCCTTGAAATGTAACTGTCTCTTCCTCTTGTTCTCATCAAGAAATCCACTGTTGACATTAAAGTGCTGATATTTAATAGCCATCTTTTTTTTTTCTTTTTGGTACCAATTAAAATTGTTAAGTGCATTTATCCAAATCATGGTTAGACTAAATTAGATTGGTTGGTCAGGTGGGAGTCAAACCTTGGGTTTTAATAATTATTTGGAGGTTCTTCATTGAGATAATGAAAATCATTCTACTGACTCTCCCTCTACAGAAGCCAGATGCATTGTTGATCTGTGCCTGCTGTCCATTTAGCATCTGGAAAATGTCAATCCAAACATACACATATGCATGTAGATATACATGTATCATATAATACATGTGAATCGATGATGCTTTTCATATATACCATCTCAAAATGCCTTCTCTGTGTGTGTATATGTACATATGTATATACACACCAGTGATTTATGATTTTGTACATTCCCAACCTCACATAGAGTTTGTCTTCTATATATGGGAGTTGGGGTCCCACCTACCTCACTGGTCTTTACATAGAGTTTCCTATCATCAAAGTGTCATGTACACAAATGACTTGCTCTTGACATTTGGGTGCCTCCAACTGCCAAATGGGGTGTGATGCAGCTTTTGTATTCTTTGGCCCCTAACACCAAACTCTTCCCTCTTATCACCCTGCTCTCAAGGGAGGTGGCCACAGGGCAGGGTGACACAGAAGAACCCGCCCCCATCCTCCTTTGTCAGGGCACACCATGCTCGTGTCCTCTGCTGTCCTCTCGGAGGAATTATAAAGGTAGAAATAGAAAACAAATGAAACAGAATCTGGGGTAGTAAGACCTGGTGTTGATGAAATTTTTTTCACTCCAGTGGTCTCCCATTCACAAACTCATTTGATCCTCACGAGAACCCGTGAGCAATCATGATTGCTCTTGTACAGGTGCATGAAAAAGACTCAGAGAAGCCAAGTGATTTGCTTAATGCTACACAGATAGTAAATTTTTAGAGCCAGAAGGAGAAATTCAACATTTTACAAACTCCCCATTCAGCCAGTTTTTGATCATACTTTTTATTTCATGTACTTTTTATTTTAGCAAAAGACATTATTTTTCAAATCATGGCCCAAATAGCAAATTTATTAACCTAATAACACATTCTGAAACCTACAGGGTGCAGAACTTTACTTTTAGGAATTATCCAGTCCTACCTGCTTCATTTAGATCTCAAAGTCCAGGTTTGGAGAGGAGATTCGGTCCATTCATTATTCCCCTCCCAAAGGAAGCTGCTCCCAAAGGAAGCTGCAAATGGAAAACAAAGCATTGGCTGCATCTGTCCTGACTCTATGCTGAGTCTTGCATGAGCCAACTGACAGCCGTGCCCAAGCGCCTTCCCTCCATCCCTATCCATCCACCTGCCTGCCTCTCTGGCAGGACCCCTTTGTGATACTGTAACAGAATCGGTGCCTTCTGAGAAAGTGAGGCACCACGAAGACCCCCTCCTGAAACCATGATTCATGCAACCAAGGTAGAAAAATTTTAAACTTGTCTCTAAGAGTAAGAGGCATGAGTTTATTGAAGGCACAGGAAAATGGGAAAGGGGAGACTCTCAAGGGAGAGAGTGGGTCCTCTCAGGAGAGGGACAATGTGCCTCTCCTGATCTACAGTTTTACTGGGAACTCCAAAGAAGTTTCCAGAAAGTCTCACCCAGGTCCACCACTTGACTATGACTGACAGGAGGGTGACATCAGACTTTCAAGTCCCCAAGTGCATGGCAACTCTAGGTTACCTTAGCTCATGCCAACCAGTTTTAACTGCATCCTTAACCCTATATTCTTATATATTTTATGGTATGGAGAAACTATTCTTATCACCCAGAGTTTCAGGATCTGTTTACAAAAGTCTCCCTTTCAGGGTAACTTGGTTCCTGTCATCAACATTATTTCAGCCCTTCATTTTTCCTGCAGTGAATAGGTAGTTTGCAGAGGAATGTGACTTATCCTGTCCACCGAGGCCAGGCAGGGCTGCAGGTAATTTGCTTCTAGGAAAAGAAAGCATCAGCACAGTGGGCACATTTTATGGAACTATTTCCTTAACCTCAGGTCCCCAACATCCTCATCTGTCTGTCCCCTAACCCCACCTCAGTGCTTCTCCTCCTTTTCCCCACAAGACGGCCAGCGTGAAGGATGCCAGTGTACAGTTAGCTCCAGAACTATATAAGAGCTCCTGAGTGTCCCATTTCCAGGATTCTCAAATGTTTCTTTCCCAACTAGAGACAAATATACAACTTGGAAAATAGACTGCATGTGAAATTAGGGGAACATGAGGAGGAGGAGCAAGAATCAGGAATTAGCGTGGGCAGCATTCTTTGAGGGTTGAAGTAGTGATCAGTGCAACTTTAATCACTTTTTAAAAATTCCATGTCAACTGAATATCAGGAATGAATTTTAAAATCTCACCCTTCCCAGGGCTGCCAAGAGCAAAGAGTCCCTTAGAGCCACAGCAGTTTTGCCTATTGTGCTCCCTAAGCTAAGAAATCAAGTGTCTAAATCCATATCTTCACTTTCCCTAAAAATGGAAGAATATGTAAGCCAATTTCCATTTTTGGTAAATTCACTAAAGTGGCCAAATATGAGCTTCAGTCTTAATGTAACATTTCTTCCAATAATAATGCACTTGCATTGTTCCCAAAGGTATAGGAATGTAGTAATAGTAGTGACATTAAGAACTACTTGCTTGAGAACTATGTCTTTCAAAATGAATTTTGGAAAGTGAGGCTCTAGTATTTTTGGATAGAATTCAGTGAAGTTATATTCAAAAGTGAACTGGGCCATGCCCCTTTCAAATGAAAGTTGAAGATACAGGGTAATTGAAGGGACTGCATCCCTTGCTGAGGGTTTTGTTAGGTGACTGCTTCTTGGCTGTTGTCATTATGAGGGGGGATTGAAAGGCCACCCCTTTTTACTAAGGCTTTTGGATGTGGAGAATATGGTATGAAAGGATAATCTCATTTTGGTGACATCTACACAGCTTTGTCCTTGACAAGCGTTCAGAAGTGGGAGGTTGAGACCAGGTGAGGGGCATGCACAAGCATACAGGTCCCAGGTCTCTCTTCAAGTGTAGGGGGAAGCATAGTGTTCATTCTCTTGTTTGTGGGTTCATGCTATTGTGTGACTGTGTCCCCCCAAAAGCAAGTGTTGGAAACTGAATCCCTAGTGCAGCAGCATTGGAAGGCAGGGCCTACTGGGAGATGTTGAGATCTGGTGTGCTCCACCCAGTGAATGGATCCACACTCACTATGGAAGGGCTTGGCTGTGAGTCCACTCTCTTGCCCTCTCACCTGGCACAATGAGATGACACAATAAGACCTTTGATACATGCTGGTCCCTTGATCTCAGACTTTGACAGATGCCAGGCTTTTGATCTTAGATTTGTCGGCCTCCCAAACCATGATTTAATAAATTTCTGCTCCCTAGAAATTACCCAGGTTGAGGCATTTAGTTATAGCAGAATAAAATCACCTGAACAGATAACCTCCAATAAGACCCAGACTCCTGGCTCTTGGTCTTCTGTACTTGAACTATTTCCTGAACTCTTACTTTGTAACCCCACCAGACAGTCATATCCATTTTTTTAACCTCTCTTTTGTCTTCCTTCAAGGCCTTGCTTTCCAACATGCCTAATCAGGTTAATTAACTGACAAGAAAAGTTTGTGAACATTAGCTTTATTAGCTATCCTGTGAGCTCTAGCACCCACATAAAGTGAGGGCATTGCCCTACCATGAGCCACCAAGCATCGAGGACTTTCCCAGGGACCCTGCCACCCAGCAGTCAAGTCAAGGGTATAGGATCTCCTGTCAATCACTTCTTTTTGTAAGTTTCCAAGCTGCCTGCTCTTGCCATATGCATTCCATTGTAAATTGCTTGATGTCTCAGTCCCAACTTCTTAGTTATCATAAAAATTTGCCAAAAAATTTTTAAAAGTCACCCTATCAGGAGAGGGAAAGAAACTGCTGCTTTCATCCAATGAGTGACTAAGAGTGGAAATTTTAAACCAAACACAGATTCTTTTTTCTTAGTGAGTATCTAGATATCTATAGTTGCAAACTCTCTTTTAGTTTTTCCTCATCCCTCCCTCTCCCTACTTCTTTCATCTTTCCCTCCTTCCTTCCTTTCTTTCCTCAAGATTTGCTTCATTTGCAAATGTACAACAGGGAATTCTTGGAAAAAAGAAGATTGGACTTAAAGTCAGAAGACAGAATCTGAAGTTCAAGGCCCTGTGTGTATCAATGACAGGGGACAAATAATAAGCTATCTGAGCATCCTAAATGATTTTACAGCTGTAGAACAATGCTCAAAGAGGTCAGAGTGAGTGGATTGCCAAGTGTGGCACAGCAGTACTGGTTAGAGCTGGACGTTGAACACTGGACTCTGGAACCAGACTAGAATTAAGTGGGGACAAAGAATATCAAAGACCTGGGCTTTTGCCCAAGAGTACTTAGTCCACATTGGAACCTTCAGCATCAAGTATTTCCAGGTGTGTCTCTGTGTGGCCCTCTTGTTGAGAGGCATCTCAATTTTCCCTTCCAAAGCATGCTTGATTGGGTACAAGTCTGCTTCCTGAAGGCACTGTCCTCAGGGATGGCTTGCAGAGGAGGGCAGATGGATCCCAGGGCATGAGATCGCCCTTTGTTTCAACCATGATGTTCCTCTTAAATCCCTTCATCAAGTGAGTTTCTACACAAAATTTAACTTGAGGAAAGCCACCTGCTGCTCATCTCCCCATACACACGTAAGCTTCAAAGTCACAGTCTTGGCCAAACTTTCTATATTACACAATAAGTAGCTGAGTTCTTAAAGGCAGTGAAAAAAAAGAGTAAAACTTGGAAGCCAGCAGGCACATGTCCCTAGTGTACCAGGGAATCTGAGTCAGGACAGAATTTGATGCCACTTGGGGACAAGCAAGTGGACTAACTTGTCCCTAGTGTCTGAATCAAGGCCTCAAATGGTGGCGTTTGGGTCATAGCTATAGGAGAGTGGTCTCTCTGTTCAACAGGTTGTTATCAGTGCTTCTCACTGTTTTTTTTTTTCTTTTACAAAAATTCTTTAGATTACTGGAATATTAGCTGCATTATGAGAAGAATAAAAAACAAAGCCCTGCTAAAACAAATCATCCTAATTATCAATGATCATCACTCTGGTATCACCATGCTTGACTGTCACCCTTACCCTGCCTGTCTTGGCATCAGATTCTGTGTTTGCTGTCCCAAATCAGTTCTCTTAAAACCTCATGAAACAAACCCCCACAGTTTCAGCAAATGCTTGCTCTTTGGCAACCTTACCTGTGTTCTAAGCTTCCTCAGTGTCTCATTATTTTTAAACAACTACATTTTTCTCTCACATAACAGTAAGTCTAGAGATACAGGGTTGTTGCCCCTGATCATTCTGGATGGTGATCAGAATCTCTGAGATGGCCTTTCTCTTCTGGTCCTGGTTTTAAGATGGCAGCTATAGCTCTTGGAGGAACATTCTCATTGAGGAAAAGGAGGAGTGTGAAGGGCCTCTTTTATCATCTGCTTCTCTCCACAGTGGACATCATTTATTCTCTCTTGTTGTAGGTGGCAGATTTGCTATAAGTATATGTTTTCCTTGGGGTAGCAAAGGTAAATTTTACACGTCAATCAACATTTAGAAATCTATTTGTGACCTAGAACACCAGTGCAGTGTTATTTCTTATTGTCTTGAGAGTGGAATGATACATGTGGCCTCTAAAGACAAAATATACAAACCAGAGAAGGAAGGCAGGCAAGCCTGGGGTTGCATAACAGGTTGCAAAGTCTCCATGAATCAGTCCTGGTTTATTGCTCCAATCTCAGTTCTTATCTTCCTAGTTCAGGGCCATGGATTCCTGCTCAGGCTTGCTCCTAATATATGGTCTTTATACCTGACAATACCTTGGCCTAAAATGTGTATTCCTAACTGTAACACAATTGGTACTTCAGCATTTATTCTTGGCTTCAATGTCACCTCCTTTTGAAAGCCCTCTGTGACTACAGCATCTATACTTAGCCAACCCTGACGTGCCCTCAGTCACACGGCTTAGTTTTATTTCTTCACAGCATTTTTCCATCTGAAATTGTGCTGCTTATTTACTTGTTGTGTCTTTATTGTTATTATGAGGACCTTAAGTTCTATGACCTGCAGAATAGTGTCTGGCTTAGAACTACTCACTTCTTGGATGAGCACCTAAGCATGAGCTTGCTTGAGAAAGTGAGCAAATGACATCAAAGAGGTGCCTTGATTTCAGGGAAGGTGGATGACTTATTGAAGAGCAGAATTTACCTACGAAAACAAATATATCCACTAGCCATAACGATGTGCCAACAATTATGGCTCCAGGTGTGCCCGTCAGAACCTGCAGGGAGAAGGGACAGGTGAGAATGGGTTTCACCACAAATCCTCAAACACTGAAGGTCACATAGATTTGAACTTGAAAACAAAAAACATAGCACTGAGAATGTCATTCTTAACCCTCTTTCAAAGCTTTCTACATGAAATTGTATAGCCTGGGCAGGGGGCACAATTGCTATTTTAACAACTACTGAATCTTCTGGTAATTTGATGATGTAAATGCAGCAATTTTGCATGATTTTGTTTCCTTAAGAGAAAAAAGAACAGAATCCCATATCCCTACAGGGACTAGAAGGCAGAGGTGAAGCAGACAAAGGGGAGGCCAGGCCACTTGATTTTCTTAGCCACCTGTTCTTAAATCCCATTTTTATTTTTAATAAACACCCCAGTCAGGTTGTATTTTGATGACTGCAACTCCACATTCACCAGGTGACAAGACTGCTCTAAGCTTATATGTTTATTTCTGGACATGTGGCCTGAGGAAGGCTCCTAATCCAGAGTCCTCCTCCTGATGGCTCTGCAATTGGGGGTTCAGAGCCTCACCTGCAGTCATCTGCTTCTGTGTGTACCAGTCTTCTTGCATTATTTCATGTGGCAAAGTCAATTTAAGAGTTAATAATAACTTCCCAATATACAAATAAAAGTATGCCACCTTAAATTTTTGGCAGTGAGCTGGCATTTTATCATTTAGTCATTTCACATCATTACACTGTAATATGGAATGTAATGACATGACACACATAAATGACACACACTTGGTCTCTCCTGTATGAAAAGAAATTAAGTAATAGAAAACAATTATATCTTAAAGGTTGCCAGTTGTACTTCCACAACTTGAAGTTAGGACGCTGATTGAATGCAAGGTGTAGAAAAGGACATTTTCCCCTACAGATGTCCTGTGTGGGACCCAGTATGGTAAGTGGATTGTCTCCATCCACAAGAGGACATTGCTGATGTCATGAATGTCCTCTCTTTCCAGGGACCCATGAGATTGATTGAGGAGGGAGATTGTGGCAGACAACTTCTTTTTTTAAACATAATTTTCTGCTCTCATATGTTAAAAATATCAAGCCCCTGCCTAATTATTGTTCAAGTTTCACATTTGGTACTAATGGAAATTCTGTGCAATGGCCCCCACTCACCAATTATAGTCTTGGAAAAGCATCTCCCTACTGAAAACCAGGTCTCTTTTTCCTGTAAAATCTTAAATGCATTTTGGATTCAGCAGGCTCATGATAGAGCTGACAGCTCTTTAGCATGACCTTGTTTTGTTCTCAGAATTTATCCCCTGAATGAAAAAAAAAAGAAATTAATAATTAGTATGAAAAAATCATATCATTTACTTGTTTGAGAAAAAACAAACAAATCAAAAGTGAAATTATCAGAGAAAATTGTAAAGGACAAAAATATAAAAACTAAATAGCACAGGTAGAAATATACTTCATGTCAACTTGATTAATTTCTAATTTCCAACTGGTCAAATATTGACAATTTCATCTGGTTCAATATAATTTGAAGTAAATTATAGAAATAGCATCTAGTGTTTTTTTTTTCCATTGTAGGGTGCCTTGCTCAATTTTCCAATGGCAGTACCATTCAAAGGGGCTGTGGATAGTGCCTGACTTTTTGCCTGATAAATAGGAAGAGCAAGAAAGAGAAACAGAGAAAAGCATGGGCAGAGATGCCAAAATTCTTGCCTGGAGAAGGAATCAGCTCCTATATCTCAACCAAGTGTGTGGTCAGGTAAGATGGGATCAAAGTCAATGCATAAATGAGTTTCCAAGAGTCCATTCTCTGGATCTGAGTAAGGCGACAGCCAGAACAGTGATCACCAAAAGCTTAACACAGACAATCCAATAATTGAACTTCACAGAATTGATTTTTAGAGCTGCTATTGTGTTGCTTTATCATGTCTCCATATGACTCCTAAGCAAGTAAATAATATTCCAAATATTCAACAGTAGGCACCCAGGTAATAAGCAGGTTACTGAGTCATACCCTGCACACATGGTGTCCTTTAATAAATATGAGTTTCATTACTCCTTCCAGAATGAGCTCTCTTGCAGACCAGGGCAATGATCCAGGGATTTTAGAATGAACAGGCCTATATATTAATGGATGCAAAAACATGTAGGCAGCACAATCTTGCAATCTGTTACTCAGATCTTTTGGTATCTGTTACCTGAGAAGTCATCAAGTTGGGTGTCCACCAGGGTAGTCTTGTCAATCTCAAGAAAAGAGAAAGCATGAACAAGCAAATAGTCAGAATGTCACCCTGTGTCTCTGCTTTCAGAGGGAGTTCCCAATGATACCTTAGAGCCAAAAGCCAGGGTCCTACAGACAGAAATTTCAGTGTCAGGAGGTTGAAAAAATCCCCACTGCAGAAGTGACCTCCCTCAGTCTATTTGCATCTAAGCAGTCCAAAGAAGTCAGGAGGTCTGAATGCAAGGATCCTTCACATCCATTGCATGCCTTGGCCCCTACCCTCAGCATGAGTGACACTGCCTGAGTCCTCTTGCCACTGCTAACAGAATGAGGAGAATCTGCCACCACAACAGGTCCAGCCCATAGGACGGACTCACTGAAAGAATGACTCCTGTAGCCTTTCCTCTCCCCCACCTCAAATTTCCTGAGCACGTGGGTCTCTTCTAGAAACCAGTCAAGTCAATTATTTTTGACTAGAGGGAGAGGCAACAAAACCTCTGCTGTGAGTAGGGGCAGTGTTCAGATGGATTGCACCAGCGATGGTGTGCCCCACCTCTAAATATTCAAAATATTTGGAAAGGAGAGATGGAAACAAGCCTCATCTGACAAGAGAAAAGGTTGGGAGCAAGCAGGCTAGCTAATCCAACAGACAACGTGCTATCTCACTAAAGCATCTGGAGGTGTGCTGCTTTTGAGGCTTCCTGCTAAGTCTATGATAAATATTCATTAAACCAAATTGCATACAAGGAACTGGCAATGTTCATCCTAAAGAAGAGAAGGTAGAAGAAAAGGAGGAGAGATATGGGACATGAGAGCAACATGCTATGGTTGTTTTCAGCTGTCTGCAGAGCACCAATTCACAGGAGTTTGAGCTTTCAAAAGACTTAAAATACTGATGGTTCTAGTCTCCTGAACAATAAATCAAAACTTATCAGGACTAAAATGTTTTGTGTATGTGGCTTTCAAAATTGTCACTTGGAGATTCTTTGAAAACGTACCCATACCTGGGCCCATTGCATGACAATCTCCAGCATGGGGGCCCACACCTCTGTGTTTTGAGGCACAGGGCAGATTGAGAAGCCCTGCTCTTGTAATGTAATCCCAACACTTCAGGTTCATTGTCACTTCCTTCTTTGCTCAGAGCCCTTGCCCCATTGGTCTCTTTTTGGTTCCTGGAATATTTCAGGCTCATCTCAAAATCATGGCTTTTGCTCTTCCTGGTTCTATGCTTCCAGAGTCTTCTTTCTGACTGAAATTGGCTCATTAGCCCATATGTTCCAGTTTAGTTTCCTTTATTTTAGCAAGAAAACTGCATAGAGATAATGTGCTGTAAGCGGAGTTTCAGTCATTACCATGTATGCATTATACAGTAATAGGAAATGTTCTGCCCCTCTTAGCTTGATGACAACTTGTGCAAGAGCCCAGGTTGTAGCCACCTCCTTGATTTATAATCCAATGGTGGTGGAAGAGATTAGCTGTGTAATTTAAATCTCTAGCTTTCACTAATGAACTGGGGCCAGGGAGAAAGCACTTTACGTTGAAAAGACTCCATTTCACATTCTGTAAGTCCCACATACTTTGTATCATGGTTTTCTCCCAGAAAAATGAGTGATCAAAGAGTCTTCGCAGATAGAGTTTCTTCTACAAGTGGCTGCAAATCAGACTGCCACTCTCTGGGAAACAAGAATAGGGTTACCAGAGATAGCCAGCAAAAATACAGGATGCCAGTTAAAACTGGATATCAGACAAATAGCAAATAATGCAATATTTGGGGCATAGTTATAGTAAATGCTTTTGTTTCTTATCAAACATTTAAATATAACTGGGCATCTGGAATCCTAAGCTAAGAGGAAGGTGGAAAAGTGGCATTCTTAACCCAGGGAGGGCCTTTGTGTACAGTCTGAAAAGCTTGGCGTAACCTTGCAGTAAAGTGTCTGGCCTCTCTGATTCTCACTGGAGCAGTTTAACTCAGAAGATTGCTACAGGCTTCACTGAGTTTGGAAATAAATTGTTGGTCACTTTTTTCCCACATGGATATGCAAGTTTTAAATGATGTTTTCTTCATATTAACCCAAAGACATTTTTCTACTGTTATGTTTTGTATAAAGAAAACATTCAGTGGTTCAAACCTGAGAATTCTTAGAACCACCTACCATCACCACAACAAATACCAAATCTCTCCCTGGGTCTCCACAGATGTGGTTTTACACACACAGACCATGAATACACCCACCTCACTGAAGACAGCTGCACAGGCAAGTACTTGCAGAGGCGAATCCAGAGTGGCACCATTGGAAATAACCAAAAAATGCTGCAAGACAACCCCGAGGGCCATGGTAGAGACACTCTGGTGGATGAATAGATAATTGAGTTGCTGTCTATACCTGGGATGGAGATTCTTCCTCCACAAAAAGGAAGAAAATACTGATACACGCTACAATGTGGATGAACTTGAAAACTGCTGAGGGAAAGAAGCAAGACACAAAAAGTAAAAAGTTGTGTGGTTTTCTTTGCACAAGACATCTCCAAATAAGTCCATCTATAGACATTTGGAATAGATGAGCGGTGGTCAGGAGGCTGGCTGGGAGGAGTAGGTGGGGAGGTGACTGCTAAAGAGATCAGCTTCCCTTTGGGTGAGGAATGTTCTGGAAGTAGACAAAGGTGGTGATGGCATAGCAGGGTCAGTGTATAAATGTCACTGAACTGTTCACTTAAAAATGGCTTATTTTATATTCTGTGAATGTCAACTCTATAAAAATCAACCAATCAATCAATTGTTGATCTTTATTTGACGATTGGATCCATTAGTCTCTCTTGATCTGGTTTTGAATTCTGTACCAGCTGCATACACACAGTTGACAGCTGCTTGTCAACTGACAGCATCTCAAGGTAAGATACTACCTCAAGCAGCACTAGTGGAGCATCTGGAAGTCCTGGGGAGCAATGCAATTAGAACACAGCCCCAGTCCCTGCCTCCCAGGGACAGCTCCTTGCAGACTGTTCAGAGCTAGTGCTTATTTGCATTAAATTCTCTCTCCCTTCTTTCTCAATTAGGATGGAAGAGTGAATTTAATTATATTGAAAACCACTTGTACCAGCCCCTGCCTGCAAAACAAATAGGGTTACCAGATACAGCCAGCAAAAATACAGGATGTATTTTTGGCTTAGGAGGTGATGAGTCCTGAAGGGTTCACAAGGTACTGCAATGGAGTGGCTCGATGTGCACTCGTGACAGACCACAAGGTCCCTCAGTGGCAGTGTGACACAGGAAATTCCTTAAATCTTGGGCACCAGTTTTCTTATCTCTAATACAAGGATATGGGTTGAAAAACCCTTATTTAAAATGCTTGGGACCAGTTGTTTCTGATTTCCGGTATTTTAGAATTTTGGATCTTTTGGTATCTGTTACCTGAGAAGTAATCAACCTGAGGTGTGTTGGGAATGAAATCTGAGTCTAAACAAGAAATTTATTTAAGTTTTCCATGTACCTCCTCTGCACAGCTGGAAGGTAAGCATTTACATACTTAAAATAATTTTGTGCATGAGACAAAGTTTTATATTATTAGATTCTCTACTGTGGCAGTATCAGTGCTCAATACTCAAAAGTTTTGAAGTTTGGAGCCTTTTGAATTTCAGATATTTGGATTGAGGCTCCTTAGTTTGTGATTACACTTACCTCCAAGGGTCATTAGGGGATTGAATGGGCTCTTTTAAAGCATTGAGAACAGTATTAAAGATTGGCAAAACTCAGCCCTAGTGGCATTGAAGAACTACTGGATCTTTTCCATGTTTCTCTCTGTTGGGAATGTACACACCAGAGTGTCTCTACCATGGAAATTTGTGTAGCAGCTTTTTGTTATTTTTGTTTTGTTTTGTTTTTTGGTTCTGGGTATTGAACTGAGGGGTTCTCTTACCATTGATCTATATCCCCAGCCCTATTTATTTATTTAATTTTTATATTTTGAGACAGATTTTCACTAAGTTGTTGATACTTGTCTTGACCCTGTGGTCCTCCTAAATCACTGGAATTGCAGGTGTGCACCACTGCACCCTGCTTAGCAGTTCCTTAGAGTTAAAATCTGCTACCTTACCAGTTAGTACTTTCATTCTCAGATCTTTAACTCTAAGAAGTAAAAAATATGTGTTATACAAAGACTTCTATAAGAATGTTCACAAAAGCTTTATTCCTACTAGAAGAAAATCAATGGAAAGAACCTAAGTGCCTGTCACCACTAGCATGGATACACTGTTCACAGAATGGAATAATACTCAGCAATAAAGAATGAATCACCAATACACACATAGATTTCTCAAACTCTATGCTTCATACAACAGTGCAGCCCCTGAAGCACACAAGCTGCATGAGTCCATTTTTATGAACTTCAAGACAGGTAAACTAATCGATGGAGATAGAAATCAGATTCCCAGGTGCCTCTGGCAGGCAGAACATGAGGAAACATTCTAGGGTGGTGGCTGTGTCCAATACTGGTTGGAACAGTTTTCCTGTAAAATTCCAGAGAGCAAATGTTTTAGACTTTGAGGGCAGCATGAGTTTTTCTTCAATAATCTTTATGTCTTCATTTAAAATAACCCTGTAAGAAAAGCCTTCTTTTCCCACAGACTATACAGAAATACTCCCCGGCTGGATGTAGGCACAGTTAGCAGTCACCAGCTTCTTCTCTGCTCCACCATCCAGCATCAGGTACCTGGACACACACCTTTGTCAGAAATCATTGAACAAAATTCTTAGGACCCATGACTTTTACATGATATTTTTTAGTAATAATGTGGGATAGTTCATGGTAGTTGATTTAGTTCTAAATTAACATTAGCTACCTAATGTTATTTTGATTTGACATAAATAATATACCTATTTATTTTAATTATAACAAAGAAATTATCATTCTTCCACATTGTAAAACAAATTCAATCAATATATTTTCAGTTTCCATTATAATTACCTCATTTCCCTCCCACTATCTACATGATATTTCCACTCCTTTTCCACAAGAGAAATTTGATTTATCAGGGCAGTATCTCCAACTCAGGAACACTCCTGTCTAAAGGAAACGTTCTTAGACCCCTAGGAAGCCATGAGCCATAGTCAGAGGAAATGCACATCTTCAGTGGGTCCAACTCACCTGAGGGCCGTGTAAGAACCTGGCCTCTTTGCACAAGGCCCTCATGCCTTTGGTTAGTGAGCCTGATACCGTTCTTGGGAATTGGCATTCCTGCTTATGTTAACACTGATGGGAGAATGATCTTGGAGGAAAATGCACTTAAGATCAAGCCAGACAACAATCAAAAACAATTCCAAAGGCTAAGACACTGCTTTGAGTAAACTTCCATACCTTCCTCTTCTTATGTTCACACCAGCCTCACTTTCCACTTAAGCCCAGGAGCCCTGTCTAGGAAACCAGCACTTCACAACTGCACAGCAAAGCAGAGTGAGGCGGTACCAGGAGAAGGGCCCATGTGGAGGGGAGAAGTTCTCATCTCTCTACAGCTATGGGAGTTCTCCCTGTGATGGAGATAGGAAATAAAATGCACTCTGATGATTAAAACACAGAAGCCACTGGAGTGTGCCTACACACACCCAGGTTTCCTTAAGATTTCCATCTGAATCTTGAAGTGGAGAGACTGGGGTGAGTAGACTTTTCACAGCTAGAGCTTATTTGCATTAAATTCTCTCCCCCTCCTTTCTCAACTAGGGTGGAAGAGTGCATTTAATTATATTGGAAAATACTTGTATCAGTTATTATGCTTACTGTCGCCACATGCTATCTGGAAAGCAGGGAAGGAACAGAGAGGGACTGGCTACCGTTCTTGGTAGGGGGGCTACAATCCTACTGGGCACCTCCACCCCATTGTGGTAACAGGCATGATACCTGGCTTGAGCTAAGTGCTGATTATGACCCTGACTCCACCATCACCTGGGGGACAGATACTGGATTTTGTGCACATTTAACAATCTAACAACTGAGGCTAGTTGAGTGACCTAGCCAAGATCCCACCACAAACAGAAAGCAGCTGTATTAGAATGCCGCTCCACCCAGTCTTCTTTATTGTGTTCCCAAACACAGTTGAAAATATCAGGAATGATAGGCCAAGCAGGACATCCAGGTTAACCTCCAATATGAATGAGGACCAGAATGGAAAAGTTACAAATGAAATAAGACTTTAGCTGAAACTCAAAACCAGGAGCAATTTCTGAGTATAAAATGATGGGAGAGGATGGCACTTCATACGTAAATCTCAGTCCATCTGGGATGGATTCCTGGAAATGTCCATTCAAAACAATTTGACTTGGGGGAGGGCTGGGGTTGTGGCTCAGTGGTAGAAGGCTCACCTGGCATGTGCAAGGCCCTGGGTTCCATCCTCAGCACCACATAAAAAGAAATAAATAAAGGTATTGTGTCCAACTACAACTTTAAAAAAAACACACTGATTTCTCACAAGAGGACTTCATTCCAAATAAAACAGCTTCAAGACATTTGCTCTCAGGCATTTTCTTTTCACAGATACCTGATCTGTATATTTTATTTTTTAAATTAATTTATTTATTATAATTTGTTATATATGACAGCAGAATGCATTTCAACTCATAGTGAACATATTGAGCACAATTATTTATGTCTCTAGTTGTACACAAAGTAGAATCATACCATTCGTGTCTACACACATGTACTCAAGGAAATGATGTCCATCTCATTCCACCATCTTTCCTAACCTCCTGCCCCCTCTCTTCCCCTCTCTCCCCATGTTCTATCTAAAGTTTCTCCATTCCTCCCATGCTCCTCTCCCAATCCCCATTATGGATCAGCATTCTCATATCATAGAAAACATTTCATCTTTGGCTTTTGGGGATGGACTTACTTCATTTAGCATTATATTCTCCAGCTCCATCCATTTACTTGCACATGTCATGATATTATTCTCTTTAAATGCTGAGTAATATTCTATTGTTTGTGTATATATATATATATATATATATATATATATATATATATATATATATATATATACACACACACACACCACAGTTTCATTATCCATCTACTAAAGGGCATCTAGGTTGCTTCACAATTTAGCTACTGTGAATTGTGTTGTATAAACATTGATGTGGCTGCATTATTATAGTATGCTATTTTTAAGTCCTTTGGGTATAAACTGAGGAGTGGGATAGCTGGGTCAAATGGCCGTTTCATTCCAAGTTTTCCAAGGAACCTCCATACTGCTTTCCAAATTGGTTGCACCAATTTGCAGTCCCACCAGCAATGTATGAGTTTATCTTTCTCCCCACATCCTAGCCAACACTTATTGCTGCTTTTCTTCTTAATAGCAGCCATTCTGACTGGAGATAGCAGCCATTCTGACAGTAGATGAATGGATAATGAAACTGTGTATATATTCACAATGGAATATTACTCAGCATTAAAACAGAATAACATCATGGTATTTGTAGGTAAAAGAATGGAGTTGAAGAATATAATGCTAAATGAAGTAAGACAATCCCAAAAAATCAAATGTCAAATGTTTTCTATGTTATGAGAATCCTGATCCATAATGGGGATTGGGAGACAAGCATGGGGGGAATGGAGGAACTTTAGATAGTTGTAATGGGAAAGGAGTGGGGAGAGGGGGCAGAGGGTTAGGAAAGACAGTGGAATAAGATGGATATCATTGCGCAAAGTGCATGTCAGAAGACATGAATTGTGTGACTCTACTTTGTGTACAACCAGAGACATAAAAATTGTGCTCTATATGTGTACTATGAGTTAAAATTCATTCTACTATCATTCATAACAAATTATAATAAATAAATTTTTAAAAAAGAAAAAAAAGTAGTATATGTGAAAAGTAATCAACTAAATAGTAGACATATTAAATATAAGATAAACTGATCTCCAATATTTTAAAATCTGGACATTACCAGAGGTAGAAAATAACTGATAATCAAATGACAGAAGTTTTAAAACTAAATAAACTGCCTTCCCTGTTTAATCAGTAAATGTGTTAGAATAAAAAAATAATTCTTCAAAATCTGTTTATTGATCATTCTTTCCATGTGTTTTAATAAGTGATGATGCTCCCATTCAAGGAATTCAATAATTCAGAGGTAAGATGATTAGATCATGAGAGTTGGAACCTCATCGTGGATCAATGCATTTGATGAATGAAGAATTTAAAAGGACTCCTGGGTTGGGTGTAACTATGGGCAAGTGGGGTGTGGCTAGAAGAGGTGGGTCACTGAACACTTGGGGAACACATCTTGTGCCCCTGGCTCCTAGCTCTCCTGCCCTCTGCTTCCTGGCTGCTATAATCTTAGCAGTTTTCCTTCATCACACCCTTCTGCCATAATGTTCTACCTCACCTCTGGCCCAGAGCAATGGAACCAACCAACCAGGACTGAACCAATCGATCTGTGAGCCAAATAAACCTTTCCTCCTATAAGTTGTTCTCGTCAGGTGTATTGCTCACAGTAACGAAAAGCTGACCAACACAGTGTGCCTTGAACCACCAGATGGCTGTGGCTACTTTCAAGCACAGGCACAACTCGAAATGTATATAGACATGGCTCAGGATCCCTGATTCTGGGCAAGTGAAGAGCAAAGTTATCTCCAGTTAAAAACCATGGGGATCCAATCAGGCAGACCTCACTTTAATTTATACATTCTCTACTCAACTGTAAATTTGGGATGAACATCAGCACCTCACAGAGCTTCAGGAAATGTTTACTGGATAAGCAGTGTAAACCATGAGCATTTTTTGCATATAGTAATGACTCTATAAATATGAACCCTCTCCATCCTTTTTATTATGGTTTACTGATCATGGCCAAGGCAGATAATTCCATATCCAAATATTAATTTTAAAACAGTTTAGAAAAGTTTAAAACAGTTTAGAAAATGCAGTTTTTCTCCAGATGCTCTGTTGAAGAAAGCATTTACTTCTTTACAAGTGAGCTCAGTGTCCCTGGATTCTCTTAACCTCACATTACAGATAACTTGGGTGTTCCAGAAAGCTTCTGATATCCCACCACTTTTTAATTTTTTTTAAGGCCAGCTCATTTTCCCTCATCTTCAAGTCAATTTTCAAATGAAGCAGATGAATGTCATGCATGCCAATTATCTAATTGTGAAACTGATCTTCACTTATTGCATCCATGTTTTTGACACAAATAGCCATCAAGTACTGAATTTTCAGTATGAAGGTTACACTGATGGCAAACTGCCAGATACCAAATGCTAAATGCTAAAGAGGTTTTAGCCTAAGAGAATTACACACGCATCTTTAGTGGAGGGAAAACCACTTCTGGTCAATTAAAAAAAAAGCCTGTCCTCAGTGTTGGCCATTGGCCCTACATAATCTTTAACCTGTGTGTTAGAATCAGTGATCTCATGGAAGACATGAAAGGGGTACAGCAAAGAATTATTTACTTTCTTCTATGGCTCATACATTCTATTCAGTCTTGCTTTGTTTTCAAATTGAGGAAAATGTGAATAAAAGAGTTTCAATGGGTCTTTAGCTTCTGAACAACATTTTCTCTTTTATCTGAACACGCAGTTAAATTTCCCTTAACAACAAATGGGAACATAGGCAGGTAAACAGCATTTTCACTTGAACAGTTAGGCATGTGGAGATCCTAATATGTACACCAAAGCACTGCATTCTTTTTTTAAGGTGGAAGAATATTAGACTTTTTCCTAGAAAGGGCAAGATAGTAACTACTTTAGATATTTGGGCTGTGTGGAGGCTCTGTTGCAACTACTCAGCTTGGTGGCCATAGCATACAGAAGCCACAAATAACAGTAGGCATCACTGAGTTCCAATAAAACTTTATTTACAAAAAGAGACAGCCGACTGTACTTGGTTCAAAGGCCCTAGTTTCTGAATTCCATTTGAGGTAATATCCCAAGTAATGGCTTATTCTCAACATTACTAGTCTGGGTTACATGCACCAGTCCTTTCAGGGCATCTATGGCCCTTTTTCTTCAAACATCCACAGGGAAATGATAAATACACAGAGGCCTTTTTATTTTCCTGTCTCAATAGAATGATCGAGAAGGCTACTCACTTTAACAAAATTATTCCTATGCTTTTGCAGGCAAAATTAGCCTAGTATGGAGCAGCACATTTAATTTTTCTCTCCCAAAAGTAAAAAGCAGTCCTATTAAGAAATACCATCACTCAACACCAATAGAAAGATCTTTCAATTCTTCAGTACTGTGGTAATTATTGACAAAGAACTCTTGAAGAGGGGCTTGGATTGTGGCTCAGTGGTAGAGTGCTCACCCACCATGCAGGAGGCACTGGGTTTGATCCTCAGCACCACATAAATGTGTGTGTGTGTGTGTGTGTGTGTGTGTATATATATATATATATATATATATATATATATATATATGAACCTTTGAAGAGTGGTCCTTGAGAAGTGTAAAATGCACCCAAGGAACTAATGAAACCCCAGTCAGTTGGTGTTGGGTGGATATCTCTAACTGAAAGGCAGGGAAGAGAGGACATAGTAGGCTGCAGCTGCACCCAGCTCACAAGCAAAGTCAGAGGGATGATTCCAGGGGGTTCTTGTGAATGAGTGGCCTTGGCAGCACAGGGGGACTGACTTTTTTATTATAATATTATAACTCTTCTGAGGACATTCATCCTTCCGAGTGAGAAGAGCAGGGTTTTCCAATGACTGGATGATGCCCTTAGTTTCAAGGCCACATTTAGACTGTCAGATCAAAGGTGTTGCATTTCAAGAGCAATGCCCATTTATCCTTTAATACCCCTGGTCATCCTAACATATCAACTGATTTTCAAGATTTTATGAAACTACTAGTTTAATTCGAGATATCAAAGAGTAGTTGAGAACACAGGCTGCAATTCAGAGATGTTTCTTTGTCTTAGTTCTACACTCACCCATCTCTCTCTGTGTGATATTGAGTGTTTTAGCCAAACTCTCAGACTCCTAGCTTCCTAGCAGAATGGGGATGACTAGGCTGATTGTGCGGGGCTGTTGTAGGGATAGATAGCACACTGACACAGAGTAGGCACTCAGTAAGAATTAGCTCTTCTTTTATGTGGGGACAAGTGCATGGAGTACTGCATACATGGCATACATTAAGGGAGTCTGAGTGGCAAACCACTCCCTGTGCTAGGCATGTAAGTAGCAAACCGCTTACCCCTTAGGCAAAGCCCTTGGCATGAGGCTGCATGTTACAGTTCCTGCACTTGCTCCATGGCCTGCTCCTCAATTGGTCACTGCAAGTACAGTTGGGCAAAAATTGTATTGGTGACTGCCTATAATCTGCTTAGCTATTGCCTAAGTAAATATACATGGTAACTGGGCAATACAGTCAGACCTGCTTCCTGCTTGGTTTCCAGAGGTAACTTTTTAAAAAATATATTTATTTTTTAGTTGTAGTTGGACAAGATACCTTCATTTTATTTATTTTTATGTGGTGCTGAACATTGAACCCAGGGCCTCACATGTGTGAGGCAAGCGCTCTACCACTGAGCCACAACCCCAGCCACTCCAGGGGTCTTGATCAGTGACTCCAAAGCCATGCTCTCCTCTACTTTGTTCCAAAGACCTCCTCACTGGACAAGAGAGAGCTCACGTAGCTGGTGCCCAAACAGGGACCCGAGGTAAGTCTAAAGACAGGGTGGCCCCCTCAAAGAGCAGTGAGGAAGGTGAAAAGGGGAACCTACCAAGTTTCACCAAAGACTCACAGCTGCAAGTGCTGTGCACTCTCTTAGATACTAGAGGTTTAACCCTGAATAAAAGAGAAGCCCAGAAGTTCTGGGATGTTGTGATTGATATCAGTCCATGGATAAGTGTTGCTGATGTTTTTGATCCTAGGACATGGGACAAGATAATAACAAATGTGTGGCAAGCTAAAGTGAGACTTTACCACCACATGTTTGTTCCCATGTGACATCCATTCAGCAAAGTTTAGGGGGCCCTAAAACATACCCTTATCATATAATGATGACCCGAGGGAAGATGAGACTGTGAAAGACAGACAAGGGAAAAAAGGCAGGGGTGACAATCTATCTATCTCGAAGCCAGCAACCGCAGCAGGTGCAGGAGGGAGAGAGACAGAAAAAGTACCACTAGCCATCATGGCACAGAAGAGGTGACCACACATGGTGCAAGTGCACCTTCTACTGATAGGCAAAGATTATATCCTTCCTTTGCCTATCAGGAAGTCAATGGCAACTGCCTTCTTATGAGGCAACACCAAAGCCAGCAAGGGACTATGACAGCTTAGAAATGACCAGACTGCCAGACAGCCCCAGGGGTCTCCCAGGAACCCATTCCAGGAGGCCACAGATCCTTTTGAAGATCTATGTAAGATAAGAGATGGAAAGTGGGGTAAGGAAGTACAAGCCTTTCCAGTCAACACGACACACCACCACCACAATGCCCTGCCACTCGGTATCCACATGCATTGGGTATCCTGAAGAAGTTAAAGAAAGTATGAAAGAGGACGTGCCCAGGGAGACATTTGCAGAGCAAATGCTTGAATCACTCAGTCTGGAACTTAATTGC
Organism: Marmota monax; assembly: GCF_021218885.2. Lineage (NCBI taxonomy): Eukaryota > Metazoa > Chordata > Mammalia > Rodentia > Sciuridae > Marmota > Marmota monax. Next base: position 1,304,718 of record NW_026694371.1, on the reverse strand, counting down.
CCTCAAGATTGGAAAGACCTAGCCAAAGCGGCTCTTGAGCCTGCAACATTTTGAAGTGGAAGACATTTTCCTATGATAAATGTGAACAACAGGGGGATCGTAACCACACCACAAATGTTGACCTCCCAGCTGAATGCTTGCAGGGAGAGGGAACCTACAGCTTCCCTGCTGTACAAGCCACAGGCCCACCAAACTATTTCAATCAGGTGCGACTCTGTGCTCTAAGAGCCTGGAGGAAGTTGCCATCTGGGGGAGACACAGTTTCTATACAGGGTTTAAGGCAGAAAGCTATTGAGGACTTGCCGCAGTTTATTGACAGAGTAAACAAGGTGGTAGAAGAGAAGATGTCTAATGAAGGAACTAGGGCAGCATCTGGGACTAAATAAGGAACAGACAGCAGCAGTGGTGGCAGTAAGCAATGGCACACCAGATGACTGGATTTCAGCCACCCAGGATACAGGGGCACAAGCAGCTCAACGCTCACTGCTGGCCTCAGCCATGGCAGTTGCATAGAGGCAGGACTAAGGAGGCTTGCAGACAGCTATTCAGAGACTGCAAAAAATATGCACCTTTTCTCCCCATTGGCCCTTTCAACCTACTGGAGTGAATCCCCAAGAGTTAAAATCTAATGCTTTATCACAAATGGATGCTATTCATTATGCTCTTTTTGGAAATTTAACATATATTCATGTAATTATTGATATCTGTTCAGGCTGTATAATGGCCATAGCCTCCACAGGAGAAACCACAAAAAAGGTTATCTCCCATCTACTTAAATGTTTTGGAATTATGGATGTTCTCATGTGAATTGAAACTGACAATGGGCCAGCCTATACTAGAAAGACATTACAAGAGGTCTGCAATGATTGGCATATATGGCACTTAACCAGGATCCCCTACAACACTTACACTCAAGGCATCATAGAAAGAACACACAAAGAATTTAAAGATTATGCTACAAAACAGAGGGGGGGGGACTATACCAAGTCCCTCATGATGCCTTGAAAAGAATCTTATTTACTTTAAATTTTCTTTCAATTTCAAACTTTCTACAAAAATAGCAGCCAATAAGAATTGGGTCCCCCTCACAGGACCCTCCCATCTACCTATGATATCATGGAAGGATTCCATAACAAATGCATGGGATGGTCTGGAGTCCCTCCTAAACATGGATGAAGCATTTACATATGTTAACAGGAGCCTCACCCCATCTGGGTGCCTGCCAGAAATGTCAAGCCCTGGACACCAAGAACCACCAACCATACCAACCAAGAAGATGAAGGAACAAACTCTGGAAGAAAAACCTCACAAACAAAGAGCTCAACAATGTAAACGGACCTCATGTAAAGTAACCTGGAGAGATATTAAAGGTCTTGTGGAACAAGCCATCAGATTGGCCCCTTTGCCCGGTGGCAATAGGGCCTATGATGATGGTCCTATTGTGTGCAGCACTCACTGCTAAGAGTGAAGTCTCCCATCAGGTAAACTGAGTTGTGGTCACTAAGTCACCATCTTCAGCAGTTGCTAATTGGGAAGAAATTTACCTGAGCTATTCTCTAATAATTCCAAATGTATTGATCCTGAGTTATCCATTCAGGAGATGTCAATAACCTGGAATGCCAGCATTTTCATTCCCACTCTGCCTATTTCTTTTTCTGTAGTGGATAGTGAAACCTATGATCCAGACACTCCCCTCGGTTTTGTACTTGCCAATGAAACTATTGTAAATGACTATAATAAGGCATATGTTGGGCTATCTATCAATGACCATAAAGTTATAGTTAATGCTACCTATAGCCATAGACCCCCCATGGCAAATGCAACAAACCCTTGGTGCCAACATGCCCAACAATGCTTTTTGGGAAGCTCCTCTCAGATAATGATAGCATCCCATGTAATCAATGTGTCACTGCCATACCTTATCTGCTTGATAAGAGACATTTCTCTGGGAAGAACAATAACTATGTGCCTGGGCAGGCACAGCTTCCTGGAATGTAACTGATGTGCCCAAGAACAATATGGGCTACTGTAGTGCATGCTACATGGGACAAGCCATTACCAACCTTTTTGCAGGAAATCAGTATGGCATGATAGCTATCATGCCAATATTGCTAGCTGCTAGACCCAACAAATGGGCAGCAGCCAGTTGAGTCCAGACCCTGACCATGGATTTGCCTTTGTGCCAAATTATACCCATACTGACTATGCACAAGCTTGTGTTACACCACCATTTGCCAGGCTAATAATCAATGATACTGATGGCATAAATATCTCTCATACAGAGATCCTACAGTCAATACATCCTGCTGGCTCACAAGTTGTTTAAACCCTGCTATGAAAGCTAAATGTATATTTATCCCTAGAGTGCTCCCAGCAGTCTGCTTCCAGTGAATCTGTCCAGTAAGTGCAGGAGTCCATGGGACACAGAGATGAAGAATCCTCTGAATGAGATTCAACACCAGACAAGGCATGTGATTAGCCTCATCATCGCTGGAATTTTTGCCCTGGTAGCCACCATCGCCACCACAGCCACTGCCGCTGCTTCACTCACTCATAGTATCAAGACTACTCAGACTGTAAACAACTTTGTTACTGCCATGGCATAAGCCTTTGCCATTCAAAATGACTTAAATAAACTGTCCCAAGCTGTTATTTCAGTCATTCAATAAGAGCTAGACCTCCACCAGGAACAACTAGATACTCTGTTTATGTTATAAAGGCTCAGTTGTGACTCTAAATTTCATAGTATTTGTGTCACCTAATATGCTGTATCTGAAAACAGAACCTTACACTTCTCCAATTTTTCTCAATATATTAAGGGCACTTGGGATGCAAACTATGTTATGACTATGCATAATCTTACTAAAGCAATTGTCAAAATCAATGAGAGTAAGGTGTTTATCTTGACAACCCCTTCCTTCTTCCAGGGATTGACTGAACATTGGAAAACCTGATAGCCAATTTAAGTAATCCTTATAATGATATTACTCTTTGGTGCTATGAGTTGACTGAGTCCACCTCCTGACCCTTGCTCCCCACCATCTGAATGTCCCACTTACTCTGACAGTTGGAGATGATCTGGCCAAGCTCAGTTTCTGGCCAGCTTCTCCTCATTTAGTAAGTGTAGCTCAAGGGACCTGCAGAGGATGACAGAAAGCCTATGGTGGCAGGTCACCTAGTGCAGCATGAGACAGGCCTTTAGGAAATGGGCCTTGAAGTGGCTGTACAAGGATAGTGGACAGGGACACCTTGAGGCACCTCAGCTTTAAATACAAGGGCACCATCTCAAGACACTATTACCCAAGGATGGCCTCCTGGTAATTCTGCGGGCTCTTCCCATGGGCTACTAGCCCAATCCTGTACAATGGTATACCTAGACCTACCATTACACGTTGTGGAGCCACATTCAACTCAGGGCAAAAGGACCACACAGCCTGTACACAGACACAATCTCATCCCACCAAGATGGGAGAAATGGGCTATTGTCCTTCTATATCCCAGGTCTGCTTGAGACTCAGGCTGCATTTGGGGTGACCCAGGAACAAAACCTAGAGGCTTTGGACCTGATTTCCAGTGCAAAAAACAGAATCAGGAACAAGAGTGCACAAAGGAGTGCTAAAAGATAGCCACAAATGCTCCTGGCCTCCAGGGGCTCACTGCTGGCTGGGGTGTAGGAGGACACCTCATTCAGCAAGGGTGGTCATTGGAAAGGGCTGCTCGCCTGCAGGTTGCCTGGACATTTAGTGTGGTTATGACCCATCCATATCAATTCTGTGGAGAGACCCTATCAGCTCCTTGTTCAGGGAACATGCAGAACCTCATACTGCTGTATGAGTTTGGACACCAGCATCCTCCATCCCATAAGGGGAACCTGCAACCTAGATCCTATCCTATTCTCATCAGCCACCAATACCTGTCCCTGAACTTCTGGCCTGTACACTGCCACCTGACACACAGACTCCATCAGACATGGGAATGAATATGCAGGAGCTCTCTCCCATCTCAGGTCAAGCCCTTAACACTGACCTCTCTGTTATTTATTCCCATCTATACTTCCTCATCATCCAGAAGCTACAACTCAAGAGGGCATGACTAGTCCATGTCCAAGAGGGCATGAGTAGTCCATGTCCAAGAGGGCATGAGTAGTATTGGATTAGTGTTTGTTCTCTGCTCAGGTGTAAGAACCAGGGGACACTCCTGCTGCCAGGCTTATCAAGACAGTCTTGGCCTTCTTTTCCCTCTGCTTTTCTAACCAGATGTGAATCAAGCAGGTGTCTCCAACCTGCATGTTGAACAGTGGCCTTGAGGACTTTGAAGCTGATTCCAAAAATTGTGGGGGATGGAACATCAGTAAAGCCCAGAAATGAACAGCCACACCAGCCTGTCAGTTTGCCCTGTGAGCATTCTACAACATATGTCTAGGTGATGAGGCTTCTTGTCTCCTTGTGTGGATGCAGATTGGCTCCAGGAGTACAGCATGAATAAGATGGGTGTTTACCTCCTTTCCCTTGACCTGGCCCACTTGTTGAATAGTCATTTTCTCAGAATTAAATAATATTTCATTTAAGGATTCATGGAGAAATAGGTGATTCCATGGTCAGAGACCTTTACTTCTGCAGAGAAAGGTGGAGAGGATTGGTAGGTGACACACAAGGATTATACCACAAAAACCCCCAAATCCTGAGAGTCTCTGCCAGTTCAAGCCTGGCCATAGACTTGATAGCCTTCCAATCCAGTCACAGTTCCACAAAAAAAACCTCTGCAATGATTCTTCCCTGAAGGAAGATGATGCACAGGATCTAAGCCAAACTAACCACTTTCAGTGAAAAAAAAAACACTTTGGACCCAAGAACTCAGTTCAGATTGAACTTGCCAAAGTGACACTGCTAGACATTGCATCAGGATTTGTATCCCAAAGGCTTATGTGCTTAGGCTCTTCTTCCCAGTACAGCAATGTTCACACATGGATTTTTTTTTGTGTGTGTGTGTGTGTGTGAGAGAGAGAGAGAGAATTTTTTAATATTTATTTTTTAGTTTTTGGCGGACACAACATCTTTGTTTGTATGTGGTGCTGAGGATGGAACCCGGGCCGCAGGCATGCCAGGCGAGCGCGCTACCGCCAGAGCCACATCCCCAGCCCTCACATATGGATTTTCAGGAAAGGATTTAATGCTGGGCGCCTGGACATCTTCAGTGGATTCATCCAGTCTAGATGAATACACTATTAGGAGGTGGTATAAATTAGAGGGACTTTGGACAAAGAGATAGGGTGACCTCAGCAGGGTTGTGTGCTGAAGAATGACGTTGTTTATAGGTGATCACCCATTTCTCTTCTTTCTCATCATGATCTCTCTGTTTTGAATTTTTATTCTAATTTTAGTTTGACTTCTGGTTGTTCTTTTTGTCCTGCACCTTCTTGTACTGCTTCTGGGTCTGTTTCTTGTTCCTATATTAAATTTTTAAGATCTTCTTCTTGATTCTTCCCCTCCACCACTCCTCATCTTCTAGCTCCTCCTCTTCCTTATTATCATCCTCCTTCTACTTTTTCTTCTTCATCCTCTCCCTATTCATTTCCTGATCCTCTTCCCCCTCAGGTTTGTCCTCTGTCTCCTTCTCCAACTTCTGCTTTCTCTAAGTATTGTTGGCATGCTCTGAGTAGTTCAAATTTATCATACCCTTCTGCCCAGCTGCAACCTCTGTTCAGGACACCAAGGTGGAATCAGAATGAATTTTCAATGAATTACAAGTAGTGAGAACAAATCCAAAGACAAATATCTTCCTTTCTTTATAATTGTTATAGTCATGAAAGACTGCCTGATAGACACATCCCATTTTGATCATGCTTCTGCCTGTGGTAGTGAACACCTCACCTGGACTAGGCTTTCTAAAATGGATGTCACAACTGAAATGCTTCCCTAAAGAAAAAAGGTTTTCAAAATCTAGGAGATGGCCAGCATGACTGTCACCCTCCTGCCATAATGCATACATGCTGTCACATCTAGTGGGTTCCAGACACCCAGATAGTCCTCCACTTTGAGATATGTTACACACAATCTTCCCCTGGTCTGGAGCCTGCTTTCAACTGATGCTCAGTGAATGTGTCTGCTTCTGAAATCACCTTAATAGATACTCAGTTTTGGAATTCCTTATTGATTGACTTATTTTTTGTACCAGGGATTGAACCAGAGGCAATTAAACACTGAGACAAATTCTCAGGCCTTTTTATTTTGATACAAGGTCTCCCTAAGTTTCTGAAGCTCCTTTGTACTTCTGACCCTCCTGTGCAGCCTCCAAAGCCACTGCCATATTGCCCAACTCCTTGTACTATCTTGACCTCAGCCTTCCTTGTGAATAATACACAGGCAAATGAACAAACTTGGAGTGTGAAAATGGGAAAACTCACCATACATGCCCTACAGATGGTGGGTTCTATTGTGGACAGGCTGGGATTGTGGATGTTAGGAGTGTCTGGCTCACAAGAGAGGAAAGAGCAATGGCATTGTTTACACATCAGCATGTGACCTAGGTGCTTCTTATGACCTTCTTTAATGCTGGAAGGAATAATAAGCAGGATATTCTGATATTTTTGTGAGATGGGCACCCAGACACAGAGGACTTGGAATTTTTCCCTAAACAACCCAAACACACTGTTCCCTGGCCATGATCCCAGTTGCTGCAATCCTGACATCCTTCCAAATAGGCAGGACTTCTGGTGGATTTTAACATGTGCTGTGTAAGTCCACATCATTGCTGACTCCACTTGTGGCCCATTTGTTTCTTATGCTCATTTGAAGGTATCCTTATCAGTGAGCCATAAATCAAACTGCCAATTGAATGAGCCCCTCTTCTTTGCCCCTCAAGGATATTAGCTTTGCAATGCCTGAAAAGGCCCAGGCCAAGGGAGGGCACATTTAGGGAGGTCCAGCAGCCTCTGGGGCCTCATTCAGAACCTGCGTATTTGACTTGCCTTTTCACTGCTGTTAGTGTTGTGCACAAGGCCCACCACCCCCTGGCTATTTTCTGGGCCAAGCCCCACTTTCTTTGCATTGTGGGTTATCCTGAGGCCACTGTGGATCATTTCTCCCCACTTTGATTGTCCCATGTACTCTCATGCTCAGACACAATTTTGAGCAGCTCAACGTTTTCTGAATCCTTGTTCTTGGATTCTGGCAGGTCACCTGGATCAGGATAGGGGAAGTATCATCAAAGAATGGGTTTTAGAGGGGCTACCCAGAGGACAGTGGTCAAGGACATTCAGGGAACACCTTAGCTCTATATACAAGGGCACCATCTTGTTATTCTCCTACTTGGGCATGACCTCCTTATAATCCCATGGGTTCTTCCAATGTGCTGATAGACCAATCATGTTACAAATGTCTGCTATACATGCCACTCCTCCTGTGAAGCCACATTCCATTCACGGTCAAAGGACCAAAGTGCCTGTGCACAGATACACTCTAATCTCACTGAGATGAGAGGAATGGGCCAGTGGCCTATGTGCCAGGTGTGCTCTGAATTGCTGGCTGCTCTTGTGATTGGACCAGGCAGATATATAGGAAATTTGGGACTGACTGCCACTACACAAAACAGACTCAGTTACAAGAGCACATACAAAAGGAGGAAATCTTCCAGGATAGGACTTAGGATAAGAGGTGCCAGGAAGACTCACTGGGGGGAGATCTGAAGGAAAACAAGTGTACTGGATAGAAAAGTGTCCCCTGAAAATTCTTGTTCACCCAAAAGTGGGTGCAACCTTCTGTGGAGAAAGAGTCTTTGCACAGTGATCAAGCTAAGAATCCCTCACATGATGGAACACAGCATTAACTGGGCCCAAATCCATTATCTGGTATTCTTGTAGGAAGAGGAGAATTTGGATCCAGAGACCAGGAAGACTTGGGGAAACAGACTGCATCAGGTTTGAGGCAGAGACTGGATGCCCCATAAGGGAACCACAGATTGTGGGCAGCAGTAGGAGAGTGAGCAAGAGCTGGGAGAGTTGTGGGGGGCACTCCCCTTGAAACCTGTGAGGGAGTGTGGCATTAGGATAGCCCACACCTGTTGTGTTGAGCCTATGGAGCTGGAGAAAAGTCCCTTTCTCTGATATAGGCCGCTCAGATGGCACAGTTTTGTTGCAGTAGCTCAGGACCTGCCTGAAGGTCTGAGCATGCTGGCCATGCAGGTCAGATCTGGGACACAGGCACACCTTAGTGACTGCATGATCTCATCTCTGAGGCAAGACACGTGTCAGGTTAGGCCATTTGGGGAAAGGGCTAGGAACACACTGTGGGGGCTGGTGCCTGTGTTACTGGGAGCATTCTGACCCTACTTCTCTGATCTGCTGCCAACGCAGGCTACAGAGGAGGGTAGTGGGACACAGAGCACGGATCTGCCCCACTCAGTGTGTGCATGCATACACCATGGCCAGCAGCCTCCTGCCATGCCCAGTGAGCTTGAAGCAGACCCCTCTTCCTATCCTGAGAGCTCTTCCCTTCCTCATGTGCCACTACCTCCCCACTGTCTCTGGCAACATCTACTCAGTGAGATGACAACATCCCTGGGTACTGCTCTCTGATCCCAGGACAGTGTGGTCCCACACACCCTGCTGAAATGGGCCCTCTGGAGGCTAGAACTAGACATTGTTGAGGCTGAATGGCAGGTGTGGTCCTCTGGCACTTTGTTATTTAAGAAAAAAACAGGTTTTGGTGGTCAAAAATATTTGATTTGGAAATCCTCATCCCCCCACACCAATAATTTCATTATTTCCTCAACATATGAAATTTGACTAGTAGAAAGTTAATTTCATATTACAGAAAGTTGATTGAAATATCATTGATATCAATAATCAATCATCATACCTTCAATTTTTGTTCTCTTTTCCCCCATAGAAGCTCAGCAAGTAAGTAAGACCAGGCCACTTTGATATCTGCTCCAAAGAGTCTACCAGGCAGAATCCTCTGACTTATAACTGTCTGAGCCATAGGAACTGGCTAGAAAAGCCTTCACATCATGAATACATTCTTCACTTCAGAATACTTGACAAGCATTGATATCCATCGCTCATTACCTTGCTCCCCAGCCAACCATTCTTCAACAAATTTAAAGGAGCAACTCATACAAGCACACAGAAAGGGATGTTCACTACACACATCCATGTGTGAAAAATACAACTGTTGTTTTTTGTTTGGGCTATTTCAAATGAAATCTCTCCTGCATGACCTCCACAAACCAAATGAAAATATTTGTGAAATTCCAAATTAGAAGACAAGATACACTTGCCAGGTAGACAGTGTCATGAATTCTGACACTCCAAATGTAGTGTGTATGTTTAGGAGACAATCACAGTTTACATGAGAAAGTCCTATGAAATCAATTAGGAAGATCAGTGCTCTAGCCCTACCATGCAAATGATGTGACTTTGAAGCCTATTTTTCATCTTTAATGAAATTTGTACACGTTTAACAGATAGTTGTTTCTCTACCAGGTACTTTATGGGTTCTTCTGGGTTCATGATAGGAAACTGAAGGGGGTGCATCACGTGGAGATTATATTATGCCAGTATTAAAAACAGGAAAAAGATTTACTATGTCATGCAGTAAGGAAATTAGAAAACTAATGAAGTGGACACAAAGAAAGTGTTTCTGGGGAGGGTGAGTTGCTTGTAGTTGGGGGACAGAATAACCCAAAGCCTCTGTGCACAGGGATGCATTGGGCTGTACCCTAAGTGACCATAACAACAAACAAGCATTCCTTGGAGTTGTCTTTGCAAGGTTGTCTGCTTCTTACCCTTCAGTCTGAATTTGATGCCAGCACTTCAGAGTCACCCTAGCTGAACAGATGTGCATCAGCCTGCTTCCTGTCTTATTGCTCTTAATGTCATTCCCATTATCTACAATTGTATTTTCATGTATAGGACTATTTCTTTTCTGTTCCTTCTCTTTATTTATGAGCTTATGTATGCCAAACATGCTTTTAATTTCACCAGTATTTAGTACACAGTAGGTATGCTGCAAATCTTTAATAAATTAATAGGAAGATACACTGCAATATTCAGAAAGCCTGGCCACAAAGACAGAGAGAGAGACGCTGTCAGCTCCTGTGGGTGTGAGGCAAGCAGCTCCTAGCAAGGAAACTAACAGGGAGAGCTCTGAAAACAGTGCTTGTGTTGGCAGGAGTTAGAGGGAGGATGTCTTCCATCATTGTGTTCAGACATGGCTGTGAGCTGCATCATCTATTAGAGGGAAAGGGCGTGTGAGTATAACCTGACTCACGGAGAGTGATATGTGTGTAGCAGGACTGGATGTCCAAGCCCTGTGATCTTTTAATCTTTTTGGTGTCTGGGCAAGGCAATTCTCCCTCAGCACATGTTTTTAACAAGGCAGTTTTAAATGGATTTTGACTCCTCATGTGCTTGGCTTCCTGATGGGTCCAGATCCCACAGCTTCAGCCATTTCTCACTAAGATGCTCACACTGTGTGGGGGACTTCCTGTGACTGCTGAGGTTGTGACTTCACTTCCCAGAACTCCTACTGCTCTCTAAACCAGATTCTTCAGTTTTTTTTCTGTTTTCTCTTTTTAATAATTTTGTTTTTCCATAACAATTTTATTAAGATTCACATGCCATTAAATTCACCCTTTGAAAGTGTGCAGATTTGTTAACTCAGTGTGCTCACAAGGGTGTGCAGCCCTCAGAATGATCTAATTTCAGAACATTTTCATCTACCCTAAAAGAAATCATCAGCACTGGCTTCTCCATCCCCCCTTCCTGCCAAGCCTCACCTGCTCTGTCTCTATGGATTGGTCTGTTCTGGACATGTTGTAGAAATGAACCCTGTGGTCCTGGGTGGTCGACATATTTTCATGCAGCATGTTTTTCAGGGTTTCTGTAGCATGGACCAAGACATCAATTCTGCTTTGTTCTGTTTTGGTTTTCTTTTTTGAGATGGGGCCTCACTCTGTTACTCAGGCTGGTCTTGAACTCCTGAGCTTAATGATCCTTCCTGCCTTTGCCTTCCAAGAAGCCTTATGGATTTTTTTTTTTAAATTTTAGCTTTTATTGTGTTAATTGTGGTAAAGGTACATAAAACATCATTTTAGCCATTTTAAGAATGATTCATTGGAATTAAGTGCATTCACTTCTTTCTTTCTTTCTTTCTCTCTCTCTCTCACTCTCTTTCTTTCTTTCTTTTTCAACGATCACCATCATCTTTCTCCAGTATGTCTTCATTTTCCCAAACTGAAACTCTGAACTTATTAAACAGTAACTCTCTGTTCTTCTCTGTCCCCAGGCTCTGGCAACCACCATTCTTTTTTTCTGTTTCCGTTAATTTGATTACTGTAGGTACTTAATGGAAGAAGAACTGGACATCAGGTGTCCTTTGTGTCTGGCTTACTCACCTAGCATAATGCATTTAGGGGTCACCCAAGTTGTAGCAATTAGAATTTTCTCTCAGTTCTTTGGAACACATGTGCACAAGTGGAATTGGAGGATCATGTGGTAATTCTGAATCCAGGTTTTTGAGGAGCTGCTATGTTCTTTCCATAGTGACTGTGCCATTTTACATCCCACCTGCTAAGGGTTCCAGTTTCTCCACGCCCTTGTCAACACTCTTTGCCTTCCATCAGTCCTAGTGGGTATGAAATTACATCTCATAATAGTTTTGATCTACGTTTTTCTCATGGCTTAATGGTGTTGTGTCATTCACATACCAATTTTGGAAAAGTGTGGATTTGCATTCTTTGCCCATTTCTTATTTGGTCTGTCTTTTAATATTGAGTTATAAAAATAGTTCATATGTTCTAGATAGAAGTCCCTTACCAGATATGATTTGCAAATATTTTCTGTTTTTATGCATTGTATTTTTGCTTTCTTGGTAGTGTTCTTTATGGCAAAAAGATTTTTAATTTTGACAAGTCAAATTTTCAATTTTCTCTTTGATTCCTTGTGTTTTAGATGGGTCATATCTAAGAAACTACTGCTTGATTGAAGTTTGTGAAGATTTACTTCTGTTTTCTTCTAAATTTCAGGGTTTTAGCTCTTATATTTAGGTCTCTGATCTCTTTTGCTCTGCTTTTTTATATGGTGTGAAGATGATGTCCATGTATGTCATTGTCCCCTATTTCACAAGAAAAGGCCATCATCTCCCTCCGTTGAATTTTCTTAGAACCTTTGCAAAAACCATTTGACCATTAATGTAAGATTTGTTTCTGTACTCTAATTCTATTCCATTGATCATTATTTCTGTCATCATACCAGTACCACACTGCCTCAATCACTGTATCTTTGTATTAAATTTGGCAATACTTTTTCTACAACTGTCACATACTCATTATAGAAATTCAAGCAATATAGAAAAGTACAAAGGAGATTAATCATCATTCAAATTCCCACCACCGAGAAATGCATACAGTATTATGTTACTGCCATTTCAGAAGCCACACCATTTCTCTCTATATATGCTATATGGGATGTGTGTATACACATCGAAGATTGTGTATGTATGTGTTGTATGTTTATGTACACATGTATAGAAATTATTAAAAATAATTTTATAAAAGTAGGGATATATATATATATATATATATATATATATATGTATATATTCCACCCCCAGTGTTGGGAATAGACTCAGGGCCTCATCCACACCAGGCAAGTGTTCTACCACTGAGCTACACCCACAGCCCCTGTATGTACTTTTTAATAAACTCTTTCAAATTTCTTTCACTCAAACTTAGTAAATATGAAAGAAACTAAAGGAAAGATAAAGAATTTCCTGAAATTCAGATTAATGAAAGAGAGATCATTGCCTCAAGGATTCTTTTATGGTTAAGAAACATTATTACAAAAAAAAATGTTAAAAGATTGAAATTGTTATTTTCCCCTTTACTTACATATTTCATCTCACAGGGCATCAGCTCATTCACTACTGTGAAAGTTGAGGACATCGGCAATTGTAAACTTCTACTAATTCTCCCAGTTCTAAATTTTTCTTAGTTGTGATTTTTATATAGTCAGGCTTAGAGTTCATTCACAGTACACACAGTAACCATAATTTTCATAGTTGTGTAGCTTTTTGTTTGGTTGGTTTTGAGAGACTATCTTGCTAAGATGGTCAGGTTGGCCTCATATTTGTGATCCTCCTGCCTCAGCCTCCCAAGTTGCTGGGATGACAAGCAAGCATCACTGGGCCTGGGAAGTTGTATAGTTTTAGTTCTCTGTGTAAAGGATTTCAGAGTTCTTAAACCAGTCATTTTATTATGCTTATATATTCATGAATATTTTATTTTGTTTCAACTCTTTGTTGGCCGAATTTCATTATCAACTTGGTGTTCAAGTCTCCATCTCCCCGGCAGTATAAATCTCAGTTCTTCCTGCTTGAGAATGCTTGCATGTTGGCTGTATTTTAATTACAAACTGGGTTTTATATTCTGGGTCACATTTCCATTCTGCAGAACGTCAAACATTGTTCTACTGCCTTCTGGTATCAATGCTGTAAAAACCATTGTAATTAACCTACTTTTCTTCTTTTAGGCCACTTAGATGGCAGAAGAACTCTTTATCTTTGAAGCTCAGTAATTTGATGAGAAAATGGGTTGGTGCTCATATTTTGTGTTGTTCCCCTTCTGTTCACCTCCAGAAAACAGCTGCATTTTAAAACCATAGCCTATCCTTTAGTGAAATTGTCTTAATTTTATCTCTGAGTGCATCTCCCCACCTACAGGGTTCCGAAATTCAAACTTGCCAATTATCCCTGTGTTTTTGTCAACTATACCTATTATTTATGATTTTTTTTTGTCTTTTTCTTCTTTACAGCCTGGGTTTGTATCAAGAAACCCCTTTTATTATTAGCATTGTCTTCTTGAATGCCATTCTTTATACTGCTGTTTCTACTTCATTTATATCCTATACTGATAGTATTTTAGTCCTTAATTTATTTCCTTTGTTTTGGTCTCCCTTTGTTGTTTTGTCATCTTTCTGCTTTTATTTTGCTGAGCTTATTTTGTGTTTTTGTTAATTTATTTAGTAGTGTCAAACATTCATTGAGCATTTTCTTCCTTTCCATGGACCGTGTTCTCATGAAGACTGGATTCTTTGTCTTTTAAATGTTTTGCTCCTGTCTGTCTCTTTTGGTGGATTTTCACGTTAGTTTACACAGTTGCAAAATTTTTCCTTTTTCTCCTTCTCAGCACTGATAGCAATGCCTGGATCTTTCATATGAATTCTCATTTATATTGGAACATGATCCTTGCTTCCTTTCCTGACTCTTCTTAGGCTTGCTTTTCTTCCTCTCTGAGCTCCAGTTTGAGCCTGGGCCAAGACTGGACACCAAGCTTTTGAAATACATATTTTTAATGGATTGTGTATTGCTTATATTGCTTTTTAGTTATTGATGAGGAAGGGCTGTGACCCAATTTCCTTATGCAGAAGCACCTCAATTTGAAACTCTTTCATCTTCCTGCTTCCTTTTCCTTCTACACACCCTGGCTGCCAACATTTCAGTATGACCACCCTTCCAGCTGCTACTGAAACCCTCAAAAGCGTGACAGTGACTGCTTCCTCATAATCTCATTTTTTATTTGACTCTGCCAATCTTGTCCGTGCTTCAGCATTTTGAGTATTTGTTTTCCTCTCTTATTCACTCACGACCATAGTGATTATTCATAAAACATTAATAGAAGTTATTCATTAGTCCTGTATAGTTGTTCAGTGGAATCTACATGCACCTGCTTTTTATTGAATACTTTCACCAGGACCAAAAAATAATTACCAAATTAGCCATGCGCCAAATTCAGTGTTAATGTTTTAAAAGATTATAATGCTTAGTTTAGTGTTGTTAGGTGTTAATCAAAACAAGCTGTCTGGGAATGGTCTAATTAGCATACAGACCTCAAGGAATGCATTTTCTAACTGTGGCCTGGGCTTGGAATCATTGCCAGGGACTCAGATTAAATTTCAGCTCATGTCCCTCTCCAACAACAGAGGTTTTGTTTGTTGGTTTCAGGCATGCTGCAGAGATGACAAACTGGGATCCCTACTATGTGTTCCTAATGGACTTGGTTAGTGGTGCTAGAATCAGCCATGGGGGAAAGCCCTTTTCATCCAATTAAGATTCCTAAGTGACTTTCAGGAAACTGAAGGAGGGAGTGAAGACAGATGAAAGAACTGAAGAGAAGCAGCAAGGGAAAAACGCGACCACAAGAGGCCCATTTCTTTTTATTTCATGGTGTTTTGGTGAGTGAGGAGTATACCCCAGAGTCTATGCAGTTTTACAAAAGAAAGCAGAAAAAAAACACAGTGTTTTGTGCTTAAATGCTGGGTCTCTGGAAGGAGTAAGAAAAGCCCGTTGGGTCCCTTGTGTTGGTGGACGTACACGACAGCCCGAGGGAGAAGCCAGGGTCTTGCTGAAGTGAGTAGCATGCAGGCAGCAGAACGTCCAGATCTGCAGCTGGGACATTCACACAGATGCCAAGGGGTGGGTTTGTGACCCTGGCAGTCACTGGCAGCCTCCAGCCAGCTGCTGTGTTGCCTGCAGATCTCAGCTGTGAGGTGGGAGAAGGAAGATGCTCTAGCATGGCGAGCTGCCAGGAGGCAGGACAGCCATCTTTCTTTAAAAATGAAGCAGCACTTCTGAGGGAGGTCCTGGGTGTGCCCTGTGTTCACAGGGAATTCAGGATCATTGCACTTTGCATTCCTGTGCAGACAGGACCCAGATATCATCGGAAAGTGCAGAAGGGCAGAATTAAGGTTAACACTGAATTTTTTTTTTTTTTTTGCTTCTCATGCAATGAACTTCTCCCCCTTGCTATTCAGGTCATGGAATTTTCCCTACATAGTTGAGTATAAATCACCAGGCAAATTGGGGTACGTGGGTGTGGGCTATAGGGGATGATGAGGTGATTAGTGAGAAGTTACCATAGCAGTATTTGGATTTTTAAGACTCAAAATTTAGCCCTGGCTGCCGAGGTGCACTGGCTGCAGGAGGCCGCCATGTTGCCGCTGTTGTTGTCAGGGACCCCAGGAAGAGCACTGCATGCCAGTCACTACCTCCCTCTCCTCCCTCTCCCTGTGGCCTGCGGGGCTTGTGGTCCCGCCCACCCCCACCAGCCCTGCCCATGAGCCCCCCCACCTCCTTCCCAGTGACCACCACCGCCTCCAGCCCAGGGGTGGCGCACACTGAGCAGCAGTAGTGGGCCTCCTCTGCTGGGAGCAGCAGGCCTGGCCCCCTCCCCAAGGGCATCATGGAGGTGAGTGCGGGAGATGTGATCGCCTATATCAGTTCTTCCAGCTTGGCCTCTAGCCCTGCCTCTAGTCACGGTGAGGGTTCTGAGAATAGCTCCCAGTCCTCCTCCTCTTCTGTTCCAGGTTCTCCAAATAGCTCTAATTCTGATACCAATGGCAATCCCAAGAATGGGGATCTGTCCAATATTGAAGGCATCCTGCAGAATGATCAAATAGATTGTTCCATGAAAACAAGCAAATTGAGTGCTTCTGGATGACAAAGAGTCATAGTGGTGTGACAAAATTTAATGGCATGATTCTACTGTTTCTAAAGTCTGTGGGTATGCGGCATCAGGATTCCATTATGGAGTTCATACTTGTGAAGGCTGTAAGGGTTTCTTTGGGGGAAGTATTCAGCAAAACATCCAATGCAAGAAGTGCCTGAAGAATGAAAACTGCTCTATATTGAGAATGAATAGGAACAGATGTTAGCAGTGTCACTTAAAAAAGTGTCTGTCTGTGGAAATGTCGACAAAGGTTTGGTCATATTCCTAAGCATGAAAAACAGAGGATGCTAACTGAAATGCAAAGTGCGATGAAGATCATGATGAACAGCCAGTTCAGTGGTCACTTGCAGAATGACACATTAGTAGGACATCATGAACAGACATCTTTACCAGCCCAGGAACAACTGCAACCGATGCCCCAGCTGGAGCAAGAAAACATCAAAAGCTCTCCTCTTCCCTCTTCTGATTTTGCGAAGGAAGAGGTGATTGGCATGGTGACAGGAGCCCACAAGGATACCTTTATGTATAATCAAGAGCAGCAAGAAAACTCAGCTGAGAGCATGCAGCCCCAGAGAGGAGAATGGATTCCCAGGAACATGGAGCAGTGTAATTTAAATCACGACCATTGTGGCAATGGGCTTAACAGCCATTTTCCTTGCAGTGAGAGCCAGCAGCATCTCAATGGACAGTGCAAAGGGAGGAACATAATACATTTCCCAAATGGGCATGCCATTTGTATTGCAAATGGACATTGTATGAACTTCTCCAATGCTTATACTCAAAGAGTATGTGATAGAGTTCCAATAGATGGATATTCTCAGAATGAGAACAAGAATAGTTACCTGTGCAACACTGGAGGGAGGATGCCTCTGGTTTGTCCAATGAGTAAGTCTCCATCTATGGATCACATAAATCAGGGCATGGAATCTGGGAAGAATTTTCCATGAACTTCACTCATTCAGTGAAAGAAGTGGTGGAATTTGCAAAGCGTACTCCAGGATTCAGAGATCTCTCTCAGCATGACCAGGTCAACCTTTTAAAAACTGGGACTTTTGAGATTTTAATAGTACAGTTTGCATCATTATTTGATGCAAAAGAGCATACTGTCACCTTCTTAAGTGGAAAGAAGTATAATATGGATGATTTACACCTAATGGGAGCAGGGGATCTGCTAAACTCTATGTTTGAATTTAGTGAGAAGCTAAATGCCCTGCAGCTTAGTGATGAAGAGATGAGTTTGTTTACCGCAGTTGTCCTAGTATCTGCAGATTGATCTGGAATAGAAAATGTCAACTCTGTGGAAGCTTTGCAGGAAACCCTCATTCGTGCACTAAGGACCTTAATAATGAAAAACCATCCAAACGAGGCTCTATTTTTACAAAACCTTCTCTAAAGTTGCCAGATCTTCCGTCTTTAAACAACATGCCCTCTGAGGAGCTCTTGGCCTTTAAAGTTCATCCTTAAGGCCTTTGTTTATTTGAACATGAACTGATGCTAACTGTACATTTTGTGCTAAAGTGCTTATTTATATGTGTGTACCCTATATGGAGATAGAAAAGACAATGCAAGATTGTAGGTTATCTTTGTAATCATACAGTAGTTGTTTGGATCAGGAACTCTTCAGCCATGATTAGACATTGACTGCATATCCCCAGTAGACCAATTAGCTGTGTCGCACTGAGACTGGAGAAGTTACACTGAATTATAATCACACTGCATGTTAGACTTTTTCATCTGGCAAAACCAAAAACCATTTTATTCTCCCTGTGATATACATAAAATGCACAATCACAAGTACAGGAGGATGTAGAAATCAATCCTTTGTGGTAGAAGTTGTGTTGAATATTGGAAATCTTGGTATCACCACAGGACTGTTAGATCTGGTTATCAAATACTTTGGGGGCTGGGAGAGCTTAATGTTTGTATTTTACTCTGCCACTTTTAAAGTATATGAATTTGGGCATGTACTTGATTGTGGAAAATGAGAATTGATAGTGTCCTCAGTGCCCAACCTCACAGAGATACTAAGAAATATCTATAAAGCATATTTACCTCTTGGAAAACAAGTACTATGTAAAAAAGGTAAAATGTTTGCTATTACAGTTATTCATAATAGTATTCTTTTCTTATTTCTGAGCATTTCTGGGAAAACATTTCACACTTCACACCAGTCAATTTAGGGTTCCTGCATATGTGTGGGTATCCTACTGATACATACATTCAGACTTTATAGATACGCCAAATACATAGTATGTGTACAAAGTATACATAAATATAGTTATACATAAATATATTTCTTCACAATATTTTAAACCGTGAAGAACTTTATCATATAATAAACTTAAGAGGTGTCAAAAGACCCGAATTAGGTGCTTGTTGATTTTATTGTTGATGATAACATAACCATTGCTTTAAAATGTTTAGGTGGTAGAATATGGAATTCATGCTCTATTTTTATTTAAGTGACACTTAATGTAAAAGTGCAGCAGGCAATCAAGTCCAAATTTTTAAAAATGTGTATTTTAGAGTCCATCTTTTGTAAATCTTTGGTTCAAGGTACTAGTTCTTTAAAAGTTCATTCAGATTCCTACCTTGTGCTGTAAGGTTGCATTGCTGCCCCTCGTACACATGCTGCAGCTTGATGACATGATAAAGAATTTTGGTTCTTTCTGGAGGACTAATTAAGGAAACTGTTTACTATGTTGCATGTGTGCTTGTGTGTGTTTGCACATGTGTGTGTGTGTGTCCTTAGTTTATGTGTTGTTTTTTCCCCTCCTAAATAACACTACAGGGACTTTGTCAGTTAGATTTAATCTATAATTTGAAATCATTTACTGTATGACCTACAGGCTTAGAAATTGTGTAGTCAGAGACTTTGATCCACATGTCTTATGTTTTTATTAAATACTTCAGATCAGTCTCTGTTCATGGCAGTGGGAGAAATAGCCAAAGTTTGAGAATTTTATGTTTTTATTTTTCCCTGAAAAATAGAAATTAATTGGACTTTTTGGTAGAGATGCCTTCTTTATAATATTTGGATTATATAAAATTGTGAAATGTTAAGAGCTCACTTTACTGCACTAAGCCTGTTACTTTCCTGATATGCAAACAGAATGCCTTATTTTGTAATATTGTTTAACTTGTTGCTACTGGGATTTTAATTTCTGTGGCACTCATTAAATAATTTAAAAAAAAGATAAAACCTCTCATTATAAAAGAGGAAAGGTGATGGTGATGTCTGTAAAACAATACGAACCACAATTGTAATTTACCTTAAGTAGTATGACTGTTATGGAATATACAGTTATAGTTTTTGTGAATTCTTACATAATAGCATTATCTTTTTATATTTTTTCCTAAGATAAACAGTTGCATAGTTTTCTCCTATGAGGGATAGAAACAGCTTTTTGAAGTGATATTGAAAATCTCATAGATCACGTTCTTAACTTTTGCCTTTTGCATAAGCCACTTTATTACAGGTATCTTTAAGATCATTAAGTCTGTAGGAATGTGTAACCAGAACTATGTTAGTATTGCTTGTAAAACTTTAGTTAGGTTTAATATATACATATATGCATCACATATAGGCATAGAGATTCTCATTTTGTCTTCTAAAATTTTATTTGAATAAATTCCTCCTATAGGTAATGGGAAACAAAATTAATAGTTCATATACCACTCATAGCCTTTCTCATATTTGAAAATAGCGCAGTATAAAACTGCT
This sequence comes from Marmota monax, assembly GCF_021218885.2. Lineage (NCBI taxonomy): Eukaryota > Metazoa > Chordata > Mammalia > Rodentia > Sciuridae > Marmota > Marmota monax. The sequence continues at coordinate 1,284,491 of NW_026694371.1, read as the reverse complement.
AATTCTAAAGTTACACCAGCAGCCTATTACAAGCACATTCTTTGATTGAGTCATGTTACAGACTTATTAAGTGCAAAGAGGACAACCAATGTAGGGAATTCTGAGTCTGTGGGACACTGTTGCTTAGTAATGTACTGTACGATTTAAGTGATGCTTTAACTCTGATTTTACATTTTAAAGTTAAAATGTGGGCATTATGTCAGCAAGCTAAAACATTTTCCCCCTGTGCATTTAATATATGTCTATGTGATCTGAGAGAGGACTCCAGGATTCAGAGAGAAATAGCTGAGGGTAAGGAGAAACATCTTGGGATGAAGCTTGTCCTTATGGTGATAGTTTAATTACAGATTTAAAAATTAGAAGAAAATTTCATTGGATTAAGTGTATTGCTTTCATATGTATATTTTAAGAAATTACCATTGTAACTTGATAAGAGGTGATTTATTTTATGCAAACATCATCACAAAGCAATGTGTAGAAGCTCAGCTAGATTTATTACTGTGCACGAGAGTAAATACCTATCTCAATTTTTCTTTTTCTTTTCCAATATAGAGTTTGCTGAATGTACAATAAGAGTTTATCACTTAGGATATAGAATTTTTAGGGGTGGGGGAGGGGTTCTGTCAGAAAATTGTTACCTGTAAACAAAGACTGTATTGATTTAATCCAAAAAATTAAACTTGAAACTATTCTTGAATTAACATAAAAAAATAAAATGGCTATTGTTTTAAAAAGATAGAAAATATATTGTTGACAGGATATGAGTTGTTTATTTTCTACATATTGTAATTGATGAGGACATGGATAATATCTTCATGTTTCTGAGAAGTAATATGTACATGGGGGGAGGGGATAATAAATATTATTTCTAACTGAAAAAAGAAAAGAACCAAAAATCATGCCAATAAGTCAATGAAAAACCAATCTGTAAGGCAATTTTCTAATATATTGAATTTACAGAGAAATATGTTAATAGATTGTTATCAATTAACTTTTAATTTGAAGTTTTACAAAATAATTCTTTAAATAATTAAAAAATGACTTTTAGGAGTTTGAGCAAAACAAATTGTTGCATCCTAAATCCTGCTCTAGTTTCCCTTGGCATTTGTCTCCAAATATCTCTGGTATGTGCCTTTGTATGGCATTAGTTAATGGAGAGTTCTCCTATCCCCTCTTTGTTTATTTTGGCATGTTCAGTACTTTAAATATTTTGTGTTGTTTATTCTCAGTTAAGGAGCAATGGAAAAGTAAAGTCTTAGAAGGAGAACAGAGCTTGCAAGGAATAAATCTTTTATTAGTACCTTAATAAGGAGAGCTTGCCTCTAACAGAAATGGACTGTGACCACCTATGAACACGTACGGATGGGATGGCTGACTGTGCCAGTGTAGCGATGGCTGCACTTCAGAGCAGGATTAGAAAAAGAACACCTCAGCTTACAGACTGCAGGTTTCTCCTCTCTGTGAGTCCTTCTGTCTTGTAGTGTGGAGAGCGGTGCCATTGCCTTTCTCACAGTCAGAGTCCTGGGTGGACTTGGTACTTGCAGACACTCCTTTTGGGAAGACTTTGGTCAGGAGGGACTCTCATTTGCCATATGCATAGTGGGTCTTGTTCTTTCAAGGACCCACTTTTAAAAAATTATTTTCTGTTTATTAAACACTTCTTTGTTGTTCAATATCATCAGGTTTCAAGAAAGCTAAATATTATTCTGTGTTTCATGTTTATAGTTATCTAAAATGTATCTGTTCAGCACTCAGATGATGAAAGGTGGACACTAGGGTTGCCCACACAGAAAATAAAATACAGAACAGAAAAATGAAGCCAAATTTTAATTTCAGATAAACAATAATAATTTTTTTTTGCATATTTCTGCCCCCAGTTTAACTAGGCATTCTGTATTTTATCTAACAACGCCAATTAAGATTGAATCAAATTCAAAGAGAGACGGGCTGAGAAGTTGGATTACAGTGTATAAGGTACAAATTAAATATAAACAAACATTCATATTTGAATTTTTACTTCTTACTCTTAAAAGAGTTCTTAACTTTTAGAGATATTTAGTAGAACATATATTGATAAAATTATATACTAATTGGGATTTGCTTCTAAATACAGGAGGCAAGAAAGTGAAGGGGCAGGATTGGCTCTGGATTGATATATATGAAGGTTAATTATCCTATTTTGCCTACTTTTCATTGTGTGTGAAATTTTCCATAAAGAATGAGTCAAGAGAGACAGATAGTCAGTCATTTTTGCCTTCAGGTGAACAGATTATATTTTAAAGGCACCTTAGATAACCAGCGACTGAAGATTTATGTAGTAGTATGAGAAGAGTTTGTGGATGGAGACAAAGGATTTTACTCTGTGTTCAGAATTGTGGACATCTTTGTCCCTTGATTGACATGTTTATCAATTTGATCTTTGTTGTTATCTTCCATGGAGCAATGCAGGTGAGTTGCAAATTAGTTCCAGCCTCTGCAAGTGTAGGTTGCTCACTGGGTTATCTCAGAAAGCTCCTGAGGAGGGATGTGGGTGAGAAGAAAGGGAGGATGCTCAATACTCTGGCAACTTTTGAAAGCATCTAAATACCAAATACACTGTCAGGGGTTAGGTCTGAATAACAAGCATTATATTTTTCAAGTTGATCATAGTTTAAAAAAAAACAAATCTCTCTAAATGATTGGATTGAAGCTCTGGAAAATTAATTAATGAAGTGTACAACCTAATAAGTTGCCTAGTCTTGCTCTACTAGCAGGTGAGCTGTCAGCAGCTGGGAATACTCAATCTCTGGCATCATTCTGGCAGTTTCTTATTGATGAACATCTTTAATTATTTGCTTTTTTCTTATTCCAGGATTTCCTTCCAAAGCTGCTGAGGAACATCCCAGAAAAACATAAAGGTGAGGTCCAACTTAAGAATTAAGAGCCCAGTTTTACTTTTAATATTAACAATGACCCCACCAGTGTTGGCTTGTTACATCCTAGAAACTTCAGTTTTCCTCTCTAACCAGAGGCAGGGCCCTGGCTCAGCCAGTGAAGTCACCAGGCAGACATCCAGACTCTGGGAGAGGCCAAGTGGATAGTGGGGGCAGTGCATACACCTGAGATTCCCAGAGTCAGGGCCCCAATAGTGTTTTAGGAGGCAAATTAGGACAATCTGTAGCCTCGACTGCTGTGGAGAACAGAGGAGAAGAAAGTTCTGAAAATGGGGGTGCCTCCAGTTAATGTGGCCTACCAAAGGAAACACTTGAATTGGAGGTGAGCATGGGCAGTCAGGCCCTGGTAGGTTCTAAACCAGGTCTGCCACTTCCTCCTGTGAAGCTCGAGTGGGTCACTTCATCCCTTCACATTTCCTTTCTACCCCCACTGCTAAGGTTAAGGTTAGACAGCTAATGCTTGTCTAGAACAGATGCCCAGTCAGTGACCCATGTAGTTACCACATCCTCACATCAGGAGTGTCCAGAGGCTGTAGGTACAGAGACCATTTAACCCTTGATGTTCTTGAAGCCAGCAAGTATTGGGAGTTTACTTATGAAGATAGCCATTTAATCCTCAAAACAACACTCCTTGGTAATTGTATATTTATCCCTGCTTTACCTACAAGAGGACAGTTCCAAGAGGTTGAGTAAAAAGCCTGAATCTCATGGCAGCATGTGGCAGGGCTGGGATCTGAGCCCAAGCAGTCTTGCTCTAGAGTCTGTCCTCTCACCCACTATGTTACCAGTGGGAAAACTGGGGCTTGGGAATGGAGTCGATTTTCCACAGTCCCTTAGCAAGCGAGATAGCACAGTCTGGAGTTGGGTCTGGGTGGTTCTCTCTCGTTCTTTTCAGTGTGCTTCTCAGTACAAGTGCACTGCCCTGGAAGAGAAGGAGACTGCCATCTTTGCAAGTGTGCAGTTGTAGGCAGCCTACCTCCCACAGGCTTTGTAAAGAAGGCTTAAGACCCATGTTTCAGGTAAACTACATTCATTTCAACTTTTACTTCTAATTTCTTATCTTAACTTGGGCCTTGGAAGTAAATACCCTGAGACAGTTTTCAGTAGCAAAATTGATATTCAGACATTAAAGGGGGACATCTTGAGATATTAAGTATTTCTTTGAAAAAGAGCTGACATTACTCTCCTCCTTCCTGACCTGCAGATTTAACTGTGTTTTCATTCACCTAATAGATTTCCAAATGTGGAAACAAAGTATTTAACACAGTTGAGTCTTAGATTCATGCAGGATGGGTCACCTACATGTTGACGAGCTGCTTTCACATGCTTTCTGAATTGGGTGTCTCAGGGAAAGGTGTCTGGGCTTATGCTGTCAGACTGGGTGCAGGCAGTGACATGAGAATCCAGGAGAGGACCCAGGGCCATGCAGACATGGAGATTTTATTTAAGCACTGGATTTTTAACTGGCTTATTTTTGCTTAAACTCCCCCTTTCATTAAGAAAGACTCCAGATTCAGTCTTCAGCAAGCGAAAGGGTTATTGTTAGTCCTTTTTTTATGTTTTTCAATTAAGTAGAAACACACATAAAGAAGCCAGCACACCACAGTTGATGTGTCTGTCCTATTGGATGGCCTCCTTGGTTCTGCAGCTCCATTTGCAGCCCTTCAGGGCTCCGGTAAGCCTTACCTGCGGAGCTTGCGGGAGGCCTTAGTCACTGGCCAAGACACTCATCTGCTCCGGATGCTGCTTGAGATCCATGCCTTGTTTTCGAGATTTCAGATATGCCATTCCTTTTTTTTTTTTTTTTTTTTTTTTAAGTAGACGTATGGGATTACCTCATGCAAAAAATCACATCAGATGTGGCCAGTATTCTTAAGATCAAGAATAAACTACAAAATGTATATCCACAACCCTTTCTTTTTGGACCTACCCCAAAATAACTGTTTCAGGCCCTATAATAAAATGGAGCAGTTTTCTTTTTCTTTTTTTTAATTGGTTGTTCAAAACATTACAAAGCTCTTGACATATCATATTTCATGCATTTGATTCAAGTGGGTTATGAACTCCCATTTTTACCCCGTATACAGATTGCAGAATCACATGGGTTACACATCCACATTTTTACATAATGCCATATTAGTAACTGTTGTATTCTGCTACCTTTCCCATCCTCTACTATCCCCCCTTCCCCTCCCCTCCCATCTTCTCTCTCTACCCCATCTGCTGTAATTTAATTCTCTCCCTTGTTTTTTTTCCCTTTTCCCTCACAACCTCTTATATGTAATTTTGTATAACCCTGAGGGTCTCCTTCCATTTCCATGCAATTTCCCTTTTCTCTCCCTTTCCCTCCCACCTCATGTCTCTGTTTAATGTTAATCTTCTTCTCATGCTTTTCCTCCCTGCTCTGTTCTTAGTTACTCTCATTATATCAAAGAAGACATTTGGCATTTGTTTTTTACGGATTGGCTAGCTTCACTTAGCATAATCTAGAGCAGTTTTCTTTAAAAAGAAAATCCACAAGCATGGTGTCTTACCTTCTTGGAGCCTGTTCTGTGTAATAACCACACATTCTTTTGGAACTTCTTAGAGTATAAGTATAGCAATTTTCACTGAAGCAGCAAAGTGCATTTTTAGTTTAGGAAGTCTCTCTTAATCTTCATCATAATGTTATGGAGTTAATTTGGATGGCCCCTGAGCCCTCTGGCTCTGGGGGACCTGAATTTTGTCTTGTGAATATTTATTGAGTCAACACACAGGACACACAAAGAGACTTTGTAATTGTGGAAGTGAGGAGCAGCATCCCTGTCTTAATGTGGCCACCAACCACTGACCACATGTCCTTTGATGGGCTACCTCACCCACTTTTATGTTTTCTCTACCAGGTTTAATCCTTTTTTAAAAAAAAATCTTCTTAAAAGTTAAGGTAATTTCATTTTTAACATGAATCTGGTTAGCTGTGAAGGTTGGATAGAGGAGTCAAGCATAAGCCTGACTTTTCTTGACCACTAATTTCCACCATGAAGTGACTTGGGGCAGCAGTTTGGATTCCACACCCTGGAATCAGTAGGAGCAGAAGGTGTGGAAGGGGAGAGTATTTGAAGATGGAAGCGAAGGGATAAGGTAAGAAAAAACAGGAGTGCTCAGAAGGAGATCCACTTGCTGGGTGCCCCTCTCCCCTGGCAGAAGAGCTCCTGAGAACTAGTTGCCCAGTGTTCCTGGCCACCGGGGGTTCCTGTGTTATCAGCAGCTGCCAGTGCTTTCTTTGCCCATCAATCATTGTGTCTGTGAATACGTGTTTTAATCTAGTGCCTCCCCCCACGCAGAGCTAGGGTGCACTCATGCTATAAATGTTTGATCAGCAGTCATGGCCTGTCCAAGCTCAAACACCTTGTTTTCACCAAGAAAATAAGTAAAAGTGTGCTAAGCCTTGAGATGCACACTATTTGCATCCATCATGTATAGAGGGGACCTAAAAATGTATATGACTAAAACTTTAAAATCCATATAGGATGTGGGTTGCATCTTAGAACAAGGTCCTTTTCCATTTCAGACCCTGATATCTGAAGTCTGCACTTTCAGAGTGGTTTCTGTCTGTCTTGGAATTCTTGCAAAAGTAGCTGGGTCTGTGTGCTTTCCTTTAGAGACAGTGGAAGAATCAGATATTTATTTTTATTTTTTATATTTATTTCTTGGTACCACGGATTGAACCCACTGAGCCACATTCCCAGCCTCTTTACTTGTTATTTTGAGGCAGGGCCTCACTGAGTTGCTTAGGGCCTTGCTAAGTTTTGAACTTGCAATCCATCTGACTCAGCCTCCCCAACTGCTGGGATTATTGGCATGCACCACTGTGCCAGGCAGAATATGATCTTTAGGATCTCAGGAGGTTGGAAACAGGAGCCAAGAGTGATAAAGGCACTTCACTTGCTTAGCCACAGGTTGATAGTCACCCTTAGCAGATGTGGCTAATAATCAATTCCCCATCCTTGTCACCCCAGCCTCAGAACTCAACTGAACCAGCTCATGTGGGCAAGTGTAGTATAATTTTTAGGCAAGCCAGTGTTTATTTATGTTACTGTAAGAGCACAAAGAGAACAACTGGACAGTCTGTGTGCTTTAAACATGGCTTATTTTTCTACTAGAATCATGGCAGGATGGCTAGCATATTCTCTCCCCTGCTGTGTTAACCAAGTGTGACTGCATTGGTAGCCCCACGGGATTGGTGGACACACTTGAATCTCAGAGTTGCCCTCTAGGATGGGACTATAGCAAGGGAGCAGCCAGCCAGCAGGCAAAATCACCTGCAGCTCCAGATACCCTGGAGGCCCAGGGTTGGTATGGCCCAGGTTTCAAGCATGAGGTGGGAAGTAGTGGTATGGAGGACTCTCAGTCTGGGGTCTGTGTACTTCTAACTATCTGTATAAAATCAATTTCCATACTGATCAGACATGAAACAGAGTAATTTCCTGTAAGTCCTGGGTCCCAGTGAGGTGGAAATGCTTCTGCTTATCTATCCTGATTATTTAAGCCACATGATCTCAGAGGGAAAGACTTGGCTTGGATTCTAAATGTCTTGAAGTGTAAAAGTCAATTTTTGACCTCAGCACTGACTTAAATACTCCCTGCACTACCATCTCAGCAGTTACCATCCAAACAGCAAAGTGTCTTCTCCTTTTCCTAATGTGTATTGTCCCATTTCTTCCCTGAAATGAAACATGTGGGTTTCCACCAGTTCCTGAGGAGGTTAGGCCACTTACAGTGCCTTACAAAGGGCTGTTGTCTTAAGCACAGGAGACAATGCCTGCATCTTCCTCTCCTGGTGGGACATCTTACTCCACCTTTGCAAGCCCCAGGCACCTAAGTGCTGGGGGGCTGCCTGCCCCTGTGAGCTGAGAAACCCAGGTGAGTTTCTGTATTCCCCTGTCTGTGCTGACTTTGGCCAGAATCCTCCTATGCTTTCTGTGCTTTTCCATCTGCACAGAAAACATCACACAAAAATTGACACCCACTTCTCAAGGATGTTATGAGGAATGAAGTGATAGTGAGTATAAGATCAAGGCATCTTCTGCAACTTCATTATAAATTCCAAGTGACCATACAAAGTGATTGATTGTGCAAATAACACATTTCCCTGGTTGGAGTGTTGCTATTTCCCCCCCTGTTTTCAGCCTCATTATAGAAAGGAAGATATTTATAAAATGAAGATGGGTATCTTACATGCCTTGGAAATTCATACAAAACATGTTTATTGTGTCATTTAATATTATTTCATAATTTCACACTTAAATGTGAGAAGCATGACAAACATAGGGCATGAGACTCTTCACAAATGATTCCAAGAGGTGGGCAAAGAGCAATAATCACAAGTGCAAGGTTTCTTCACTACTCCTGATGTTGCTTAATGATCCTAACCAGTATACACTGTTTTGTAATTAAATAGTATGACAGTAAAATGAGAAGAGCTAACAAAGAGTTGTCTAGCCTTGGTCTACTTCTACACAAAATACCCCAAGAGTCAACTGGCAATTCAGGAAGAGCACCTCCACTCCTCCACTGGCACTGTGGGAAAGGTGCCCCCTAGTGGTTTGAGGGATGTAGCCTGCAGAGCTGTGTTGGCAGGAGATGGAGAGACAGGAAACTCTCTGGATGACTTCATAGTGCTTCATATCCTAAAGCTCAAAATTGTGAAAATGCTTTCAAAACGGGAAGTTCAAGACACTGCCTTCTTTGAAGTTTTTCTCAAAAACTCAGATCCACAGTATCTGAATGCTCACCTAGACATGCACAGATATCTTTGACACTCTGCCCAAAAGGCTGTGGCAGAGAACTGAGCTCCATTTGTGGAGGAGATGTGCACTGCATCAGAGAACTTGAGGCCTCTCCACTCCTTGGCAACCTGCACTCTGCTGTTGTAGAAAGGAGGGCACCTGCTGCCCTAAGTCCCCATGCTTCTGGGACATTAGAAGTGGGTCCTGAAATGGCAGCTTCTCTTGGTAATTCTGGGGCTTTTGCAGCTGTGGAATATAATATCCCCAGTCACTCTGCTACTGTCCTTCACACAGCCAGTACTGACCAGAGAGCTCCTGGTTCTGCTGCTGCTGTGTCTTTCCTTGCACCCTGTCAACATAGGACAAAGGCAAGGGACTGCTCTGTTCCATTCCCTTTACAATGAATGTGGCCCTCTCAAAATGCTACAGAGATCAAGCAGGATGACTGCAGATGATTTTACTGAAAATGGGAGAACTTTCACTTCCTGTGGCCCCTTCACCCAGTGAAGCACAATTTAGTTGTTTTCTAATGCCTTTGGAACACAGAGTCACATGAGCCATCCTCTTCACTGGGAAGTCCCCAGGTCTCCATAAGAAAGAAGCCAGCTCCTTCCAGTGGAGCCTGCTTGGGGAAAGATGTGTTCAGTGGCACTGTTGTCATAATTCATCTGGGCAACCTGGTGCCTAAAATGGGAGGACCTTGGACAGGGAAATCAAGTCATCTTCTAGCGACAAATATTCTCTGTTTCTCTCCACATCATAGTCTGGATTTTTTATTTTGAAACCAATCTAAAAAGAAAGAAATTATTTTCAGACAAATATTTTATTGTAAACCTTAATTTCAGCATTATCACTGACTTGCTGATTGACCTGGAATATACACCAAAAAAGGCAATCCTTCCTGGGCTGAATCATGGAGGTTATTGTGCAGGTTATAAATGGTGAACAATTCCCAATTCCCAACTTCCTCAGAATCTGCAGCAGCCCTTCTATCCAGGTGAACCTGGCTTTTCAAAATCTCCCAGCAACCTCTCTGCAACCTCTTCAATTAGACTGAGCAGACCCCCAGCTACCCTATGCACATTCCCACAGCTTCTTGAGTTTTCCCAAGTTGCCCCATCAACACACATGACTCGATGTATTGTAAGATTATTCGTAAGTGCATTGCATATAAAAGTCAGAAGAGAACAAAAGTTTGTAAACACTAGACAGTGTGTTATACATGTGATCTTAATAATTGCACAGAAGGACTCTAGGCTACATTTTTTTCTCCTGCATCAATTGAGGAAAATTGCAATGCCAGCCATAATCCCCAAAGCTTTGAGTCATGTGTTTAAAAATGACAAAATGCTTTTTAGACTATGCAACTTAATTATCTAGGGTTGTAGAGGGTCACAGGCAAGAGTGTCTGGAAGATTTTTGATATTTAATCACTCCTGGAACACATCTCCAAACTCAGAATGGATTTAGGTAAATATCTAGAAGAATCTTTGATCCACACTTAGGATGGTTAAAAATTTAACTCTACTTAACAAAACTGGTACCTCTAAACACATGTTCTCATTTTCTCTTCCAATATAATTAGACACAATGAAATAAGGTGCTAGCATCCATAATTTGTCAATGGATACAGATCAGTTAGCAGGTCTGTTACAAAAAGATGAAGCCAAAGGCAGGTACTCCCTTTCTCATGTCTAGACCTCCTAGGATCCTCTCCCTGACCATGCTTGCTTCTGGATCACATGGGCCCATTCTAAACAGTTACACTGCTTTTCAAACAAATTTCTCTCCCAGTCATTATCTTGTTCAGATTTTTTACTGATTTGTACAGCATCATTGATTTACAGGACCTTTGAAATGTTTCCAGTTCATGGAACTTTTATAACACAAGAACACCATAGCTTACAGAGAATTTGCTATTCTTTTATTTTGCAACAATGTTTTATATTCCCTTTATTATTTTCTCTAAGAAAATGTCATCCTAGTCTCAAGCAACCAATATTTTCAATAATTGATGAATAGTGATAGAAGAGAGATATATGGAAACCTGATTCAGTGTATTAGTGCAATCCCAATACAGTAAAACTTTGTGAAGCTTTAATAATAATTCACGATTCAGCCATAGAACAGGTAATTTCAGGCTGCCATTCGCCTGCGGCTTGCAGACAGATTGCCAGGGCTCAGTGCCTGGGGGCTTCTTAGAACCTGATCTTATCGGAGCGAACACCGAGCGCGGGGAGGCCGAGTTCCGGCTCCCGGAACCATCCCAGAACCGCCCTGGCCCAGGGCTGTGGAGCCTGGAGAGGCTGCTTCTTGGACCCTGCTCCTATCAGAGCATACACCAAGCACTAAGCGGCCGAATTCCGGCTCTCGGAACTGAGCCCGCGGGGACTGCTTCTTGGAGCCTACACTTATAGGAGCTTACACCGAGCACGGAGCGGCCGAGTTCCGGCTCCCGGAACTTCCCTGGACCGGGGCTAGGAGCCCGCGGAAACTGCTTCCGGGTCCGGGTCCTGCTGAGGGCCGGTCAGGACTCACCCGTTGCTTGGGTTGCCCGGCAAGGGGAACGAAATGCTGCCATTCGCATAGGATACCAACATGGCAGAGATCTGATGTCAGCAGAAAGCGGCGGAGGAGAGAACTTCATCAATACCAGCGGTGACATAAGCAGTTGGTCTCCTGGTAGGGGGGGTGAGGCACAGACACCCGAGTCTCCTCAATTTGTCGTCGAGCCAGAGGGGAAGAGCCGGGCCGCCGCCAGCGCCTGGAGAAGGCCCAGCGGCTCGCCAGCGTGGTGACCGCATGACCCCAATTGGAGAGGGGGTGGAGCGGAGCTGCCACCCGCACCCGCAAGGTGGGCAGACCCACGACCCAGTGGTACATGGGCGTGGTAGGAGGGGCAGGGCAGAGCCGCCGCCCGCGCCTCCAAGGTAGGCAGACCTGCAACAGACCTGCGGATCAGGCCCAGGAGCCTGCCGGCGTGGTACACACACCACCCTAATTGGAGTAGGGGCAGATCAGAGTCGCCGCCCGTGCCAGGAACAGGCCCAGCGTCCTGCAGGTGGGGTAGTCAGGACACCCCAATTGGAGTAGGGGCAGAGCAGAGCCTCCACCTGTGCCCGAAAGGTGGGCAGATCTGTGACCGACCAGCGGGACAGGCCCAGTGGCCTGCCGGTACGACAGACACGTCACCCCATTTGGAGTAGGGGCAGAGTAGAGCCGCCGCCTGCGCCTGCAGGGTAGGCAAACCTGCAACCGACCGGCGGATCAGGCCCGGTGGCCTGCCAGCGTGGTACACTCGTCACCCCAATTGGAGTAGGGGCAGAACAGAGCCGCCGCCAGTGCCCAGAACAGACCCAGTGACCTGCTGGCGTGGTAGCCACGACACCCCAATTGGAATAAGGAGAGAGCAGAGCCGCCGCCCGCGCCTGCAGGAAAGATAAGCAAGCAGTATGAAAAGACAAGGAAAGAAAGGACCACAAGCAATGCAGGTCAACGCAACTTTAGAAGAGGTAACAGCTGCAGCAGATGGAATGTCAGAAAAAGAATTCAGGATATACATGCTTCAGATGATCTGGAGTATCAAGGAAGACATTAAACAGCAAAATCAGACAATGAAAGATCACTTCGACAACGAATTACGCAAACAAATCCAGGAAGCAAAGGATCAACTATACAGGGAGATAGAGGTTATAAAAAACAAACAGAAATCCTAGAAATGCAGGAAGCAATAAACCAACTTAAAAACTCAATGGAGAATACTACCAGCAGAGTAGAACACTTAGAAGATAGAACATCAGACAATGAAGACAAAGTATTTCAACTGGAAAAGAACATAGACAGCTCAGCAAGACTGTTAAGAAACCATGAGCAGAACATCCAAGAAATATGGGATAACATTAAGAGACCAAACTTAAGAGTCATTGGGATACAGGAAGGTACAGAGCTCCAAACCAAAGGAATGAGCAGTCTATTCAATGAAATAATACAAGAAAACTTCCCAGACTTGAAGAATGAGACAGAATCCCAAATCCTAGAAGCCTACAGGACGCCGAATGTGCAAAATCATAAGAGACCCACACCTAGACACATTATAATGAAGATGCCCAACATACAGAATAAGGAGAGAATTTTAAAAGCTACAAGAGAAAGGAAGCAGATTACATTTAGGGGTAAGCCAATCAGGATAACAGCTGATCTTTCAACACAGACTCTGAAAGCTAGAAGATCCTGGAATAACATATTTCAAACACTGAAAGAAAATGGGTTCCAACCGAGAATTGTGTATCCAGCGAAATTAAGCTTCAGGATGGAAGATGAAATTAAAACCTTCCACGATAAACAAAAGTTAAAAGAATTCGCAGCTAGAAAACCATCTCTTCAAAACATCCTCGCCAAAGCATTACAGGAAGAGGAAATGGAAAATAACAATGAAAACCAACAGTGGGAGGTAGGACAGTAAAGGGGGGGGGGAATAATCAAAGAGGAAAACAAATCATGTTTAGTAACAGAAATAAACAAATATGGCTGGAAGAACAACCCATATCTCAATAATAACCCTAAATGTTAATGGCTTAAACTCACCAATCAAGAGACACAGGCTAGTACAATGGATCACAAAACAAGACCCAACAATATGCTGCCTACAGGAGACGCATTTGATAGGAAAAGACATACATAGGCTGAAGGTGAAAGGTTGGGAAAAATCATATCACTCATATGGACTTCGGAAACAAGCAGGAGTGTCCATACTCATATCAAATAAAATAGATTTCAAGCCAAAGTTAATCAAAAGGGATAAAGAGGGACACTACATACTGCTTAAGGGAACCATACACCAACAAGACATAACAATCATAAATATTTATGCCCCAAACAATGGTGCAGCTATGTTCATCAAACAAACTCTTCTCAAGTTCAAGAGTCTAATAGACCACCATACCATAATCATGGGAGACTTCAACACACCTCTCTCGCCACTGGACAGATCTTCCAAACAAAAGTTGAATAAGGAAACTATAGAACTCAGTAACACTATTAATAACCTAGACCTAATTGACATATATAGAGTATACCACCCAACATCAAGCAGTTACACTTTTCTCTCAGCAGCACATGGATCCTTCTCAAAAACAGATCATATATTATGTCACAGGGCAACTCTTAGACAATATAAAGGAGTAGAGATAATACCATGCATCCTATCTGATCATAATGGAATGAAACTGAAAATCAATGATAAAAGAAGGAAGGAAAAAGCATACATCACTTGGATAATGAACAATAGGTTACTGAATGATCAATGGGTTATAGAAGACATCAAGGAGGAAATTAAAAAATTCTTAGAGATAAATGAAAACACAGACACAACATATCAGAATCTATGGGACACATTGAAAGCAGTTCTAAGAGGAAAATTCATTGCTTGGAGTTCATTCCTTAAAAAAAGAAAAAAACAACAACAAATAAATGATCTCATACTTCATCTCAAAATCCTTGAAAAAGAAGAGCAAAACAACAGCAAAAGAAGTAGAAGGCAAGAAATAATTAAAATCAGAGCTGAAATTAATGAAATTGAAACAAAAGAAACAATTGAAAAAATTGACAAAACTAAAAGTTGGTTCTTTGAAAAAATAAACAAAATCGACAGACCCTTAGCGATGCTAGTGAAGAGAAGAAGAGAGAGAACTCAAATTACTAGCATACGGGATGAAAAAGGCAATATCACAACAGACACTTCAGAAATACAGAAGATAATCAAAAACTATTTTGAATCCTTATACTCCAATAAATTAGAAGATAGTGAAGGCATAGATAAATTTCTTAAGTCATATGATCTGCCCAGATTGAGTCAGGAGGATATAGACAACCTAAACAGACCAATATCAATTGAGGAAATAGAAGAAACCATAAAAAGACTACCAACTAAGAAAAGCCCAGGACTGGATGGGTATACAGCAGAATTTTACAAAACCTTTAAAGAAGAACTAATACCAATACTTTTCAAGCTACTTCAGGAAATAGAAAAAGAGGGAGAACTTCCAAATTCATTCTATGAGGCCAACATCACCCTGATACCTAAACCAGACAAAGACACTTCAAAGAAAGAAAACTACAGACCAATATCTCTAATGAACCTAGATGCAAAAATCCTCAATAAAATTCTGGCGAATCGGATACAAAAACATATCAAAAAAATTGTAAACCATGATCAAGTAGGATTCATCCCTGGGATGCAAGGCTGGTTCAATATACGGAAATCAATAAATGTTATTCACCACATCAATAGACTTAAAAATAAGAACCATATGATCATCTCAATAGATGCAGAAAAAGCATTCGACAAAGTACAGCATCCCTTTATGTTCAAAACTCTAGAAAAACTAGGGATAACAGGAACACACCTCAATATTGTAAAAGCAATCTATGCTAAGCCTCAGGCTAGCATCATTCTGAATGGAGAAAAACTGAAGGCATTCCCTCTAAAATCTGGAACAAGACAGGGATGCCCTCTGTCTCCACTTCTGTTCAACATAGTTCTCGAAACACTGGCCAAGCAATTAGACAG
Organism: Marmota monax; assembly: GCF_021218885.2. Taxonomy (NCBI): domain Eukaryota; kingdom Metazoa; phylum Chordata; class Mammalia; order Rodentia; family Sciuridae; genus Marmota; species Marmota monax. The sequence goes on along the minus strand of NW_026694371.1, from coordinate 1,269,222 downwards.
ACGAAAGAAATTAAAGGCATAAAAATAGGAAAAGAAGAACTTAAATTATCACTATTTGCAGATGATATGATTCTATACCTAGCAGACCCAAAAGGCTCTACAAAGAAACTATTAGAGCTAATAAATGAATTCAGCAAAGTGGCAGGATATAAAATCAACACGCATAAATCAAAGGCATTCCTGTATATCAGCGACAAATCCTCTGAAATGGAAATGAGGACAACCACTCCATTCACAATATCTTCAAAAAAAAAAAAAATACTTGGGAATCAACCTAACAAAAGAGGTGAAAGACTTATACAATGAAAACTACAGAACCCTAAAGAGAGAAATAGAAGAAGATCTTAGAAGATGGAAAAATATACCCTGTTCATGGATAGGCAAAACTAACATCATCAAAATGGCGATATTACCAAAAGTTCTCTATAGGTTTAATGCAATGCCAATCAAAATCCCAATGGCATTTCTTGTAGAAATAGAGAAAGCAATCATGAAATTCATATGGAAAAATAAAAGACCCAGAATAGCAAAAACAATGCTAAGCAGGAAGTGTGAATCAGGCGGTATAGCGATACCAGACTTCAAACTATACTACAGAGCAATAGTAACAAAAACAGCATGGTACTGGTACCAAAACAGGCCGGTGAACCAATGGTATAGAATAGAGGACACAGAAACCAATCCACAAAACTACAACTATCTTATATTTGATAAAGGGGCTAAAAGCATGCAATGGAGGAAGGATAGCATCTTCAACAAATGGTGCTGGGAAAACTGGAAATCCATATGCAACAAAATGAAACTGAATCCCTTTCTCTCGCCATGCACAAAAGTGAATTCAAAATGGATCAAGGAGCTTGATATCAAATCAGAGATGCGCCGTCTGATAGAAGAAAAAGTTGGCTCCGATCTACAGTCGGTGGGGTCGGGCTCCAAATTCCTTAATAGGACACCCATAGCACAAAAGTTAATAACTAGAATCAACAAATGGGACTTACTCAAACTAAAAAGTTTTTTCTCAGCAAAAGAAACAATAAGAGAGGTAAATAGGGAGCCTACACCCTGGGAACAAATCTTTACTCCTCACACTTCAGATAGAGCCCTAATATCCAGAGTATACAAAGAACTCAAAAATTAGACAATAAGAGAACAAACAACCCAATCAACAAATGGGCCAAGGACCTGAACAGACACTTCTCAGAGGAGGACATACAATCAATCAACAAGTACATGAAAAAATGCTCACCATCTCTAGCTGTCAGAGAAATGCAAATCAAAACCACCCTAAGATACCATCTCACTCCAGTAAGATTGGCAGCCATTATGAAGTCAAACAACAACAAGTGCTGGCGAGGATGTGGGGAAAAGGGTACACTTGTACATTGCTGGTGGGACTGCAGATTGGTGCAGCCAATTTGGAAAGCAGTATGGAGATTTCTTGGAAAGCTGGGAATGGAGCCACCATTTGACCCAGCTATTCCCCTTCTAGGTCTATTCCCTAAAGACCTAAAAAGAGCATGCTACAGGGACACTGCTACATCGATGTTCATAGCAGCACAGTTCACAATAGCAAGACTGTGGAACCAACCTAGATGCCCTTCAATAGACGAATGGATAAAAAAATGTGGCATTTATACACAATGGAGTATTACTCTGCATTAAAAAATGACAAAATCATAGAATTTACAGGGAAATGGATGGCATTAGAGCAGATTATGCTAAGTGAAGCTAGCCAATCCCTAAAAAGCAAATGCCAAATGTCTTCTTTGATATAAGGAGAGTAACTAAGATCAGAGTAGGGACGAAGAGCAGGAGAAGAAGATTAACATTTAACAGGGATGAGAGGTGGGAGGGAAAGGGAGAGAGAAGGGAAATTGCATGGTAATGGAAGGAGACCCTCAGGGTTATACAGTGGAGGGGGTAGAGAGAGAGGAGGGGAGGGGAGGGGAGAGGTGGGGAGGGGGGAGGGGGGAGGATGGGAAAGGCAGAGGAGCACAACAGACACTTGTATGGCAATATGTAAATCAATGGATGTGTAACTGATGTGATTCTGCAATCTGTGTATGGGGTGAAGGTGGGAGTTCATAACCCACTTGAATCAAAGTGTGGAATATGATATGTCAAGAAATTTGTAATGTTTTGAACAACCCACAATAAAAAATTAAAAATTAAAAAAGAAATAATAATAATTCACAAAAATTATCATATCAGAAATTCCCAAAACAAAATATTGGCCCATGTAACAAATGGCTACAAAGTACCTACTAATACTGTAAGGTGCCACATGTTGGACATAATTAAACAAAATCCTTTCTTCTGTATCTTAGGAGATCACCTCTTGGACGTTTGATTGGCATATTTGACAGATCTCAAGTAAAAACTTCTAATGTCTCCAGCAAAAAACTGATCAAGACAAATTGTAGAGTTATCCTTAACTCCTCTCACAGAATAACAAACATCTCTTCAGACTACCAATTAAACCTTTAAATTATTCAACCTTTCTAGTTCTGTTTAATTTCACAGCCAGCACCATGGTAAAAACCCGGCAGGATTCCTATTCTGGATAATTACAGAGCATCTTAATTGGTGCCTACTCCAATACCTGCCTCACAATACTTGATTTTTTCATAAAAGTAATATGATACATTCACAGCCACATTGAAATAAATATGTGACAAGGGTCAACAATAACCTATGTGGAGAAGTGACATGAAACATTTTCAAAGAAAAATTTATATTTCCTGTATCATGTAAAAAATATATTCTTGCAAATTTTTGGATTTGAATCACATTGATTTCACATATGTGGCAATGCATTTGCTAGGCTAGCTCTTTCCTGATGCAAAATCTGGGGATGGATTCTGTATAAATGATAAATTAAGAATCTCTAAATCATATTTTCTACGTGTGTGCCATGATTTTTCTTTTCATCTTTTTTGTTTTGTTCCTCTTACTTCCTTGTGACTATCTTCAAGTGGAGATGCTGAAAAAATACCAAAACAGAAAGAAAAGAACTTAGGAATGCTAGAAGCATCCAGAGAAAGAAAAGAACACTTGTTCAACCAGATTTTTACAAGGTGGAGCTCTGCTTCACAACCGATTCTATATAAAAAAACAACAATGGATTAATGGCTGATCCTTAAAAATATGAGAAGAACATGAGATTATGATCTGCATGGCTGGAAAAGATTTTAGTCTAACACAATTTCAAAATATATAGAAAGAGACCAATAAAAAATGCTCAGCCATAATAGTAATCGAGGAAGTACAAATAAACCAGTTCACATCAACCTGATAACCAACACTTTACATCATTGGTGGAATAGTAGGAGTGAATAAGATTAAATAAAATAGGAAATAAGCATTGGGATGGGACAAGTATGGATGATTTTGACCATTTTTGGTTTTTGCTCATACTATGACATTCAAAGTGAGCTTATCCTTCAACATAGTAATCAAATAAATGATTCTTGAAGTTTTGGAGCATGTTTACATTACCCTTTCCTAACCTCCCTTCAATGGGATGGCAGTGTTAAAACACTGGACATAGAATGTCAAGGATTGTATGGTGAGTATATTTGTTTGATGGTAGTACAGATTGAAGCCAAGGCCAAAGGCATACTAGGCAAAACCTCTACCACTGGGTCACACTCAAAATAGAAAAAGCAAAAAGCTAGGCATGTAGCTCAGTGGGAGAACACCTCTGGGTTTAATCCCAGAATGACACAAAAAATAAAGAAAGAAAAATGAGAACACAAAGTGGGGGATAGGATTTTGAAAGATTAGTGTATTTAAGAGATTGAAGCTAAGTTAGTATTAACATGAAAATAAAATATTGTAACTTTAATTATTTTTACTCTAAGAAAAAGAGCTACAGATATGACACCAAAGGAAATGACAAGGGAGTCAAAACATGCCACTTAAAAGAAAGAGAAAAAACAAACAAGTTGAAGCAGTAGAACAACAAATGGAGAAACACAAACACACACACACACACACACACACACACAGAGAGAGAGGGAGAGAGAGAGCGCTGTAAGATATACCAAAGAAGAAAAATGGCAGGAATAGCCCTACTCCCTCCTCCTCCTTCCTGTCTCTCCATCCAGTGGCTTTTTTTTTGTTGTTATGTTTGTTTTTGTTTTTTATTTTTCTGTTTTGGTATTTTTCAGTAGGGTAGGGGATAAACCCAGCAGCTCTCTCACTGGCTTTATCACAGAGCTTTATCCAGCCTTTTTTTTTTTTTTTTTTTTTTTTTTTTTTGAGACAGGGTCCTACAAAGTGGCCTCAAAATTGAGATTTTCCTGCCTCAGGCTAAGGGAGTCACTGCAATGAAAGGCATGGCCCCCTGGGCCTTGCTACTAGTCCACTGTAAATTGTACAAAATAATGGGATTCTGCATGACACACTTAACCATGTGTTAAAGACATGTTTGATTGATACTCCCTCCTTTTTTTGTCCTTTCCTCCTCTGTGGGTAACCTAATCCACTTGGAAGGCATCCATTCTTCCATAGAAAACAAAAATGGAGCATTTATTTTGGATTCAAAAGAAACACTAGGCAGAAGTTAACAAATGGTGCTAGGAAAACTAGATACTCATGTGCAAAGAATCAAGTTGGACATTTTACCCCATAGGCAAAAGTTATCTCAAAATGGAAAAAAAAATATGGATAAAACCTGTTGCAAGAAAATGTGGGGGAAGGTTTAATAATGTTGAATTTGGCAACAATTTCATAGGTATGTCACCAAAATACAAACAAAAACAAAATATATTTGACTACAATTAAATAAAGAACTGTGAATCAAAGGACACAATGAAGAAAATGAAAGGACCATCTGTGGAATAGAACAATCCTTTTGAAAATCATATCTGATAAAGTGTTGATATCAAGACATAAAGAACCACAACTGTAATTTAAAGTAGGCAAAGGATTGGAATAGACATTTCTCAAAAAAAAAATAAATGAATAAACAAATTTTCTTTATGCATGTAAAAAGATGGTCAACATTACTGTTGGTGGGAAGGCGAAATGGAGTAGGTACTGTGGGAAAAGATATGGTCATTGCTCAAAAAAATAATTAAATAAATATATACATAAACAAATAATAAAAATAAAAATAACATACCCAACAATATCATTTGTATGAGGTACCTAAAGTAGTCAAATCACAGAGACAAAAATCAATGATAGTCCTCAGGGGCTGAGGAGGGGACATTGGGGTGTTCTGCTTTAATGGTTTCAAAATATCAGTTTTACAAAATGAAAAGAACTCTGTGGACAGTTGCTGGTGGTTCTTGCAAGGCAAGGTAATGTAGGTGAAGCCTCTGAAGCATACACTTTAAAATGGTAGAGAGAGTAAATTTTACATGATGTTTTAATAAAATAATCATAATTAAAAAAACCCTCAGGGTAATACACCCAAAAAAGAAGACCTGAATCTATACATGTTAGACAATTATAGTTCACTTTTACAGGAAAGCCACTTATAAGATAATATATGCCTCAAAACAGATTCAATTCACTATGGGGATGGAGCCTCTCTGGCCTTAAAGACCACACCTCTCAATATTGTTCCATCAGGGTTAAGGTTTTCACACAGGAACCTCAGAAGTTTCAACATTGACTCCATTCCAGTCAGACTGAACCCAGAGTTATTCCCTCTCAGTCATGCATCAAGTAAAAATGCTGTGGTCAACAATGGACTGGATATATGATGGTGATGCCACAGATCATATCATCAAGTGAAAATTGACATCAGAGTTGTATTAGTTTATGTAAGTGCACACTTACATAAACTTCTCATGCATTTCTCAGAACCAATCTCACTATTAAGCAATACCTGATACGAATTGATTTTTTACCTTTTCACATGTTTTTAATATGATAAATACAATTCCTCTTAAATACAGGCATTGTGAGTTCTGACTTATGGAGCAAATGACAATTTCCTGTATGAAAAAAAAAATGAAGATTGTATTTAGTCATACAGTGAGCTCTGGAGAGTACATTTGAGGCTTCTTCCTCTCTAGGAGAGGCTGGTGAGAAGAATAAAGGAAGCAGTACTTTTAATAATGGTACCTAGGAGATATAATGTTTCCCCAACATTTCATATGCAGGATCACATTTAAACCTCTTATCCTAGAGAACCTTCAAAGATGTGCAGCATGAGGTACTAGTATGAGACTGCAAGTTCACCCAATATTTTAAAACAACACCTAAATGGGAATTTAAAATTAAGAAATAAAATAAAACACTTTATTCACAGCAAAATTACACTTGGGGATTCCAGATGAGCACCACCATGATTCCAGGAATCTTCTGGTCTCTTTTATTCCACTCCCTAGCCCATGACTCATATAAAACAGTCTCAGGTTTTCTGAAAAGCAAATGTCCATGCTTCAAATGTATGAAAGACATGAGGTTTTTAAAACAAATCTTAGTAGTAAAAACAGAAACCAAATAGACAATCCTGTGGATTAGCCCCATGATTAAAAGCAGGGCCTCTGGAGCCTACTTACCTGAGATCCATGAGGCTTTGTTGAAGACTTCACATACCAAAGGGACTACAGTTAATTCCTCACTTTTTGTTTTTTACTGTGGGGGGGGGTGGCAGTCTCTCGTACACATTTTTATCTCTGAGACCATGTGCCCAGTGGACTCCTGTGTCCACTATGTACAGTTGGAGAGGAGGGTCATGTATAAGTTGCAAGACAGCTGGAGCTGAACCCATGACCTCCTCTGAGCAAGGGCTCATTAGAAAAAAGAAATCAGAGCTACAACAAAGACTTTTGAATGTCTACCTCCTAAAAAAAAAACAGATGTGTCAAAATCTCTTCCACTATCTTAGATTTAAAATTTTGCAATTTGCTTCTGAATTGCACAGAATATTCGAAAAATATGAACTAAAACAAATTCCCAGGACCATTCATTACATTCTTCCAGTATATTTTCTAGCCTCTCTCCCACATTTGGATTCTGGAGATCTAACCCAGGACCTGGGATATGCTAGACAAGTCCCCTATAATTAAACTACTCCCATGAATTGGTTTCCTTTTTGTGTGTGTGCTGGAGGTATTTAGAAGGAAGCCAGGGCCTCATGCATGGGGTCTCCCACTTTGGGGCTTTCTGCCTGGTAGGTAAGCACTCTACTACTGACACATACCCTAGCCTATTCTGTTGATTTTTATTTATTCTCTTTACTCTGGGCCCTTTACCACCTCTGTCCCCATTAATATTCAAAATGCCCAGACTGGCCATGAAGTCAGGATACTCCTTCCTCAGCAATCTAAACAGCTGGGATAACAGGCACACACACCACCATGCCTGGTTAACTCTTTACCTCACAGGAAAGAAGAAAGAGAACAAGAACCTACAGAACTTATCCCTCAAACTCAACATAGCTAAACAAAATTACCTACACTAACTAGCCCTTATTGACTGTGTTACATGTGTCTGTGTATGGCCCATGTGTGTTAGTACCTAACAACAACAACAACAACAACAATAGGATTGAACAAAAAGAAACCATATTTCTGAATGAAGAAACAATACTCCCTAGACCTACAGAATCCTACCCAGATGACAAAATACCAAGAGAACCATAGCCTCTATTACCCCTACAAATGAGACCATGAAAGGTAAAGGAAAACCAAGGAACTAGACTGGGTACTTCACTCAGGGAGCAGAAATTTACGAAGTCATGGGAAAACACATTTAAAATTAAAGGATGCTGAAAACATTTCCCCAACATCATCTTGGTATTACATTAGTTCTGTATCTGGCCCCTTCCTTTGTACCATAAAAGATAGTTATTATTTTAATGGCCCAGTTTCTGTTCCTACTGTATTACAGTAGTGTGTTTTGCTGATCATTTTGTTCCTGGATATCTAGTAGAAAAAGAGCTTTATATGAATTTGATAGAAACTTGAAAGTGTTTTACAAATTTGAGCCCAAACTATTTTGGACAGTTTTTCTTACTCTTCCAGATACATAAGCAAAAGAATATTTTTTGTGCTTAAGGACTGCCATAGTTTGGACTTTGAGAGTCCCCCCAAAGGCCCAGGAGTTCACGGATTGTTCCCCAGTGTGGTGGTATTGGGAAAAGATAAAAAGTGACCACAGTGCAAAACCTCCAAAACTGTGAGCCAAAGTAATGCTTTCTCTTTATATTTGACTATTTTTGATATTTCTAAATAAAGAATAACAGGAAGCTGAGAGACACAGGGATAAAAACTAATAATACTGACTGAATAGTTGGACCATGATCACTTTGATGATGGCAAAATGTATTTTGCCTATCTTCACAGGACCAGCCTGGTCAGGTTTGTCTTTCAAGAATAGTAGACTTTACAGCTTGGAATTCAAGCTTTGTTCTGTGACTTCAATCAGCCAATGAAAAAGGAGTAGATAGTATTATGTAAAATAATGAGAAAAATTTTCTATCTATTTGGGAACTTTTTTTTCTGTTTAATTAACTAATAAAAATTGTGTTAAATTTTTGATCTCGAATGTAATGTTTGGAGTTCATTTACAACCATGGCCCTATTTAGACAAAAATAATAAATCTACAAATTTCTGTTGCATTTTAAAACTCTATGTTACAACAGAGTTTTTGAAAGTACTTCTCAAATTTCCAGAAATACATTTATTATAATTGTATTGTATAATTCTTTTCTCAACTGAAGTAAAATTTCTCTGAAACTTACAAGATAAACCATTAACTAACTGAAATGTTCCAAGAGGCTTGTCATTCTCTTGTGATAGTAGGAGCAAATGTGACTCCATTTTGTTTTATGACTTCATTCTGTAAAACAACCATGCCAAGTAGAAGAGTCATGACTGGGGCAAGATGTTCTTTTCCTTTTGCTATAGAAACCTTTAAGAACACAAAACTACCTGTAACTAGGACAACAGGGCTCTGTTTCAGTAACTGGGATGACTGGGATAACTGTGATTGGTTAGGTTTCCCTCTGCTTGACTGCACTGTCCCATTTCTGTAACCTGGCTTGCTTGCATTGTCTGGACCCCCAAGCATCCCTTTTTCAGTTTTCAGGCTTATAAGGAGTGCCCTTGCAATTGGTTGGGGCTGATCCAGGGAACAGCTTTATGTTCTGGTCAGCCACCACAGATGTGCTTCAATAAAGGATTGATTTGATAACATGTGAGTGGTCTGGAAATCAACTTATGAAACCCTGGGATGAAGCTTTAACTATAACACTCTCAGGCTCAAAAATAAAGACATAATAGACAAGAACCTTACCACATCAAGGATCATGGGAAAGCATTTGCTTTCTGCACATCATGTGCAGAATCTGATTTAGGGATTATTCAATAAAATGTGTGGGAAGCCATTGATTTGGCCTAAGCTCCTGCATATATTCAACAGCCCAAATCAACATGGAGTTCCATCTCAGTAGTTGAGGGCTATGAATCTCAGATGGCCCTAATGACCATTGCTGCACGCCTGTTGACAGCCTATGGTACTACTGGGAATTGGTAGAATCTTTAGAATGTAAGACCACATTGGAGTATGTTAGATGTTTGGGCACATGTCCTTGAAGGGGATGTTGGGATCCTGACCATTTTCCTCTGGTCCCTTTTTGCTTCCTGGCCACCATGATGTGAAAAGTTGTGTTCTACCTTATGCTCCCCACCATGATGTGCAGCCTTACACAGGCCCAAATTGATGAGGCCAAGTGATCCTCGACTAGAACCTCTGAAACGGCTTTGAAGTTGCTTAACTTAGGTATTTTTTTCATAATGACAGAATGTTAACACTGAGTGTAAGTTAACATGGGAAACTTTCAAACCACTTAAGCTGCAACTAATTAAATTCTCCCTATTCCTCACTTTCATTTTCTATAAATGCTACCTAATTATGTTGTTGTCCACAGATCTTAGAACATTTTCTGATTCTGAGGGCTACCTGATATTTTGTGTGTTTCTTAAACAAACTCAGTTTGAATTGAACCTATCTTAAATTTTTCCTTTAAAAGAACCAAATAAATTTTCAGCTGTTCCTCATAAAAGAGCATGACACAAATTATAGGAAGATGTCTTCCCAGCTATTCAGATTTTTCTTTAGAAAAATGGGAATGCCACTATTTTATACCAAATTACTTGTTGTTGGAATTTTTCTTGATGAGGAAGGGGAAGGCAGGAACTCATAATCCACAAGTCAGTATAATGAACTAGAGTGCTCCCGCACACACACCAAGAGAGGTGTGTCAGCCCCCGATGATTTAGGAAGTTTCAGTAAACCCAAGTTAGAGCCATTATGCAGCACCTGGGTATTTTCTGCGCACATATCTTTAAGAACTCATCACTTTCAACAAAGCTTTGACAGCATATTGCACATTCAGTCTCAGGGAATAAACCCCAATTCCATGGCACTCAGTTACAATCATGTGTACCATGGCACACTGCAAAGGCCAGGCCATTTTGCTTTCCTATTCCAAGCTTACCCTATCCAATTCATACAGGGGTCACACATTGTCCATGTCATTTGTTTGTCAAGTACCTTCTATTGAGAGCAGATGTCTTCTTTTTACAGCTGAGTCCATCTTGCATGAAGAAGACAACATTCTAAGGATGCCAAGTATGGTCCTGAGGGTCAGCCCTATCCACCATTCATGACTTGACAGATGAATGGATAAAGAAGCTAGATGATAGATGAATATACAGATGTATTTCATATGTATCTAAGGAAATGAAAGAAACTTTTGTGAAAACCCAATTTGTTTGTTCCTGTGTTCTCTATTTCTATGTATCTGTCTAGGCTTTATAAAATTCAGTTTGACTTTTCAACAATTGCATAATGGATATGCAAATGGACAGATTCCCTTATGTGCACATGACTTTGCAGAGGCCCCAAAAGCCTTGGACTCCAACTCAGGGCATGCACTGGCCTCCAACTTCTTCCAGCTTGGACACATAATGCTGTGTCCCAAGTCACCTCATATGAGCTCCCAGCTACCTTTTGACAGTTCCCCACCAGAACACTCAGAGACTTATGTGTAAAAACCCACCATGAGTCTTAGCACCACCCCATCCAAGGGAACCCAGCCCAGCAGGTCCTCAAAGCTTGTCATCAACCCTGCTCTGTTAAACTAACCTGTGCAAAAGAACATATAAGTTAAAAAAACAGATGAAAATAACACACCATTCCATATGCTCTAGGCATAAGAGTTACCAGGATATTGGGAGCAATTTTATGACAGTCAATTTGACATATACTCTTGGAAAAATTCAACTTCCCCAAAATGGCTTAAGGAGAGCCAGTTGGAACCATTAAAAATATCAAATAAGTATTAAAAATCTTTCTGTAAAGGAAAGATCAGACTCAGTTGAAAAAAATTCAAGCCTTCAATAAAGGTGTACATGTAAATTTGCACAAGATTTTGGAGAATACTAAGAGTTACAACATACCTGATTCATACTAAGGCTAACTTAATATGACCCAACCCCTTGAAGATAGTGCTGTCACACCAAGAGAGGTGTGTCAGCCCCTGCTCATTAAGAAGGTTTCACTAAACCCAAGTTAGAGCCATTATGCAGCACCTGGGTCTTTTCTGAATACAGACCTTTGAGAACTCATCACTTTCAACAAAGCTTTGACAGCATATTGCACATTACCTGAGTACAAGATAATTCCTGAAAATAGGTGTGAAAATTTTAATTGAAATATTAGCAACCTTAATGTAGAAAGAAACACATAAAGAGAATACATGTGTCATGATCTACTTGGGTTCCTCAAAAACACTGTGATGTTTAAAAAATAATCTATGTAAATCACTATATGACTAGGCTATATCTTGCAATCAATGAAAACAGCTGTTTACTATTCAAAATCTACAAAGAGGGAAGGCATGAAAAACCTCAGTTAAGGGTTGGGGTTTTGACTCAGTGGTAGAGCACTTACCTAGTATACATGAGGCACTGGGTTCAATTATTAGCAATACTTTTAAAAAATAAATAAAAAAGAAACTGAGTTAAGAATTTCTCATAATATTGAATAAAATAAATCCTTTCCTCCATGTCCAAATGCAACTGTCACTAATTTACAATACATAAATCTAGTTCATGTTTTTGTTTTTACTTGATGAATACATATGTGTGATTCCAGAACAAATCATTATCGTTTCACTCCTTATTTTATTTTCAGTCAACATACTGTAAAACTAATTTAGAAACTTGATATTTCAGTGGACAGTGTATCCTTTGAATACTGTCAAAATAACATAGGACTAGTCAATTATTTATTTATTTTTTGACACCAAAGACCATTGTTTATATGATATTTGTTAAAGGTAATTACAGACATTATATTCAAGCCAGAAACAATTTTTGGCTTAAAGATCTCACCCTTCCAATATAAGGGCAACCAATGTGTACACATAAAATAATTAAAAGGTGAAGAAATTCCTGTTGGGTTGGGTAATGACACCAAATAGGCCTGTCCTAGAGAAGTTGCTGGATAATCTCTTGTGAACAGCCTGATACACAAGGTAACCATGTTTCAAAATGTTGAAGCTGTTTAGGTTTTCAGAATCCAAATCAATGGCAGTTACTTATCCCTGGAACTGACCATCCTCTGGGAGATAAAGCCTCCACAAGGGCTTAGGTGCTTCCACCAGGTCTATAACGTGCATTTCAGGGCTCCATTCCAAAACCTTTGAAAAGACAAATGCTCCAGGCTCAAATACTCACCTGCTGGTGATCCTTTTCCTAATATGCAACCTTATGACAGGCCGTTCCCTTCAATATTCTATATTAAGCCCGCCATCCATCTTTGTCATGGTTGCGCAGTCCTCATGATGGGCCGGGGTTCTGGGTCCTTAAACTTGTGGAACCGAGGCACCTGCTGTGGTAGCCCTCCACAAAGTCCATAGCCTAGTCTATTATTTTATTTTTTTTTAATTTAATTTTATTTTTTTTAATTTTTTATTGTTGGCTGTTCAAAACATTACATAGTTCTTGATATATCATATTTCACAATTTGATTCAAGTGGGTTATGAGCTCCCATTTTTACCCCATATACAGATTGCAGAATCACATCAGTTACACATCCATTGATTTACATATTGCCATACTAGTGTCTGTTGTATTCTGCTGCCTTTCCTATCCTCTACTATCCCCCCTCCCCTCCCCTCCCCTCCCCTCTTCTCTCTCTGCTCCCTCTACTGACATTCGTTTGTCCCCCTTATATTATTTTTCCCCTTCCCCTCACTTCCTCTTGTATGTACTTTTGTATAACTCTGAGGGTCTCCTTCCATTTCCATGCATTTTCCCTTCTCTCTCCCTTTCCCTCCCACCTCTCATCCCTGTTTAATGTTAATCTTCTTCTCATGCTCTTCGACCCTACTCTGTTCTTAGTTACTCTCCTTATATCAAAGAAGACATTTGGCATTTGTTTTTTAGGGATTGGCTAGCTTCACTTAGCATAATCTGCTGTAATGCCATCCATTTCCCTGTAAATTCTATGATTTTGTCATTTTTTAATGCAGAGTAATACTCCACTGTGTATAAATGCCACATTTTTTTTATCCATTCATCCATTGAAGGGCATCTAGGTTGGTTCCACAGTCTAGCTATTGTGAATTGTGCTGCTATGAACATCGATGTAGCAGTGTCCCTGTAGCATGCTCTTTTTAGGTCTTTAGGGAATAGACCGAGAAGGGGAATAGCTGGGTCAAATGGTGGCTCCATTCCCAGCTTTCCAAGAAATCTCCATACTGCTTTCCAAATTGGCCGCACCAATTTGCAGTCCCACCAGCAATATACAAGTGTACCCTTTTCCCCACATCCTCGCCAGCACTTGTTGTTGTTTGACTTCATAATGGCTGCCAATCTAACTGGAGTGAGATGGTATCTTAGGGTGGTTTTGATTTGCATTTCTCTGACAGCTAGAGATGGTGAGCATTTTTTCATGTACTTGTTGATTGATTGTATGTCCTCCTCTGAGAAGTGTCTGTTCAGGTCCTTGGCCCATTTGTTGATTGGGTTGTTTGTTCTCTTATTGTCTAATTTTTTGTGTTCTTTGTATACTCTGGATATTAGGGCTCTATCTGAAGTGTGAGGAGTAAAGATTTGTTCCAAGGATGTAGGCTCTCTATTTACCTCTCTTATTGTATCTTTTGCTGAGAAAAAACTTTTTAGTTTGAGTAAGTCCCATTTGTTGATTCTAGTTATTAACTTTTGTGCTATGGGTGTCCTATTGAGGAATTTGGAGCCCGACCCCACAGTATGTAGATCATAGCCAACTTTTTCTTCTATCAGATGGTGTGTCTCTGATTTGATATCAAGCTCCTTGATCCATTTTGAATTAACTTTTGTGCATGGCGAGAGAAAGGGATTCAGTTTCATTTTGTTGCATGTGGATTTCCAGTTTTCCCAGCACCATTTGCTGAAGATGCTATCCTTCCTCCATTGCATGCTTTTAGCCCCTTTATCAAATATAAGATAGTTGTAGTTTTGTGGATTGGTTTCTGTGTCCTCTATTCTGTACCATTGGTTCACCGGCCTGTTTTGGTACCAGTACCATGCTGTTTTTGTTACTATTGCTCTGTAGTATAGTTTGAAGTCTGGTATCGCTATACCACCTGATTCACACTTCCTGCTTAGCATTGTTTTTGCTATTCTGGGTCTTTTGTTTTTCCATATGAATTTCATGATTGCTTTCTCTATTTCTACAAGAAATGCTGTTGGGATTTTGATTGGCATTGCATTAAACCTATAGAGAACTTTTGGTAATATCGCCATTTTGATGATGTTAGTTCTGCCTATCCATGAACAGGGTATATTTTTCCATCTTCTAAGATCTTCTTCTATTTCTCTCTTTAGGGTTCTGTAGTTTTCATTGTATAAGTCTTTCACCTCTTTTGTTAGGTTGATTCCCAAGTATTTTATTTTTTTTGAAGATATTGTGAATGGAGTGGTTGTCCTCATTTCCATTTCAGAGGATTTGTCGCTGATATACAGGAATGCCTTTGATTTATGCGTGTTGATTTTATATCCTGCCACTTTGCTGAATTCATTTATTAGCTCTAATAGTTTTTTTGTAGACCCTTTTGGGTCTGCTATGTATAGAATCATGTCATCTGCAAATAGTGATAATTTAAGTTCTTCTTTTCCTATTTTGATGCCTTTAATTTCTTTCGTCTGTCTAATTGCTCTGGCCAGTGTTTCGAGAACTATGTTGAACAGAAGTGGTGAGAGAGGGCATCCCTGTCTTGTTCCAGATTTTAGAGGGAATGCCTTCAATTTTTCTCCATTCAGAATGATGCTAGCCTGAGGCTTAGCATAGATTGCTTTTACAATATTGAGGTATGTTCCTGTTATCCCTAGTTTTTCTAGAGTTTTGAACATAAAGGGATGCTGTACTTTGTCAAATGCTTTTTCCGCATCTATCGAGATGATCATGTGGTTCTTATTTTTAAGTCTATTGATGTGGTGAATAACATTTATTGATTTCCGTATATTGAACCAGCCTTGCATCCCAGGGATGAATCCTACTTGATCATGGTGCACAATTTTTTTGATAAGTTTTTGTATCCGAGTGGCCAGAATTTTATTGAGGATTTTTGCATCTAGGTTCATTAGAGATATTGGTCTGTAGTTTTCTTTCTTTGAAGTGTCTTTGTCTGGTTTAGGTATCAGGGTGATGTTGGCCTCGTAGAATGAATTTGGAAGTTCTCCCTCTTTTTCTATTTCCCGAAGTAGCTTGAAAAGTATTGGTATTAGTTCCTCTTTAAAGGTTTTGTAAAACTCTGCTGTATACCCATCCGGTCCTGGGCTTTTCTTAGTTGGTAGTCTTTTGATGGTTTCTTCTATTTCCTCAATTGATATTGGTCTGTTTAGGTTGTCTATATCCTCCTGACTCAATCTGGGCAGATCATATGACTTAAGAAATTTATCTATGCCTTCACTATCTTCTAATTTATTGGAGTATAAGGATTCAAAATAATTTTTGATTATCTTCTGTATTTCTGAAGTGTCTGTTGTGATATTGCCTCTTCCATCCCGTATGTTAGTAATTTGAGTTCTCTCTCTTCTTCTCTTCGCTAGCATGGCTAAGGGTCTGTCGATTTTGTTTATTTTTTCAAAGAACCAACTTTTAGTTTTGTCAATTTTTTCAATTGTTCCTTTTGTTTCGATTTCATTAATTTCAGCTCTGATTTTAATTATTTCTTGCCTTCTACTTCTTTTGCTGTTGTTTTGCTCTTCTTTTTCTAGGATTTTGAGATGAAGTATGAGATCATTTATTTGTTGGTTTTTTCTTTTTTTAAGGAATGAACTCCAAGCAATGAATTTTCCTCTTAGAACTGCTTTCAATGTGTCCCATAGATTCCGATATGTTCTGTCTGTGTTTTCATTAATCTCTAAGAATTTTTTAATTTCTTCCTTGATGTCTTCTATAACCCATTGATCGTTCAGTAACCTATTGTTCATTCTCCAAGTGATGTATTCTTTTCCCTTCCTTCTTTTATCATTGATTTTCAGTTCCATTCCATTATGATCAGATAGGATGCATGGTATTATCTCTACTCCTTTATATTGTCTAAGAGTTTCCCTGTGACATAATATATGATCTATTTTTGAGAAGGATCCATGTGCTGCTGAGAAAAAAGTGTAACTGCTTGATGTTGGGTGGTATATTCTATATATGTCAATTAAGTCTAGGTTATTAATTGTGTTATTGAGTTCTATAGTTTCCTTATTCAACTTTTGTTTGGAAGATCTGTCCAGTGGTGATAGAGGTGTGTTGAAGTATCCCATGATTATTGTATGGTGGTCTATTAGACTCTTGAACTTGAGAAGAGTTTGTTTGATGAACATAGCTGCACCATTGTTTGGGGCATATATATTTATGATTGTTATGTCTTGTTGGTGTATGGTTCCCTTAAGCAGTATGTAGTGTCCCTCTTTATCCCTTCTGATTAACTTTGGCTTGAAATCTATTTTATTTGATATGAGTATGGATACTCCTGCTTGTTTCCGAAGTCCATATGAGTGATATGATTTTTCCCAACCTTTCACCTTCAGCCTATGTATGTCTTTTCCTATCAAATGCGTCTCCTGTAGGCAGCATATTGTTGGGTCTTGTTTTGTGATCCATTCTACTAGCCTGTGTCTCTTGATTGGTGAGTTTAAGCCATTAACATTTAGGGTTATTATTGAGATATGGGTTGTTCTTCCAGCCATATTTGTTTATTTCTGTTACTAAACATGGTTTGTTTTCCTCTTTGATTATTCCCCCCCCTTTACTGTCCTACCTCCCACTGTTGGTTTTCATTGTTATTTTCCATTTCCTCTTCCTGTAATGTTTTGCCAAGGATGTTTTGAAGAGATGGTTTTCTAGCTGCAAATTCTTTTAACTTTTGTTTATCGTGGAAGGTTTTAATTTCATCTTCCATCCTGAAGCTTAATTTCGCTGGAAACACAATTCTTGGTTGGAACCCATTTTCTTTCAGTGTTTGAAATATGTTATTCCAGGATCTTCTAGCTTTCAGAGTCTGTGTTGAAAGATCAGCTGTTATCCTGATTGGCTTACCCCTAAATGTGATCTGCTTCCTTTCTCTTGTAGCTTTTAAAATTCTCTCCTTATTCTGTATGTTGGGCATCTTCATTATAGTGTGTCTAGGTGTGGGTCTCTTATGATTTTGCACATTCGGCGTCCTGTAGGCTTCTAGGATTTGGGGTTCTGTCTCATTCTTCAAGTCTGGGAAGTTTTCTTGTATTATTTCATTGAATAGATTGCTCATTCCTTTGGTTTGAAACTCTGTCCCTTCCTGTATCCCAATGACTCTTAAATTTGGTCTCTTGATGTTATCCCATATTTCTTGGATGTTCTGCTCATGGTTTCTTAACAGTCTTGCTGAGCTGTCTATGTTCTTTTCAAGTTGAAATACTTTATCTTCATTGTCTGATGTTCTGTCTTCTAAGTGTTCTACTCTGCTGGTAGTATTCTCAATTGAGTTTTTAAGTTGGCTTATTGCTTCCTGCATTTCTAGGATTTCTGTTTGTTTGTTTTTTATAACCTCTATTTCCCTGTATAGTTGATCTTTTGCTTCTTGGATTTGTTTATGTAATTCATTGTTGAAGTGATCTTTCATTGTCTGATTTTGCTGTCTGATGTCTTCCTTGAGACTCCAGATCATCTGAAGCATGTATATCCTGAATTCTTTATCTGACATTCCATCTGCTGCAGCTATTACCTCTTCTAACGTTGAGTTGACCTGCAATGCTTGTGGTCCTTTCTTTCCTTGTCTCTTTATACTGTTCGCGTTCCTTTATACTTGGTGAAACTGTTGTGCTATTGAATTTTCCCCCTATATATTTATATTGGTCTTGTATAGTTGCAAAGTCTCCCTCACAGGCGCGGGTGGCGGCTCTGTCCCTCTGCAGGCCGCTAGGCTTGTTCTGTCAGTGGACACAGTTCTGTCTACTTTGCAGGCGCAGGCAGCGGCACTGCCCCTCTGCAGGCCTCTGGGGCTGTACTGCCAATGGGTCGCAGGTGCGCCTACCTTGCAGGCGCGGGGGGGGGGCGGCTCTACCCTTCCTCAGGCCACTGGGCCTGTTCTGTCTCTTGGTTGCAGGTCTGGCCTGTTCTGATGGTGGTCACAGTTCCGACTACCTTGCAGGCGCTGGGGGGAGGGGGCGGCTCTGCTTCTCAGCAGGTCGCTGCTCCTCTTCTGCCGGTGGGTTGCAGGCCTGCCTACCTTGCAGGAGTGATTGGAAGCTCTGTCCCGCCGCGGGCCACTGGGCCTTTTCTGTCGGTGGTCACAGTTCCCCTACCTGGCAGGCGCGGGGGGTGTGGGGCGGCTCTGCCCCTCAGCAGGCCGCTGGGCCTGCTCCGTGCATGGTCACAGTTCCCTCTACTTTGCCAGCACAGGGGGAGGGGGCGGCTCAGCCTCTCAGCAGGCCGCTGCTCCTCTTCTGCCCGTGGGTCACAGGCCCGCCTACCTTGCAGGAGTGATTGGAAGCTCTGTCCCGCCGCGGGCCACTGGGCCTTTTCTATCGGTGGTCACCGTTCCACCTACCTGGGAGGCGCGGGGGGTGGGGGGCGGCTCTGCCCCTCAGCAGGCCGCTGGGCCTGCTCTGTGCGTGGTCACAGTTCCCTCTACTTTGCCGGCGCAGGGGGAGGGGGCGGCTCAGCCTCTCAGCAGGCCGCTGCTCCTCTTCTGCCGGTGGGTCGCAGGCCCGCCTACCTTGCAGGAGTGATTGGAAGCTCTGTCCCACCGCGGGCCACTGGGCCTTTTCTGTCGGTGGTCACCTGGCAGGCGCGGGGGGTAGGGGGTGGCTCTGCCCCTCAGCAGGCCGCTGGGCCTGCTCTCCTAGTCTATTATTTTTAACTGCACTGAGCTTATAGCTAAGATCTTAAACATCCCATAAAACTACACACGGCATGGTGACATGGCATAATGGTGGGATGTTTATGAGGTCTAGTAGGAGATCTTCAGGTCATTGGAGGCAGGCTCTCAAGGGGATTATGGGGCTTTAGCCCCTCTCTCTTTCAACCTATGACTTCCTGGTCATGTGGTTGATAGTTTTTCTCTAATGTGCTGTCACCCCTTTGGCCAAAAAACGGGGACAACTGACTAGGAACTAAAACCTCCAACTAAAACCATGAACCAAGCCTGATGTGGTAGAAAACACCCATAATCCCTGCAAATTGGCAGGCTGAGGCAGGAGGATCACAAATTCAAAGCCAGCCTGAGCAATTGAGTGAGACCATGTCTCAAAAAATAAAGATGGCTGGGAAAGTAGCTCAATGCAGACGAACCCTGGATTCAGTCCCCAGACCACACACAAAAAGTCAAGATAAGTCTCATCACAGATATTAGATATAGTGGTGGAAAACTGACTAACATACCTAACTTGATTACTTTATATGAGGCTTTGTATCTAAGGGTTCTGTGTTCTGTAAGAAAGTATAACCATTTTCCTGCAGAAAACATCTAGTAGCAGAATTACTAGGCATCTGCAACTTCAATTAACATACCAAGTAACCATTCAAAGTGATTGTGCAGATAATACATTTTCCCAGTTGAAAGGTTGCTATTTCCCCCAGTTGTCTATCTCACTTTAGGAAGGAAGATATTTACAAAACTAAGATTTGTATGTTACATGCCTTGGGAATTCAAACCATTTTGTTGTGCAGTTTAATAAGTCTAATAATTTCACTATCAAATATGAGACATCACAAACAGGATCTGAGACTCATTATGATGGTCCAAGAGGGTGGGCAAAGTGCAAGAATGACAAATGCAACCTTTCTTCACAACTATTGCTCTTCTTTAAACAATCATAAGCAGTACACACTGTTTTATGAACAAATATTGCCAGAGGAAAATGGAAAGAACTACCAAAGAGAGCTCTAGTCTTGGCCTGCCTCTACACAAAACACTCCAGGAGTCACTGGGAATTCAGCAGTTGCTCCACTATTCCGGTGGCACTGTGTAAATGGTGCCCCTTAGTGGTTAGAGGGATGTATCTTGCAGAGCTGTGTTGGCAGGGGCTGTCCCAGGGACAGAAAATTCTCTGGAATACTTCAAAGAGTTCTATATCTTAGGCTCAAAATTATGAAAATGTGTTCAAAGTGGGAGGTTCCCACATACCCTCACTTTGAACTTGTCTCAAAAATGAAGATCAACTCTATCTGAATGCTTCCCTGAGCACCCCTCAGATATCATTGATCCACATGCCCAGGTGACAGAACACTCTGGATTCCCAAGAAGTGGCTCTCAGGCCTCTGAAGGAGCCTCCTAGGGTTCTTGAGATTGCAAAAACTGGAACTGTTTTTAGTGGAGAGAACTCAGGTACCATGTGCCTTTAAGGTGGATGAGGTATCAATCAATCTAACAGAGAAAGGGTCTGCCAAGGATGTGGATTGGAAATAGAATGACACTGCAATAGACAGATGGCTGCGACAGGAAACCCCTGGTACACTCCTTATGAGCACAGTGGGAGAGTATGGCTTGGGAGGATTTTTAAAGGCAAAATTAAAAAGAATTACAACATATGTTTCAAAACAATAAGTCTTGACCACATTGGTGAATAACAAGGTACATGTGAGTCCCAAGTTAAGGAGATAGTTGCTGGGCAGATATCCTTGCAGAAGTCTGTTCTCTTTAAGGCTTCATTCCAGCAGAATTCTTGTCAAGCAATAATGGGTGAGATGGCTTTTTTCATAACCTCCTCGCTTGTTTCTTTCTTTCTTTCTTTTTTAAGGTTGGCACACAAGCAAATTCATTGTGATACCAATGATGCTGATAACTTTCAGAGAGTCCAGGCTATCCTGGCAGGCTATGCTGTGTCCTGAAGATGCTGTCCTGGGCCAAGGAGAACAGCAGCCTGCAGCCCCTCCATACAAAGGCAGCTTAGAGTATGTTACCTCCAAGGGGGAGATAATTTCTGAGGCAGGGCTGTGCAAGAAGTGTCTACCTAAAGCACACGTTGGTTTGAATTTGGCAACTGCTGTTATTTGGGGGTGGACTTTCTGTCTTTGTCCCTGTTGCTGTGGTAGTGGCTGCATAAGTCCACCTTTGTCCAGAGCACTAGAAGATGCACAATCAGGGATCTACCCTGGGGGTTACTGCTGTCCCATCAGAAGACGCTGACAATTCAGGATATTCTCTCTCTCTCTCTCTCTCTCTCTCTCTCTCTCTCTCTCTCTCTCTCTCTGTGTGTGTGTGTGTTTGTATGTGTGTGTCTCTGTGTGTGTGTATGTGTGTGTGTGTGTATGTGTATGTGTGTGTGTGTGCCTGCCAGGGAGAAGGGGGTTATATGAAGGATTTGGGGTTTTCCTTTGTTATTTGTTTGTGTGTGTGCTTTTGCTTTTTGATTTTTTTCTTCTTGTTTTCTTCACAGGATCTTCCTAAACTCAATAACTTATATGCAGATTCAAGAGAGTCCTTTGCCCTGAACCCCTGTGAATAGTTACACAATGTCCTATGTCTGTAGCTCTCTAAAATGTAATGCCATGTTGTTCTCCAGTTCTAATTTTGACCCAGTCGTAGACCTCTTCAGATCCCTCATCCCAAAGCTGCTGTATTGGGAACCCGGGAGGCTCTGCAGCACCTTGCTTTCCAGCTTACCCAATGGGCACTGACAGAGAACTGATGACTATTTGTGGAGGACATGTATATCTGAGAGCTCAGGACCTCTCCATTCCTTTGACAGCCTGGACCCTGCTGTTGTAGAAGGGAGGGCATATGCTGCTCTAAGTCCCCATGATTCTTGGGCATTAGAAAGAGTCCTGAAATGGCAGTTTCTTTTGGTAATTCTGGGGATGTTGAAGCTGCTGAAGAGAATATCCTCAGTCATTCTGCCATTGTCCTTCATACAGTAAATACTTACAAGGGACCTGCTGGTCCTGCTGCTGCTGCATCTTTCTGTTTGAAGCCACCTGTTTCAAGGTTCTCCAATTGTAAGCCACCAAGATTCCCAAGATGCCATATCTCAACAGCACCACTGCCCAGCCCGCTTCCCCCAGCAGGCTCCATTGGGAAGAGCAGGCTGGTTGTCATCCTCTGGTGACAAGCAGTCTTTTTTTCTCCCTAGGTCATAGTCAGACTCTTTTGTTTTGAAATCAAATCTAAAAAGAAAGAGAAATTATTTGTAATAAAATATAAGGTAGAGGATCGGGCTGTGGATCACTGGTAATGCACTTGCCTGGTATGTATAAGGAACTGAGTTTGATTCTCAGCACCACTCATAAATAAATAAAATGTAATAAAGGTAAACATCTATATATGGTAGTTTAGCTTAGTTTCATAACTATCACTGACTTGCTTCTTGACCTTGAGTAGACCCAAAAAAGGCAATCCTTCCTGGGATGTTCATATGACTGACGTTATGAATGGTGCATAATTCCAAACTCCCAACTGTCCACAGAGTCTGAAGCAGCACTTCTGCCCATTGGAACCCAGGCTTTTAAAATTCTGCCAGCAACCCTTCTGCAAACTCTGTATTTAGACTGAACAGATCTCCAGCTGCCCTAAATGCATTCCTAAAAGTTCTTTATTTTTCTCAAGATGCTCCATCAAGTTACATTCATGACTCAATGTATTGTAAAAATATCCTTAACTATTTTTGTATTTAAAAGCAACAAACAGAACAAGCAAGGGTTTGTCATCACTGGACTGTGCATTTTACAATTGGTCCTAATAAGTGCACTGAATACTCTAGTCTTCATGTTTTTCTCCTGTAAAAATAGAGGACAATTGTAATGTGGGCCATAGTCCCCAAAGCTTAGAGGTAGGTGTATGGAAATGATAAAATGCTTTTTAGACTATAAAGCATGATTAGCCAAGGGTTAGAAGGGCATAAACAAGAGTGTCTGGAAGCCTTTTGATATTTGATCACTCCTGGAACCCATCCTCAAGTTCAGAATGGCTTTAAGTTATCAGGTAGAAGCATCATTGATCCATACTTAAGACAATTAAAATTTTAACTATACTTAACAAAACAATGATATCTGAGGGTGCCCAGGGGAGCCTTTGGATGTTGTTGATCTGAGTTTTTGAGGCAAACTTCGAAGACAGCTGTATCATGGAATTTTTCAGTTAGAATCATTTCCACAACTTTGGGCTTGAGGATATAGAACACTTTGAAGTCTCCCATCAGAGAGTTTCCTGTCTCTCCAACAGTTCCTGTGGACACAGCTCTGCAGGCTACATCCCTTAGACCACTAGTGGGCATCATTCACACAGTGCAGGTGGAGATGCTCTTCCTGAATATCCTGTTGAATCCTGGGGTGTTTTGTGTAGAAGTAGGCCAAGACTAGAGAATTTTTTGTCAGTTTTTTTTTATTCATTTTGTGATCATAATTTTTGATTACAAAACAGTGTATACTCATTATTGTCATTTAAGCAACACCAGGAGTAGTGAAGAGATCTTGCATTTATGGTTGTTGTCCTTTGCCCACCCTCTTGGAACCATTGTGAAGAGTTTCACATGCTATGTTTGTCATGTGTCTCACAGTTATTTAAGTGTGAAATTCTGAAATGATATTAAATTACTTAATAAAACGTGTTTTGCATGCATTTACAAGGCATGTAACATAGAAACCTTTATTTTGTAAACATCTTCCTTCATATAATGAGACTGAGAATAGGTGGAAAAACAGCAACTCTTACAGGGGGAATGTCTTATTTGGACAGTCACTTGCAATATTGATTGAAGTGGCAGATGCCTGGCAATTCTGCTTCTAGATGTTTCCACAGGAAAATGCTATGCTTTCTTACAGAACACTGAATCCCCAGATAAGAAGGCTCACATAAAGTTATCAAGTTTTCTGACACAACATCTAAAAGCTGTGATGAGGCTTATTTTAAGTTTTTTTTTTTTTTTTTTATGGCCTGAGTGTTGAATCCAGGGGTCTTCTCCACTTAGCTAGTTTTCCAACCCTCTTTATTTTTGGAGACACTGTCACACTGAGTTGCTTAGGTGGTTTAGAATTTGTGACCCACCTTCCTCAGACTTCAGAGTTGTTGAAATTATAGATGTTGTCCACCTTACCAGAATTAGTTCATGGTTTTGGAGGTTTCAGTCCCTAGTGAGTTGCCATGAATTTCTCATACTTGGTTGGGCATTCCACAGTAGTTTAGCTCAGTGGGAAATTATCAAAGAATACTTAAATACACAAAAATTCTTATAGGTCAAAGTTAGGGATTGGTTGCTTAATATTGTGAATTTAAGATTAGAAACAGCCCCCCCCACACACACACACACACACATACACAGTTTGATTTCTTGTTATGTTAGAGCACGAAGTAATAAAGTATAAAATGCAAAATATCCAATTCCTCCCTGTCATTAATTTCCTCTGCCCAATAATTCCTGTCCAGTTCCCATAATGTGGTGGTCTCTCCTATTTATTCTCTACATATAACCTGTGTTTCTAGTTTATATGGAGAAAAAAAATATAAACAGGGTATCAAATAAGAAATATTTTGGTTATACATTCATGTCTACATGAGTCCTAGCATCAAATCTTGGGAGATCATCAAGAATGTGGAAAAAGTTCATAAATGTGAGTACACATAAATCTACTTTATTCCATGTCGGAGCTGCAAAGGATCCTGTGCATGGATATACCATTATTTACCCAGAGAGTGCCCTATTCAGGGACACTTGGGGGGTTTCTTTTTTTCCCCAATATAAAACATGCTTCATGAATATACTTGTGCATATATCTTTTTAACAGTTGCATGTATTTATTTATTTAGGTACTGGGTTTTAAACCCAGAGACATTCCACCATTGAGCTATTTTTCCAGCCCTATTTAACTTTTTATTTTGAGATAGGGTCTCATTAAGTTGCAGAGTTACATGCCCCTGAACTTGCAATCCATTGCCCTCACCTCTGGAATACTTGAGATTACTAGCATATGGCTTCCTATATTTTAATAGCAAATTTATAAAAACAGCACAGAAGATGGACAGTATTAAAAACCTGCACTAGCATGTAGGACAACTCAGAAAGGCATAGTGAGTGAAATCCACTATATGATCAAAATTCTACAAATGACATTTAGTGGCTGTCAATAAGAAGTTAATCATTTTTTAAAAAGTGAAAATGCTTCCATGGTCCCAAAAAGAAAAAAAAAATAGCAGTACCTATATTATCCTTATACAGTTGAATCACCAGAAGTTTTTCACTGAAACATTTTGGTGTGCATTCCTGCTTTGCATGCTTTACATTTATATAAAAAATTCACACACAAATAAAAATGGAAAAGCTGCCAATATCTGATTCCTCTCCCCTTGTTTTCTACTTATATTCATCCCCTCAGATGCCTTTTGACACCTTGGGGACAAAGGGAATGTTTAACATAAGATCTACCAAGAGTGGTTTGGTTTGTTGTTTTTGAGATGCTGTGGATCAATCCCAGGGCCTCGTGCATGGGAGGCTTTCTCACAGCTACACATATGCCCAGCCCCATAGGAGGTTCTTATGTAAGTTCTCAATGTGTCAGAGTGCTATTTGGAGGTCATTTGGCATAACTGCTGCATGTTTGGCATGGATAGCACATGTGTGTGATTTATTTGTGTCTTCTAAAAAGACAACCAGAGAGTCTTCATTTGCCTCCCACCAAGCGGGATAGCTGCCCTCTGGAAGCACAAATCTGTTTTTAAATCGGAGCAGTTTCTCGCAACCGACTCTAAAAGGCAAGTAAGTGAATCTGAATTTTTTTTTTCTTTTTTTTATTATTAATTGTTCAAAACATTACAAGGCTATTGAGATATCATATTTCATACATTTAATTCAAGTGGATTATGAACTCCCATTTTTACCCCTTATACAGATTGCAGAATCACATCAGTTACACATCCACGATTTTACATACTGCCATACTAGTGTACGTTGTATTCTGCCTCTCTTCCTATCCTCTACTATCCCCCCTCCCCTGAATCTGAAATTTAGTGGACAAACTAGATGTCACAGCACCACAATACTGGGCCTGTAACTCTCAGTTTTCTTCGTCTCTACACTAGAGGGCGCTTGATTCAAGCAGTTTTTGTAGCCAATGACTTCTTGGGCGTTTTACCACTTGTGGTTTGGGGGAAGGTGGGCTTTGTTGGAGGACTCCTTTTGAGACCTTCTTGCTCCATTCTACTGGAGTTCAGAGCACTTGAGGCAGTGCAGGTGTTAGAGAGGGAAGGCAGCTGTAAACAGTAGGTTTCTTTCCTTTTTTTCTCCCTCCCTTTCTCCCTCTTTTCCTTCCTTCCTTCCTTCCTTCCTTCCTTCTCTCTCTCTCTCTCTCTCTCTCTCTCTCTCTCTCTCTCTCTCTCTGTCTATCTCTATCTCTATCTCTATCTCTCTTTATTTCATTTTCTTTCCCCTGTGCTGGGGATTCAACCCAGGACCTCCATGTTCTAGGTAAGTGCTCAACCACTGAACCGCATTCCCAGTCCTCATTTTTATGTATTCTGAAAAGGCTAGATTCCTGGCAGCAGCACAATCACAGAATGAGAGAACCTTTATTTTTTGCTCATAAGGAAAACATTGCCCCCAAATCTCACTAAACCTCATGTGAGCCAGTGTGCTCCCAACTATGACATCACTGTCTGTGTTGGAATAGTGCCAGAGGAGGTGTCCTTTATGTAAAATACTTCTGGAGTGGCAGGACTTGAGGTCACAGAGCCAGTTGTCCAGGGCTGTTCCCCAACACCTGTTTTTTTTTTAAATAAAATCATCCTATGCTACAAAATGGTATTTTCTTGTTGTTTTTATTTAGTTGCTGTTATTCAGAAGTGAGATTGGGATGCATTTGCCTGCTCAAATACTTTTACCTTCTATTTCCCCTCTTTTATGTGTATATTTTGATTATTGAT
Organism: Marmota monax; assembly: GCF_021218885.2. Lineage (NCBI taxonomy): Eukaryota > Metazoa > Chordata > Mammalia > Rodentia > Sciuridae > Marmota > Marmota monax. Next base: position 1,241,877 of record NW_026694371.1, on the reverse strand, counting down.
GTCAATGACTTTTATTGGTGGTGGCAATGTTTTCCCCAGACCTCCCTTTTACTATCTTTTTGGTATCTTTGCTCAGGAACTTTAGATATTAGGTAGCCAAATTTCTCAAGGTTTTCCTTTATGACTTCTAGTGTTGCTTATGATTTCACACTTCCAAATTATAAAAATGTTTTCCATGATTTTCTCCAAGTAGTTTTAAAGGTTATTAAAGATGTAATCTCTATTCCATTTACAATTTTCTGTGGTTTTGTATAAATATTTGAAAAATATTTTTAACTTGAATTTTTCGCCAAATGGACATCTAAATATCCTCCTGCTCTATTGTACAGACTATACTTTAGCTGCTAATTTCCTTTTCTTCTTTCTTTTTGTATTAGGGATTTAACACAAGGGTAATTTACCAATGAGCCACATCCCCATATCCCTGGACTTTTTACTTTTTATTTTGGGTTTCTCACTAAGTTGCTTTGAGCCTTGCTAAGTTTCCATGCTGACCTTGAAGTTGGGGTCTTCCTGTTTCAGCCTCCCAAGTCAGCCAAGTCTTTTAACTGATAATTGAGAATAAATTAACTTGTTGGCTGACTATTCATTCCCAAATGGCATTCTGAAAAATTTTTGGTATGCCATGCCTGTCCCATGATTAAAAATACAAAAATAAAAATAATGGTATCATTTCAATAAATACTTAACTATTGAAATAAACACCCATTGATGACTTATCTATAATGATAAACTCTGAGGTATAAAGTAAGGGACATATCCATGGATAATTACTTCTGAGGAGGTGGCCCAAGGTACACAGAGACTATTTAGAGGTGTGGGGATTTGCCTCTACAGTGCTAGGGTGTACCAGTGCCCGTGGTATGTACTCAGGTTTTCCGCCTGCTCTGGGGCTTGCTCTTCTGGCTCATGCCCAAACCCAGGGTCCAAAAGAACCAGGAAGCTGGGCAGTGGCCCTCTTTCTAAGCACAGGTATGGGGTGAGAGACAGCCCAAATGGAAAGCCTCCTGGCTGGGAGTGCCTGAACCCCCAAAATGTGTCCTTGTGTTTGGCTTTTGGCACCAAGAAGGATTCCCAGATCCACCAGTGAGACCCAGCCGGGAGAACCCTCAGTGATGCCCCACGAGGCAGCATGGGCTTTGACTAGGAGGCTGCTGGCCCAAGACACAGCAAGCTACAGCCAGAGAAGAGAACCAGGGTATCTGGGGCAGGGTGGGGAAAAAAGGAGAGAACTTGGAAAGTTGAGATTTAGGAAGCTTTTTGGTTGTTTACGTTTTGTTTTCAAGCTACCATCTTTTTAGTATGCAGTCCCAAACTCCTGCCAGGTGGGAAAAGATATAAGAGGAGAGGAGGGCCTGCTTGGATCAGGGAGAAGTGAAATGCAGGTTCAGGGTTAAGGTTTAGTGTTCAATATTGTAACAGTATCAACAGCTCAAATGCCAGGATTCACCCATTCTGACTTTGTGTTAAGCTCCTATGAAGTGGCATAGAGTGTTTCTCAGTCCTTCTCATCAAGGGCTGGGATGTAGCTCAGTGGTATGTCCAGCTCCCCTGGGCTCAATGCCATTAATGTGGGGAAGGAAGAGGGTGTGATGAAGGTGATGGCTGCATGATCTCTGTACTGTACAACTGTCCTTTTCTAATAAATATCTCATGGGAGATACTTTAATTCTCTGTAAGTATCTTATCATGTATTTTTACCTACTAACCCTTTCATTCATTGCTGATTTTCAGCTCACTATTCATGAACACTGTGTTTCCAAAGGGTGGTTTTCTTGATGTAGAAGGGCTTAGGCAGTCAGGGCAATATAGCAAGTGAGGAGGTTGGAGTGGGGCCAGAACAAAGAAGCAGGGAGAGGGTCTTCTGAGGAGGATAACTTCCTGCTTGATGAAAGTGCTCATGGAGGACACAAGTGGGGACCCAATCAGACAAACACTTCTGTATTCATGCTCCTAAGTGGGGGATGCAATAGAAAAACTAAAAAAGACATGTGGACAGAGAGGGACATCAATCAATAATAGTGAGGAGCACGTGGACAGGAGAGGAGATAAGGAAAGGAGGAAATTCCAGAGATCACAAAAAGAACAAGCAAAATCTCCCCCATTGAGTCTCCAGCACTGGAGTCCCTTCTCTTCAGAGAGGCCTATCTCTGTAAGTCTGTTGCTTTTACAATCAGTCTACTTCTTGCTTGCTATCTCTGTGTCCTGTTCTTCAATTCTTTGCTGAACAGAGAAAATAAACCTAGCACCCCTTGATAGTAACACATTCAACAATTTCTTTATATATTTATTCATTTAGTTCTATAGTATTTGGGATAGTACCATGGCTTTTCACATGCTAGGCAAATAATATACCATTGAGCTATACCCCTCAGATTTTAAAATTTTGTTGAGAGACAGGGTCTCACTGTGTTGCTCACATTGGTCTCAAGCTTGTGATTCCCCTGCCTCTGCCTCCTGAGACCCTGGGATTACAGGTGTGCATCACTGCATCTGGCCTCTTCTTCTCTTGCTTGGGGTTCTCTTTGTGCCCGTGGCTACTGGAGCATCATTGATCCCAGGCCCTCTCAGCAGACACAGCTAGGCAACACAGGTTAGCCATTCTGAAATTATTTTATAGGTTTCTAGGATTGAGCAAATAATAAACATGCTACATTTAGTAGGGGCTAGTTTTCTCATTGTGGATGAAATGAACTACAACAAAGAAAGGGAGAGGATAAAATGAACCTTGTTGCTTTACATTAGATCAAAGATTATCAAGGTGAATTCATGTTTTAGAGAGATGGGGAAATAAATGTGACTTAACCATTCCACACATTGCTAGAAATTGCACTACTGTGAAAACATTCCAATAGGAATGTCCATAAATGTTCTATCTTAATAGTCCTAAATGGAACTACCCAAATTTCAATTGACATCAGATGTGGTAGTGAATATTCTACCACTGTATGCAGAATTGTGGATGAAAACATAATCAATGAGAGGAACTTTCACAAAAAATGCTCTGATTTAATTTAAATGAAATTCAAAAATAGGCAAAATTAATTCAAGCTTTGAGAACTCAGTGTCAAGTTCTTTTGTGGGCCAGGGGAAGGTAGTGATTGTGAGAAAAGCAAGGGAGTCCCTGATATGGTTCTGTCCTTTGACCTGATGCTGGTTACACAGTGTGTTCAATTCTTTTATTTTTTGTATCCAAGATTGAACTCAGAGGCACCGGGCCACTGAGTCATATTTCCAGGCTTATTTTTTATTTTATTTAGAGACAGGATCCCCCTGAGTTGCTTAGGTCCTCACAGTTGTTGAGGCTGGCTTTGAACTAATAGTCTCTTGTCTCAGCCTCCCAAACTTCTGGGATTAAAGGCATGTGCCACCAAACCTGACAAGTGTGTTCAATTCTGAAAATGTCTTTGGTACTTCAATATAAAATTTTTGAAAAACCTTCATCTCTTAGTCTAAATCTCATGTAACCTTCATTTCAACTCAGGTGTTACAGAAGCCTCATTAAAAAAAAAATAGAATGATTCTGAACAAGCTCACCCTGCTTCTTCTTTCAGACCATATTGCATAAGCATGATGATAATCCTTTCATGACTGACACCATCTCTAGAGGAAGTGAAAGGATTATTTTCACCCCACCTATCCTGGAGCACAGTGGAAGGGAGGAAAGTGACTTGCTCAAAGGTTACCCCCTGCAGAGAGAGAGAGAGAGAGAGAGAGAGAGAGAGAGAGAGAGAGAAGGAATGAAGAGCTGTTGATGGTTAATCCAGCTAGCCATCTTTTCTTCTAGAATTCTCCACCTAGTTAATGTCTTCTAGGGATTTTCCACCAAGGTTAAGGGTGAGAATTAAACTCTAAAGCCTAAGGCTTGTCTTGTTTTTAATTAACATTTACCCTGTGCATTGTTTGAAAACATATATTTTTAAAGGTCAAATCATGACCTTCAAACAGATATAAAATGAACACGTGCTAGGGATTTTTACTGAATCAATGAGGAAACTAGGCAGATTATAACGGACTCAAAGGAGAAGTCAAAAAGCAAAGACTTATAGCAAGCAAAGGAAAGTTAAAGCAGAAGCACAGATAGCGCTCATATAAGCTTCTTCAAGGAATGGAAAGGAAAGTTATTTGAACCTGTCTGCAGCAGCAGAATATTTCTGTGTAGAGGTGAGAGTTATTTTGCATTGTAAAAGTTTTTGTGATTTTCAATGGACTTTATTAGCTCAGCTATCATTAGTTTTATTCCACACCCTTGGTTTGTTTGTTGGTACTGGGGATTGAACCCAGGGACACTTAATCAACAAATCTACATCCTCAGCCCTTTTTTTATACTTTACTTAGAGGCAGAGTCTCACTAAATTGCTTACAGCCTCTCTAAATTGCTGAGATTGGCTTTGAATTTGCTATCCTCCTGCCTTAGTCTCTGGAGCTGCTAGGATCACAGGCCTGCACCACCACGCCAAGCCTTTTATTCCACATTTAGGACTGATTTGAGGAAGGTGAAAATCCAAAGAGCCATGTGTGCTTAGAGATAATACTTGTTTTGTTTTTGAAGGGGACATTTATGAATAAACTTAGAAAGTGACAGGAACTGTAAAGAAGTTTAGTTCTCTACTCAGTGAGGAATTTTATTTTATTAAATAATCAAGAGGGTAATGAAATCAATGCAAAAGTTAGAAAATTATTCTGGAGAAACAAACCCAAAATCTTTCAACATAGATAAGTTACATAGAAAAAAGAAAAACCCTTTGTATCATAGTTGAAGATGGCAAATAGCAAATCAAGGAAATGAGGCCATCAAAATTACACAAACTTTGCTAAGATTTCTAAAGTATTTTGTAATGTAAAAAAGTGGATGATACTTTTTATTCATTTATTTGGTACTAGGTATTGAGCTCAGGGGTACTTTACCACTGAGCTAAACATCATTCTTTTAAAAAATTTAATTTTGAGACAAAGCCTCACTAAACTTCTGAAGCTGGTGTCTAACTTGTGAACTTCTTGCCTCAGCCTCTCCTGTAGCAGGGTTTATAGGCATGTATCACCAGGAGTGATTTTGCCTATGATGCATTTTATAAGCATTGCATGTATTATGTTATAAATATTTCTATACACTGTGTTAATTTTGTATGATAAATTATGTAGTGTGATAAAAGCAACCTTTCATAAGATATTTAATATTTTTCATCATATTTAACACATTTCAGTCTCAGGTATTATAAGCAAGTAAGTAATATTTGTTTTATTTAATTAATTTTTTTCCTGTGCTGGTGATTTAACCCCGAGCCTTGCTCATGCTGGGTAAGTGCTCTCCTGCTGAGCAACATTTGTGGCCCTAAAACTCATTTTAAATTCTTCATTAGCCTTTTTCATATTTTGTAACAATATGATTCTTTCCTTAGGATTAATTTCTTTTTTTTTTTTTTTTTTTTTGGTACTGGGATTGAGCCCAGTGGTGCTTAACTACTTTCCCAGATGTGTATGTATGTGTGTGTGTGTGTATCTATCTAGCTATCTATCTATATCTATCTATCGATCGATAGATAGATAGATAGATAGATAGATACAAACGTCCCCCATGTCATATTTCTTTCAAGCACTTTCTATTGAGAGTAAATGTGTTCCTTTACAGCTGAGTCCATTTTCCATAATAAAGACAACAATCCAAGGATGTCAGTGTGATTCTGAGGGGTAGGCCTATCTACCATTCAAGTATTCATTTTCAGGTGAAGGGATAAATATCAGAGATGGTAGATGGATGGATAGATGTATCTCACATGTGTCTAAAATATGGCTGCATTTGAACAGTGCTGTGATCATCTACCAAACATGAAGTGAATTAAGGTGAAAAAGCTACATGAAGCTGGGCACCTTGGGGCCTGAATGTAATCCCAGCAGCTCCATAGGCTGCGACAAGAGAATTGCCAAATACAAATCCTTCTTCAGCAAATTAGCAAGGCTCTCAGCAACATAGCAAGATCCTGTCTGGGGGGGGGGGGTGGCTAGGGAAACCAAACCAGGATAAAACAATTTGCTAGAGATGTGGCTTATTGATTAAGAACCCCATTTATCACAACAACCTGAATAAAAGAATACAAAATCTACTTGGAGCAACTCTAAATTGATGGGAATACCTGTGAAAATTCATATGGGAATTTGTTTGAGACACATCTTATATGGCCCAAATAATGACTCAATTTTCAAATGAATGAATCTTTCATTCACCTGAAACTTCTGCGTATGTAGGTCCCAATAAACATGAGAGGTTTTAGAGTAATTCCTGCTCACCTGGAGTACTCAGAGATCTTTAAGTAGATATCATGTTGTTACTAGGAATAGCTGAGATACCTTGTCAGGCTACCTATGTATCACATGTGCCGTGCCGGGTCCTACTATTTCCTGGGGAACATAGTACTGCTGGAGCTGGAAAGAGTCCTTAAGATACACCTGGCAAGGTCAGCATCATTTGTTTGTGGCCAGACACAAACACCTGACTATGGGCCTCTGAGAATTTTCAACTGCACCCCTGAGGATTCAGTCCCCCACTCCAGCCAGAAACTTCACTCTGACTTTGCTCTTCAGTGCAGAAAACCCCCCTGAGAGCTGGCAAATGATGATTCATTGCACCTCACTTTGCTAAAGCCTGATTTGGTCTCCAAAAACCATAAGGTGCCAGCTCCTTCCTGCTAAGGCTTCATCTCATGTAAGAAATATTCTTGAAAGAAACCTCTAAAACTGCAAACAGAAGACAGAGACAGACATGCACAAAGCACAGAGGCAAGAAGAAAATGTAGCCACATCTCTCCGCAGCTCCATTTATTATTCCCCAAATTACATAGCCCCCGTTACCCTGACTACATTCTAACTTAGTATTTTTTAACCCCAAGGCTAGGTAACCTGCTAGCATCCCTCCCTAGTGGGGTCCAGAGAGTCCTGAGGGATGACTGGCATCAGGGAAAAGGAGGAGACAGGAGTCTTTCCATTGGAGCAATCTCCAGAGAGAGAGCTCAAATGCAGGTTTCTCTGGGTTGTCTTTCATTGCACTTTTTCTCATCATTATGTATTCAGAATACGTCATTAATTATACAATTTCAAAACTTTGTCAAGACATGACATTTCCTTAACGATCATTAGGGGACAGAAAAGTGTACTATCAATTTACATTTTTCAAGATTTGATGTTTAGTTTTCAATTATTAAGGGTACAGAATCTTTAATAAAATGCATCACTAAATTACATTTTTCAGATTTTCCCAAGATGTACTCTTTTTCCCAAGATATATTATTTTCTTATTAACTAATGCCAAACTATCTAATCATACTCTAAATCTCTTAACCTATCATTAACCATTAATCTTAAAGTACACCTGCACTTTATTTCTAATCGAAACATCTTCCTTCAGTCGATGAAAGAAGATGTTTACAAAATAAAGATTTGTATGTTACACGCCTTGTAAATGCATGCAAAACACATTTTATTAAGTCATTTAATATCATTTTAGAATTTCAACTTAAATGAATGTGAGACACTCGACAAACATAGCATCTGAAACTCTTCACAATGGTTGCAAGAGGGTGGGCAAAGGACAACAACTATAAATGTATGATTTATCGATGTTCACTACTCCTCATGTTGGTTAGATGACAATAATGAGTATACACTGTTTTGTAATAAATTATTATGATAGCAAACTAAAAAGGACTGACAAAAAATTCTCTAGCCTTGGCCTGCTTCTACACAAAACACCTCAGGAGTCAACAGGATATTCAGGAAGAGCATCACCAGCTGCAATGTGTGAATGGTGCCCCATAGTGATGCGAGGGATGTAGCCTGCAGAGCTTGTCCACAGGAGCTGTTGGAGAGACAGGAAACTCTCTGGTGGAAGACTTCAAGGTGTTCCATGTCCTTGAATCCCAAATGGTGAAACTCGTTCCAAGTGAAAAGTTCCATGATACAACTGTCTTTGAGGTTTGTCTCAAAAACTCAGATCATCAATATCCAAAGGCTCCCCCGGGCACCCTCACATATCATTTACCTCATGCACAGGTGACGGTCAGAACACTATGGATTCACAAACAGGGGCCCTCATCTCAGTGCAGGAGCCTCGAGGAGTTCTGCAAGTTGCAATAGCTGAAGCTGTGGCTTCAGTTCAAGTTCTGCTTTCAGTGCCAAAACTCGGGGAGCCCATTTAGGAGGATGGAGGTATCCAAATAAATTATGGTCAGAGAAAGATTCTGCCAAGAATGTGAAGTGGAAATGGAATGACACAGCAACAGGTACATGCCTGCCACAGTACACCACAGGTACATTCACTGTGAGCACAATGGGAGATTTGAAGGCTGGGGGGAAATTTTAAAAGCAAAAGTAAAAAGAACTACAACACATATTTCTAAACAATAAGTCTTGGCAACTGTGTTAAAGAACCAGGGAGATAAGAGTCCAAACTTAAACAGACAGTTTCTGGACACCCATACCAGCAGAAGTCTTTTCTAAAAGGCTGAATTTAAGCACTCTTGTGAGTTCTTTTCAAGCCATTCTGGCTGAAGTGTTTTCTTCATATATCCAGGCTTGGTTTTTGTTTGTTTGTTTGTGAGGTTGGACACACATGAAAATCCATTGTGATGCCAATGGCACTCTCAAATTTTTGAGGGCACAGGCTGTCCTGGCAGGCTACAACATCTTGAACATGTTGTTCTTTTTCAGAGAAGAGAGCAGGAATCTGCAGACCCATGAATACAAAGGCATTTCAGAGGATCTTATATCCAAGTTGGAGATCATTTGTGAGACAGGGCTGTGCAAGATGGATCTACCTAAAGCACACATTGATTTGAATTTGGCAAGTGTTGTCTTTGTGCCTGTTGCTGTGGTAGTGGCTGCGTGAGTCCAACTTTTTCCAGACCACTACAAGAGGCACAATCAGGGATCTACCACTGGTGGATACTGCTACCCCTCCAAAAGACACTGAGAGTTCAGGAAGATGTGAGGAACGGGCTGTTAGCTGGGACAAAGAAGGCTGTATGAAGGATTGTGGGAGTTGTTATTTATTATTTAGTTGGTTTTTAATTTTTTTTAATTTTTGTGGGCATTTGTGTTTTGTTGTTGTTGTTGTTGTTCTTATTTTTCATGGAAGTTTTCTGAACTGAGCAACTTTATGTGGAGATTCAAGAGAGTCCTAGCTCTCACCCTGAGTCAGATTATAGGATGACTTATGCCTACTGCTCTCTAACTAAAAGCCAAGTACTACATTTATAATTTGTGCCCATTCATCATATTCTTCATACCCCTCACCCCAGGCCTGTTGTGTTGGAGATCTGGCCTGCTCCCTAGCAACTTGTTGTCCATCTAATACAAAAGACTCTGGAACCAAACACATCTCATTTTGTGGAGGAGATGTGCACTGAACCTGAGAACTGGAGTCTTCTCCATTCTCTTGCCAATTGGCATCCTGCTCTTGTTGAAGGGACGGCAACTTCTTCCATAATTCATCATGCTTCTGATACATTTGAAGTGGGCCCTGAACTGAGAGCTTCTCTTGGTAACTCTGTGGCTGTTGCAGCTGTGGATTATAATAAACCCAGTCACTCTGCCCCTGTCCTTCACACAGACCAGAGGGCTGCTGTTCCTGCTGCTGCTGCATCTTTCCCTGCCCAATATTGACACAGGACAAAGGCAAGTGCATGCTCTGATGGCTTTTTTCTGTTGTGATCAGGACCTTCTCAAAATTCTGCACAGATGAAGCAGAATGACTATAGATGGCTTGACTGAATCTGGGAGAAGGTCCACTTCCTCTGGCCCCTTGAACCAGTGAAGGACAATTTGGTTCTTTTCTAATGCCTGTGAACACAGCATCACATGAGCCATTCTCTGCCCTGGGATGTCGCCATGTCTCCACAGGAAAGAGGCCAGCTTTTCCTTGAGGAGCCTGTTGGAGGCCAGAAGACTGTGCAGTGGTGTTGCTGTCATACTGCATCTTGGACTCCTGGTTTTCGAAAACAGGATGATGCCCTTGGACCTGGAACTGATGTCGTCTCCTGGTGACAAATACTCTCTGTTTCTCTCTAAGTCGTAATCTGGATCTTTTGTTTTGATACCAAATCTAAAAAAAAAAAAAAAAAAAAAAAAAAAAAAAAAAAAAAAAAAAAAAAACACACATATTTTCAGACAAATATTTCATACTAAAGCTTAGTTTCAGCATTATCACTGATTTGCTTCCTGACCTGGAGTAGACCCCCAAAAAACAATCCATTCTGAGGTGAATCATGGAGATTATTGTTCAGGTTATAAAGAGTACACAATTCCAAACTCCCAACTCTTCTCAGAATCTGCAACACACCCTTCTGTCCATATTAACACAGGATTTTCAAAGTCTCTCAGCAATCTCTTTACAACCTAGAAGGTGTCCTACACACTTTCCCACAGCCTCTTAAATTTTCTCAAGCTGCCCCATCAACACCCATTCATGACTCCATGTACTGTAAGGTCATTCATAAATTTGTTGCATTCAAAAGCCCTAAACAGAACAAACAAATGTTTGTCAAAGCTGGACATTGCATTACAGATGTGATCCTAATAATTGAATAGAACAACTCTAGTCTATGTTTTTCTTTCCACATCAATTGAGGATAATTGCAATGCCAGCCATGTCTACAAAGCTTTGAGGGATGTGTTTAAAAATGACAAAATGCTTTTCAGACTACGTAACTTAATTGCCTAGGGTTGTAGAGAGTCACAGTCAATAGTGTCTAGAAGCCTTTTGGATTTGATCACTCCTGAAACCTATCTCCAAATCAACATGAGTTTAGATTAACATCTAGAAGAATCTTTGATCCACACTTTGGCTGTTTACAATTGTAACTCTACATAACAAATCTGGTACCTCAAAACACATGCTCTCATTTTCTCCTCAAATATAATTCATCACAAAGAAAATAAGATGTCAGCATCCATAATTTGTCAACAGTTAGTTAGTTGGTAAAAATGATGAGACCAAAATGCAGATGCTTGCTTTCTCATATCCAGACCTCCTAGGATCCTCTCCCTGACCATAGTTTCTTCCAGAACAAATGGGCCAATTCTAAACAATTGCACTGCTTTTCAAACAAATTCCTCTCCCAGTCATTATCTTGTTAAGATTCTCTACTTATTTGTATAGCATCATTGATTCACAGAATGTTTGAAATGTTTCCAGTACATGGAACTTTTGTAATACAATACCTTCATCGCTTACAGAGAATTTGCTATTCTTTTATTTTGCAACACTGTTATTATATTCCCTTTCTTATTTGCTTTAAGAAAATGTTCTCCTGGTCTCAAACAACAAATATTTTCAATAACCAATGGATAATGATGGAAGAAATATATATGCAAACCCAATTTACTGTGTAATAGGGCAATCCAAATACAGTAAAATGTTGTGCAGCTTAAACAATAATTCAAAAAAATGACCATATGAGAAATTCCCAAAACAAAATATTGGTTCATGTACCAAATGACTACAACATGCCTACTAATGCTGTGAGGTACCTCATTTGGGACATAATTCGAACAAATTCCTTTATCCTGCACCTTGGGTGATCACCTCTTGGCAGTTAGATTGGCATACCATACTTAACAGATCTCAAGTAAAAACCTCTATTGTCTCTTCCACAAAACAAATCAGGACAAATTGAAGTGCCATCCTTAACTCCTCTTACTGAATATTCAAAATCTCTGAAAACTACTTGTCCCACATTTAAAATATCCAATCTTCTCAGTTCTTCATTATTCCATAGCCAACACCATTATCAAAAGCCGGCACAGTTTCTATTCTAAATACTTACTGAGCATGTTAATGGGTGCCTACTCCCAAAGTTGCTTCACAGTTGTTGATTTTTTCATAAAAGTAATATAATCAATTCACACCCACACGGAAATGAATATTTGAAAAGGATCAACAATATCCTATGTGAATAACTGACATAAAATATTTTCAAACAATTTTTGTATTTCCTGTATCACATACTAAAAAATATGTTCATGCAAGTTTTCCAAATTTTGACTTACATTGATTGCACTTATGGGGCAATTTATTTGTTTGGCCAGCTCTTCCCGGATCCCAAAATCTGGGTAGGAATTCTGTTCAAATGATCGATTAAGAATCTCCAAGTCATGTTTTGTAAATGTGTGCCGAGGTTTTCCTAATCCTCTTTCCTGTTTTGTTTCTCCTACTTCCATTGAACTATCTTCAACTGAAGATGCTGAAAGTACAAAAACAGAAAGAAAAAGATTGAGGGTTGCCAGTAACATCCAGACGAAAATAATACTATTTGTTCTCCAAGATTTTTACAATGCAGAGCTCTGCCTCACCACTTATTCATATTAATAACACCAAAAATGGATTAACTGCTGATCCTTCAAAATATGAGGAAAACATGAGACTATGATCTTCATGGTAGAGAAGAATTTTAGTCTAACTATAATTCAAAATATATAAAAAGAGACCAATTAAAAATGCTCAGTCATAACAACAATAGAGGAAATACAGATAAACCACCTCACATCAATCTGATAACCAACACTTTAAATGGTTGGTGGGAGAGTACAGGAGGAATACAATCATTTAAAATAGGAAGGAAGCATTGGGATGGGACAAATATTGATCATAATGACCACTTTGATATTTTGCTCAAACTAGGACATTCAAAGTGAGCTTATCCTTCAACATAATAGTTAAATAAAGGATACTTAAAGTTTGGGGAGCATGTTTACATGACTTACATGACCCTTCATGCTTCAAATGTTTGAAACACATGAGGCATTTGAAGGGAAAGCTCAGTAGTAAAGACGGCAATCAATGATATAGACCTGTGGACTGCAGTAGCCCCATGGGTAGAAGCAGGGCCTCTGGCGCCTGCTCACCTGAGATCCATGATGGCTGTGTGGAGAAATTCACATCCCAAACAGACTGCAGTAATTTAACACTGTTGTTGTCTTTGGGGTGAGGGACGCTTTCCTGCATATTTTTTGTCTCTGAGCCCATATGCCCAGTGGACTCCTGGGTCCACTATGTTCATTTGGGAAGGAGGGTCATGTATAAGTTGCAAGACAGCAAGACCTGATTGCACAGCCTTCACCTTTCAGCAAGGGTTCATCTACAAAAAAAGAAATCAGGACTACAACAAAGACTTTTGAAAGTCCACTAGTCACACAAACGATGTGCCAATATCTCTTCCTGTATCCTAGGTTTACATTTTTCCAATTTGTTTCTAAATTGCACAGAATATTAAAAAAAAAATTCTGAACTCGAAAAACAATCCCCAGCACCACTCATTAATTTTTTCTATTATATTTTCTCACCCCTCCTTCACCCTTGGGTTCTGGATATCTAACCTAGGACTTGGGAAATGCTAGGCAAGTATCCTACACTTAAGCTATGCCCAGGTCTTTCTTTGGCTTTGGTTTCTTTGGATTGTGCTGGAGGAAGCCAGAAGAGACCCAGGGCCTCATGCATGTAGGCTCCTGCCTGCTAGGCAAGCACTCTGCTACTGAGCCACACCCCAGCCTATCCTGTTGATTTGTATTTAGTTTTCTCTTCACTGTGGGCCCTTTACCACCTCTATCCCCATTAATATCTAAAACCCCTAGACTGGCCATGAAGTCAGCATCCTCCCGCCTCAGCTACCCACATACCTGGGATGATAGGCACACAGAACATGCCTGGCTATCTCTTCATCTTACAAGAAAAAAAAAAAGACAACAAAACCCCAAAGAACTTATCCCTGGACCTCAACCCAGAGCAGTACCTGGCCAATCTTACTTGATCCATTCAACCATGCTGCACGACTTCTTGGCATGCTGCTTCATTTTTGATTTTGTAAGTGGGACTACCAGATATATGGTTTGGTTTGGAAATATTTCCAAATATCTCTAAATATTATAAGAAATCTCTTGCACACAGACCACACCCTGCCACAAAATATCATATCTCAGTCCTCCAACAAAGAACCTCACCTTTGGAAGCCATGTTGCACTTCTACTCCTCAGGCGTTCTCCCTGATAAACTGAGGAACTCTGGAGCAGCATCCTCTAATATACCCATTCTAGACACGCCCACAGATGGCTCCACCCCCAGTGATGACGCCAATAACCATATCACGCCCCCTGCCCCAGGGCCAGACAAGGTCCCTGGGGCAGCCAACTCAGCCCCGCCCTAGCCCACAGCACAGCCTAGACTCTTCTGATGACTTTTAACATAACAGACTTCTTCCAATCCGAGCTTCCCTTCATTGAGCACACACTGAAAATAAACTCTTTTAATCTCTGCAACACCCATAGAATGTCGGTACAACTTAATGCCCACTTGGACTTGAGGGTACCAGAAACAGAGCTGTTTAGGCCTTCTTGAGCCACTGACCTCAAACCTCCACTCATCACACTGTCACAGCCCACACACTCTATGAGTTCTGACAGTCTGACTCAAAGAGGAGCCACATCACTTGATATAGTATTGCTTAAGCAGTTTTGAGCTTAAAAGTAGGAGAGACCATGCACTAGAATGGAATGAAAATATTTTAAGACATTGACTAATATTTTATGAAACTTAGATCATTGTTAAAAAAACACCTTTTATTCTTGTTTTCAGTAAGGCAGCATGTACATATAGGCACTCTACTGCAATTACACTCACAGTCGTTTTTTATTTTTTTATTTTATTGTTTCTTCTTGGCAAGTTAATGGCAATAGTGCAGAAATTAAAATTTTAAAACAAAAACAGCTGAAGGAATACAGTACTCTAACTTAATTCCACGATAGACAGTTTCTCTGTAACCAAAAAGGAAGAAGAGTCCCAACAAACAGATTTGTTGGCAGCTAAATTCATGGAGGGCCTTCACAGGCTATGACAGCAGATCAGCAGATGGGCTGGATGCTGTCTGCTTAGGACAATCTGCTATTTGAGGCACTGTGTGTGCTTTGGGGCACATGGGGGAAGAATTTAAGAACCAGAAGGTTTGGAGGAGATCGGAGACTGAGAGATAAGAGCAACCAAATTTGGGTTGAGCCACCAGTTGCCCCCAAAACCATCTGCATTGTTCTGAGATCCCACTCCCGCTAGCCACAGGTTCCTAAAACCATAGTAATGTAGGAAGTGGGTCAGAATCACCCAGTTTAGGGTACAGTACACATGCAAGAAACATTCAGACAAAACAAACAACATCTTACATTGTATAAAAGAAACATTTTCCAAAGGCTATGTGTTGCTGACCTAGCTGTGCTAAGCAGAATGGCAGATACAGGGTCTTCTCATGGGAGAAGTATTTTTATATAAAACGGAGTCTCAGGGTAAAATGAAGTTTGTTTGGTCAAGGCAAATTTAGTTTGGCTCATAAAATCCCACAATTCTCTAAAATAATGAAACTTTGATTTCTCTTGTATTAGGTAAGCATTTCTCATGGCCATGCATATGCATTAATGTGACTGGTGAAATGTGGTTTTTCTACCAGTTTGGATGTTACCACATAGTCCTAGCAAGAGAAAAAAAAAACATGATGACCCCTTTTTTTTCAGTCTTATCTTTAGAGGGTGGATGGGGTCCCTGAGGAATTTCCATTCTTTTTTTTAGGACACATATTTGCTTTTGACTCAGGTGTGAAGAATAAGGTCCCTCCAGATGAGTGTCAGTTCTTCTTTTTAGAAATTTAATCATAGTCTCTGGGCTGGAATGGGTCTTGGAAGTCAGCAGTCTCACAGGACTGGTTGTCTCAAAGAAATGAATGAGCTTTAAATAGAATGTGTTGGACAGACTTAGCAACTTAGACTTTAAGTAGAAGCAGTTTATCCTGGTGAGGGTGGATTTAGTGCCCTGGATCCATTAAGATTTAATCCACCACAGGTGATCTTGCAATTTCTGGATTCAGCTGGCTTCCATTTCTCTGATCCAACTGAATCTGATACTAAACCTGTTTTTTTTTTTTTTTTCTGGTCTGTTGGATAGTGCTACCAATATTTGAGCCAGACAACTAGACTGACTGTCTTTAATTGTTTTTTTTTTCATTTCCCCCACTGTAATTTTAGAGATGCCTACTGGTGTATGAAAAAGGGAATTGAAATAACAAGCCTGGGCAAGCACATTGGAAATTTAAATATACCTGTTGGGACTATTAACTCTTAGTACAATTCTTTTTGGTGAGGACAGACAGCAATTTTAAACTTTTTTTTTTTTGTTTTGCAAACACATATAGACATGAAAACACATGGTGTACATACCTACACAAAACCAACCAACAAAAAATGGCTTTGTATCTTTTTCAAAACATTTTACATTGAGTGCTAACCCTTATTAATTGTTCTCTGAACAAAACAATGTGTAAAAAGAAAACCTCTATTGTTGGATAAAATAAGATTTATCAGAAAAAAACATTATCCTCTGCAGGTCAGATCAAAATTTTAAGCTCAAAAATAAATGTATAATGATAGAAGCCTTCCTGGACTCAGGCCTGATATAGCCCTCAAATGTAAAAAGCATTCAATAAGAGAAGTGAGGGCTTCTGGGCACTCAGAGAAAGAAGGATTTTGATTTTTTTTTTAATTATAAGGGAATATAAACAAAGGCTGTGTCCACACCCCTTTCTGAAAGGATTTCCCAAAGAAGCAGCAAGGGAACATGCTTCCATCAGGCTAATAGTTAAAATTTGGGGGGAGACTTTTCTCCCTTAAAATTGTATCCTGTTGTGCCTTGTATGGTGTCGTTTTCTTTGGAGTCTGTGGGACTTATTAGAGAATTAAGTACAGAGTATTCTGCTCTGGTATCTTCTAGAATGTTGACACATTGGCCACATATCTTGGCTATTACCATATATTCTTGGGGGCTGAGAGGTATCTTTGTGTTTTGATCTGGTGTTAAACCAGTTTTGCTGGTCTCTTGGATAGCAGTACTAATAGTTTAGCCTGGCACTTTGCAGCTTTATCAGCTGGGCTGCTATGGTTCTAAAAACAATTCTGGGCCACCTCCAATAGTTGGGACATATTTATTGTGCAAATTTTACTAAAGCAACAAGAGAAAACTACAAAGAGAGAGGAAGGGAGCCATAAAATCATTTTGACTTTTTCTGGGTCTTAGCAAAGGAGAAGTTAACAGACTTTTAAAAAATCTATATTTTCACATTAGTTCTCCACTGAGCCTTTTTGCAGCCATATATATTCCAGTGCAAGCCTTAGTGAGGTACCTAGGGCTTTTTAACCATTTTCACCACCACCCAGTGGTTGGTAATCAGGCCAGGTTAGGATTTGGATATCTCATGACAAAGCTAAATTAAACAAGAGGTAGAAATAAAAGCAAGGTGAAAGTCACCAATTTGACAGGGTGTTGAGCATGACTCAATCAGGCGATGGTGGTTTATTGGGTCCCTGATGAGTCCAATCTGCCAAAATGAAAAGAAAGGAATTGCTGGGGTGAACAGTCAGAGGACATTGTCAGTAACAGAGACAGAAATGAGCAATCAAGAGACAGACATGGACAAGACACTCTCTCCTCCAATACCAGGGGATCAGACTATCCTGAAGGACTATTTACTGGCTCAATGTGTTAAACACCCTGTCAAAAAGTGCTAAGGTTGCAGGTCTGAGCCACACCGTATACTCTTTCACAAGTGGGCTGGAATCCATGAACACAGGGTGTCCAGACCATGCAACCCAGAGAGCTCCCACAACTTCAGAGGAATGGCAACCCACTCTGTGAAGCAAGGATTAAGAATCCCTCATGCCACAGAGCCACATTCCTGATTCCTGAAATCTAGCTGAAGCCTCCAAATGTAGTGGCATATTGGAAATAAATTACGGGGTCAGTTTTGAAACAGGATATAAAACTTTATTCACCATGGCAGGGGAGGAAGGGCAGCAAGCAATCTTCGACCATTTGCAGAAAGTAGGGTACATTTTAATAGATAAAAACTGCAAGCAACCAGTAACTCAAACCCATACCAACATAAAAACTTGGTCAAAGTGACCTAGCTAAAGGAGCAGTACATGCCCCCTCCCAAATAAATGGGGACTAAAAGAAGAACATTTTCCATTGTATAAGAATAAAGAAACACTTTTTCAGCTGCTATGCATTGCTTAACAGTGTGTGCTAAGAAGGATGGAAGAGGTGAGTTTTCTTTTGTGAGAGCTATTTTCATACATGAAATGGAGTCTCACTGTAAAATGGAGTTTGTCTGCTCAAGGTACATATAGTTTAAGCCATAACATGATGAAATCTTAACTCCATTACAATCATAGAGAGCTTTCTCAATCATTTATTTTCCCTGCTTCCAACTTCACCTCCATCCAATATACACCAGACATTTTCAATTACATAATGGAAAACAAACAAATGAAAAAGCCTTCACTAACTTGTCTTGGCTGAAGGATCACCACATGTGGATACCCTTCAGGATCAGGACCCTTCCTGTTTTCCAGCCTCATCTTCCTCCACTCACTTGCACAATCATTTATGCATGCCAAATATAAAATGGAAAATAAATAAATAAACCCAACTGTTCCTGATTCTCTGGATGTACGATGCTTGATGTATATTTTTAAAAATTTGTTCATATTGCCCTTTCTCCATTATGTTCCTGCAAAATAAAGTGTGGAACAAGGGGCTGGCTGCATCTTGGCACATGCCCATTCTACTCTGTAGACATCCCATTTAAATACCCCTGTGGATACTCTTCATCTGTGTACCCTGTGATACCCATTGAGAATATGTTTTGAGGGATGGGAGCAAAGTTTAAAATTATTTTCTCCCAGAAGATTACTAGGTCAGCCATGTTGGGTGAATGCCTGTAATACCTGCAACTCAGTAAGCTGAGGCAGAAGGGTCACAAGTTCTAGATTATCATGGGTAACTTAGTGACACTCCGTGTCAAGATAAAAAGTACTGGGCTAGAAATGTAGGTCAGCAACAGAGAGCTTGCCTACCAAGAACAATGCCCTAAGTTTAATCCCCAGAATCATTAAACAAAAGAAGAAATTAAAAAAGAAAGTAAAGAAAAAATAAAACAAATTCTCAAACAAATAAAATTGAATAAACACATGAGAAAAAGCTATATAAACAAGGACACTTTTAGCAGAAACTTTGGCATTTCAAAGGGAAACAGAACTTCACTGAGCAATATGTAACAGGAAGGAATACCTCCAAACTCATTTTCTGAGGTCATAATTACACAGATTTCAGAGCCCAAGACAGTACAAGAAAAATATAGACAAACAAATTCTCACAAATGTTGTGAAAAAATATATTTACCAAATTCTAACAAACTGAATTCAACAACACATTTAATAAATGAAAGGACTAAGAATATAACTAGGAGAGAGAGTATTATCTAATGCTCACAAGGATCTGGGTGTGATTCTCAATAACACACACACACACACACATACATACACACAAAAAGGAAAAACAAATAAAACCTTCCTACACCATGATCAAATGGGATTTATTCCTGAAATGTAAGGATAATTCAATATCTGGAAAATCAATGCAATCTACTACAGTCATGAAAGGAAGTACAGAAACCACATGATTATTTCAGCTGATGCAGGGAGAAAAGTACTTGACAAAGTTGAACACACATTCATGATAGAAACAAATAATCAACCAAGAGTAGAAGGTATCGGTCTCAGCATCATAAAAACTACATAAGAAAAGCCCACAGCTGACACCAAACTTTACAGAAAAGACTGGAATCCTCTCCTCTACGATCAGGAAGGAAGCAAGGATGCCCAATCTTGCCACTTCTATTCAACAGAGTACTAGAAACTCTATGAGCAAGTAGGCCAGAAAAAGAAATAGCAGAACTCCAAATTAGAAAGAAGAGGTAAAATTATCTGTTCATGGATGACAGAAAAAAAAAACAGCCTAAATGTTCCACACAAAACTTTCAGTAATAATTTTAAAATTCTTCCAATTTTTGGATAAAAATAACTTGTGTTCCTACGTGCTACCAATGAACAGTCCAAAAAAATGAAGAAATAAATTGCATTAGACAAGCAACAACAAGAATGAAATAGGGGCTGGGGTTGTGGCTCAGTGGTAGAGTGCTTGCCTAGGATGTGTAAGACCCCGGATTTGACCATCAGGACCACATAAAAATAAATATATTAAAGGTATTGTGTATAGCCACCACTAAAATATTAAAAAAGAATAAAATATGTGACAAACTTACCAGAGAGGCAAAAGACTCAATTTTTCAAAACTTCAGAGGATTAATGAAAGAAATGGAATGAGAATAAATAAGGAAAAGGTGTTGTGGAGTGCCACATTGTGTGACCACACCTTCCAGTCCTGATGCACAATAGGGATGTGAAAGATCACTGTAGTCTGGCACAGTGGCACCATAACTTGTGACTGGGTCTTTTCCCCTGCTCAGAGAGCAAGGAGGTCCTCTTTGTAGGGTGTGCCCCGAGGTGGGAGCTACACTCACCTGTTCCCTTGTAGTCCTGCACCTTCTGGCCTTTTTGAATGGAACTGTCAAAGAACAAGTGTCCCCTCAATAAAAGCTCACTTCTGAATATGTTCCCAATCTCTTGTCAACCTCTTGTGGCTTTCTCATGCTCTCCAATTTAGAGAGCCTCAGGCCAGAAGCCAGGGAAGCCTTCCTGAAGCTTGTGTAAAGGTAACTTGTGTCTGTGTTTTATGTTGTGTCCCTGCAAATTCACACAAGTGGTCCTAGATCAGCTGCCCAGGCTGGTCGGGGCAGCAAGGTATCATATGTTCAAGGGCTGAAAGACTTCATATTGATAATATTTCCATATAACCTATGCTGTTGTACAGATTCAATGCAGTTCTTAACAAAATCTCAATGGCATTTTTTTATATATAGGAAAAAACAACTTAAATTTATATGGAATCTCAAGAGATTCTGAATTGCCCAAGAAATCTAAAAATGGAAAAACTAAGAGATCTCACAAATTCTAACTTCAAAACCTCCCAATTCTACAGTAAAAACTACGGTACTGGTATGAAGATCAACAGTTTCATTGGTTATGAAGACCAATGAAACACAACAGTGAGACAGAAAGAAACCGATGGGTATATGGAAAGATGGTCTTCAACAAGGGTGTCCAACTCCACCTTGGGAAGGACAGAATCTTCAAAATATAGTATAAATAAAATTGAAAAATAAATGTTCATATGCAAAGTATGAAGTGAGATTCTTATTTCACACCATATGTATAAAATAATATGAAATACAAGAAAGATTTAAATGAAGGCCTGAAGCTGCAAAAATTCTAAAGGAAATGATAGCTTAATGACAGGAAGTGCATTCATGGCCACTTGGATCCACATTAAAAGCACAGGCAACAAAAGCCAAAGAAGACAAATATGACCACATGAAACATGAAAAAGTAGGTCTAAGGATGTAGCCCAATGGTTAGTTCATGCTTAGCATGTATAAGAGCCTGGGTTTAAGCTTCAGAAAAAAAACACATACATACACACACACACACACACACACAAAGTACTGATTCTATTTCTCTAGTTGAATCGTGATTTGGACATATTTTGCTCCCCCTTCTAGGCCAAAGTTTTTGGGTTTGACATAGGATAGTTATACAACTTTAGGTGGAAGTTTCATTTTGCTATTATTTTTATTTGAAGAATGTCAGCAAATTTGTATGGATGCCAGATTGACATACCTGTCACTTTCTTGGTTTAAAATAATGAGGTTGTTCTAAAATCTCTTCTGAGAAATAATTTCAGTTTCCTATACTGCTACAATTTTTATACAACATCTAAGTTTTAGATATTTAAGATGACCGAGAATATTAGACAATATATTGGGGGATGGCTAATGCAATCTAGGAGCTAAACACAATTAGCTACATTAATTAGCCCTATTGAGTGTGTTACAGGTGTCTGTGTCTGGTCCATGTGTTTTAGTACCTGGAGAAAAAAAAAGAGTGAACTAAAAGAAACAACATTTTTGAATAAAGAAATGATACTCTCTCTGGACTCATAGAATTTTAACCAGATGCCAAAGAGCAAGAGAACAATGACCTCTAATATCCCAACAAATGAGACCATGCAGAGCAAGGGAAAAATGAGGACCTAGACTGTGTGCCTCATTCAGGGAGCAGAAATTAACCTAATCAGGGGAAAACAGATATGAAGCAAAAGGATGCTCAAAACTTTTGTCCAGGAACATCTTGGTATTATATTTGCTGTATCTTACATTTTCTTTGGTGTCTTAAATGATAATTTTTAATTTAGTGGCCTAGATCCTGTTTCTTCTACATAATGCTAGTGTGTTGTACTGATGATTTTGTTTTGCCATATCAAGTAGGAAGGGGAATTTATGTAAATCTGCCGTAAGCTTAAAAGTGTTATAGAAATTTGAGCCCAAACTATTTAGAAAGTCTTTTCTACTCTTCCAGACAAAGAAGCAGAAGATTATTTCTTGTACTTAAGAGACTGCCATAGTTTGGCCTTGAGAGTTCCCTAAAGGCTGAGATGTTTAAGGATTTGTCCCCAGGATGGTGCTCTTGGGAAATGATGAATATTCAGAGTTAGAGCCTAGAGGAAAGTTGTTGGGTGATTGGGGGTGTGCTCTCAAAGGCAAGTGATTTTTGGTTTTATTTCATTCATTTATTTATATGCAGTACTGAGAATCCAACCAGTGCTTCTTGCACACAGGCTAGGAAAGTGCTACCACAGATCCACAAACCAGGACTAAGGTGAGAAGGATTTTTTTTTTCAACACATGCTCTCACCATGAAGTGCAGCCTTTCTCCAGGCTCAAACGTAGTGTGCCAAATTGACTGTGGAGTAAAATCTCCAAAACTGAGAGCCAAAAGAACCCTTCTTCTTTATAACTTGATTGTCTCAGGTATTTGCTATACTGACAGAAAGCTGACAGACACGAGAATGAAAACTAAAACTCCTGTTTGAATAGTTGAATCATGATCTCTTTTATGAGGGCAAAATATTCTTTGCATATCTTTATTGGACCAGCCTGGCCAGGCTATGTCCTTTTAGAATAGTTGACTTTAGATTCAATTTAGTCTTGTGACTTTCATCAACCAATGATATATAAGTAGATTGTAATGTGTGTAATAATGAAAAAGATTTATCATCTATTGGCATGTTTCTTTTCTTTTTAATTTAAATACAATTTTATTTTATTTATGAATCTAATGTAATGTTTGGAGATATTTAAACCATGGTACTATATGGACAAAAATGAATGATGTAGAAAACTTCTATTGTATTTTAAAGCCATATCATACAATTGAGTCTTTGAAAATAATTATTGAATTTCCAGAAATACACTTATTATAATTACATCTGAGAATCCTTTTTTCAATTGAAATATACTTTCTGTAAAACTTAGAGGAAAACACATTTCCTTATTGAAATGTTTCAAGAGGCATGTTCTCTTCTCAGGCTCAAAAATGAAGAGGTAGTACCTAGGGTCCACACCACATCCAGCATTTGCTCCGGTGCTTACATCATGTGCAGAAACTGATTTAGAGATTGTAAAATAAAACATGTGGGAAGCCGTTGGTTTTTCCTAGGCTCCAAAATAGAATAAACAGACCAAATCAACATGAAGTTCCATCCCAGTAGCTGAGCGCTATGGATCTCAAATGGTTCTAAAGGCCATGTGCTGCAGGCTGGATTGCCAGCCTGTGGTACCACTGGGAGGTAGGAGAAACATCAGAAGGCAACTTCAGGTAGAAACACCTTGGAGGGAATTAGGTCTTTGGGATCAGGTACTCGAAGAGGATGTTGGGATTCTGACCTTTCTTCTCTGGTCTCTTTTTGATTCCTAGCTCCCATGGTGTGAGAAGTTCTGTTTCATCACATGTTCTCCACCATGATGTTCAGCTTTACCACAGGGCCAAAGAGATGAGACCACGGGATCATAGACTGAAACCTCAAAAACTCCTTTGAAGTTGTTTAACTCAGGTATGTTGTCACAGCAATGGGAAGCTAACAATTAGTTTGGTTCATGTGGAAACTTTTAAATCACATCAGCTGTAAACAAATTGTCTCTGTACATCACTTCTGTTTTCTGTCAATGCTGCATAATTATTCTATTGCCCACATTTCTTCGTATTTGTTCTGATTCTGAAGGCGAGCTGATTTACAAGTCATTTTTGTTAGTTTCTCAAATAAAAATATTTTGAATTAATCTCATCTAAGATGTTCTTCCAGCTTATTCAGGCATCCATTTTGGGAAAGGGCCATGTCGTGTGGAATTTTACTTCATGAAGTAGAGGAGGGCAGGGACTCACAATCCACAAGTCAACAATAATGAACTAGAGTGCTCTTGCACACACACAAAGGGAGGAGTGGCAGCTCCTGATCATTAGGGAGGCTTCACTAAACCCTAGACAAAGACATTCTGCAGCACCATAAGATAGTACATGATCAAATAAGGTTCATCCCAGGCATGCAAGGTTGATTCAACATATGGAAAACAATAAATGTAATTCATCACATCAACAGACCCAGAGATTAAAAAAAAAACATATAATCATCTCAATAGATGCATAGAAAGCATTTGGTAAAACACAGCATTCTTTCATGTTCAAAACACTAGAAAAATAGGGATATCAGGAACATACCTCAACACTGTGAAGGCTATCTATGCTAAGCCCCAGGCAATATCATTCTAAATGCAGAAAAATTGCAAGCATTTTCTCTAAAAACTGGAACAAGGCAGGGATGTACTGTTTCATCACATCAATTTAACATAGTTTTTGAACTCTAGCCACAGCAATCAGATAAAGAAAAGAAATTAAAGGGATACAGATGGGAAAAGAAGAACTGAAAGTATCACTATTTGAGACAATATGACACTATCTCTAGATGGCCCAAAACATTCCACCTGAAATCTTCTAGAACAAACAAATGAATTCAGTAAAGTAGCTGGTTATAAAATCAACACCTATATCAAAGGCACTTCTGTACATCAGTGACAAATACTCAGAAAGAGAAACTAGGAAAACCACCCCATTTACAATAGCCTCCAAAAAAATAAAATGCTTGGGAATAAACTTAATGAAAGAGGTGAAAGACGTACAATAAAAACTACAGCATGTGAAAATAAATAATTAGGTAAATAAAGAGGTAGGTAGATAGATAAAAATCAAAAAAAAAATTAAAGAAGACTTTAGAAGATGTAAAGATCTACCTTGTTCTTGGATAAGCAGAATTAATATTGTCAAAGTGACTATACTACCAAAAGCACTATACAGATTCAATGCAATCCCAATCAAAATCCCCATGATATTTCTCATAGAAATAGAAAAGGCAATTGTAAAATGTATCGGGAAAAAAAAGGAGATCCAGAATAGCCAAAGCATAGTGCAGCCAGTTGCTTTACTATTCAAGACTTTAATTTATACTACGGAGCAATAGTAACAAAAACAGCAAGTCATTGGCAGCAATACAGACCTGTACACCGTAGTACAGAATACACGAAACAGAGACTCTTCCTGGTAACTACATTTATCTAGTATTAGACAAAAGTGCCAATAAATATACATTGGAGAAAAGATAGCCTCTTCAACAAATGGTCTTGGAAAAGTGGAAATCCACATGTAACAAAATGCAATTAAACCTCTATCTCTCACCATGCACAAAAATCAACTTAAAGTGGATCAAGGACCTGTGAATTAAGCCTGAGACCTTGCACCCAAATCCCCGTCATGCCGGATTAGGCCCCAACTTCATTAATTAGACTCCTATAGTGCAAGAATTAAAACCAAGAATCAATAAATGGGATGGAATCAAATTCAAATGTGCTCCCTTATAAGTGGATGCTGACCCATAATGGGGGTGGGGGATGAGAAGAATTGAAGAACTTTGATTAGGCAAAATGGAGGGAGGGAAGGGGAAGACGCTTGGGGGCAGAAAAAATGATGAAATGAGAAGCAGATCATTACCCTAGGTACATGTATAAATGCACATATGGTGCAATGCTACGTAGTGTATGACCGGGGAAATGAAAAATTGTGTTCCATTTCTGTGCAGTAAATCAAAATGCATTCTTTTATCATATATACCTAATTGAAATAAATAAATAAATAAATAAATAAATAAATAAATAAATAAATAAAACTACAAAGAACCCTATTTACCAAAAATAAATACATAAAATAAACCAAAATTTACATGGAGCAACTGCAAACTGATGGGAATACCTGTGAAATTTTATATGGAAATTTGTTTTGAACACACCTTATATGACCCAAACAATGACACACTTCGAAGACTGAACCCTTTATTCACCTGAAAATTCTACCCCACCTAATTCATACTATACCCCACCTGGGATCCTCTTACAGAGGGGAGATCTTAGAATGGTCCCTGCCACCTTGAGCACTCAAAGACCTTTAAGGAGAGGTCTGGGGTGACCAGGAAATAGCAGAGTGCCCTTGTCAGGAACCTGATGTATCAGATCTGCCTGGTCTCATGGTTTCATTATCCCTGTGAACCTTCTTCCCCTGGTAGAGCTGGATGGAGCCCCTCTGAGACACCAGGCAGTGTAAGCATCTTTTATTTGTGACCAGACACAAACTCCTGACTCCTGTCCTGTGTGGAGTGTCAACTGCCCCGCTAGGGATTCAGTCCCCAGCTCCAGCCAGAAACCCTATTGGACTTTGCTTGTCAGTGGGGAAATCCCACCTGAGATTTGTCAAGGTATATCCCATTGCATCAAGCTAGGTTGAAGCTCAATTTCTCCTCCAGAAGCAGAACCGTGCCAGCTTCTACCAATTAAGGCTTCCTCTCTGATTTAATAGGAGGTCACCAGATGCTGCCTGGCATCCAAAACAAACAAACAAACAAACAAACAAACAACACAGGACAGGACTCGACAGGCAAGAAATGTGACCTGGCACTGGGCACTTCAGCATCTTAGTTTTCAGGCTCAAGAGGTGGCAGGGAACCAGAGGTCACCAAGCTAATCCCCACTGTAAGTGGATGACTTTGCTGAGGCCATGAAACCCAGCTCTCCACCCCAGCCTCTCACTGGCCAGCAGCGTCTTCCAGGTTGGACACTGAAAGCAGAGTCCATAGAGGTTCCCCTGTGAGCTTGCAGATGCCTTTTGACAAAACCCCACCTGGACTCACAGAGATCTGCTGATGGAAACCAGGCCTTTGCTTGTCACCACCCACAACACATGAACCCCACCCCAGCAGACACTGGCCTGCAAAACCCACCTGTGCAATAGAACATACACATTACAAACATATAACAGTAAAATTGTGTATGACCCGGGAAATGAAAAATTGTGTTTCATCTGTACAGTAAATCAAAATGCATTCTGCTGTCATATATACCTAATTGGAATAAATAAATAAAAAAAAAAAACTACAAAGAACCCCATTTACCAAAAATAAATAAATAAAATTAAATAAACCAAAATTTACATGGAGCAACTGCAAACTGATGGGAATACCATGAAATTTTACACTTGTTCTATCCTTGAAATTTACCAGGCTATTTTGAAGAAATCTATGACAGTACATTTGATACTTTTCATAAATATATTCTTGAAAACATTTCAACTTACTAAAAATGACTCAAAAAGAACTACTGGGAATCATTGAAAAATACAGAATCAATCATAAAAAAAATCTTCCTCTAAAGGAAAGGTCAGACTCAGTTACTAAAAAATGCAAACATTTTATAAAGGCATACATGTAAATTTGCATAAGATTTTAGAGAATAGCAAGAGAGATGACATACCTAATTCATACTAAAGTTATCTTATGACCCAACCTCTTGAAGATAGTTCTTGCAAAAACCTGAATATGAGGAAATTCCTGAAAATAGCTGCAAAAATTATAATTGAAGTATTAGGGACCTTAATGTAGAAAAACATAAAGAGGATATATATATGATAACCTATAG
The DNA here is from genome assembly GCF_021218885.2 of Marmota monax. Classification (NCBI taxonomy): domain Eukaryota; kingdom Metazoa; phylum Chordata; class Mammalia; order Rodentia; family Sciuridae; genus Marmota; species Marmota monax. The sequence goes on along the minus strand of NW_026694371.1, from coordinate 1,213,993 downwards.
GCTTCCTCTGAGAACAACCTAGGCAGATCACTATATGACTGGGTTATAATCTTGCAATCAATGAAAACAGCATTTAAAAATTCAAAAACTACAGAAAGAAAAGGCATAAATAAATTCAGTTAATGACTAGGGTTGAGGTTCAGTGGGAGAGTGCTTGCCTAACATGGAAGAGGCACTATGATTGATTCTCAGCACTGCATATAAATCAGTAAAATAAAGGTACATTGGCGACTAAGAAAAACATTTAAAATTAAATAAATAACTGAGATAGCTAGTTAGTTAAACAAAAACCCAGTTGAGTTTTATCCTAATATTGGAGAAAAAAATCCTTTTGTCCAAGTCCAAATGCAACTTTCAAAAATTTAGGGCAGGGGCTGGGGTTGTGGCTCAGAGGTAGAGCGCTCACAAATCACAAGTGAGGCACTGGGTTCTATCCTCAGCAACACATATAAATAAAATAAAACATTACATCCAATTATAACTACAAAAATAAATATTTAAAAATATTTAAGGCATATAAATCTAGTCCATTTTTTGTGTTTTCACTGGGTGAATGCATATGTGTAAATTCAAGAATAATTATTATCATTTAAGCTTTTCTTTCATTTTCAGTATTATCATATTATAAATCTAATTTTGAAACTTGATATTCCACTGGACAGTAAATCCTAGAAGATTTTCAAAATAACAGCACTAGTCTGTCGTTTTTAACTGTGCTGTGCTAATACCTTAGATATTAAACATCCCTTAAAGCTACAAGTGGTAAAGTTTTAGTTCCCACTGTGAAGCTACTGGGACATATTGGGACATTTAAGAGGTGGGTCTTATGGGGAGAATTTTGTGTCATTGGAGGCAGATCTTCAAGGGGATTATGGGGCCCTGGCCCCTCCCTCTTTCTCCCTATGTCTTCCTGGTGGTAGACAGTTTTACTCTACCCTGATGAACTGTCTCCCTTCAGGCCCAACTGACCATAAACTGAAACCTCCAAAACCATGAACCAAGCCTGGCCTGGTCAACCACACCCATAATCCCAGCAACTCACAAGACTGAGGCAGGAATACCACAAGTTCAGGGCCAGCCTTAGCAACTTAGTGAGAACATGTCTCGAAGAATAAAAACACCTGGGAAAGTAGCTCAGTGCCAAAAAGCCCTGGATTTAATCCCCAGACAACTTTAAAAAAGTCAAAATAAGGCTTTTCAAAGGTAATAATTATAGTGGTGGAGAGCTAACACAGCTGGCTGGATTACTTTATATTAAACTTCTTATCTGGGTGTTCTGTGTTCTGTAAGAAATGATCATCATTTTCCTATGGAAACATCTAGTAGCAGAGTTGATATACATCTGCATCTTCAATAAACATTCCACGTGACTACCTAGAGTGATTGTGAAAATAAAAAATTTCCCCTGTTGGAGAGTTGCTATGTCCCCACCTGTTCTCAATCTCAGTATAAGAAGGAAGATATTTTCAAAATGAGATTTTTATGTTACACAACTTGGAAATTCATACAAAATGTGCTTTATTGTGTCATTTAATAAATATAGTATTTTGTACTTGCACAATCTAATAAATAAGAGACTCATGACAAACATAGCATATCAGTTTATTCACAATGGTTATGAGGGGGTGGGCACAGTACAATAAACACAAGTACAAGCTTTTTCTAAAAGTCCTAGTGTTACTAAATGATCATAACCAGTATACACCGTTTTGTAATTAAATATTGTTAGAATACAATGGGAAGTGCTACCAAAGAGAACTCTAGCCTTGGCCTGCTTCTACACAAAACACCCCAGGAGTCAACTGGAAATACAAAAGTTGCTGTTCCTCTCTTCCATTGGCACTGTGTGCATTGTGCCCCCTAGTGGTTTGAGAGATATAGCCTGCAGAGCTGTTTTTGCAGGAGCTGTGGGAAAAAAAAAGGAAATTCTCTGGAATACTTTAAATTGTTTTGAGTCCTAAAGACCAAAATTATGAAAATGGTTCCAAGTGGGAGGTTCCCAGGTACCCCAAACTTTGAAGATTTGTCTCAAAAACTCAGATCGGCAATATCTGAATGCTCACCTGGGCATGCTCAGATATCATTGACCCACATGCCAGGTGACTGTCAAAATACAATGGAATCCCAACAAGGCCTCTTATCCCAGTGAAGAAGCCTTTAGGGGTTCTTGAGATTTCAGTAGATGGAGCTGCAGCTTTAGTGGAAGCACTGCCTTCGGTGGGGAAAACTCAGGCAGCGCTGTGCCTTTTAGGTGGATGGAGGTGTCTATTTAAATAGTAGAGAAAGATGCTTCCAATAATATGAATTGGAAATGGAATGACACTGTAATAGGCATATGACTGCCACAGTATAGTAGGAAGGCATATACCTGCCACATATGCCTGAGTATACTCACTATGAGCCCTAAGTGGGATAGCTTAGGTCTGGGGAAGATTTTTAAAGGGAAAACTAAAAAGAAGAACAAAAGAAACTTCAAAACATTCAGTCTTGGCAACAATGGTTAATCACAAGGATTATGTGAGTTCAGAGCTAATTAGACAGTTGATGGACAGACTTCCTTGCAGAAGTCTGTTCCTAGAAGGCTGCATTCTGGCAGAATGTTGTGAACTTTTGCCAGGCAATTTTGGGTGAGATGTCTTTCTTCATAATGTCCTAGCTTGTCTATTTGTTGTGCTTTGTTGTTGTTGTTGTTGTTGTTGTTAGATTTGTCACAGAAGCAAATCCATTTTGATATCAATGATGCTGAAAACTTTTTGAGAGTTCAGGCTGTCCTGCAAAGCTATTCTGTGTCCTGAAGATACTGTGATGGTCTGTGGAGGGGAACAGCAGCCTGAGGAACCCTCCATATACTGGCACCTTAAAGGATCTTACCTCAAAGTGGAAAAAAATAAATGTTTGAGGCAGGGCTATGCAACAAGTGTCTACCAAAAGCACATGTTCGTTTATATTTGGCAAATGCTCTCTTTGTGTCTGTTTCTGTTGATGGCCTACATAAGTCCAACCTTCTCCAGAGTACTAGAATATGCACAGTAAGGGATTGACTACTGGCGGGTACTGCTGCCCCACCAGAAGACAATGACAGATCAAGAAGCTCTGTGTGTGTGTGTGTGTGTGTGTGTTCACTGAGGTGGTATGGGGGTTGTAAAAAGGATTCAGGTTTTGTTTTCTTTTAATTTTTTTTTTCTTGTGGTGGTTGTTGTTGTTTTTAAGAGTTCCTGAACTCAATGTGTTTCTATGCAGATTTGAGATAGTCCTTTGCCCTGAGCCAGTATGGATGATTACAGAATGATTATGACTATAGCTATCTAAATTTTAATGTTATGTTCTCCAATTATAATTTCGGCCCAGTCAAAGCCCTCTTCAGACCACTCATCTCAAAGATTCTGGTTTGGGGATCTGGGCTGCTCTTTATCACCTTGCTTTCCATCTTGCCCTAAAGGCGCTGGCACAGAACTGGCATCCATTTGTGGTGAAGATACACTGCATCTGAGCAAATAATTCCTCTCCATTTGTTTGACAACCTGCATCTTGTTCTTGTAGAAGGGAGGGCACCTGCTGCCCTAAGTCCTCATGCTGCTGGGAGATTAGTAATGGGTCCTGAATTAGCAGCTTCTCTTGGTAGTTTTGGGACTGTTGCCACTGTAAAATAGAATATCTCTAGTCATTCATCTGCTGTCCTTCAGAGAGACCAGAGAGCTCCTGGTCCTGCTGCTGCTGTGTCATTCCCTGCACACTATCAACGAAGGGCAAAGGCAAAAGCCTACTCTGCTGGCTTTCTTCTGTTGTGAATGTGGCCTTAGAGATGGCTGTGCTGATGCTAGAAGACAGTCCACTTTTTGTGGCCCCTTGACCCAGAGAAGCACAACTTGGTTCCTTTCTCATGCTTGGGAATACCCAGTCACATGAGCCATCCACTTCACTAGGACCTCCCCATGTCTTCATAGCAAAGTAGCCAGGTCTGTCCAGTGGAGCCTGCTGAGGTTGAGAGAGCTGTGCCATGGTGCTCTTGTCAGATGGCCTCTGGGCATCCAGGTGGTGGAAAACCTGATGACATTGGACAAGAGACTCCATTGTTTCCTGGCAGAAAATATTCTCTGTTTCTCTCCAGCTGGTAGTTTGGAACTTTTGTTTTGATACCAATTCTAAAAGGAAAGACAAATTATTTTCAATCAAGTATTTTTTTTTAGGTAACCTTAGTTTCAGCATTACCACTGACTTGCTTCTTGACCTGCAGTAGACACAACAAAGAAAATCCTTCCTGGGCTCTCCATATATTGGAGGGTATGAATGGTGCCCGATTCCAAATTCCAAACTGTCCCCATAGTGTGTAGCATCCCTTCTGTCCATGAGAACCCAGGCTTTTCAACGCCTCCCAGTAACTTTTCTGCAACCCCTGTATTTAGAATGAACAGATCCTGAGCTGCCCTACACACATTCCCACAACTTCTTAATTTTTCTGGTACAGTCATGATTCAGTGTATTGTAAGAATATTCTTAATTTTTTTTGTATTTAAAATACACATACAGAACAAGCAAGCATTTGTCACAAGTGGGCAGTGCATTGTACAAGTGATTTTAACAACTGCACTGAACAACTCTAGTCTTCATGTTTTTCTCCTGCATCAATTGAGGATAACTGCAATGCCAGCCATAGTCCCCAGAGTTAAGAGGTGTGTGTATGGAGATGATAGAATGCTTTTTAGACTATGCAACCCATGAGCTCTGGTTGTAGAGGGGCACAGGCAAGAATGTCTGAAATCCTTTTGATATTTGATCACTCCTGGAACCCATATCCAATTTCAGAAGAGCTTCAAGTTAAGAGCTGGAAGTGCTCTTCCATACATGCTGAAGATTTTTAAAATTTGCACTATACATACAACTGGGACCTCTAATACCACCTCTAATTTTCTATTCCCAACATAATTATAACATAAAGATGAGGTGCAAGATCTCATAATTTGTCAGTGGTGACAGAGAAGTTAGCAAGTAGGTTACAAAAATTAAACCAAAAGGCAGGTGCTCCTTTTCTCACACCCAGACCACCTATGACCCTCTCCCTGACCAGGCTGGCTTCTGATCACATGGGAATTCTCTAAGCACGTGTATCTCACTTCAATTCAATGTTTTCCCCAGTCATTACATTGTTCAGATTTTCTACTTATTTGTCTCACATCATTGATTTGCGGGACCTTTGAAATGCTTCATTTTACGGAATTTTTCTAAAACAGTAACTTCATTGCTTACATATTGTTTCCTATTCCTGTATCTTCCAAAGCTGTTCTTATAATCCCTTTCTTATTTCCTCCAAAATTGTCCTCCTTGTGTCAAGCAACCTGCATATTTTCTGACCCATGGATAATGACAGAATAGACATATATGAAAACCCCTCTTCAATGTATACTAGGCAATCGTGAGATGGTAAAATTTTGTGCCATTTTAACAATTACTTTGTTTTTATATAGCTACTTTACAAAAGTAACTACATCAGAAATTTCCAAAACAAAATATTGGCTCATGTAACAAATGCCTAAAAGAACCTATTAATGCAGTGAAGTGCCATTCGAGGGACATAATTGAAGCAAGCCTGTTCTCATGCCCCCTAGGCCCTCACTTCTTGGAGGTTTGATTGACATACCAAACTTCATATATCTAAAGAAAAACTCCTCATGTCTCTGGTATAAAACTGATGAGGCCAAAATTCTATAGCCATTCTTAAATCCTCTCACTGAATACCCAACATCTCTGCAAACTATCAGTTCTACCTTCAAAATATTCAATCTTTCTAGGCTGGTAGAATTCCACAGCTAGCACCCTGATCAAACCTGCACAGGCTCTATTGGGTAATTACAAGAGTGCCTTACTTGGTGCCTACTCCCAAACTTGCCTCATAAGAGTTGATTTTTCCATAAACTCATATGATACATTCACAAACACACTGAAGTGATAACGTGACAAAGGATCATGCTGTCCTATGTAAAGAAATGACATAAAACTTTTTGAAAAATTCTTTTTTCTATGTCATCTACAAAAAGAAATGTTCATTTAATATTTGGACTTTTGCATACATTGATTTCCCCTATTTGGCAATGAATTTTTGTGACCAGCTCCTCCTTTTGATTCCCAAAATTGGTTACGGATTTTTTTCAAATTATCAATTAAGAATCTCCAAAACATATTTTGTAAATTTGTGTGGTGGGTTTTTTCCCCCTCTTTCTTGATTTGTTTTTCCATCTTCCTATGAATATCTTCAACTGAAGATGCTGAAAAAGATGGAAACCTAAAGAACAGAATTTAGGAATACTAGTGGCATCCAGAGAATAAAACGTTTATTTGTTGACTAAGATTTTTTTAAAGGTGAAGCTCTGCCTCACACCTTATTCATAATAATAATAAAAAATGGATTAAGGGCCTATCTTTAAAAATATGAGGATACCATGATATTATGATCTGCAGGCTGGGAAAGGATTTTGGTCCAAGAACAATTCAAAAATATAAAGAAAGAGACTAATGCAAAATGCTCAGCCATAACAATAACTGAGAAAGTACAAATAAATCTGCTCATATCAATCTCACACCCAACACTCTAAGTGGTTGCAGTAGACTAGGGGAGGAATAGGATTAAATAAAATAGGGAGTAAGCATTCAGGTGATACATGTATTGATGTTTTATGACCACCTTCATTTTTTTCTCTATAATATGAAGTCCTAAGTGAGCTTGCTGTTCAACATAACAATCAAATAAAGAATACTGAAATTTTTGCAGGACGTTTACATGACTTTTTTCTAACCCTTCTGCAACATGATGGCAGTCTTAAAACACTGGTGCCAAGGGCTCGCCAAGTGTTTGTATGGGGGCTTTGTTTGTTTGGTGGTATTGAGTATTGAAGCCAGGGTCTCAAGCATGCCAGACAAGCACTCTTCCACTGGATCACATTCAAAATAGAAAAAGCTGAAAGGCTGAACATGTAGCTCAGTGGTAGAGCACCTGTGGGTTCAATACCCAGAACAACAAAAAATACAAAGAAAGAAAAATCAGAGCCTAAAATGGGGGATAGAATTGTAAAGAAATGGAGATTTTATGAGACTAGAGTTATTAATAAGATAAAATAAAATATTGTAACATAATTTTCATTTCTGTAAGAAAAATATACACAGAATTGACATAAAAGCAAATCAGAAGAGAGTCAAAACATGCCAGTATTAAAAGGAAAGAAAAAAACCAAGTAATAGGTGTAAGAAAAAAAATTAGGGACACACACACACACACACACACGTGTGAGGAATACCAAAAAAGAAAAATGGAAGTAGTAGCCCCCCTTTTTCCTTTTCCCCTTTCTCTCTCCCTCCAGTGGCTTGGGTTTTCAGTGATTTTCAGAAGGGTAACAGATAATCCCAGTAGCTGTTCCACTGTCTTTACAACAAAGCTTTATCACAACCCTTTCTTATTTTTTATTTTGAGACAGGGTCCAACAATGTTGGCCTCAAACTTGAGATCCCCCTGCTTCTCAAATCACACAATGCATTTCTGGGGATCTCCACATTCCCTAGGATCTACACACCCTGCTTCAGGCAAAGTAGAATGCATTAACCTCGCCCTAAAGGAGATCCTCACCAAGCTCTCCCTGTAACTACATCTCCACTGGGTCAAACTTCTCCAGTCACCCTGTTTCGCCTTTGGGCGCTCCCCGAAATACCAACTCAAACATCCCCTTTTGAGGTGATGCATGCCCATCCCTACCACCTGGGGTGACTCCTTGACCCTGCATACTTCCAGATTATCTCAGTCATCCCCTCCTTAGTTTCATCCAAACACAGATTTGGAAACACCAGGAAACTCTATTACCTGATCCCTCCAGGTCACACATCTCTTTCCCTTTAACCCAGGTGACTGGGTATATTTCTCTCCTTCTGGTGACATGCCTCCCCTGACACCTAAGTGGAAGGGCCCCCTGAGGGTTATATTGAGCACTCCCACCACTGCCCGCCTACAGGAATTCCCAGGCAAACTGACTTCATGGATTCACATTTCCAGGCTGAAACCAGCTCCACCTCCAACAGAGGGAGCCCAGATTGACCATCCTGTGTCCTTCTCCCATAAATCCATCTGCTCCACTGCCCCTGAGAATCCTTTAAACCTCCACATCTCACACCTGACTGTTCCTTCCCCCTTCCCAAGGAGGACTTTCCCCTCCCTGAGAAACCCTCACAGCAACATGCCTCACTCTAGTTTCCCTTCTCTCTGCCACCCTCCTGGCACCCACGTCCCTCACAACCACTCTGTCTGCCTCCTTAGACACCCTGGATTCCCCTCTAATGGGGATTTTCTTGTTTTGGACCTTTCTGCCATGTATCAGAGATTCCTGCAGAACAAAATAGGCAGATACCTAATCAGACCTTTAACCAGCCTCGCCCCAGGGATTTCCAGCTACCTGCCCCCTCGGAGGACACCTGTCCCTTATGTGAAGGCCTCAACAATGGCTGATGGAACTTTGCCATCATGGATATGGAGCTACAAAATCGAAACACGACTGGGAATGTCACTAGCCTGTAACCCAGGGTTTCTAGGCCCACTCGCTCTCCTGTGCCTCCTCCTGACCCCTAGTCTTTTCTCAGCCAGTCCCTCTCACTGGACTTCTGGCCAAAAGCTAATGTGGTGTCTCTTTTCCCATCTGCTCCTTGCCTTCGGGAATCTTGGGTGTTCCTAGGCTCATCATGTGGCACAGCTGGTTCGTGGAGCTCCTGGAGCCCCTCCAACAGGACAGCTGGCTGAATGCTCCTTTTTGCAAGGACAAGGATTGGACAGAGACTAGTCATGACCCATGGCTTCCAGGAACATTCATCGACTTCAGCCCCAAGGAAATTCACATCTCCAGCGCCCTGGCCATTACGGCCATGCTTCTCTTGTCCCCACATCCTGCCATCCCTCTCTTCCTTCACACTTGTTGTTTCTCTCCAGCAGGAAGAAGCCGAGGATTTTGTCACCCTGCTCCCAACACAAAAGCAAAAAGCGAGGAACCCTGGGTGTGAGGGACACTCACGGCTGCTGCCTTCACTCCCCTCTGCTCACGCAGACCTGGCTGCACCAGCTCTGAAGTTCAGGTTCCCTCTCTTCTCGGGAGAACACGGGATCCCTTAGCCTCCTGCTCTTCGCAGAAGGGTGGCAAGCCCAAGAGCACCAAATTCTAAGGTTTCTTGGACCAATCCCCACAGGACACAGTGTCTGCTCGCTGTTCCTGAGTCACCTGCCAATCAGCACCCGCCACATCACCTGTGCAACTCTTCTTAAGCCCAATCTTGCAGGCTCACACCCTCTCTGTCCTCTTCCTCCTCTCTCTCTGCCTCCTCCCCTCTTTCTCTCTTCCATCTTCCTCTTTTCTCTCCTCTCTCTGCCCTCTTCATCTCTCCCCTCTTCCTCTTCTTTCTCTGCCCTCCTCCTCTCTCTCTCTGCCCTCCTCCACTCCTCCTCTCAGGAAATTCTGAGCTTGGAAGCAGGAGACACCACAGATTCAAATTGAATAAAAATGTTATAAGGCATCAGTTTAAAGGTTTATGAGCCTTAGATAGTTTGTCATTTTTTTTTACCTCTCAGTACTAGGGATTGAACCCAGAGGCAGGCTACTAATGAGATACATCCATCCTCCAGCCCCTGCCTTTTGGGGGTGGGGAGGGTCAGGGTCTTGCTGATTTGCTGATGGGGGCATCCAACTTGCAATTCTCTTGCTTCAGCCTCTGGAGTAGCTGGAATCACAGGTATGCACCTCAGTGCTCACTTAAGTCATCTTGTGCTTCATACAGTCCTCTGATAGAACAGAAATGTCCATTTCACCAAGAAACTGCATGCCTTTGAATTTTCTTCCCAAATCTGGGACCTTTGACTCTCCAAAAAGTGTGAGAGAAGGTAATAATACTTGGAAGGTCTTTTTAAACTTCATGTGAAGAAAATGCCACCAATGCTTAATAGTTTCTCTCCTTCCTGAATCAGAGAATCTGCATGTTCCTCTTTCTATTGGAGAAATTTAACAATTTGCTTTTTTTGTTGTTGCTGTTACTGGGGATTGAAACTACAAATGTATGAAGGGTAATTCTGCAGCTGGAACACAGTGTTTTCTTCATTGTCTCCTAGTAGCTCTATGGGGATATACATTATTATACAAATAGAGTCCTGAAGCTCAGAGAGATTAGCTAAACTCTGAGAAGACCGAATACAATGATGTAAAGCAGGTAAGATTGAGGTTTGGGGTGGGGTTGTGTAATCCCAGAGGTTTGAGAGGCTGAGGCAGGAGGATCAGGAGATGAAAGCTAACCACAATAACTCAGTGAGGCCCTAAGCAACTCAGCAAGACTCTGTCTCTAAATAAAACATTAAAAAGGGCTGGGGATGTGGTAGAGTGGTTGAGTGGCCTGAATTCAACCCCCAGTACCAAAAAATAAACATAAGGTTTCAATTGGGCAACTTCATGGCAGCCAGCAGTGCAGAAGTTAAATTAACATTAAAAAAACCTACATGGACATGGTGGCACACAGCTGTAATCCCAGCTGCTCTGGAAGTTGAGACAGGGGAATCACGAGTTCAAAGCCTTAGCAATAGTGAGGCGCAAACAAACTCAGTGAGACACTGTCTCTAAAATATAAATTAGGAATGGGGATGGAACTCAGTGATCCAGTGCCCCTGAGTTCAATCCCTAGTACAAAAAAAAAAAAAAAAAAAAAGAAGGAATCCAGTTTTCTAACTTGATTCCAGGATATACAGTTCCTCTCTAACCAAAAATAAAGAAAGCACAAGGAACACATTGATGGGGAAGTTAAAGTCACAGAGGCTCTTTAATGGGCTGGGAGCAGATGGGTCTTATGTTGTGTGCTTAGGACAACCTGTCAGTGGAGGCAGTCATTTGTGTTCTTTGGAGTACATGGGGGGATATTTGGGGTCTCAGCAGTGTTGGAGGACATTGAAATTGAGAAATTAGAGCAAACCAATATTGGGTGGAGCCTCCAGCTGCTTCCAAAGCCATTTGCTTTGTTCCAGGATCCTATGCTCCCCTAGCCACAGCCCCCTCTCCTGATGCCTTCTTTGCCCCATGACTCTGCCAGGCTTAGCTCCAAAGTCCAGATCTCCTGCTTCCTTTTGGAACCCTGTGCATGGGATCACAACTTATCCTCCATGTGATAGGTGGCATGTATACCAGGTCTCAGGTCCCCACCAAGGACTTCAGGAGAAAAGGGAAATTGTGGAGAGTCAGATTAGAAGAGCCCCTGCTAAATAGAATGCTAAAGAGGATGATGGTTTCAGAAGGCCAAGCAGACACATATGGAGATAAACAAGGGTAGAAGGTGATGGTGAGGAAGGGGATGGAAATGAAAGGAGGCTGCTGGGGTAGATATGGCAAAGGGCAGCAAAAATGATATGGCAACATTGGTACCAATGAGGAAGCCAAGACACTTAGAAAATGAAAAATAAGCCAGGCATAGCCTGTAATCCCAGAGACATGGGAGGCTGAGGCAGGAGGATCACAATTTGGAGACTCAGCCTAAACATTTGAGTAAGACCAAGCACTATAGTGAGACCATGTCTCAAAATCAAAAAGGAAAAGGAACACGAATGTAGCTCAGTGGTAAAGCACCACTGAGTCAGGTCCACAGCACCGAGAGAGAGAGAGAGAGAGAGAGAGAGAGAGAGAGAGAGAGAGAGAAAGTTTTAGAAAATCTTAAAAGTCACATATGTGGTCATCCTTCACATAATGTCTTAATCTAAAGGTGGTCACTTCCTTGAAGAGAGACCCACCCACCCACTTTAGTCAGCACCACCAGATGTAATGTGCTCTGCCACTGCTCAACCAAAACCAAAATGTGAATTTGCAATACAGAACAGTCCTACTTTTTTTTAATTACCTTAAAAAGGAAAATTTGCATTTTGTATTTATATTTTATATTTTTTACACTTCCATAGGGTCAGGCATTGTTAATGATCACAGATAACCAAACCAGCCTTCAAAGAGTTCTGATTTTATTTGGTGTGACCATGCTCATTGTACTCTCAAAGGAGGGGAAAAATGAAAAGAGTGGCTGCAGTGGCCCAAACCTATAACCCCAGGAATTCACATGGCTGAGGAAGAGCATCCAAAGTACTCCTGTGCAATATGGCCTAACCTTATCTCAGAATAAAAATAAAAATAAAATCTTAGAATGTTATTCAGTATTAGTGTCCCCTGGTCCACTCCTCAGGAGCAAAGGGACAGGGAGTAACTTATTCCCAGCATTCCATTAACTATAGTGTCTCTGTACTGAGCTGAAGTATAATTAGATGGTTTATATGAGGTATTTTTAAATGTCAAAGATAAAAGATTTTTCCCCCTTTATTATTTTTAAAATTGCTATTGTTTAAAATTTGTTGGTGGATTGGTGTGGAAACATGTTGTCTAATATTATACCAGAATTTTATTTTGATGAGTTGTTATAAAAGTCAAATAAAAAGTTGACCTTAGATTGATTTCTCTGGTTTTAATTTTTCACCAATAATTTAACATTCCCATTAGCTTTGTTTCCTTCTTTTCTCAATAGCCTGAATTCACACCAGGAAATAACTTTTGTCCCCCTCTCCATCAAGCTGCTTCCAGAAACCACCTGGACACTCATCCCCACACCCCACCCTACTCCACCCCACCACAATGCCTTGTTCTCATTCTCTTCTCCCCTCCAGGCATGCTCTTCTCAGAACTCACTCCATGATTTACACCAAGGAATCAGCTCCAAATGGCCCAATCTCATGGTAATTTTCCTAAGTCATCAAACATATTGACCAATGTCTTTTTGTTTTCCTAGTTCACATTCTTTATATGAAGCTTGACTTCAGAGCATGTGATCTGAGTCCTTCATCCTTGCTACAGATGCCCATGTTTGTAAGAGCCCAGCACACACCAGGTCCTGCAGATGGAGCCATGTGATGATGGAGCTGTGAACAGCCCAGCACAGGCCCAGAAACATCACATGCAGGTGACCTTTCAAAAATACATAATCCCTGCATGGCTCGGTGGTGCACATCTGGAATCACAGCTACTCAGGAGCCTGAAGATGGAGAACTGCAAAGTTCAAAGCCAGTCTGGAACTTAGACCCTAAGCAACAAAGCAACAAATCAAGACCTGTATCAAAATTTAAAAATAAAATTAAAAGAACCAGGGATGTGTCTCAATGGTAAAGTGTCTTTTGTTTTTATATTAAAAAATGTAAAATTTCTTTTCTCCATGACAAATAGTGAACATGTTCAATAAGAATATTTAACATTCCGGTTGAAGTCTCAAAATCACATCCTAGAAATGGGGTGAATTTGGCAACTTGATGTCTCAGCAAATTGGCTTTTGGCATTTGGGTTTTGTGCAGATGAATTCATATCAATTGCCCATTCAATATATAATAGTATATATAATATTGTATATAATTTAATATAATATAGTTTATTATACTGATATATATATATATATATATATATATATATCAGTATTCTTTAGGTCAAAATCATGCACAAAGTTTAATTATCAACATCATTAATCATTATTTGAAGAGTTTTTTCTTATATATTTAGTTAGTTCTTGGGCTTGAAGCAAGGTACTTTGCCATTTAGCTACATTCGCAGTCCTTATTTTATTATTATTATTATTCTGAGGCAGGGTCTCACTAAACTGCTGTGACTGGCCTAGGGCTCCCAACCCTGTGGAAGCCTCCCAAGTCCCTGGTATTTGGGGTGAAATTTGAAGATTTTTGATCAGGAAAATATCCTCTGGTGTCCCCCTTTGCACCACAAAGTCTCCACACCTTCCTGATTATCCCTGCCTCCTTTGTTCTTTACTTAATCCAATGTCCTGAGGACATTTCTGGTCACAATCCCTGCATACAGGATCAGTGCAGCATAGACACTTGTCTCTAGTAAATCCCTATTATTGATTTTCCTGTCAGCTTCCCTACGTTGTACTCAACCTGAGAGCCCCCAGGCTGCATATATCTTCTTCACTGTTGTATCTCTGGGATGAAGCATTACCCCTACACTAAATGGGCCCACAGAAATATTTCCTCCATATTTGAGGTAATGATGAAATCTTTCCTCCATCCCCATCATATAGATCTTTGATAATCTTTCTTTTTTCTTGCTTCCAACTTTACTTCCACTCAGTGTACAACAGACATTTTCAATTCCTTGATGTAAAACTATCAAACAAAAAACCTTCCCTAACTTGCCTTGGCTATAGGTTCATAAAAGGCTGATATCCAGTGTCATTCATGATCAGAACCCTTCCTGCTTTCCCATGCTCATCTTCCTTCACTCAATTTCACATTTATTTCCACAAGCAAAAAAAAAAGCAAAACATACTTCTCCTTATTGTCTGGAAATACAATACTCTTTATTAAAAAAAAATATATTTACATTTCCCCCCCCATTATGATCCTGAATAACTGTGGAGGAAAAGTTTGCTACATCTTGACATATGCCCATTCTACTCTCTAGCCATCTCATCAGAACACTCCTGCAGGGACTATATATCTATATACCCCGTGATACTGCAATGAGAATTTGTGTTTGAGAATGGGAGTGAAATTTAAAATATTTTTCCCCAAAACAATAACTAGGTCAGACATGGTAGGTGCATGTATATAATCCCTGACCTCAGGGTGCTGAGGCAGAAGGATCGCAAATTCAAGGTCCACTTCAGCAAATTAGTGAGACACAAATAGTAAACTGATTGCCCCACAATAATTTAGCTAATTGCCTTTTTTTTTCTCCTTAATTTGAAGGGTTACCTTTATCATAAAATAAGTGCTTGGATATATGAGCTTTATTAGTGCGTATTATTTCCCATTGATCTATTTACTGGTTTTAGCCTGCCAAATACCAAATATTTTTATTATTACAGTCAGTAATAATGTGTCTTCATACCTCATAGGCCTATATTATGGGGAAAATAAAATAATTCTTGTTTTCCATGTTTAGATCTTCAAACCATCCTGAAAGGAGAAGTGTCCAGGTGTAAAAAAGTCCTCTGCCAGCCCAGAGGGGACAACAGCACAGGATGCCTTGAGGTTACACAATTCAAGTTCCCTGTTCCATGTGAAAGTCGTTGAGATGAAATCTACAAATAAAATCTACATAATATTTGAACAAGACAAATAGAGAAAAAGCTTGGTGTAATCAATTATGATAGCTCATCTTGGATGCCTCCAAAAATAACTTTATTTTTGTTAACGTAGCTGGAGTTGCATTCAGTCACACTGGATATGAGGCAAAATCATGTTTGCCATACACTTCTAATCAGAATGCTGGCAAGAACTGCTAAACACTCCCCTCAAAACACACACACACACACACACACACACACACACACACACCTTATTTTCCACTGGGAGAAACTAAGGAAAATAAACACCAATATCTCACAGTCAATTGGATGACAGACCTGGGTCCCTAATGTTTTGCTGTTCTGCCAAAATACCTATCAGCAGTATTGGATGAAGCATTCAAAGTAACATTCAGCAGCATGCCTCTTATTCCACATATTTTGTAGATCTCATCCAAGAATGATGCCTTAAGGGAAAATAGTCTCTGTCACTGTTAGCTGTCTTAAAGCACTGGGTCCCATTTACATTACTTGTGGTTGACACTGATACTGTATCCATGGCAATGCTCAAATATTGCAAACACCTTGCTGACCTGGAGAATTTCTTGCCCTCAGTTAAAGGCAGCAATAATATTTGGCACATGTACCAAGGATGGGGGTATTTATAACATTTGTGAAGTTTTGTCATCTGGACAACCAGAGTTTATGTTCTAGGTATTAGAGTATTTCCTAGAAAACTGAAAATAAATACATTATAAAAGTCCAAAGCTCACTCTGTCACTACTGTTATCCTGGATCCTGTCATGCCTATAGCAAACACAGTTTGATCAGAGGAGGGATTTTTTTTTTCTTTTCAAGAGGAAGGATTCTTTACATCATCCCATGGTGTCCTTTGCATCTGCAGGAATCCCACAGAACAGTTTTAATGATAATAATAATAGGAGAAAAACATCAACTGAATGGGCAGGCATTGTGCTAAGAGCCTAGAGTGCATTCTTTCATCTAATCCTCACTGTGACCCCTAGGAGACTGATTCTGCTAGCCATTATTCATAGCAGGCCTGAGGAATTAGTAGCTTGTTTGCAATCAGAACAGTGAGTGATAGAACCAGGAATCAAACCTAAGTCCCTGTAGCTCCAAAGCCTTTGTTGGTAACCTGTCCAGGGACAACCTGTTGTACATTACTGAGGTAGCCAGTAATTTAGAACCACCTGGTATCAATATATTCACAGTGAAATATGGATGTACACTGATTCCATGATCTAATTTGTTATACAGAAATTACCCCATTTCTGCATCAAACCAGGGGTCCAATTGAAATGATGTTAAATAGCATCCCGGAGGAGAAGATTCAACGTGAGTCTGAGCAAGAACTGACCACAGGAGCATCCTCTGAGGCTAGAGGGAAGCTGCACTGCAGAAGCTGGGCTTTGTAAAGACCCCAGTGCCTCTTCTGATTTGTCACCATAAGTTATTAATTCAAGAGGAGGAAAAAGAGAGGCCTGCTCAGGAGCACAAGACTATGTGGAAGGATTCACATTGGGGCATCCATCCAAGTTCTAGGCAGTGGCACTGAGGGATTTGGGTGGGTGTGGCCAGGCTCCTTCCCTGAGCAGGTGCACAAGCTGTTCTCCCATTGTTGCTGTGGGAGTGATGTCCCCCACGCAGATCCTCTGAACTGGCAACCAGGTTCCACTTTCAGTGTGAGGACATAGCCAGGTAAGATGAAGCAGATCAGTAAATTGGACATTGACCTCCAGGGGTTGTGAACCAGAGATGGAGCTTCTTCAAGCAGGTCCAAGGTGGATGTTAAGAGGCTTTTGAAATTGGAGGGTGCAGGGCAATCAAAGGGATGTGGCCAAGATTGAGGGCAGGGTTGCCTTGCAGAACCTAGCCTTCATCAGTGAACTTGATCTTCACCATTTATAAGTCTTCAAACAGAGGATTAAATCCTGGGGTCCATAAAGGGTCAGAAAACATTTATTTTGGTTTGTTGAAATGCTTTACACTCTTCAAACATTGAGGATATGAAGGAGATTTTATATAATCTCGACAGTTTTGTTTACTATATTAGAAACAGAAACAGAATTTTTTGAATGATTTTTCTGATGGTTCACTTAAAAATAGCAAAAAGGAGTGAAATGCAATGGATACACTCCACAACAATTAGTTTCAACCTCAGGAGCCCTTGAAATTAGTCCTAGGGCTGGGTGTGGTAGGACCCACCTATAATGCCTGTGGCTCTGGAGGCTGAGGAAGGAGGATCACGAATTCAAAGCCAGCTGCAGCAACCTGGAAGAATAAGAAAGCAAAATGGCCTGACCTTTGCAGTGTGCCATGATACCCCATGATTGTGCCTGAGCATCATCAAATTGTTTGTGGTTCACTCCCAGAGGCTGACTGTGCAATCTGCTATCAAAGACTTGTTGAAAGTGATGTGTTGTTTTCAAATATCTGCATGCAGAAAAGACCAGGTGCTGCACAATGGCTGTACTTTGAGTTTAGTGAAGCCTCTTTAATGAGCACGGGCTGACACACCCCTCATGGCTTGTGTGCAGGAGCAGTCTAGTTCACAATGTTGTCTTGTGGATTGTGAGTTCCTGCTCTCCTTTTCCGCATCAAGAAAAATTTCATGTATTGATTTGGTACAAAAAAGTGGCATTCCCCATTCCCTAAATGAATGTCTGAATGAGCTGGGAACATATTACCCTTTAATATGGGCCATGGTCTTTATTTTATGAAGATCAGCTTATGTTTTGGTCCTCTAAATGGTGAAACATTAGACAAGGTTAGTTTGAAATGAGTTTATTTAAGAAACAAACAAAAATGATTTCCAAATCATGCTGCCCTCAGAATCAGAATAATTTCTGAGAACTGTGGGCAATAACATACTTAGGCAGCATTTATAGGTCATTGAAATTAGGTATAGAGTAAATTTAATTGGTTGGAGCCTAAGTGGTTTAGAAGTTTCCCACATCAACTAAAACTTACTCTTAGGTTTCCATTTTTTGAGAAAACACTGGAGTTAAGCAACTTCAAAGGAATTTCTGAGGTTTCAGTCCATAATCTCTTGGTCTCATCACTTTGGCCCTGTGGAAAGACTGAAAATCCCAGTGGAGAGCATGGGGTGGAACAAAACTTTTTATATCCTGTTAGCCAGGAATCAAAAAGAGACCAGAGAAGGAAGGTCAGGATCCCAACATTGCCTTTAAGAACATGATCCGGAAGACCTAATATCCTCCACTGAGTTTCTACCTCAAGTTCTCCCTAACGTTACCTCCTAAAGTTTCTTCCACCTTCCAGTAGTACAACAGGCTGACAACCCAACCTTCAACACATGATCTGGAGGACCATTCGAGATCCATAGCACTCAGCTACTTTGATGTACCTCCATGTTGATTTGGTCTGTTGAATCTATTCCAGAGCCTAAGAAACATCAATGTCTTCCCACATGTTTTATTTAACAATCAGTTTGTGTACATGATGTAAGCACTCGAGCAAATGCCTATTCATGATCCTGGATGTGGTGTGAATCTTGGGTTCTATCTCTTCATTTTTGAGCCAGAGAGGATAAGAAGCCTCTTGGAACATTTCAGTTAGAAAATTATAATAAATGTATTTCTGGAATTTCAAGAAATACTTGCAAAGACTCAATTGTATGATACAGCTTTGTAACATCACAGAAGTTTTGTAGATCTGAATTTTTGTCTAAATAATGTTTTGGTAATAAATAACTGCAAACATTACATTAGATTCATAAATGCAATTTGATTGTTATTTGTAAATTAAAAAAGAAAAGAAATATCCCTAACAGAAGATAACTTTTTCTCATTATGACACACAATATAATCTACTTATATTTCATGGGTTGATGAAAGTCACAAGACAATACTTGAATTCAAAGCTTTAAAATCTACTATTCTTAGAAGACAAATCCCGACCAGGCTGGTCATCTGACCATAAGACTGAAACATGTTGCCCTTAGTAAAGAGACCTTGGTCCATCTCTTTAGTCAGGATTATTAAATTTCATCCCTATCAGCTTTCTGTTACTATAACAAATACCTGTGATAATCAAGTCATAAAGACAAAGGATTCTTTGGCTCTCAGTTTTGGAGATTTCACTCCACAGTCAGTTTGGCCCATTGCTTTTGGGGCCTGGAGAAAGGCAGCACTTCATGGTGAGAGCATGTGTTGTAACAAAATAACTCACCTGAGACCTGGGGTTGTGGATCTGCAGATTGCTTGCCTAACGTTTTCATAAAGCACTGATTTGACTCACAGAACCTCATATAAATAAAAGAATAAAATTAAAAAAAATTCACTATCTTTAAGAGCACACCCCCAATGACACAATCATTTTTCTCTAGACACCACCTCTGAGTTTTTCATCCTCTAAAAATGGCACCACACACGGGAACAATCCTTGAGCACCTGGGCTTATGGGGGACTTTGAAAATCCAAACTATGGCATTCCTTTAAATTTAAAGGGTAATCTACTGCTTCTTTGTACGAAAAAAGTGAAAAAGGCTTTCCAAATAGTTGGGGCTCTAATGTCTATAACACTTTCAAGCTTCTGGCAGATTCACATAAATCTTTTTTTCTAGTAGGTATCTAGGAACAAAATTATCAGTAAAACACACTAGCATTATATAGAAGGAACAGGAAATGGGTCACTAAAATAAAAATTATCATTTATGATATAAAAGGAAGGGAAAGATATAGAAAATGTATTATGAAACTGTTTCTGGGGAGAAGCTTTGGTATCCTTTTTGCATGAGAGGTATTTCCCCTTATTAGGTTAATTTATGCTCCCTGAATGAGTAACCCAGTCTGCATCATTGTTTTCCTGTTACCTTTCATGGTTTATTTCTAGTGGTATTGGAGCTCATGTTTCTCTTGATATTGTGTCATCTAGATAGTGTCAGGAGCCTTCCATGGGCTTTGTGTGTGAGCTGTGCAAATTGGAGCTATATGAGGGGACAGGAATGGCATTGCCGGGCTGATTGGGCTATGAAAATCACATGCACCTCTTCCCTCCCTGTGGCTGTGATCCCACACAGCACCTGAGTTGAGTGATTTGCCAAGATTTCAATCAATCTACTGACCACAAAGATAGCAAGAAGCAAGACTCAACCTTTGAAATCTTATCCCCTGCCTTAGTTGGTGAAGAACATTCCATTATGGGTCCCCCATATAAAAATAAAGAGATTCCAGATGTCTGGTCTCTTTCTCATCTGACTCTTAAGGTTACAGAGCCATTCTATCCTACATCTGAGAAACCTCTGTCCATGTGTTGCATGATTTATTCAACATTTTCTTATCTTAAGGTTTCATCCAGGTCTTTTGAACCCAGTTCATCTTGTCAGCATGAGCAGCTGGCAAAAGGGTATAATTCTGTTATTACAGACAGTGTTGTTTTTCTATCCAAAAATATGTTTTCTTATAGTTCAATCCTGTTCTCCACCCCCCTTTATACTAACACACATGGACCATACACAGACACATGTATCATAGTCCATAAAGGCTTATTAATGTAGCTAATTGTGTTTAGTTGCAGATAACATTAGTCATCCCTCAAAAAAACTGTCTAATTTTCTCTGTCATCTTAAAGGTCTAAAACTTATCATTTGTATAAAAACTTTATACTCTTTCCCTTGTAGCATCATAGACAATTGAAATCATTTTTCAGTAGATGTTTCAGAATAATAATTGATTTAAATATAAGGTATGACAGGCATGTCAACCTGGCACCAATACAATTCTTCTAAAGCCATACTGAAAATGACCACAAGTTCTTCAAATAAGAAAATAACAAAGTGATAACTCTACCTAAAGTTGTATAACTATCCTGTGCCAAACTCCAACAGTTTTTCTCAGAAGAAGAGGGAACAAAATATGTATAAATCATGGTTCAACCAGTAAAACAGAAGCAGTACTGTGTGTGTGTGTGTGTGTGTATGTATGTATGTGTGTCTTCAATCCAGAATCTTATACATACTAAATACATACTTACCAATGAGTCATATTCCTAGACCTATATTTTCATGTTTGGTGTGGTCATATTTGCCTTGTTTTAATTTTGTTCCCTGTAGTTTTAGTGTCAATCCAAGAGACCATAAATAAATCCCATGACATTAAGTGATCATTTCTTAAAGGATTTTTAGATTTGTGCCTTCATTTAAGTCTTTCCTCTGGGTGTTTAATCCAGAGGGCAGGTAAATAGAGTTGTAGACATACTTGTTTCTGGGTATTGAAAGGAGAGTCTCTTGTTCAGGTCCATCTGTCTGCTGTTGGTTCATGTCTGCCTCTGACTGTTCCTGACACTGTCCTCTGACTATTCATCCCAGCAACTACCTTCCTTTAATTTGGCAGATTGGACTCATCAGGGACCCAATGAACCACTATCCTCTGACTTGAGTCATGCTCAGCATCTTAGCAAATTCTTGAATTTCTTCTTACTTTTCTTTCTTTGTATTGTTTTAATTGTAAGCTATGTCATGGGAAACCCTAATCCTAACCTGGCCTGATTACCATCCACTAGGGTTGGGGGGATGGTCAAAAATCCCTAAGAGCCTTACTAAAGCTTACACAGGAATATACATGACTGCCAACAGCCTCACAGGGGACTAATTTGAAACTATAGGTTAAAAATATGTTCATTTAACTTCTGCCAGGTTGAGACTGAGAAAAAAATCAAAATGATTCCAGGGCTCCCTCTCTCTTTTTCTATGTCTATCATATTGATTTACACTAAAATTTGCAGGCATAAGTACCTCCAGGCCAGTGAGGTGGCCCAGAACATTTTTACCAACCATGACAGCCCAGGTGATAATGTTGCAAACTCCCAGGCTCCAATATTGGTGTTCACTATCCAAGAGACCAGAAAAACTGCTTTAGAATCAGATTTACAAAAAAAAAAAAAAAACAGAGATGCCTCTCAGCCCCCTTGAGCCTATGGTAATAACCAAGATAGGGGGCCAAAGTGTCAATCTTGTAGTTGATACCAGAGCAGAATACTCTGTCCACACCTCTCCATTGTGTCCCATAGTCTCCAGGAAAAATGTTGCCATGCAAGCTGCAATGGGAATCCAACCTAACAGAGACCACTCTCCCCCAAAGTTAAACTGTTTAACTGATGGAAGCAGGCTCCCTTGCTGACTCTTTGGGAAGTTCATTCAGGAAGGGATATGGCTATGGCCTTTGTTTATATTCCTTACAATTAAATCAAAATCCTTCTTTGTCTGAGTGCCCACAAGATCTGATTTATCTTCTTGAACTCTCTTTATATCTGAGGACTCATTAGGCCAGAGGCCAGGAAGGCTTTTATAATTGCTTTTTTTTTGAGCTCATAATTTTGATCTGTCCTGCCTACATTAATGTGTTTTTTGATCAATTCTAATTTATTCAACTATAGAATTTTCATTTTTACACATATTGCTTGGTTCAGAGGCCAATTTACAAGGGTTAGCTCTCAATCTAGTAGGTTTTTAAAAGCTACAAGTTCTTTGTTTGTTTGTCTGTTTGTGTATATATGCACACAAGTGTATTTTCATGTCTACATGTGTTAATAAGTAAAAAGGTTTTAAAATTGCTTTCTGTCTTCACTGAAAAGAAGTGTACTGAGTTAAAAGTCCCAACAGGTATATGTAAATTTCAAAAAGGGGACTCCAAAGTGCTTGCCCCAGTCATGTCATTTCATTGCCCATTTTCTTACAGCAGTAAAGAATATCTAAAATAAGAGGGGGAAAATAAGACAAAAATTATAGACAGTCAGAATAGATTGGTAATTATGAGAATTTCTTAACTCAGTTTCTTTTTTAATTTTTTTAAAGTGTTGCTAATTATTGAACCCAGTGCCTCATGTATGCTAGGTAAGTGCTCTACCACTGAGTCACAAACCCCACCCTTAACTGAGGTTTTTATTGACTTCCCTCTTTGTAGATTTTGAATAGTAAACAGCTGTTTTCCTTGATTGCAAGATATAGCCTAGTCATATAGTGATTTGCATAGATTATTTTTTTAAAGATCACAGTATTTTTGAGGAACCCAAGTAGATCATGAAACATGTATCCTCTTTATGTGTCTCTTTCTACATTAAGGTTGCTAATATTTCAATTAAAAATTTTGTACCTATTTTTCAGGTATTACCTTGTACTCAGGTAATATGTAATATGCTGTCAAAGCTTTGTTGAAAGTGATGACTTCTCAAAGATCTGTGTGCAGAAAAGACACAGGTGCTACCTAATGGCTCTAACTTGGGTTTAGTGAAACCTTCTTAATGAGCAGGGGCTGACACACCTCTCTTGGTGTGACAGCACTATTTTCAAGGGGTTGGGTCATATTAAGTTAGCCTTAGTATGAATCAGGTATGTTGTAACTCTTAGTATTCTCCAAAATCTTGTGCAAATTTACATGGACACCTTTATTGAAGGCTTGGATTTTTTCCGACTGACTGAGTCTGATCTATCCTTTACAGGAAGATTTTTAATACATATTTGACATTTTAATGGTTCCAAATGGCTCTCCTTAAGCCACTTTGGGGAAGTTGAATTTTTCCAAGAGTATATGTCAAATTGACTGTCATAAAATTGCTCCCAATGTCCTGGTAACTCTTATGCCTAGAGCATATGGAATGGTGTGTTATTTTCATCTGTTTTTTTTTTTTTTTTTTAAATTTATATGTTCTATTGCACAGGTTAGTTTAACAGAGCCCGGTTGATGACAAGCTTTGGGGATCTGCTGGGCTGGGGTCCCTGGGATGGTGTGGTGCTATGACTCATGGTGGGTTTTCACCCATAAATCTCTGAGTGTTCTGGTGGGGAACTGTCAAAAGGTAGCTGGGAGCTCATATGAGGTGACTTGGGACACAGCATTATGTGTCCAAGCTGGAAGAAGTTGGAGGCCAGTGCATGCCCTGAGTTGGAGTCCAAGGCTTTTGGGGCCTCTGCAAAGTCATGTGCACATAAGGGAATCTGTCCATTTGCATATCCACTATGCAACTGTTAAAAAGTCAAACTGAATTTTATAAAGCCTAGACAGATACATAGAAATAGAGAACGGAGGAACAAACAAAATGTGTTTTTACAAAAGTTTTTTTTCATTTCCTTAGATACATATAAAATACATCTGTCTATTCATCTATCATCTATCTTCTTTATCCATTCATCTGTCAAGTCATGAATGGTGGATAGGGCTGACCCTCAGGACCATACTTGGCATCCTTAGAATGTTGTCATTTTCATGGAAGATGGACTCAGCTGTAAAAAGAACACATCTGCTCTCAATAGAAGGTACTTGAGAAAAAAATGATGTGAACAATGTGTGACCCCTGTATGAATTGGATAGGGTAAGCTTGAAATAGGAAAGCAAAATGGCCTGGCCTTTGCAGTGTGCCATGGTACCCATGATTGTGACTGAGCGCCATGGAATTGTGGTTCACTCCCTAAGACTGACTGTGCAATATTTTGTCAAAGCTTTGTTGAAAGTGATGAGTTCTCAAAGATCTGTATGCAGAAAAGACACAGGTGCTGCATAATGGCTCTAACTTGGGTTTAGTGAAACCTTCTTAATGAGCAGGGGCCGACACACCTCTCTTGGTGTGTGTGCGGGAGCAGTCTAGTTCTTTATATTGACTTGTGGATTGTGAGTTTGTGCCTTCCCCTTCCTCATCAAGAAAGATTCCAACAAGTAATTTGGTATAAAATAGTGACATTCCCATTTTTCTAAAGAAAAATCTGAATAGCTGGGAAGACATCTTCCTGTAACTTGTGTCATGCTCTTTTATGAGGAACAGCTGATAATTTTTTTAGGTTCTTTTAAAGGAAAAGTTTAAGATAGTTTTAATTCAAACTGAGTTTGTTTAAGAAACACACAAAACATCAGGTATCCCTCAGAATCAGAAAAGGTTCTAAGATCTGTGGACAACAACATAATTAGGTAGCATGTATAGACAATGGAAGTGTGAAATTGGGACAATTTAATTAGTTACAGCTTAAGTGGTTTAAAACTTTCCCATGTTAACTGACACTCAGTGTTAACATTCTGTCACTATGTCAAAATACCTAAGTTAAGCAACTTCAAAGCAGTTTCAGAGGTTCTAGTCCAGGATCACTTGGACTCATCAATTTGGGCCTGTGTAAGGCTGCACATCATGGTGGGGAGCATAAGGTAGAACACAACTTTTCACATCATGGTCACCAGGAAGCAAAAAGGGACAAGAGGAAAAAGGTCAGGATCCCAGCATCCCCTTCAAGGACATGTGCCCAAACATCTAACATACTCCAATGTGGTCTTACATTCTAAAGATTCTACCAATTCCCTGTAGTACCATAGGCTGTCAACAGGCCTGCAGCAATGGTCATTAGGGCCATCTGAGATTCATAGCACTCAACTACTGAGATGGAACTCCATGTTGATTTGGGCTGTTGAATCTATGCAGGAGCTTAGGCCAAATCAATGGCTTCCCACACATTTTATTGAATAATCCCTAAATCAGATTCTGCACATGATGTGCAGAAAGCAAATGCTTTCCCATGATCCTTGATGTGGTAAGGATCTTGTCTATTATGTCTTTGTTTTTGAGCCTGAGTGTGTTATAGTTAAAGCTTCATCCCAGGGTTTCATAAGCTGACTTCCAGACCACTCACATGTAATCAAATCAACCTTTATTGAAGCACATCAGTGGTGGCTGACCAGAACATAAAGCTGTTCCCTGGATCAGCCCCAACCAATTGCAAGGGCACTCCTTATAAGCCTGAAAACTGAAAAAGGGATGTTTGGGGGTCCAGACAATGCAAGCAAGGCAGGTTACAGAAATGGGACAGTGCAGTCAAGCAGAGGGAAATCTAACCAATCACAGTTATCCCAGTCATCCCAGTTACAGAAACAGAGCCCTGTTGTCCTAGTTACAGGTAGTTTTGTGTTCTTAAAGGTTTCTATAGCAAAAGGAAAAGAACATCTTGCCCCAGTCATGACTCTTCTACTTGGATTGGTTGTTTTTTACAGAATGAAGTCATGAAACAAAATGGAGTCACATTTGTTCCTACTATCACAAGAGAATGACAAGCCTTATGGAACATTTCAGGTAGTTAATGGTTTATCTTGTAAGTTTCAGAGAAATTTTACTTCAGTTGAGAAAATAATTATACAATACAATTATAATGAATGTATTTCTGGAAATTTGAGAAGTACTTTCAAAAACTCAATTGTAAGATAGAGTTGTAAAATGCAACAGAAATTCGGAGATTTGTTAATTTTGTCTTAATAGTGCCATGGTAGTAAATGAACTCCAAACATTACATTAGAGTTCACAAATTCAACACAATTGTTATTAGTTAATTAAACAGAAAGAAGGTCCCCAAAAAAGAGAAATTTTTTCTCTTTATTTTACATAATACTATCTACTCATTTTTCATTGGCTGATTGAAGTCACAGAACAAAGCTTGAATTCCAAGCTGTAAAGTCTACTATTCTTGAAAGACAAACCTGACCAGGCTGGTCCTGTGAAGATAATCAAAATACATTTTGCCATCATCAAAGTGATCATGGTCCAACTATTCAGTCAGTATTATTAGTTTTTATCCCTGTGTCTCTCAGCTTCCTGTTATTCTTTATTTACAAATATCAAAAAGAGTCAAATATAAAGAGAAAGCATTACTTTGGCTCACAGTTTTGGAGGTTCTGCTCTGGGGTCACTTTTTATCGTTTCCCAATACCACCACACTGGGGAACAATCCGAGAACACCTGGGCCTTTGGGGGGACTCTCAAAGTCCAAACTATGGCAGTCCTTAAGCACAAAAAGATATTCTTTTGCTTATGTGTCTGGAAGAGTAGAAAAAACTGTCCAAAATCGTTTGGGCTCAAATTTGTAAAACATTTTCAAGTTTTTAGCAAATTCATATAAAGCTCTTTTTCTACCAGATATCCAGGAACAAAATGATCAGCAAAACACACTACTGTAATACAGTAGGAACAGAAACTGGGCCATTAAAATAATAACTATCTTTTATGGTACAAAGAAAGGGGCCAGATACAGAACTAATGTAATACCAAGATGATGTTGGGGAAATATTTTCAGCATCCTTTAATTTTAAATGTGTTTTCCCATGACTTCGTAAATTTCTGCTCCCTGAGTGAAGTACCCAGTCTAGTTCCTTGGTTTTCCTTTACCTTTCATAGTCTCATTTGTAGGGGCAATAGAGGCTATGGTTCTCTTGGTATTTTGTCATCTGGGTAGGATTCTGTATGTCTAGATAGTATTGTTTCTTCATTCACAAATATGGTATCTTTTAGTTCAATTCTGTTGTTGTTGTTGTTATTTTTGTTGTTAGGTACTAACACACATGGGCCATAAACAGACACATGTATCACGTTCAGTAAGTGCTAGTTAGTGTAGCTAATTTTTTTTCGCTATGTTCAGGTTGAGGGATAAGTTCTTTAGGTTCTTGTACTCTTTCTTCTTTCCTGTGAGATAAAGTGTTAGCCAGGCATGGTGCTGTGTGCCTGTTATCCCAGCTGTTTAGGTTGCTGAGCCAGGAGGATCCTGACTTCATGGCTAGTCTGGGCATTTTGCATGTTAATGGGGACAGAGGTAGTAAAGGGCCCAGAGTAAAGTGAATAAATAAAAATCAACAGAATAGGCTAGGGTATGTGTCAGTAGTAGAGTGCTTACCTACCAGGCAGGAAGCCCCAAAGTGGGAGACCCCATGCATGAGGCCTTGGCTTCCTTCTAAATACCTCCAGCACAAAAAAGCAAACCAATTCATGGGAGTAGTTTAATGGTAGGGTACTTGCCTAGCATGTCCCAGGTCCTGGGTTAGATCTCCAGAATCCAAATGTGGGCGAGAGGCTAGAAAATATACTGGAAGAATGTAATGAATGGTCCTGGAATTATTTTTAGTTCATATTTTTTTGAATATTCTGTGCAATCCAGAAACAAATTGGAAAATTTTAAATCTAGGGTAGTGGAAGAGATTTTGACACATCTGTTTTTTTAGGAGGTAGACATTCAAAAGTCTTTGTTATAGCTCTGATTTCTTTTTTCTAATGAGCCCTTGCTCAGAGGAGGTCATGGGTTCAGCTCCAGCTGTCTTGCAACTTATGTATGACCCTCCTCCCCAACTGTACATAGTGGACACAAGAGTCCACTGGGCACATGGTCTCAGAGGTAAAAATGTGTACGAGAGACTGCACAACCTCACAGAAAAAAACAAATTGAGGAATTAACTGTAGTCCCTCTGGTATGTGAAGTCTTCAACAAAGCCTCGTAGATCTCAGGTAAGCAGGCTCAAGAGGCCCTGCTTTTAATCGTGGGGCTAATCCACAGGACTGTCTCTTTGGTTTCTGTTTTTACTACTAAGATTTGTTTTAAAAACCTCATGTCTTTCATACATTTGAAGCATGGACATTTGCTTTTCAGAAAACCTGAGACTGTTTTATATGAGTTATGGGGTACGGAGTGGAATACAACAGACCAGAAGATTCCTGGAATCGTGGTGATGCTCATTTGGAATCCCCAAGTGTAATTTTGCTGTGAATGAAGTGTTTTATTTCATTTCTTAATTTTAAATTCCCATTTAGGTGTTGTTTTAAAATATTGGGTGAACTTGCAGTCTCATACTAGTACCTCATGCTGCACATCTTTGAAGGTTCTCTAGGATAAGAGGTTTAAATGTGATCCTGCATATGAAATGTTGGGGAAACATTATATCACCTAGGTACCATTATTAAAAGCACTGCTTCCTTTATTCTTCTCACCAGCCTCTCCTAGAGATTAAGAAGGCTCAAATGTACTCTCCAGAGCTCACTGTATGACTAAATACAATCTTCATTTTTTTTCATAAAGGATTGTCATTTGCTCCATAAGTCAGAACTCACAATGCCTGTATTTAAGAGGAATTGTATTTATAATATTAAAAACACGAAAAGGTAAAAAATGAATTCCATTCAGGTATTGCTTAATGGTGAGATTGGTTCTGAGAGATTCATGAGAAGATTTTTCTTGTGTGGACATTATAGAGTGCACTTACATAAACTAATATAACTCTGATGTCAATTTTCACTTGATGATATGATCTGTGGCATCACCATCATATATCCAGTCCATTGTTGACCACAGCATTGTTACTTGATGCATGACTGAGAGGGAATAACTCTGGATTCAGTCTGACTGGAATGGAGTCAATGTTGAAACTTCTTAAGTTCCTGTGTGAAAACCTTAACCCTGATGGAACAATATTGAGAGGTGTGGTCTTTTAGGCCAGAGAGGCTCCACCCCCATAATGAATTGAATCTGTTTTGAGGCATATATTATCTTATAAGTGACTTTACTGTAAAAGTGAACTATAATTGTCTAACATGTATAGATTCAGGTCTTCCTTTTTGGGTCTATTTCCCTGAGGGCTTTTTAGAATTATGATTATTTTGTTAAACATCATGTAAAATTTACTCTCTCTACCACTGTAAAATGTATGCTTCAGTGGCTTCACCTACATTACCTTGCCTTGTATGCACCACCAGCAACTGTTCACAGAGCTCTCTTTATCTTGTAAAACTGATATTTTATAACCAATAAAGCAGAACTCCCCAATGTCCCCTCATCAGCCCCTGAGGACTATCATTATATTTTTGTCTCTATGACTTTGGCTACTCTAGGTACCTCATACAAATGATATTGCTGGATATGTTATTTTTATTATTTGTTTATCTATTTGTTTATTTATTTTTTGAGCAATGACCATATGTTTTCCCACAGTACCTACTCCATTTTGCCTTCCCACCAACAGTAATATTGACCATCTTTTTACATGCTTAATGAAAATTGATTTATTAAATTTTTTTGGAGAAATGTCTACTCCAATGATTTGCCTACTTTAAATTACAGTTGTGGTTCTTTATGTCTTGATATTAACACTCTATCAGATATGATTTTCACAAGGATTGTTGTATTCCACAGATGGTCCTTTCATTTTCTTCATTGTGACCTATGATTCACAGTTCTTTATTTAATTGTAGTCAAATATATTTTGTTTTTGTTTGTATTTTGGTGACATACCTATGAAATTGTTGCCAAATTCAACATTATTAAACCTTCTTCCACGTTTTCTTGCAGCAGGTTTTATCCATATTTTTTTTTCATTTTGAGATAATTTTTGCCTATGGGGTAAAATGTCCAACTTGATTCTCTGCACATGAATATCTAGTTTTCCTAGCACCATTTGTTAACTTCTGCCTAGTGTTTCTTTTGAATCCAAAATAAATGCTCCATTTTTGTTTTCTATGGAACAATGGATGCCTTCCAAGTGGATTAGTTTACCCACAGAGGAGAAAAGGACAAAACAAGGAGGGAGTAGTAATCAAGCATGTCTTTAACACATGGTTAAGTGTGTCATGCAGAATCCCATTATTTTGTACAATTAACAATGGACGAGTAGCAAGGCCCAGGGGTCCATACCTTTCATTGCAGTGACTCTTTTAGCCTGAGGCAGGAAGATCTCAATTTTGATGCCACTTTGTAGGAACCTGTCTCAAAAAAAGGGGGTGGGGGCTGGATGAAGCTCTGTGATAAAGCCAGTGAGACAGCTGCTGGGTTTATCCCCTATGCTACTGAAAAACACGAAAACAGAAAAACAAAAAACAAAACAAACAAACAAAAAAACAAGCCACTGGATTTAGAGAGAGGAAGGAGGAGGATGGAGTAGGGCTATTCCTGCCCTTTTCTTTCTGTGGTATATCTTATATTCTACTGCTTAAACTTGTTTTTTTTTTCTCTTTCTTTGTAGTGGCATGTTTTGACTCCCTTGTCATTTTCTTTGGTGTCATATCTGTAGCTCTTTTTCTTACAGTAAAAAGAATTAAAGTTACAATATTTTATTTTCATGTTAATACTAACTTAGCTTCAATCTCATAAATACATTAATTCTTCATAGTCCTATCCCCCACTTTGTGTTCTCATTTTTCTTTCTTTATTTTTTGTGTCATTGTGGGATTAAACCCAGAGGTGTTCTCCCACTGAGCTACATGCCTAGCTTTTTTGCTTTTTCTATTTTGAGTGTGACCCAGTGGTAGAGGGTTTGCCTAGTATACCTTCGGCCTTGGCTTCAATCTATACTACCATCAAACAAATATACTCATCATATAATTTTTGACATTCTATTTCCAGTGTTTTAACACTGCCATCCCACTGGAGGGGGGTTAGGAAAGGGTAATATAAACATGCTACAAAACTTCAAGAATCATTTATTTGATTACTATGTTGAAAGATAAGCTCATTTTGAATGTCATAGTATGAGCAAAAAACAAAAATGGTCAGAATCATCCATACTTGTCACATCCCAATGCTTATTCCCTATTTTATTTAATCTTATTCACACCTACTTTTCCACCAATGATTTAAAGTTTTGGTTATGAGGTTGATGTGAACTGGTTTATTTGTACTTCCTTGATTACTGTTATGGCTCAACATTTTTTATTGGTCTCTTTCTATATATTTTGAAATTGTGTTAGAATAAAATCTTTTCTAGCCATGCAGATCATAATCTCATGTTCTTCTCATATTTTTAAGTATCAGCCATTAATCCATTGTTGGTTTTATTATAAAGAATCAGTTGTGAAGCAGAGTTCCACCTTGCAAAAATCTGATTGAACAAGTGTTCTTTTCTTTCTCTGGATGCCTCTGGCATTCCTAAGTTCTTTTCTTTCTGTTTTTGGTGTTTTTTCAGCATCTTCACTTGAAGATAGTCACAAGGAAGTAAGAGGAACAAAACAAAAAAAGATGAAAAGAAAAATCATGGCACACATGTAGAAATCATGATTTAGAGATTCTTAATTGATCATTTGTACAGAATTCATCCCCAGATTTCTGAATCAGGATAGAGCTAGCCAAGCAAATGCATTGCCATATATGTGAAATCAATGTAATTCAAATCCCAAAATTTGCAAGAACATATTTTTACATGATACAGGAAATATAAATTTTTCTTTGAAAATGTTTCATGTCACTTCTTCACATCAGATATTGTTGACCCTTGTCACATATTAATTTCAGTGTGGCTGTGAATGTATCATATTACTTTTATGAAAAAAATCAAGTATTGTGAGGCAGGTATTGGAGTAGACACCAATTAAGATGCTCTGTAATTCTCAAGAATAAGAATCCTGCCCGGTTTTTATCATGGTGCTGGCTGTGAAATTAAACAAAACTAGATAAGTTGAATATTTTAAAGGTTTAATTGGTAGTCTGCAGAAATGTTGGTATTCTGTGAGAAGAGTTAAGGATAACTCTACAATTTGTCTTGATCAGTTTTTTGCTGGAGACATTAGAAGTTTTTACTTGAGATCTGTCAAATATGCCAATCAAACCTCCAAGAGGTGATCCCCTAAGATACAGAAGAAAGGATTTGGTTCAATTATATCCAACATGTGGCACCTTACAGTATTAGTAGGTACTTTGTAGCCATTTGTTACATGAGCCAATATTTTGTTTTGGGAATTTCTGATATGAGAGTTTTTGTGAATCATTATTAAAGCTTCACAAAGTTTTACTGTATTGGGATTGCACTAATACACTGAATCAAGTTTCCATATACCTCTCTTCTATCATTATTCATTCGTTATTGAAAATATTGGTTGCTTGAGTCTAGGATGACATTTTCTTAGAGAAAATAATAAAGGGAATATAAAAACACTGTTGCAAAATAAAAGAATAGCAAATTCTCTGTAAGCTATGGTGTTATTGTTTTATAAAAGTTCCATGAACTGGAAACATTTCAAAGGTCCTGTAAATCAATGATGCTGTACAAATCAGTAGAAAATCTGAACAAGACAATGACTGGGAGAGAAATTTGTTTGAAAAGCAGTGTAACTGTTTAGAATGGGCCCATGTGATCCAGAAGCAAGCATGGTCAGGGAGAGGATCCTAGGAGGTCTAGACATGAGAAAGGGAGTACCTGCCTTTGGCTTCATCTTTTTGTAACAGACCTGCTAACTGATCTGTATCCATTGACAAATTATGGATGCTAGCACCTTATTTCATTGTGTCTAATTATATTGGAAGAGAAAATGAGAACATGTGTTTAGAGGTACCAGTTTTGTTAGGTAGAGTTAAATATTTAACCATCCTACGTGTGGACCTAAATCCATTCTGAGTTTGGAGATGTATTCCAGGAGAGATTAAATATCAAAAATCTTCCAGATGCTCTTGCCTGTGACGCTCTGCAACCCTAGATAATTAAGTTGCATAGTCTAAAAAGCATTTTGTCATTTTTAAACACATGACTCAAAGCTTTGGGGATTATGGCTGGCATTGCAATTATCCTCAATTGATGCAGGAGAAAAAAATGTAGACTAGAGTCCTTCTGTGCAATTATTAAGATCACATTTATAACACACTGTCTAGTATTTACAAACTTTTGTTCTGCTCATGATTTTTATATGCAATGCACTTACGAATAATCTTACAATACATCGAGTCATGTGTGTTGATTGGGCAACTTGGGAAAACTCAAGAAGCTGTGGGAATGTGCATAGGGTAGCTGGGGGTCTGCTCAGTCTAATTGAAGAGGTTGCAGAGAGGTTGCTGGGAGATTTTGAAAAGCCTGGATTCACCTGGATAGAAGGGCTGCTGCAGATTCTGAGGAAGTTGGGAGTTGGGAATTGTTCACCATTTATAACCTGCACAATAACCTCCATGATTCAGCTCAGGAAGGATTGCCTTTTTTGGTGTATATTCCAGATCAATAAGCAAGTCAGTGATAATGCTGAAACTAAGGTTTACAATAAAATATTTGTCTGAAAATAATTTCTTTCTTTTTAGATTTGGTTTCAAAATAAAATATCCAGACTATGATGTGGAGAGAAACAGAGAATGTTTGTCACTAGAAGGTGACTTGATTTCCCTGTCCAAGGTCATCCCATTTTAGGCACCAGGTTGCCCAGATGAATTATGACAACAGTGCCACTGAACACATCTTTCCCCAAGCAGGCTCCACTGGAAGGAGCTGGCTTCTTTCTTATGGAGACCTGGGGACTTCCCAGTGAAGAGGATGGCTCATGTGACTCTGTGTTCCACAGGCATTAGAAAACAACTAAATTGTGCTTCACTGGGTGAAGGGGCCACAGGAAGTGAAAGTTCTCCCAGTTTCAGTACAATCATCTGCAGTCATCCTGCTTGATCTCTGTAGCATTTTGAGAGGGCCACATTCATGATAGAGGGAATGGAACAGAGCAGTCCCTTGCCTTTGTCCTATGTTGACAGGGTGCAAGGAAAGACACAGCAGCAGCAGAACCAGGAGCTCTCTGCTCAGGACTGGCTGTGTGAAGGACAGTAGCAGAGTGACTGGGGATATTATATTCCACAGCTGCAAAAGCCTCAGAATTACCAAGAGAAGCTGCCATTTCAGGACCCACTTCTAATGTCCCAGAAGCATGGGGACTTAGGGCAGCAGGTGCCCTCCTTTCTACAACAGCAGAGTGCAGGTTGCCAAGGAGTGGAGAGGCCTCAAGTTCTCTGATGCAGTGCACATCTCCTCCACAAATGGAGCTCAGTTCTCTGCCACAGCCTTTTGGGCAGAGTGTCAAAGATATCTGAGCACGTCTAGGTGAGCATTCAGATACTGTCGATCTGAGTTTTTGAGAAAAACTTCAAAGAAGGCAGTGTCTTGAACTTCCCATTTTGAAACTATTTTCACAATTTTGAGCTTTAGGATATGAAGCACTATGAAGTCATCCAGAGAGTTTCCTGTCTCTCCATCTCCTGCCAACACAGCTCTGCAGGCTAAATCCCTCAAACCACTAGGGGGCACCTTTCCCACAGTGCCAGTGGAGGAGTGGAGGTGCTCTTCCTGAATTGCCAGTTGACTCTTGGGGTATTTTGTGTAGAAGTAGACCAAGGCTAGACAACTCTTTGTCAGCTCTTCTCATTTTACTGTCATACTATTTAATTACAAAACAGTGTGTACTGGTTAGGATCATTAAGCAACATCAGGAGTAGTGAAGAAACCTTGCACTTGTGA
Source organism: Marmota monax (assembly GCF_021218885.2). NCBI lineage: Eukaryota > Metazoa > Chordata > Mammalia > Rodentia > Sciuridae > Marmota > Marmota monax. Next base: position 1,178,882 of record NW_026694371.1, on the reverse strand, counting down.
TTATTGCTCTTTGCCCACCTCTTGGAATCATTTGTGAAGAGTCTCATGTCCTATGTTTGTCATGCTTCTCACATTTAAGTGTGAAATTATGAAATAATATTAAATGACACAATAAACATGTTTTGTATAAATTTCCAAGTCATGTAACTTATCCATCTTCATTTTATAAATATGTTCCTTTCTATAATGCGACTGAAAACAGGGAGGGGAAATAGCAACACTCCGACCAGGGAAATGTGTTATTTGCACAATCAATCACTTTGTATGGTCACTTGGAATTTATATTGAAGTTGCAGAAGATGCCTTTCAATTCTGCTTCTAGATGTTTCCACAGGAAAATGCTGTGCTTTCTTACAGAACACTGAATCCCTAGATAAGAAGGCTTACATAAAATAATCAAGTTAGCTATTTTCGTCAGTTTCCTACCACTATATCTAATACCTGTGTCGAGGCTTATTTTGACCTTTTTTTTTCTTTTTCTTGTGGTCTGGGGATTGAATCAAGAGGTCCTCCCCACTAGGCTATTTACCAGCCCTCTATTTTTAAAGGCATGGTCTCAGTAAGTTGCTGAGGCTGGACTTGAGTTTGGGGCCCTCCTGACTTAAGTTCCTGGGATTATAGGTGTTGTGTACCTTGTCAGGTACACATGGTTTTGGAGGTTTCAGTCTTTGGTTAGTTGGCCCCATTGTTTTGGACCTGTTGGGAGATAGCACATCATGGTAGAATAAAACTGTCAATCATATGACCAGGAAGTCATAGAGAGATAGAGGGAGGGGCCAGGGCCCCACAATTCCCTTGGGGGCCTGCCTACAATGACTTAAAGATCTTCCACTAGGCCCCACCTCTTAAATGTTCCATTATGTCCCAGTGTCACCACAGTGGGGACTAAACCTTTACCAGATGCAGCTTTAAGGGACATTTAAAATTTAAGCTATTAGTATAGCACAGTTGAAAATAATTGAAAAGACATATGTTATTTTGAGAGTGTCATAATATACATTGTCTAGTTAAATATTAAGTTTAAAAATCAGTTTTGTACTGTGATAATTGTGAAAATGCAAAAGGGTGAAATGGTAATTATTGTTCATAGATACATTCATGTGCCGTCACCCAGTGAATACACAAAAACATGAACCAGATTTTTATACAGTAAATAGAGAAAGTTGCATTGGAAATTGGAGGAAATAATTTTTTTCTTCAATATTATGAAAAATTATTAACCAAGTTGTTTTTTATTTACTATTTTTTAAAGTGGTTGTGAGGATCCAACCCAATGCCTCACACATGCTAGACCAGCACTCTACCACCGAGCCAGAACCCAGCATTTAACAGAATTTCTTCATGCCTTCACTCTCTTTATATTTTGAATTTTGAAATGCTGTTTTCATTGGCTGCAAGAATGCATCCTAGTCATATATTGATCTGCATGGATTTTTTTTCCTTAAGAACATAATGTTCATTGAGAAACCAAAGAGCTCATGAAACATGCATCCTATTTATGTATGGCTAGATGAAGTTCCCTAATATTTCAATTACAAGTTTTGCACCTATTTTCAGGAATTACCTCTTACTCAGTTTTTAGTTTTTTTTTAGTTGCTGATAGATCTTTATTTATTTATTTATTTTTGTGGTCCTGAGAACCGAACCTGGTGTCTCACACATGGTAGGCAAGAGCTATACTACTGTGCTACAACCCAGCCCTCATATCCAGGTTTTTGTCAGAACTATCTTCAAACAGGAGTATCAGGTGTGTCGCCTCTTTAACTATTCTCTAAAATTTTGTGCAAATTTACATGTATTCCTTTAGGTTTGGATTTTCCAATGACTGAGTCTGACCTTTCCTTTATAGAGAGATGTTTCTATTGATTTTGTATTTTTCAATAATTCCAACTGGTTCTTCCTGAGTTATCTTGGGGAAGTTAAATTTTCCCAAGAATATATTTGTGAAAGATGGAAAATTTACTTTCATAAAGTTTTTTTCAAATATGCTGGTAAATTTCATGGCTAGAGCAAGTGTAGCTGGGTGTTATTCCCATGTTATATGTTGGCAGTGTGTATGTTCTATTGCCCTGGTTGATTTTGCAGGACTGCTTCAATGACAGGCTCTGAGGTTGTGGGGGTGGAGGTGGGGTCCTTTGGGTGGGAGCAGTGCTAAGTCTGAGGGCTTGTTTCCATCAGGGGGTCTCTCTGGGGCTGGGTGGGGTTTTGTCAAAAGGCATCTGTGACTCCCAGGAGGAGGCTCTGGACTCAGTCTTAGGTGTCCAAGCTGGAACAGGTTGGTGACCAGCACATGTTGTGAGATTGTTTCCAGGTTTTTCTGTGCCTCTGCAAAGTCATCAGCACACAATGGGTGTTAGCTCAGTGACTCCATGAGGGCTTCTTTTCCAGATTTTGCCCTGAGAACTGAGGAGCCTGAGTGCAAGAAACAAGTTGCAGTTCTTTCCAGTCAAGTTCTGTCCTGGTCCCTTTGGACAAGGCACTATCTGGTGATCTCTTACTAAAGCAAGGACAAAGCCTTAGCTGGAAAAACCTGGCACCATTCACTTTCTGGAACCCTGGGGATTTAGCAGGGGAAGGCACAATCGGGCTTCACTTGCCAGATCTTATGTGGAATTTCCCACACTGCAGAGCAATGTCAGAGCATGGTTTCTGGCAGTAGGTGAGACTGAATTCCCAGTAGGGCAGTTGAAATTTCTCACAGGCCCAGAGTAAGAAGATTTTTTCTGGTCACAAACAATGATGCTTACTTTGCCAGGTGTATCTGAAGGGCTCCATCCAGCTCCAGGAGTGGACCAAGGTCCACAGGGACATGTAAGCATTAGGAACATGCACACGATACATGGGGAGGCTGACAAGGGGCCTCAGTTCTTCCTGGTCACCTTATAACCTCTACTTAAAAGTCTGTGTGTGGGCTGGGGATGTGGCTCAAGCAGTAGTGTGCTCGCCTGGCCTGCATGCAGCCCAGGTTCGATCCTCAGCACCACATACAAACAAAGATGTTGTGTCTGCCGAAAAAAACTAAAAAAATAAATATTAAAATTCTCTCTCTCTCTCTCTCTCTCTCAAGTCTGTGCTCAAGAGATGCAGATCCTTTCTAAATCCTCTCCTATCCAGGAGGAAGCCAGGTGGATGCAGAATTCTCAGGTTAATTGCTATCATTTGGCTCAAATAGGATGTGTTCAAAACAAATTCCCACATGACATTTCACTGGTATTCCCATCAATTTACAATCACATCAAGTAGATTTGAACTATTTTATATATGTATTTTTGGAAAATTGGGTTCTTAAACATTGAGCCACATCACCAGCAGATTATGTTTACTGTTTGTTTGTTTTGTTTTGTTTTCCCTTAGGGTCTAAGTTGTTGACTGCCTTTTGAAGTTGCTGAAGTAGGCTTTGTCCTTGGTAATTCTATGGCCATATCCTCCTGAGCTGCTGGGATTATATTCATGCATCACTGTGCCCAGTGTCATGTAGCTTTTTCCTCTTCCTTCACTTCATGGTTGGTCAGTCATCACAACAGTGGTTGAAATGCAGTCATAGGAAAAGCCAGGTTCAAATTTCTGAGCTATGCCATAACAAAGTGTCTCATGAGGAATCTGCCCATTTGCATGCCCATTATGCAATTGTTAAAAAAGCTAAACTGAGTTTTATAAAGCCTAATCAGATACATGGAAAAGAACAAAAATAAAATATGGAGTTTTTACAAAAGATTATTAATTTTCTTAGACACATGTGAGATATATGTATCCATCTATCACCTATATTATTCATCCATTCATCTGTAAATAAATACCTGAATGGTGGATAGGGCTGCCCCTCAAGACCACACTGATACCCATGTAATTTTGTCTGTTTTCATGGAAGATGGACTCAGCTATAAAAGAACACATCTGCTCTCAAAACTAGGTACTTGACAGAAAAATGAAGAGGAGGGTGTATAACCCATGTAAAAATGGCCTGACTTTTACAGTGTGCCATGATGTCCTATGATTGTAACTGAGCATCATGGAATTGTTTGTGGTTCACTCCCTGAGGTTGACCTTGCAGTCTGTTGTCAAAATTTTGTTGAAAGTGATGGGTTCCTTTCAAATATTAATTTGCAGAAAAGACCCAGGTGCTGCACCATGGCTCTGATAATGGGTTTAATGAAGCCCTCTTCTAAGCAGGAGCTGACACTCTTCTTTTAGTGTGTGTGCAGGAGCACTCTAGTTCATTATGTTGACTTCTGGATTGTGAGTCCCTGCCCTTCTTTTCCTTATCAAGTAAAATTCCAATAAGTGATTTGGTATGAAAAAAGTGACAATGTCCTTTTCCTAAATGAATATCTGAATAAGCTAGAAGAACATCTTAGAGGAGATTAATTCAAAATGAGTTTATTTAAGAACCTAACAAAAATGACTTGTAAATCAGGTAGCCTTCAGAATCAGAACAGAATCTAAGAACTGTGGGCAGTAACATAATTAGGCAGCATTTATAGGAAACAGAAGTGAGGTATAGAGACAATTTAATTGTTTACAGCTGAAGTGATTTAAAAGTTTCCACATGAACTGTAACTCAGTGTTAACTTGTCTTTGCCATGACAAAATACTTGACTTAACCAACTTCAAAGGAGTCTCAGAGGTTTCAGTTCATGATCTCCTGGTCTCATCCCTTTGGCCTCATGGTAAAGCTGAACATCATGGTGGGGAGCAAGTGGTTGAATAAAACTTCTCACATCAGGGTAGCCAGGAAGCAAAAAGAGACCAGAGAAGAAAGGTCAGGATCCCAACATTCCCTTTAAGCACAAAATCCCAAAGACCTAATGCCCTCCAATGTATTTCTTCCTGAAGTTGCCTCCAGATGTTTCTCCGACCTCCTGGTTGTACCACAGCCTGGCAACCCAGCCTGCAGCACATGACCTTGAGGGCCATTTGAGATCCATAGCACTCAGCTACTGTTGATTTGGTCTGTTTATTCTATTTTGGAGCCTAGGAAAACCCAATAGCCTCCCACCTGTTTTATTTCACAATCCCTAGATCAGTTTCTGCACCTAATGTAAGCACCGGAGCAAATGCCTTTCCATGATCCTGGCTGTGGTGTGGACCTTAGGTTCTACCTCTTCATTTTTGAGCCTGAAAAGAGAACAAGCCTCTTGAAACATTTCAATAAGGAAATGGGTTTTGCTCTAAGTTTTACAGAAAGTATATTTCAATTGATAAAAAGATTATAAGATACAATTATAATAAATGTATATCTGGTAATTTAATAAACATTTTCAAAGACTCAATTGGATGGTACAGTTTAAAAATACAACAGAAGTTTTGTGAATCAATTATTTTTGTCTAAATAGTACCATGGTAATAAATAACTCCAAACATTACATTAGATTTATAAATGAAATAAAATTGCTATTCATAAATTTAAAAAGAAAAGAAATATGCCTAATAGATGATAAGTCTTTCTCATTATTACACATATTACAATCTACTTATATTTCATTGTTTGATGAAAGTCACAAGACAAAGTTGAATTCAAAGCTCTAAAGTCTACTATTCTTGAAAGACATAGCCTGGACAGGCAGGTCCAATGAAGATATGCAAAGAACATTTTGCCCTCATAAAAGAAACCGTGGCAAACCTATTTGGGCCAGGAGAAAGGCTGCACTTCATGGTGACAGCATGTGTTAAAACAAAACCACTCACCTAAGACCTAGGATGATATCAGTGGTAGCACTTGCCTAGCATGTGTGCAGGAGGCACTGGTTGGATTGTCAGTACCACATATAAATAAATGAATAAAATAAAACCAAAAATCACTTGCCTTTGAGAGCACACCCCCAGTGACCCAACAAATTTCCCCTAGGCCCCATCTCTGAACATTCATCATTTCCCAAGAGCACCACCAGGGAACAAATCCTTGAACACCTCGGCCTTTGGGGGACTCTCAAGTCAAATCTATGGCAATCTCTTAAGGAAAATCATCATCATCATCATCATCATCATCATCATCATGATCACCATCATCATCATCATCATCATCATTATCATCATCTGCTTCTTTGGAAGAGTAGAAAAGACCTTCCAAAGAGTTTGGGCTCAAATTTATATAACACTTTATGCTTATGGCAGATTCACATAAATTTCCTTTCCTAGTAGATATAGAGAAACAAAATCATCAGTAAAACACACTAGCATTATCTGGAAGAAACAGGATCTAGGCCACTAAAATAAAAATTATCATTTATGACACCAAACAAAATGTAAGATACAGCAAATGTAATACCAAGATGTTCCTGGAAAGAAGTTTTGAGCATCCTTTTTGCTTCAGATGTGTTTTCCCCAGATTAGGTTAATTTCATCTCCCTGATTGAGGAACCCAGTCTAGGTACTCATTTTCCTCTTACCTTTCATGGTCTCATTTTTAGAGGTATTAGAGTTCATGATTCTCTTGGTATTTTGTCATCTGGTTAGAATTCTATGAGTACAGAGAGAATATAATTTCTTTATCCAAAATGTGGTTTCTTTTTGTTTAATATTTTTTTTCTCCAGGTACTAACACACATGGACCATACACAGACACATGTAACACACTCAATAAGGGCTAATGTAGCTAATTGGATTTAGCTCCTAGATTATATTAGTCATCCCCAATATATTATCTAATATTCTCTGTCATCTTAAATATCTTAAAACTTCTCAGTTGTTTAAAAATTACACATTGTTTACCTTGCAGCAGTATAGGAAACTGAAATTATTTCTCAGTAGAATTTTCAGAATAATCATTTTTTTAAACCAAAGGAGTGAAGGCATGTCAACCTGACACCCATACAAATCTTCTGAATCCATACTTCAAATGAGCACAAGTTCTTCAAATAAGAACAATATCAAAGTGATACTTCCACCTAAATTTGTATAACTATCCTGTGTCAAACCTAAAAACTTTTTTTCTCAAAGGGGAACAAAATATATATAAATGACAGTTCAGCCTGAGAAACAGAATCAGTAGTGTGTATTTGTATGTAAGTGTTTGTGTGTGTGTATTTACTGGAGCTTAAACCCAGGCTCTTATTCATGCTAAGTACATACTTACCACTGGGCTACATCCTTAGCCCTACTTTTTCATGTTTCATGTGGTCATATTTGTCTTCTTTTGCTTTTGTTGCTTGTGCTTTTAATGTCAATCCAATGGGCTTTTCTTATATAGTTTTTATGATGCTGAGACTGATGCCTTCTACTCCTGATTTATTAATTGTTTCTACCATGAATGAGTGTTGAACTTTGTCAAGTGCTTTCCCCCCCTGCATCAGCTGAAATAATCAGATGGTTTCTGTTCTTCCTTCTATGAATGTAAAAGATTTCATTGATTTTCTACACATTGAATTATCTTATATTTTTCGAATAAATCCCATTTGGTCATTGTATATGATGATTTTATTTGTTTTCCATTTGTGAGTGTGTGTGTGTGTGTGTGTGTGTGTGTGTTTATTGGATCAAACCCAGAACCATGTGAGCATTAGATAAATACTCTATCCCCTAGTTATATTCTTAGTCCTATCATTTTTAAATGCATTATTGAATTCAGTTAGCTAGAATTTGGTAAATATTTTTTTCACAACATTTGTCAGAATTTGTTTGTGTATAGGTTTCATGTACTGTCTTGGGCTCTGAAAGTATGTAATTCTGATCTCAGTATATGAATTTTGAAGTATTCCTTCCTGTGACATATTGCTCAGTTAACTTCTGTTTCCTTTTTAAATGCCAGTGTTTTGTCTAAAAGAGCCCTTGTTTATATTGCATTTCCTTATGTGTTTATTAAATTTTATTTGCTTTGAGAATTTGTTTTCTCCTTCCTTCCTTCCTTCCTTCCTTCCTTCCTTCCTTCCTTTCTCTCTCTCTCTCTCTCTCTCTCTCTCTCTCTCTCTCTCTCTCTCTCTCTTTCTTTTTTCTTTCTTTTAAATTATGCTGGGGATTAAACTTAGGGCATTGTACTTGGTAGGCAAGCTCTCTGTTGCTGACCTACATTTCTAATCCAATAGTTTTTATCTTGACACAGGTGTCACTATGTTGCCTAGGGTGGTCTTGAACTTGTGACCTCTTCTGCCTCAGCTTCCTGAGTTGCAGGTATCACAGGCATTCACTCACCATGACTGACCTAGTTATCTTCTGGGAGAAAATATTTTTAAACTTTGCTCCATTCCTCAATACAAATTCTCAATGCTATATCACAGGGTACAGAGATAAATAATACCTACAGGGGTGTTCTAATGTGATGGCTAGAGAGTAGAATGGGCATGTGCCAAAATGGAGCAATCCTCTTGTTCCACACTTTTTCAGGACCATAATGGAGAATGGGCAATATGAACAAATTTTTAAAAATATAAACCAAGCATCGTATATCCAGAGAATCAGGAGCAGTTGGTTTTATTTACTTATTTTTAAATTTTTAATTTTGGCATGCATAAATGATTGTGCAAGTGAGTGGAGGAAGATGAGGCTGGAAAACAGCAAGTGTCCTGAAGAACATTGGGTATCAATTTGTTGTGATCCTTCAGCCAAGGAAAGTTAGAAAAGTCTTCTCCTTTGTTTGTTTTCCATTATTGAATTGAAAATGACTGGTGTATATTGGATGGAGATGAAGTTGGAAGCAGGGAAAATTAATGATTGAGAAAGGTCTCTTTGATGGTAATGAAGTTAAGATTTCATCATGTTATGGCTTAAACTATATGTGCCTTGAGCAGACTAACTCCATTTTACAGTGAGACTCCATTTCATATAAAAATAGCTCTCACAAAAGAAAACCCACCTCTTCCATCTTTCTTACCACACCCTTCTTTGCAATGTATAGCAGCTGAAAAAAATGTTTCTTTTATTCTTAGAGGATGGAAGATGTTCTTCTTTTAATTCTCTCTTTTTGGGGGCAGGGGGACATGTACTATTCCCTTAGATAGGTCACTTTGAACAAGTTCTTATGTTGGTATGGCTTTGAGTTACTGGTTGCTTGTAATTTTTAGCTATTAAAATGTACCTTACCTTCTGCAAAGGTTCAAAGGTTGCTTGCTACCCATTCACCCCTTCCATGGTGAATAGTTTTATGTCCTTCTTCAAGACTGACCCAGTCATTTATTTCCCATGTACCACAACATTTGGAAGCTACAGCCAGAATTCAGGTGTCAGAACTGTGGCTCTGAGGCATGAGGGAATCTTGATCCTTGGATTACAGAGAGGGTTGCCATTCTTCTGAAGTTGTGAGAGCTCTCTGGGTTGAGTGGTCTGGATACCCTGTGTCCATGGATTCAAGCAGACCTGTGAAAGAGTATCTGGTGCACCTCAGACATGTAACCCTAGCACTTCTTGACAGGGTGTTTAACACATTGAGCCAGTAAATAGACCTTAGTAAAGGTGTGATGCCAGGGTATTGGATGAGAGATGTCTTGTCCAGGTCTGTCTCTTGTTTCTTTATGTCTGTCACTGTTCCTGACCATGTCCTTTGATTGTTCACCCCAGAAATTCCTTTCTTTTTATTTTGTCAGGTTGGACTCATCAAAAACCTAATAACCTGCAATCCTCTGACTTGAGTCATGCTCAGCACCCTGTCAAATTGTTGACTTTCACCTTCCTTTTGTTTCTACCTATTGTTTTAATTGTTGGCTTTGTCATGGGAAACCCAAATCCTAACCTGGCCTGATTACCAAACACTGGATGGTGGGGGAAATGGTTAAAAAGCCCTAGGCACATTACTAAGGCTTGCACTGGAATATACATGGCTGCAAAAAGGCTCAGAAGAGAACTAATGTAAAAATATAGATTTTTTTTTAAAAAAAGTCTATTTAACTTCTTCTAGGCTGAGACTCAGAAAAAGTCAAAATAATTTTATAGCTCCCTCCTTTTCTCTTTGTTTCTCACTCATGTTGCTTTAATGAAATTTGCCACCATAAACACATACCATCTATTGGAGGTGTCCCAGATAATTTTTAAGAACCATGAAGCCCAGCTGATAAAGCTACAAAATGGCAGGCTAAAATATTGGTACTGCTATCCAACAAACCAGAAAAACTGGTTTAGAACCAGATCAAAAACACAGAGATACCTTTCAGGCCCTATGAACCTATAGTAATAGTCAAGATATGGGGCCTATGTGTCAATCTTGTAGTGGATATTAGAGCACAATATTCTGTCCTGAACTCTTTAATAAGTTCCACAGAATCCAGGCAAAACGCCACCATACAAGGCACAACAGGACACAATTTTAATAAAGAATTCTCCCCAAAATGTTTAACTGTTAGACTGATGGAAGCAGGCTCCCATGCTGCTTCTTTGGGAAATCCCTTCACAAAGAGGTGTGGACACAGACATTGTCTATATTCCCTTACAATTAAAAAAAATTCAAATCCTCTTTGTCTGATTCCCCATAAGCCCTATTTTCTGTTATTGGATGCTTTTAACTTTTGAGGGCTACATCAGGTCAGAGTCCAAGAAGGCTTTTATAATTGTACTTTTTTTCTGAGCTTATAATTTTTATCTGGCCTGCATAGGTTAATGTGTTTTTCTGATAAATCCTATTTATCCAACTATAGAGGTTTTGTTTATACACACTGTTTATTCAGAGACCAATTTAGAAGGGTTCTCTCTCAATGTAAAATGTTTTAAAAAATCTACAAAGCCTTTGATTGTTGGCTTGTTTAATGTATGTATGTATACCATGTGTTTGCATGTCTATATGGGTTTGGTAAATCAAAAAGTTTTAAAATTGCTGTCTGTCATCATTGAAAAAAAAAATTCTACTATGTGTTTAAAATTCCACAAGTATATTTAAATTTCTAAAAGATGACTCCAAAGTACTTGACCAAGCCATGTCATTTCAATTCCCTTCTTCTTACAGCAGTAGGCATACCTAAAATTAGAGGGTGAAAATGAAAAAAAAAAAAAAAACAATTAAAGACAGTCAGTGTAGATGCCTGGCTAAAATATAGTTAGCACTATCCAAGAGACCAGAAAAACTGGTTTAGTATCAGATTGGATTGGATCACAGAAATAGAAGCCAGCTTGGATCCAGAAATTGGGAGACCTCCTCTGGTGGATTATAATGTTATTGCTTCCAGGACCGTACATCCACCAGTACCAAGATAAACTGCTTCTACTCCAACCTGTTGCTAAGTCTCTCCAACAGGTTGAACTTAAAGCTCATAAATTTTTTTGAAAGAACCAGTCCTGTGAGACTGCTGACTTTTCACATCCATTCCAGCCCAGAGACTATGATTAAATTTCTAAAAAGGACTAACACTCCTCTGGAAGGACTTTATTCATCACACCTGAGTCAAAAGAGCAAATGTGTGTCCTAAAAAAGAATGGAAAGCCCTCAGGGACCCCGGCCACACTCTAAAGATAAGACTCAAAAAAAAGGGCATCATGGTTTTTCCTCTTGCTAGGACTATGTTGTGAGGTCCAAGCTGGTAGAAAAAGTAAATTTCACCAGTCACATTAATGTATATGCATTGCCATGAAGAATGCTTACCAAAATCAAGAGAAATCCAAAGTTTAATTATTTCTAGAGAATTGGGGGAAGTTATGGGCCAAACTATATTTGCCTTGACAAAACAAACTTCATTTAACCCTGAGACTCCATTTCATATAAAAATACTTCTTCCATGAGAAGACCCTGTCTCTGCCATTCTGCCTAGCACAGCAGAATTATCAACACATAGCCATTGAAAAATATTTCCTTTATACAATGTAAGATGTTGTCTGTTTTGTCCCCATGTTTCTTGAGTGTGTACTGACCCAGTTCTTACATTGCTATGACTTTACTTACTGGTATATTGTGCGTTTTAGCTATACAGAGGTACACTATCTGCACAGTGTCAAAGATTGCAGAAGGGACTTGCTTGCTGCCCTTCTCACCTGCAATGACAAATAAAGTTTCATGTCCTGCCTCAAGACTGACCTGTGATTTAGTTCAAATGTGCCACAATAATCATTGGCCCACTGGAAGAAATATTTCTGAGGGCCTGTTTAGTGCCAGGGGTAATGCATGGTCCCAGAAGTACATCAGTGATGAAGGTCAATGCAGTCGGGGGCTCTCGGGTTGGTACAGTGTAGTTCACCTCACAGGAAAATCAATCATAGGGATTTAATAGGGACAAGAGTCTATTTTCCATTGATCCTGTGAGATTCTGCATTCAGGGGTTGTGACCAGGAATATCCTCAGGACATTGACTAACTAATGAACAAAGAGGAAGGGATAATCAGTGTGGAGACTTTTGTGGGGCAAAGGGGATAGATACCAGAGGATAATTTTCTCACTAAAATCTTCAAATTTTACCTAGAATTTTAGGGACATGGGAGGCTATAACAGGGTTGCTATCTCTAGGTCAGTCACAGCAGATTATGGGGACCTTACCTAAGGATAAAAAAATAAAAAGGACTTGGAATGTAGTTTAGTGGCAAAGTGAACTTTGGATCAATTACAAGTACTAAATAAATAAATAAATGAAAAACTTTAAGTAATGATGACCAATTTTGTTGATAATTGAAGTATGTACTCCATTTTTTCCCAAAGAATACTGGTTTTAATGTACCCTTGAAGAGGTTAGAGGTGGAACAGAGTATCTACTAATAAATATTAGCTATTTTTCCTAGCATTATTATGGTTAAGTGAACTAAATGCTGTGGTGTGGGAGAATGAGGCAAGCAGCTAAAATTTAGGTGGACATAATACAAATTCAGTGAATGGTCAAGTGATATCAAATCATCTCAACAAAATTCAATATTCTACAAGTGACTGTTGAGTCCTCAGTTTGCCAAATGCATCCAATTCATGGAGTGTGGTTTTGAGACTTTCACAGGAATGTTAACTAGCCTTATAGAACATGTTTACTTTCCATCGTGAAACAAGGAAGTGTTATTGTGGGTTTATTTTTAATATTGAACCTAGGGGCACTTTGCTACTGAGCCTTTTCAGCAGTCCTTTTTATTCTATTTAAAATTGTTTAGACATGATCTAATTTAGTTACTTAGTTTCTCACTAAGATCCAGACTGGCCTTGAAGTTTAAGTCCTCCTGCTTCAGCCTCCTGAGTACTTGTGATTCCAGGTGTGCACCCATATATCATGCAGGGATTATGTATTCTTTAAAGTTCACCAGAGTGGCTGGGATTTTGGCCTGATGGCAAAGTGCTTGCCTCATGGATGTCAGGCACTGGGTTCAATCCTCAGTACCACATAAAAATAAATAAATAAAATAAACATTGTGTTCAACTACAGCTGAAAAAAAAAAAATTAAACAGAGTTCACAAGCACGTTGATTTTTCTGAGCCTGTGCTTTGCTGTTCAAAACTCCATAATCATATGGCACTATCTGCAGGACCTGGTGTGTGCTGGGTTCTTACCTTCACAGGCATTTATAACAAGGATGAAGGACTTAGATCACATGCTCTGAAGCCAAGCCTCACATACAGAATATGGACTAGGGAAACAAACAGAAATGGTTGGCCAAAGTGTTTGATGACTTAGAAAAATTACCCATGAGATTAGGCTATTAGGAGCTGGTTCCTTGGTGCAAACCACAGAGTGGGCTCTGAGGAGAGCCTGAGTGGAGCTGAGAAGAGAGTGAGAAGAAGGCAGCAAGGGTGTGTGTCCGGGTGCAGGAGAAGAGGTCACTTCCTGGCTTGAATCCAGGGTACTCAGAAAGGAGTGAAACAAAGGTGAGCAAAACTTTGAATTACTGGGATAAACAAAGGAAAAATCCAGAGAAATCAATATACGGCCAACGTTTTCATTTGGCTGTTCGAAGAACTCAGCAATATAAAATTCTTGGATAATATTGGACAACATGATTTCATACCAAAACACAAACAAATTTAAAAAACACAACTTTATAAATAATAAAAGAAAAAAAGAAATGTTTAATCTCAGACCTTTAAGAATATCTCATACAAACAATGTACTCCTAGTCCAACTAAGTATATAGACACAAAAATTTTTGGAATGAGGAGAATATGATAGCCACTTCCACTTTTCTCCTAGGAGTGAACCAGTGGCCACTAACACTGAGTCTTATAGCGAGATGTTGATTTTTTTCTTTATTTATTTTTTGGCCAGGGCCTGGCTCCATTGCCAGGCAGAATTTGGATGATTGCCTCAGTCATATGTGTTGCTGGGGTTACAGATTGTGCAACTGCAGCCATATGTTCATTTTGTTTTAAAACATTCTTTGTCCTCCTTTGAGATTATATTGAGCATGGTCAAAGTATATAAAGGCTCTGAAGGCTGGTTTGGTTATTAAAAATGCCTAATGCATATGAAAATGTACAAAAATATAAAATGAAATTAAAAATTGCAAGTTTTTCTTTCTAAAGTACTTTGAAGAAATATAAAGGAAGACCCTTCTGTGTTGCAATGTCATCTTGTAGTTTTGGTGAGGGGCAGGAGAGAACATGTCATCTGTTGGTGGTATTGACCAAAGTTGGGAGGTGGGCCTCCTTAGAACCAGTTGGTGGACCTCCATACATGAAAGTGACCAACTTTAGCTAATAACAGGAAGTGAAGGATGACCAGGTCATGGGAAATTTATTTATATATTTGACTTTTCTCTCTCTCTCTCTCTCTTTTTTTTGTGTGTGTGCTGGGGACAGTTCCAAGTGGTACTGTCCTAAGCAGACAGCATGGGGCCCATCTGCTGTCATAGCCTGTGAAAGGCCCTCCATGAATTTAACAGCCCATCAATCTTTTCGTTGGGCCTCTTCTTCATTTTTGGTTACAGAGAAACTGTCTATCCTAGAATTAAGTTAGAAAACTGGATTCCTTCAGCTTTTTTTTGTTTTAAAATTTTAATTTCTGCACTATTGCAATTAACTTGCCAAGATGAAACAATAAAATGAAAAACTAAAAAACGACTGTGAATGTAGTTAAGTGTAGAGTGCCTGTATGTTCATGATGCCTTACTGAAAACAAGAATAAAAGTTGTTTTTTGTTTGTTTGTTTTTGAACAATGATCTAAGTTTCATAAAATATTAGTTCTATGTCTTATAATATTCTTATTCAATTCCAGTGTATGGTCTCTCCTAGTTCTAAGCTTAATACGACTTAAGCAATACTATTTCAAGTGATGTGGCTCATCTTTGAGTCAAGACTGTCAGAACTCATAGTGTGTGTGGGCTGTGACATTGTGATGAGAGGAGGTTTGAGGTCAGTGGCTCTGGAAGGCCTAAACAGCTCCGTTCCTGGTACGCTCAACTCCAAGTGGACATAAAATACTACTGACATTATATGGCTGTTGTAGAGATTAAATAAGTTTAGTTTCAGTGGATGTTCAATGAAGGGAAGCTAGGTTTGGAAGAGATAGGATAAACATCATCAGAGGAGTCTAGATTGTGCTGTGGGCTAGGGCGGGGCTGAGTCTGCTGCCCCAGGGACCCTGTCTGGGCCTGGGGCAAGGGGCATGGTATGGGTATTGGCATCATAACTTAGAGGTGGAGTCATCTGTGGGGGTGTCTATGGTGGGCTATATTAGAGGATGCTGCTCCAGAGTTCCTCAGTTTACCAGGGAGAATGCCTGAGGAGTAAAAGTGCAACATGTCTTCCAAAGGTGAAGTTCTTTGGTGGAGGACTGAGTTATGGTATTTCATGGCAGGGTGTGGACTGCATGCAAGAGATTTTTTTGTAAAATTTAGAGATATTTGGAAATATTTCCAGGCAAACCATATATCTGGTAGTCCCACTTAAAAAAAAAAAGAAGAAGCCGCATGCCTAGAAGATGTGCCGCATGATTGAGTGGATCAAATAAGATTGACCAGGTACTGCTCTGGGTTGAAGTTCTGGGATATGTTCTTTGGGTTCTTGTTCTCTTTCTCTTTTCCTGTGAGATGATGAGTTAGGAAGGCATGGTAAAGTGTGCCTGTCATCCGAGCTATGTGGATAGCTGAGAGGGGAGGATCCTGACTTGATAGCCAGTCTGGGAGTTTTAGATATTAATGGGGATAGAGGTGGTAAAGGGCACAGAGCAAAGAGAAAAATAAATACAATTCAACATGATAGGCTGGTGTGTGGCTCAGTAGCAGAGTGCTTGCCTAGCAGGCAGGAGCCACATGTGTGAGGCCCTGGGTTCCTTCTGGCCTCCTCCAGCACTAAACAAACAAACAAAAACAAAAACATATACATGGGCATAGCTTAACGATTGGGTACTTGCCTGGCATGTCCCAAGTCCTGGGTTAGATCTCCAGAACCCAAAGGTGCGTGAGGGGTGAGAAAATATACCAGAAGAATTTATTGAGTGGTGCTGGGGATTGTTTTTTGAGTTCAGATTTTTTTTAAATATTCTGTGGAATTTAGAAATAAATTGGAAAAATGTAAACTTAGGATAGTAGAAAATATTTTGGAACATCTTTTGTGTGCATAGTGGAAGTTCAAAAGTCTTTGTTGTAGTTCGGATTTCTTTTTGTAGATGAGCCCTTGCTGAAAGGTGAAGGCCGTGGGTTCAGCTCTAGCTGTCTTGCAACTTACACATGACCCTCCTCCCCAAATGTACATATTGGACCTAGGAGTCCTCTGAGCACCATAGTCTCAGAGGCAAAAATGTGTGTTCTCCCCAATAACAACAGTGTTGAATTACTGCAGTCTGTTTGGATGTGAATGTCTCCACACAGCCATCATGGATCTCAGGTGAGCAGGCGCCAGAGGCCCTGCTTCTACCCATGGGGCTACTGCAGTCCACAGGACTAGATATTTGGTAGCTGTTTTTACTACTAACCTTTCATTTTAAAAACTCTCATATTTTTCAAACATTTGAAGCATGAAGATTTGATTTTCAGAAAATCTGAGACTTTTATATATGATTTATTGGGTGGAGAGTGGGATGAAACAGACCAGAAGGTTTTCTGAAATCTTAGCTGTGCTCATCTGGACTCCCCAGGTGTGATTTTGGTGTGAAAAGGTGATTTTTGTTGTTGTTGTTAAATTTTAAATTTCCATTTAGGTGTTGTTTCCAAACAATGGGAAACTTGCATTCTCCTGGCTAGTACCTCATGCTGCACATCTTTGATGGTTCTATAAAATAAGTGGTTGAAAAGTGGTCCTGCTTATGAAAAGTTGAAGAAACTTTCTGTCTCCTAGGTCCCAATATTAAAGGCACTGCTTCCTTTACTTTTCTCAGCAGCCTCCTCTGGACAGGGAGAAGCCTCAAATGTACTCTCCTGAGTTCAGCATGATGCCTAAATACCATGTTCAAATTTTTTTCTATTTAAAATTGTTCTTTGCTCCATAAGACAGAACTGAAAATGCCCATATTTTAAGATGAATTGTATTTCTCATAATAAAATCATCAAAAAAAGTTTTCCAATCAGGTATTGCTTAATGGTGAGAGATTGTTACTGAGAAACATATGAGATTTTTCTTGTGTGGACATCATAGAGTGCACTTACAAAATCGAATATAACTCTGATGTCAATAGTCACTCAATGATATGCCCTGAGGCATCTCCATCATATATATCCAGTCCAGGCTTGGCCACAACATTGTTACTTGGTGCCTGACTGAGAGGGAATAGCTGTGGGCTCAGTCTGACTGGAATGGAGTCAATGTTGAAGTCCCTGAAGTTCCTGTGTGAAAAATGTATGTGCCCTGGAATGTTATTTGTAGATGGGACCTTTAAAGCCAGAGAAGCTCCACTTTGAGAGTGAATTAAATCTTTTTTTCAGGCATAGGTTAGTTTTCTTATAAGTGAGTTTACTGCAAAAGTGAACTATGTTCATGTAAAGTGTACAGATTCAGATTTTCTCTTTGGGGTCTTTTTTCCTTGAGTTGCTGTTTGTTTTTATTTTAATAAAACATGTAAATTTTACCTCACCATTTTTAAATGTACACTTCAGTGTCATCAGGTACATGACATTGTCCTGTTACCATTACCAGCAACTGTCCACAGAGCTCTTTTCATCTTGCAGAACTGATACATTATAACTGTTAAAGCACAACCCTCAAGTGTCCCCTCTCCAGTCCCTGAGGACTGTCATTGTATTTTTGTCTTGATGACTTTGATGACTCTAGGTACCTCATAGCAATGATATTGCTGGATAATATAGTTATTTTTAATTATTTATGAGCAATGACCATATTTTTTTTCCATATTAACTACACCATTTTGTCTTTGCACCCACAGTGCATCAGGGGTTCCAGTTCCTCTGCTCATCCTCTGCAGTTGTTTGTTTTTGTTATTTGGTTTGTGAATGGTAGCCTTCGTGATGGGATTGAGGTGTTATTTTCCTGTGAATTTGAATTTGGCTTTCATAATGATTTGTAATGTTGAGGATCTTTTCACAGTTTTACTGGCAATTTGTTTATCTTTGTTGCGGAAATGCTATTCCAATCCTTTGCCCACATTAGAGATAAGGTTCTTTTTGTCTTGATATCAACACACTATCAGGTGTGATTTTCAAAGGGATTCCCATATTCCAAAGATTGTCCTTTCATTTTCTTCCTTGTGTCCTTTCAAGCACAGTTCTTTATTACCTGGTAGTCTAATACTTGTTTTTATTTGTGCTTTTGGTTTAATCCTGTCTAGTGTTTCTTTGAATCAGAAATCAATGTCCCATTTTTGTTTTCTATGGAAGAATGGATGCCTTCCAATTGGATTAGTTCACTCAGAGAGGAGAGGATAGAAACAGGGAGGGTGTATCAATCTAAATGTATTGATGAATGGTTGAGCATGGTTCCCAGAATTCCAATATTCTGTACAATAAATAGTGCACTAGTAGCAGGGCATGGGGAGCATGTCTGTCATGGCAGTGACTCCTGGAGCCTGAGGTAGGAGGATCTCAAGTTTGAAGTCACTTTGTAGGACCCCGTCTCAAAATGAAAAAATAAAAAAGGTCTGGAATAAAGCTCTGTGCTACAGCTAGTGTGACAGCAGTTGGATTTATCCCCTTCCTATCTGAAAAATAATGGAAAACCAAGCCACTCGTGAGAGAGAGAGGCACAAGGAGGATGGATTAGGTCTAATACTCCCATTTTTCTTGTTTGGAATATTTTACAGGTGTGTGTGTGTGTGTGTGTGTGTGTGTGTGTGTGTTTCTCCCACCTTTGTTCTACTGCTTTGACTTGGGATTTTACTTTTATTTTTGGTATTGTGTTGTTTTAACTTTCTTGTCAATTTCTTTGTATCAATTCTGTTTCTCTTTTTCTTATAGAAAAGAAAATTAAATTCACAATATTTTATTTTCCTGTTAATACTAACTTAACTTCAATCTCATAAAGATACTATGCCTTTAGAGTTCTATTCCCCATTGTATGTTCTCATTTTTCTTCCTTTATTTTTCTGTGGTGCTAGGATTGAACCCAGGTTGCTGTAGAGCTGAACTACAACCCTAGCCTTTTTTCCAGTTTTGTTTTGAGTGTGACACAGTGGTAGAGTATTTGTCTAGCATGCTTGAGGCCTGGCTTCAATCCTCACTATCATGAAACAAACATACTCTGTGTACCTGATGTGACATGCCATGTCCATTGTTTTAAGGCTGGTATCCTATTGAAGAGGGTTTAAAAAGGGTCATGTAAGTCATGTAAACATGCTCCCAAAACTTCAAGTATCCTGTATTTGTGATGTTGAAGGCTAAGCTTACTTTGAATGTCCTCATATGAGCAAAAAATCAAAGTGGTCATTGTGATGAATATTTGTCCCATCCCAATGTTTCTTTCCTATTTTATATAACCTTATTCCTTCCCTACTATTCCACCAACCATTTACAGTGTTGGTTATCAGATGTATGTGAGCTGGTTTATCTGTATTTCCTCATTTTTTTATGACTGAGCATTTTTTTATTTGTCTCTATTTGTATATTTTGAATTTTGGTAAGACTAAAAATCTTCTGTACTATGCAGTTCATAATCTCATGTACTCCTCATATTTTTATGGATCAGCAGTTAATCCATTTTTGGTGTTATTAATATGAATAAGTGTGAGACAGAGCTCTGCATTATAAAAATGTTGGTGAACAAATAATATTTTTTCCTTTGGATGCTACTGGCAATCCTCAGTCTTTTCCTTTCGGTTTCTATACTTTCAGCATCTTCAGTTTAAGATAGTCCTAAGGAAGTAGGAGACACAAAACAGGAAAGAGGTATAGGAAAACCATGGCACACATTAACAAAACATGACTTGTAGATTCTTAATGGATCATTGGAACAGAATTCCTACCCAGATTTTGGGATCCGAGAAGAGCTGGCCAAGCAAATTCTTAGCCCCATAAGCTAAATCAATGCAAGTCATAATTTGGAAAACTTACATGAACACATATTTTTGTTTATAATACAGAAAATACAAAGATTGTTTGAAAATATCTCATGTCATTTCTTCACATAGGATATTGTTGACCTTGTCAGATTCATTTCAGTGTGGTGTGAATTTATTATATTACTTTTATGAAAAAATCAAGAACTGTGACGCAACTTTGGAAATAGGTACCATTAACATGTTCAGTAATTATTCAGAATTGGAACTCTGCCAGTTTTTGATCATGGTGCTAGGTATGAAAGTATGGAAAATTGGGAAGATTGGATATTTTAAAGGTGAGACGAATAGTTTGTAGAGATTTTGAATATTCCATGAGAAGAGTGAAGGATGGCACTTCAATTTGTTCTGATTTATTTTTTGGCAGTGACATTAGAGGTTTTTAGTTGTGATTTACTATATATGGTATTCCAATCTAACTGGCAGGAGGTGATCACCCCAGGTGCAGGAGAAAGGACTTGGTTCAATTATGTCCCATATGTGGCACCTCATAGCATTAGTAGGCACTTTGTAGCCATTTGGGATGTGAGCCAATATTTTGATTTGGGAATTTCTGATGATTTTTCTGGATTATTTTTTACGCTTCACAAAGTTTACTTTATTGGGATTGCCCTAATGTACAGTGAACTGGGTTTGCATCTATCTCTCTTCTATCAATATCAATTGGTTATTGAAAATATTTGTTGCTTGAGATTAGAACATTTTCTTAGAGAAAATAAGGGAATGTATAACAGTGTTGAAAAATAAAATAGCAAATTCTCTGTCAGCTATGAAGTTATTGTATTTCAAAAGTTGCATGAACTGGAAACATTTCAAACATCCTGCAAATCAATGAAGCTATACAAAGAAGTAGAAAATCATAACCAGATAATGGCTGGGAGAGGAATTTGTTTGAAAAGCAGTACCACTGTTTAGAGTAAGCCCATGTGATGCAGAACAAGCGTGGTCCGGAAGAGGATCCTTAGGGGTCTAAATATGAGAAAGGGAGCATCTGCCTTTTGTCTCATCATTTTAAACCAAACTGCTAACTGACAAATTATGCTCAAAGCATATTTTCTTAATGTCCAATTATGTTGGAAGGGAAAATGAGAGCATGTGTTTAGAGGTACCAATTTTGTTATGCATAGTTACAATTTTAAACCTCCTAAGTGTGGATCAAAGATTTTTCTAGATGTTAACCTAAATTCATTCTGGTTTGGAGATGGGTTTCAGGAGTGATCAAATATCCAAAGGCTTCCAGACACTCTTGACTGTGAGACTCTAAGACCCTAGCTAATTAAGTCACATAGTCTAAAAAGAATTTTGTCATTTTTAAACACATACAGGAAAGCTTTGGGGACTATGTCTTGCATTACAATTATCCTCAATTGATGCAGGAGAAAAAATGTTGACTAGAGTTGTTCTATATGTTTGTTAGGATCACATCTATAATGTACTGTCCAGTTTTGACAAAGTTTTGCTTCTGTTTATGGCTTTTAAATGCAACACAATTATGAATAATCTTACAGAACATGGAAGCATGAATGAGAGTTAATGGGGCCACTTGGGAAAAAAATAAAGAGGCTGTGGGAAAGTGAGCAGGACACCTGGGGCTCTCCTAGGTTGCAAAGAGGTTTCTGGGAGACTGAAAAGCCAGTGTTCACATGGACAGAAGGTTTTGAGCTGCTTCTGGCAAGAGTTGGGAGTTTGGAATTTTAACTATACATAACCTGCACAATAACCTCCATGATTCAGCCCAGGATGGATTGCTGTTGTTTTTACTCCAGGTCCATGAGAAAGTCTGTTATAATGCTGAAACAAAGCTTCAGTATAAAATATTTGAGAATAATTTCTTTTATTTTGAAATCAAGTCTAAAAAAATATCCAGACTATGACTCGAAGAGAAACAGCATCTGTTGCCAGGAGATGACATGATTTCCCTGTCCAAGGGCATCATTCTGTTTTAGGTCACCAGGAGGCCCAGATGCAATATGACAACAGTGCCACTGCACAGCCTTCTTGCCTCCAGCAGTCTCCAGAGGGAAAATCTGGCTACTTTCCTGTGGAGAAATGAGGACTTCCCAATGAAGAGAATGGCTCATGTGACTCTGTTCACAGGCATTAGAATGGAACCAAGTTGTGCTTCACTGGTTCAAGAGGCCAGAGGAAGTGGACCTTCTTCCAGCTTCAGTCAAACCATCTATAGTCATCCTGCTTCATCTGTGCAGCATTTTGAGAGGGCCATGATCCCAA
Organism: Marmota monax; assembly: GCF_021218885.2. Classification (NCBI taxonomy): domain Eukaryota; kingdom Metazoa; phylum Chordata; class Mammalia; order Rodentia; family Sciuridae; genus Marmota; species Marmota monax. The sequence goes on along the minus strand of NW_026694371.1, from coordinate 1,156,397 downwards.
CAGAGGAAAGCCAGCAAAGCATGCACTGGCCTTTGCCCTATATTGACAGTGTGCAGGGAAAGATGCAGCAGAACAGGACCAGCAGATCTCTGGTCTGTGTGAAGGACAGCAGCAGAATGACTGGGTTTATTATAATCCACCACTGCAACAGCCCCAGAATTACCAAGAGAACTGCCAGTTCAGGGCCCACTTCCAATATCTCAGAAGCTGGATGACTTAGGGCAGCAGTTGCCCTCCTTTCAAAAGGGCACTATGCAGGTTGTCAAAAGAATGGAGAAAACTCAAGTCCTCAGATTCAATGTGCATCTCCTCTGCAAATGGACACGAGTTTTCTTCCAGAGCCTTTTCTGTTAGATGGTCAGCCATTTGCTAGAGAGCAGCCCAGGTCCCCAGATCTGCAGGTCTGGGATGAGGGGTATGAGCTATTTTGTGACTTGCCTTTGCCCTGTGTTGATTGTGTGCAGGGAAAGATGCAGCAGCTGCAGGACATGGAGCTCTCTGATCTCCCAGTTCAGGACCCACTTCTAATGTCTCAGAAGCAGGACGACTTTGGGCAGAAGGTTTCCTCCCTTCAACAAGATCAAGATGCAGGTTGTCAAAAGAATGGAGAAGACTCAAGTCCTCAGATTCAGTGTGCATCTCCTCCACAAATGGAGATGAGTTTTGTTCCAGTCTCTCCTGTGTTACATGGACAGCAAGGGGCTAGAAGTAGCCCAGTTCCCCAACTGAGCAGGTCTGGGTGAGGGTTATGAAAAATTTGATGACTTGGCTGAAATTTTACCTGAAGTACTTGGCATTCAGTTTTAGAGAGCTATAGTCAGAAGTCATCCTATAGTCATCCACTCAGGGTCAGAGCTAGGACTCTCTTGAAAGTGCACATAAAGGTGGTCAGTGAAGAAAACTTCCATGAAAACAACAACAAAAACAAAGGAAAACAATTTAAAAAAAAATCACAAATGCCATTCAAAATTTTTAAAAAATATAGAACAATTAAACAACTCCCCCTATCCTTTATACAGCCCCCTTTATCCCAGCTGACACCCCCTTCCTCACAGCTTCCTGAAGTCTTGGTGTTTTCTGGAGGGGTAGCAGTACCCACCAGTGGTAGATCCCTGACTGTGCCTCTTCTAGTGCTCTGGAGAAAGTTGGACTCATGCAGCCATTACCACAGCAACAGGCACAAAGACAGCACTTGCCAGATTCAAACCAATGTGTACTCTAGCTAGATCCATCTTGCACAGCCCTGTGTCACAAATTATCTCCACCTTGGAGATAAGATCCTCTAAAGTGCCTTTGTTTGGAAGGGTCTGCAGGCTGCTGCTCTCCCTGAACCAGAACAGCATCTTCAGGATATTATAGCCTGGGAGGACAGCCTGGGTCCTCTGAAATTTGACAGTGTCATTGGTATCACAATGGATTTTCATGTGTGTCCACCCTCACCAACAAACCAACAAACCAAGCCAGGACATTATGAAGGAAGATATCTCAGCCAGGATTGTTGGACAAGAATTTACAAGAGTCCACTGGAATTCAGCCTTTTAGGACAGACTTCTGCAGGGATGTGTGTCCAGAAACTGTCTGTTTAACTTTGGACTCACATCTCCCTTGTTCTTTACCACAGTTGCCAATTCTTATTTTTGGAAATATGTGTTGTAGCTCTTTTTACTTTTACCTTTAAAAATATCCCCCAGCCCTCAACTCCCACTGTGCTCACAGTGAATGTGCCTGGGGTGTCCTGTGTCAGGCATGTGCCTGTTGCTGTGTCATTCCATTCCCAATTCACATTCTTGGCAGAATCTTTCCCTGACCAAAATTTATTTGGATACCTCCACCCTCCTAAATGGGCTACCTTTTGTGTTAGATGGACATTAAGTTGCTAGAGAGCAGCCTACATCCCCACTGAAATAGAACTTAAACTGAAGCCACAGGTTCAGCTACTGCAACTTCAAGAAGTCATGGAAGCTCCTGCTGAGAGCCCCCATTTGTGAATCCAGAGTGTTCACCTGGGCATTTAGGTTGGGTGCAACATGCTCTCATTTTATCTTCCCAAAATAATTGTACACAGAAAGATGGGGTACAAGTATCTATAATTTTCAGTGATAACAGACCCAGGTAGCAGATAGGTTACAAAATGATTAAAGCAAGAGGCAGGTGCTCCCTATCTCACATTCAGACCTTCTGGGATCCTCTCCCCAACCATGCTCCCTGCTGATCACATGGACCTAAGCACATGTACCTCATTTCAGTTCATATTTCCCTCCAGTCATTATCTTGTTCAGATATTCTACTTATTTATATAATATCACTGCTTTTCAGGAACTTTGAAATATTACTAATTCATGAAAATTTATAAAAAAATAACTTCATGCGTACATAGAATTTGCTATTCATTTATTTTCCAATGCTGTTCTTATATTCCATTTCCTCTAAGAAAATGTTCTACTATCAAGAAACCAAAACATTCAATGAACCATAGATAATGACACTATATATATATATATATATATATATATATATGGGAACCTACTTCAGTGTATTCTAGGACAATCCTAGTATAGTAAAATTATGTGCAACTATAACAGTAATTTACAAAAATAACCATATAAGAAATTCCCCAAACAAAATATTGGCTCACATAACAAATGGCTAAGTACCTACTAATATTGGGAGGTGCCCTAAGTGAGACACAAACAAAATAATTGCTTTCCCCTGGCATAAAACTGTTCAGGACAAAATTTTAGAGGCATCCTTAACTCTTCTCATTGAGCACTCAACATCTCTGCAAAGTACCTTTAAAATATTCAATCTTCCTAATTCTGTAGAATTCCACATGTAGCACCCTGATCAAAACCTGCACAGTTTCTATCCAGGATAATTACAAGAGCATCTTAATTGGTGCCTACTCCCAAACATGCCTCACAATAGTTGATTTTTCCATAAAATTCATATTATATAATCATATCCACACTAAAATGAATACACACTAAAATGAATACATCACAATTATGAACACTGTCCTATGTGAAGAAATGGCATGAAAGTTTTTCAAAAATTCTTTGCAATTCTTTTATCATCTACACAAAGATAAGTTCATGTAATTTTTGGACTTTTGACTTACCTTGATTTCAAATACGTGGCAATGCATTTGTTTGGTCAGTTCCTCCCTGACGGAAAAATCCAGGTACCTATTCTGTTCAAATGACAGATTAACAATCTCCAAATCTTGTTTTATAAATGTGTGCCAGTTTTCCTTTTCCACTTTCCTGTTTTGCTTCTCCTACTTCCTCATGACAATTTTCAACTGAAGATGTTGAAAAAAAATATGGTAACAGAAAGAAAAGAATTGAGGAACAAGAGAGGTATCCAGAGAAAGAAAAAAATTTTTGTTGACCAAGATTTTTAAAAGGTGGAGCTGTGCTTCACACCTTATTCATTAAAAAAAGGGGGGGGGATGATTTAAGGTCCTAACTTTAAAAATATGAAGATAACATGAGATTATATTCTACAGGGTAGGAAAGGATTTTAGTCTAACAAAAATTTAAATATAGAAAGAAGACAAATGCAAAATGCTCAGTCAGAATAGTAATTGAGAAAGTACCACAACCAGCTCACATCAATCTCATACCCCACAGTTTAAGTTGTTGGTGGAGGAGTAGGGGAGGAATAAGATTAAATAAAATAGTTAACAAACATTGGTATGGGACAAGTATTGATTTTTATGACCACTTTGAACGTCATAATACAGAGAAAAAACCCAAAGTGAGCTTACAGTTTAAATTAGCAATGAAATAAATAATACTTAAGGTTTTTGGAGCATGTTTACTTGACCCTCTTCTAACCCCTCTCTAATGGGATGCCAAGAGTTTGTATGGAGGGATGGTTTGTTTAGTGGTAGTGAGGATTGAAGACAGGGCCTAGGGTATGCTAGGCAAACACTCTTCTTCTGGTTAACACTCAAAATAGAAAAAGCAAAAAGGCTAGACATGTAGTTCAGTGGTAGAGCATCCTTGCATTCAATCTCAGCACAACAACAAAATAAAGAACGAAAAGTGAGAACATAAAGTGTGGGATACCACTGCAAAGGAATAGAGATTTTATGAGATTGAAGTTAGTATTAACATGAAAATATTTTACATTTGATGTTCTTTATGGTAAGAAGAAAGAAAGAAAAAGAGCTACACAATTGACACAAAAGGAAATGACATGGAAGTCAAAATATGTCAATACCAAAGAGAAAACCCAAGTCAAAGCAGTAGAACAAAGGAGGGAGAAAAACACACACACACACACACACACACACACACACACACACACAGAGCTGTAATATATACGAACAAGAAAAATGGCAGTAGTAATAGTCCTTCCTCCTCCTCCTCCCTCCATTGTCTTGGTCTTTCAGAAGGGTATGGAATAAACCCAGCAACTGTCCCACTGGCTTTACCACAGAGCTTCATCCCAGTTCTTTTTATTTTCATTTTGAGAGAGTGTCCTTCCTACACAATGGCCTCAACTTGAGGACCTCCTGCCTTAGGCTCCAGGAGTCACTACAATGACATGCATTGCATCCCTGTGCACTGCTACTAGTGCATTGTTCATTGTACAAAGTAATGGGATTCTGAAGTGAAAAGCTCAAACATGTATGAAAATGTTTGATTAATAGGCCCTCCCTGTTTCTGTTCTCCCCTCCTCTCTGGGTGAACTAATCCACTTGGAAGGCATCCATTCTTCCATAGAAAACAAAAATGGAACATTTATTTCTGATTCAAAAGAAAAAATACGCAGGATTTTACAAATGGTGCTGGAAAACTGGGTATCCACATGAAAGCATCAAGTTGGACCTTTCACCCCATAGGGAAAAATTAACTCAAAATTGAAAAAAATAAAGCTAGGAAAACATTAAACCTTCTGAAAAAAAAAAAAAAAAACACTTGGGGGAAAGATTCGTGACATTGAATTTGGCAATGATTTCTTAGATATGTCACCAAAAGCACATACACAAAAAATCTGGACTACATTTAAATAAAGAACTGTGGCATGAAAGGACACATGAAGAAAAGACAAGGACAATCTGTGGAATAGGAGAATCCCTTTGGAAGTCACATCTGACAAAGTATTGATATCAAGAGAAAGAGAACAACAACTTACACAGAACTCCATTTTAAAGTGGGCAAAGGATTGGAATATACATTTCTCTGAAGAAGATAAACAAATTTTCATTAAGCACGTGAAAAGATGGTCAATATTACAAATCATTAGGGAAACCAAATTCACATCCACAGAAAAATAACCCCTCACTCCCGTGAGGACAGCTACCATCTCCAAAACAAATAACCTAAACAAAACAGCTGCAGAGGAAGAGCAGAGGAACTGGAACCCTTGATGCACTGTTGGTAGGAAGATAAAATGGTGTAGTTATTGTGACAAAAAATATGGTTCGTGCTCACACACAAAAAAGGACTATGCTATCCAGCAGTATCATTTGTATGAGGTACCTAGATTAGTCAAAGTCATATAGACATACAATGATAGTCCTCAGGGGCTGGGGAGGGGGCATTGAGGCAGAGCAATGAATCAGTTCTATAAGATGAAAAGAGCTCTGTGGACAGTTGCTGGTAATTGTTATAGGACAGTGTCCTGTAGGTGATGCCACTAATGGGTACATTTAAAAATGGTGGTGAGGGTAAATTGTACATGATGTTTTATTAAAATTAAAAAAAAAAAACAAAAACAAGGAAATTGTCTCAAAAGAGAAGACCTGAATCTATACACTTCAGACAAACCTAGTTCACCTTTACACCAAAGCCACTTATGTGATAACTGATCCACTCCACAGAACAGAGTTAATTCACTCTGCGGATGGAGCCTCCCTGGCCTTAAAGACCACATCTCACAATGCTGTTCCATTGAGCAAATAAAGTTTTTCACACAGGAACTTCAAGGGGTTCATCATAGACTTCATTCCATTTGGACTGAGCCCAGAGCTATTTTACTCTTAGTCATGCACCAAGTAACAATGCTGTGGTGAAGGATGGATTGGATATATGGTGGTGATGCCACAGAGCATATCAGCAAGTGAAGGTTGACATCAGAGTTATATTAGTTTATGTATGTGCAGTCTATGATGTCCACACAACAAAAATCTCCTCATACATTTCTCAGAAACAACCCTCACCATAAGCAATGCCTGATTGGAATTGCTTCTTTTTCTTTTTGGACATAATTTTTAATATGACAAATACAGTTGTCCCTAAAATACAGGCATTCTGTGTTCTGTCTTATGGAGCAAAGTACAATTTCCTTTACAAAAACAATTTGAACACAGGATTTAGTCATGACAGTGAACTCTGCAGAGTACATTTGAAGCTTCTCCCTCTCTAGGATGGGCTGTTGAGAAGAGTAAAGGAAGCAATGCTTTTAATAATGGGACCCAGGAGACAGAAAGTTTCCCCAACATTTAATATGCAGGACCACTTTTCAATCTCTTGTCCTAGAGAACCGTCAAAGATGAGCAGCAGGAAGAAGTAGCCATGAGACTGCAAGTTCCCCATGTTTGGAAACAACACCTATGTGGGGATTTAAAATTAAAAAACAAAACAAAACGCTATTCACAGCAAAATCACACTTGGTGTGTTCAGATGAGCACCAACAAGATTCTAGGGAAGTTTCTGGTCTGTTTTATCCTACACCCTATCCCATAACTCCTATAAAAAGTCTCAGATTTTCTGAAAAACAAAAGTGCTTGCTTCAAAATATTTGAAAGACTTGAGATTTTTCAAAAGAAAGCTCAGGAGAAGGAGGAGGAATAAAAGAGATAGTCCTTTGAATCACTCTAGCCCCATGGTTAGAAGCAGGACTCTGCCACCTGCTGACCAGAGATCCATTGCAGATTCACATCCCACAGTGACTGCCATTGAGTTATCACTGTGTGGGGGGCCCTTAGATGCATGTTTTTCCTTCTATGTCCATGTGGCCAGTGGACTCCTGGGTCTACTCTGTACAGCTGGGGAGGAAGGTCGTGTATAAGTTGCAAGACAGCTACAGCTGACCCTATAAACTTCTCCTCTGAACTAGGGCTCATCTAAAAAAAAGAAATAGAGCCAGAATCAAGACTTTTGTAAGTGCGCTTCCTCAAAAAACTCACGTGCCAAAATCTCTTCCATTATCCTAGGTTTCAAAAGTTCCAATTTATTTCTGAATTTTACAGTAGATTAAAAAAAAATGTGTACTTAAGAAACAATCCCCAGGGCCACTCATAAAATTCTTGCAATGTAGTTTCTCAGCCCTCCCTGCCTTGGGATTCTGGAAATGGAATCCTTAACCTGGGCTTGCTAGGCAACACTGCGCCATTAAGCTATACCCATGTGTTTCTTTACTTTTTATTTTTTTGATGGGAAAGTAGCCAGATGGAACCCAGGACCTCCGACTGCCTCACACTTGCAGGCCTAAAGTGCTGAGCAAGCACTCTACTATTGAACCACCCCCCAGCCTATTCTGCTGATTTTTATTTATTTGTATTTTTTCGCAGCCTTTTACTGCCTTCACCCACATTAAATTTTAAAACACCTGGATTGGCCATGAAGCCAGGATCCTCCTGCCACAGCCTCTGTGGTGTCTGGATCACAGGTGCCTATCATGGCAACCAGCCAACTTTTTAACTCAGAGGAAAGGAGAAAAAGAACATAAACTTATCCCTCCACCTTAACACCAAGCCATTCCTGGCTATTTTATTTTATTTGATCCACATCTCCTTGGCATTTCCCTTCATTGATTTAATGGGAATCCCAAACATAGTTGCCCTGAAAATACTTCCGTATCTCTAAGAAACCCCTTTTATGTAATGTGACCAGGAGCTAGTTGTTAAATATAAAAGGCTTTGGAGTAGCCATGCTCCCCAGTTCCACTGTGCAGCAGCCATAGACAATTCTATCAGTAACAAGGACTATCCCTGGCCCCCAAACCCGCCCATTATAAAATGGGGCTTGGGATAGAGCTCAGTTGGTAGAGTGCTCCTCTTACAAAAGGCCTTGGGTTGAATCCCTAGCCCAGAACAAAAAAAAGGAGGAAGCTGGAGAGGGAAGACTGGGGGGACTGGGGGAGACAGGGGAGAGACAGGGGGGAGAAGGAGAGACAGGCAGGGAGAGACAGGGAGGGAGTGATAGGGGGAGAGACTGGGGGAAGAGAGGAGGGGGAGAGATGGGGGAGAGAAGGGCATCTGGGATAGCCAGGAGGGCAGAGATGGGGGAAGAGACAGAGGGGAAGAGATGGGGGAAGAGATGGGGGGAGGGGGAAGAGATGGGGGGAGGGGGAAGAGATGGGGGGAGGGGGAAGAGATGGGGGAGGGGGAAGAGATGGGGGAGGGGAAGAGATGGGGGGAGGGGAAGAGATGGGGGGAGGGGAAGAGATGGGGGGAGGGGGAAGAGATGGGGGGGGGGGAAGAGATGGGGGAGGGGGAAGAGATGGGGGAGGGGGAAGAGATGGGGGAGGGGAGGGATGGGGGAGGGGGAGAGATGGGGGAGGGGGAGAGATGGGGGAGGGGGAGAGATGGGGGAGGGGGGAGAGACGGGGGAGGGGGGAGAGACAGGGAGAGACAGGGGAGAGATGGGTGGGGGAGATGGTGGGAGGGGAGGGGAGACAGGTGGGAGATGATGGAGACAGGAAGGAGACAGTGGGATAGAGACAGGGCGCTGGGGAGAAGGGGTGTGGGGGAGAAGGGGGGCAGGGGAGAAGGGATAAGGGGGAGAAGGGGGGCAAGGAAAAGGGGGAGAAGGGGGACAAAGGGGACAAGGGGGACAAGGGGGACAATGGTGACAAGGGGGACAAGGGGGACAAGGGAGAAGGGGGAAAAGGGGGAGAAGGGAGGAGAAGGGGAAGAAGAAGAAGGCAGCTGAAACACCCCCACTCCCCAACATTAGTTCATGCAGTCCACAGCCTGCCAGGAAAAAACACATCTTAATCCTCCACCAAAGAACCTCACCTTTAGAAGTCATGTTGAATCTCCGCTCCTCGGGCTTTCTCAGTGGTAAAATGAGCAACTCCGGAGCAGCATCTGTTAATATAGCCCACCTAAGGCACACCCTCAGATGGCCTGGCCCCTGACGGACACAACCAGCCCACCCAATAGAGGCATGGCCAGCAGAATTGGTCCCGCCCTAGCCTGCAACCCACCCTAGACACATCTGATTATGTTTAACCTAACACCTACCTCAGCAAATCCTAGTTTCCATTCATTGAGCACCCACTGAAACTAATCATATTTAATCCCTACCACATCCATATAAGCTAGGGTAGTATTTTTAGTACTTATTTTTTTAGTTTCAGGTGGACACAATATCTTTATTTTTATGCAGTGCTGATGATCAAACCCTGTGCCTCATTCATGGTAGTGCTCTACCTCTGAACCACAACCCCAGCACCCCCTGATACCCCCTATCCGCCTCCCCCCCCCATAATAGGGTACTATTTTTTCCCCACCGGGACTTGAGTTCAATGGAACACATACGTTTAAGCTATAGTATGCCCCTGATCTTGAACCTAAACCCTTGTGCTCCTCTATCACACTCTAATCATTCTTGACTCAAAGATGAGTTGCAACACTTGATAGGGTATTGATTATGGAGTTCTGAGCTTAGAAGCAAAAGAGGCCACAGATTGAAATTGAATAAGGACATAGGAACAATAGGAACATTATAAGACATAACACTTATGTTTTATGATCTTTAGATCAGTGGTCAAAAAAATAATCACAATAGATACATATTTTTTCTTGTCAGTACTGTGGATAGAACTCAGAGGCACTCTACCACTGAGCCACATCCCTCAGGATTTTTTTTGAGTCAGAGTTCTGCTGATTTGCTGAACCTGCCATCCAATTTGCAATCCTCCTGCTTCAGCCTCAAAATTACAGGTACGGAATTACAAGTATGCACCACAGAGTCTGCTTAATTCATCTTGTTCTTCATAGAGTCCTGTGATACAGAGCAAAAAATCTTCATTTTACAAATGGGGAAACTGCAGGCCTCTGAATTTTCTTCACAGCTCTGGGACTTAATAGTTTCCCACATGTGGGGAGAAGGTAATAATACTTGGAAGATTTTTTTTTGTACTTCAGGTGTAGAGAATGCAACCCATGATTGACAGTTGTTTCTCATTCTTCTGAATCAGAGTAATATGCCTGTCCCTCTTTCTGTTGAAACAATTGACTTTTTTTTTCTTTTTTCATCCTGTGGATTGAACCTCCAAATGTTTGAAGGCTAATTCTGCAGCTGGAACTGCTTTTTCCCACATTATCTCCTAGCAGCCCTATGGGGATATACATGATTATATTGAAGAGTCCTGAAGCTTAAAGTGATTAACTAAATTACCTGATGCCAAACTCTGAGGAGACTGACTACAACAAGATAAATCAGAGAAAAATAACGTTTGCCAGGCATGGTGGTGCAACCTGTAATCCCAGAGGGCTCTGAGGCAGAAGAATCATAAGTTCAAAGCCAACTTCCATAATGTAGCAGAGTCCTAAGCAATGTAGTGACACCCTATCACTAAATAAAATATAAAAGGGAGCTGGATTTGTGTCTCAGTGGTTGAATGCTTCTGGGTTCAACTCCTAGTACCTAAATAAATAAATAAAATAAGTTTGCAACTGGGCAAGTTAATGGCAGCACTACAGAAGGTAAATTTGAAAGGGCAGGGGACAGGAATGTAGTTTTCTAACTTGATCCCAGGATAGATGGTGTCTCTGCATCTAAAATAAAAAAAGGCCCAAGGAACAGATTGATGGGCAAGTAAATTCATGGAGGTCATTTCCTTGGGTATGACTGCAGATGGGTCCTGTACTTTCTGCTTGGGCAACTCAACCTGTCATTTGAGACAATAAAGGTGATTTAGGGTATGTGGTAGAATATTTTAGGAAAGAGAAGGCTTTAGTAAGATTAGCAAATGAGGGAGTAGAGCAAACCAAAATTGGGTTGAGCCACCAGCAGCTCCAAAAGCCATTTGCATTATTCTAGGATTCCACTCCCCCTAGCCACAGGCTCCTCTGCTGATGGCCTCCTTCACTCTTGGACTCTAGCAGGTCTGATTCTAAAATCTAAGTCTCATGTTTTCTTTTTGGACCCTCTGCATGGATCATGACTTTCCCACCATGTGAAATATAGCCATGTGCCCCAGCTCTGAGATCACCACCAAGGACTTCAGTGAGAAAAAAGTAATTGTGGCAGAGTCAGAATGGAAGCGCCCCTGCTAATGGTAATGCTAATGAGGATGATGAGGAACAGGAGGCCAGGCAGACAATGAAGTAGGTGAAGGAGGGCAGGAAGGTGTGGTGAGGAAGGGGACGGAGATGTCAAGGAGGAGGCTGTGGTACCTATGGCAAACAGGCAGCTGAAGGTGATGTGGATGGCAATGTTGATACCAATGCCAAGACAGCAAGGAAAGACAAACTAAGCCAGGCATGGTGGCACAGGACTGTAATCCCAGCAACACAGACAGGCAGCTGAGGCAGGAGGATCACAAATTGGAGCCTCAGCCTCAGCATTTTAGCTAGACGCAGTAGAATAGTGAGACCCTGCCTCAAAATAGAAAACGAATAGAACCAGGGATGCAGCTCAGTGGTAAACACCACCAGTGGGATCAGTGCCCAGCACCAAAGAAAAAGAAAAAGAAAACACGGAGAGAAACAATGAAAAGTTAAGATGTTTTTAAATGTCATGTGACCTAGTCATCCTTTACTTCCTAACTCAATCTCAACTGGTCATTTTCCAGAAGAAAGTCCCCCTGCCCACTTTGGTCAGCACCATTGACAGATGACCTGAGCTCTCCCTCCACTCAACCAAACCTCAATGTGAATTTGCAACACAGAGTGTTTCTTTGTTTTTTCTTCTTCAAAGTACTTTAAAAAAGAAAGTCTTCATTTTTTCACTTTAATTTCATATTTTTGTACATTTTCATAGTGGTCAAGCATTTTTAATCATCATAGAAAACCAAACCAGCCTTTGAAGATTTCTGACCTTATTTTGGTGTGACCATGTTCATTATAAACTCAATGAAGATAGAAAAGTAAAGAAGGAAAAAAATGAAGTAAAAAAAAATGGAAACAGTGGTTGCAGTGCCACAAACATAGCACCCTGCACCTTAGGTGACTGAGGCAGAGCATCCAAAGTTTGCCTGGCAACGGAGTCAGACCCTGACCCAGATAAAAAATCAAGGTCTCAGGATGTAATTCAGTTTTAGTGGCCCCTGATTCACGTGTCAGGAGCAAAAAGGGTGGAGGTGTCTTATTCCCACCATTCCAGTAATTTTTGTGTCCATGTACTTAGCTAGACTATTAATACATGGTTTGCAAGAGATAATCTTAAAGGTCAAAGATAACAGCTTTCTTTTTTTATTGTCTATAAAGTTGCTATTTTAAAAATGTGGTTGGCCCATTGGTGTCCAAAATTTTATTTTGCTGAATTCTTCTAACAATCAAATGAAAAGTTGGCCTTAGATTGATTTTACTTGTTTCCCAATAATTCAAAGTTCCCATCAGCTCTGTTTCCTTCTTTTCTCAGGACCCTGGATTCACACCAGTTGCCCTTTCCTCCCATCCTCCATCAAGCTGCTTCCCCAAACCAGTGGACAGACACCCTCACGGCCTTGTTCTCACTCTTTCCTCAGCTCCAGTCAGCCTCTCCTCAGAGCCCACTCCATGATCCACCCCAAGGAATCAGCTCCACATGGTCCAGTCTCATGGGTAATTGTCACAAGTTATCATACATTGGCCAATCTCTTTTATATTCGCTATCCTACTTCACATTCTTTATGTGAAGCTTGCCTTCAGAACATGTTTTCTGAGTCCTTCATTCTTGTTACCAATGCCCATGAGGAGCCGGGAGTGGTGGTACATGGCTGTAATCCCAGTGTCTTGAGAGATTGAGGCAGGAGGATATTGAGTTCAAAGTCAGCCTCAGCAGCTTAATGAGGCCCTAAGAAACTCAACAAGAACCTGACTCTGGGCTGGGATGTGGCTCAGTGGTAAGGTGACTCTGGGTTCAATTCCTGATACCCCAAAAATAAAAAACAATTTAAAAATTCCCACCATTCCAAGAGCTCAGCCAACACCAGGTCTTGAAGTTGGAGCCATGTGATGGTAGAGTTGTGAACAGCATAGTGCAGGCTCAGAAACATCAACATTCGGGTGAACATTTAAAAAGACATAATTCCTGCATGGCACAGGGGTGCACAGCTGAAATCACAGCTACTCAGGAGGCCAAAGCAGGAAGACCACAAGTTTAAGGCCATCTGGCAACTTAGCAAGACTCTCAGCAATTAATTAAAATCATGTCTCAAAATTTAAAAAGTAAAATAAAAAGTATTGGGGATATGGCTCAGTGATAAAGTGTCCCTGGCTTCAGTACTCAATAGAAAAACAAAACAAAGCAAAGTAGCATTTCTTTTCTCCATGTCCCAAAGAAATCATGTTCAATAAGCCTATTTAACATTTCTGTCAAAGTGTTAAAACCACACCCTGTATTTGAGTGAATTTGGAAAAGTGATCACTCAGCAAATTGGCTTCTAGGACATTGAGTTTTGTTGAGAAGACTTGATAACAATTGCCCAGTAACTAAATTTGTCCACATAAATTTTAGCTGCTTGCCTTATTCTCCCATATCACAGAATTTAGTTCACTCAATCATAATGATGCCAAGAAATCAGCTAACAATTATAAGTTTATACTTTTTTCCTCCTTAAATCTTTTTCCAAGGAGATATATATATATATATATATATATATATATATATATATATATATATATATATATATATATATAGTAAAACCTTATATTCTATAGGCAAAAAGCCTGCACAAAATTTAATTACCAACATCATTAATCATCATTATTTGAAGTTTTTTTTTCTTATTTCTTTATTTATTTAGTACTTGGGCTTGGACCCAGGGGTGTTTTGGGCTTTGCTACTAAGCCACATTCCAAGTCCTTTTTTTTTTCTTTTGAGGTGGGGTCTCACTAAAGATCTGTGACTGCCTACAACTTCTAATCCTTTCTCTGTTTTCCAAGTTCCTGGATTTTTAGGTGGAATTTGAAGATTTTTAGGCAAGTCAAATATTCTCTGGTGTTCCATTTGCCCCACAAATTCTTTATAACCTACTTATTATCCTGCCCCTTTAGATCATTCAATGTCCTGAAGACATTCCTGGTCACATACCCTGAATGCAGAACTCACAGGATAAGTGCAAAATAGACACTTGTCCCTTGTAAATCCCTATTATTGATTTTCCTGTCAGCTGAACTACACTGAACCAAACCTGAGAGCCCCCAGACTTCATCCGCCTTCTTCACTGTTGTAGCTCTGGCACTAAGCATCACCCCTGGCACTACAGGGGCCCTGAGAAATACTTCGTTGTATTTGAGGGAATGATGAAATTTCTCCTTCATTCCCCTCATATAGAGCTTTGTCACTCTTTCATTTCCCCTGCTTCCAATCTCACCTCCATCCAATGTGCAACAGTCATTTTCAATTCCCTGATGTAAAAACCCTTCCCTAACTTGCCTTGGCTGTAGGGTCACAACAGGTGGATACCCAGTGCCGTTTATGATTAGAACACTTCCTGCTTTTCCACCCTCATCTCACTTCACTGAATTTCACATTCATTTCTTCAACACAAAAAACTTCCCCAAATCCTGCTTTTGATTGTCTGGACATACAATGCTTGACAAAACAAAAAATACTGCTTTGGATTGTCTGGATATAAAGTGCTTGATTAATATTTAAAAAAAATGTTTAGATTGCTCCCACCCCAATATTATCCTCAGAAAGTGTGGAGGAAGGTGTTTACTACATCTTGGCACATGCCTATTCTACTCTGTAGTCATTTCCTCAGAACACAGAACACAGGGGTACTGTTTATCTCTGTACTCCCTGATACTGCATAGAAAATCTCTGCTTCGGGATGGGGAATAAGGTTTAAAGATTTTTTTTCCTCCCAAATGATAATGAGGTCAGGCATGGTGGGTACATGGCTATAATCCCTGCAATTCATGTAGCTGAGGCAGATGGATCACAAGTTTGAGGTCAGCCTCAGCAAATTAGTGAGATCCAAATAGTTCACTAATTGTCCCAGAAGAATTTAGCAGTTTGTCCATGTTTCTCCTTAATTTGAAAAATAAGTTTCATAAAACAAATTCTTGTTTTTTTGTGTGTTTGTTTGTTTTTTAAATTTTTATTGTTGGATTTTCAAAACATTACATAGTTCTTGACATATCATATTTCACACTTTGATTCAAGTGGGTTATGAACTCCCATTTTTATCCCATATACAGATTGCAGAATCACATCAGTCACACATCCACTGTTTTACATATGGCCATACTAGTGTCTGTTGTATTCTGCTGCCTTTCTTATCCTCTACTATTCCCCCTCCCATGAGTTCTATTAGTGAGTATTATTTCCCATTGATCAATTTGTTGGTTTTTGCCTGTCAAATACCAAAGGTTTTTAATTGTTACAGTTCTTTATAATGTGTCTTGATACCTCATAGACCAATCTTATAGGGGGAAAGAAATAGTTCTTGTTTTCCTTGTTTGGGTCATCAAGCTATTCAGAATGGAGAAAGTGTCCAGGGGTAAGCCCAGAGGAGACAACAATGCAGGATGCCTTGAGGGTTACAGAATTTAAGATCCATGTCCCATGTGAAAGGCAAGTTGGATGAAGAGAGGATGCCCTTCTGAACATCCGTTTGACTGTGGATTCTTCATGGATTGCCATAAACTACTCACATCTAACTAAAAACCTTATAGGATATCTGGATTCTTGATGTGTGCATGATAGGCTAGCAATAGATCTTTTGATTGAGAGCTCTACCCACTCTTTCTACCAATGTGCTTAGTTCAGAAGTTATAAAACTAAAACACAGCTCCCTATGGTCCTTAATCCCCAGACATTTTGTTTAAGTCATTTTGCTTATTAATGGAAACCCATCATCTTCACCACACCAACAACTGATGAGAACACATTTTATTAATAGGCTCAAATATATGTTCTTTATAAGATTTAAATAACCATAAGTGAATGGGAAGTTATACTCCACATATGTATAAAATGTCAACATACATTCTACTGTCATGTATTTAAAAAGAAAAAAAAATAATTATTTTTTAAAACCCACTATTTAACTTCTAATGTTTCAGTATTTAAGCTTTCTTAGAAATAACTCATGTTTTATATTTGTCACATAACTTAGACTGTACATAAAGAACTCAGTTATAAACACATATCTCAATCACATTAATCTAGTTTTTTTTTACTTTTAACAATTACTCCTAGATAACCCAGAATGACCAAAATTCCAGACAAGCATAGTCAGTATTTTTTAAGCTCTTTTATGTTTTTTTTTTTTTTAACATTCAGATGAGTTTAGGACTTAATCTCAGATATTTTCCTTCCAACTAAGACTGACTGAAATTATAAACCTCCAAATGACCATGAATTTTTAAAAACTATCTTTTTTATTTTTTTAGTGCATTATAGATATATTTAAAATTATCTTAAAGTTGTTTGCAAGAAAACTCTATGTTATATGTGCCAATCAAACATAATTTTAAGTTAGGTGCATAAATGAAAAGTAAATTTTTAATGTTTTATATTAGTGCACAAAATAGTGGGTTGGTTTTGAGATAATCATACAGTGTGGAATAAAATTTGCTTCATCGCAGTCCCCACTACTTCCTCATTCCCTGTTCTTCTCCCTCCCCCATTTTCTTTTTCTATTCTTCTGATGTTCCTTCTATTTATTGTATTGTTATATTTGTGCTTTAGAGGTATACATGCAAGTAAAATTCACTGTAGCATATTGAAATATGTACAGAGCATAATTTGGTAAATTTCACTCCATGGTTCTCCCCTTTTCCTGTCTCTCCTCCTAGTCCCAAGTCTGTACCTATACTCCATTAGGTCCTGTTTATTTTCATGGTGTCCCTCTCTCATTTTCCCCCCCTTACTTTGTTCTTTTCGAGAAATGACAGAAAACATTCAAAAAAAAAAAGAAAAAGAAAAAGAAAACATTCAGCCATTAACTTTATGAGCCTGGCTTATTTCACTTATCATGATGTTCTCCAGTTCCATCTACTTACTGGCAAATGCCACAATTTTATTCTTCTTAGTGGCTGAGTAAATTCCATGTGTCTATATACCACATTTTCTTTATCTGTTGATAGGCACCTGGGCTGGTTTCAGAACTTGACTATTGTGAATGGCACTGCTCTAAACATTGAGGCCCCTGTATCACTATAGTATGCTGATTTTAGTTCTTTATGGATAAATACAAAGACATGAAATAGCTGGATCATGTGGTCATTCCATTTCTAGTCTTTTGGGTATTCTCCATAGTGCTTTCCAGAGTAGATGTTCTAATATATAACCCATCAACAGTATATGAGTTTTCATTTTCTCCCCACTTCCTCCTCAGCATTTATTAATTTGTATTCCTGATGATTGCCCTTCTCAATGGATTGAGATGAAATTTCAATGTACTTTTTATTTGCATTTCTCTGATTGTTGAGAATATTGAACATTTTTTCTTGTATTTTTTGGCTATTTGTATTTTTTCTTTTGAGAAATGTCTGTTTAGTTATTTTGCCCATTTATTGATTAGGTTATTTGGGTTTTTTTAGTATTAAGTTTTTTTGAGTTCTTTATATACTGTTATTAATCCCTTATCAGATGAGTAGCTGGCAAATATTTTCTTACATTGTGTAGGCTCTTTCTTTATGCTTCTTTCCTTTGTTGGGAAGAAACTTTTTTAAATTTTGTTTTAATTGTTTATATGCGACATTTAATGCACTTTATGCATCATCATAGATGGAGTTTAATTTCTCCTATTTCTAGTTGTACATGTTGTAGAATCCCACACCATATTCTCTTTATCCATTCATCTGGTGAAAGGTACCTAGGTTGGTTCCAAGTTTAGCTATTGTGAGTTGAGCTGCTATAAACATTGGTGTGGATATGTCAATGTAATATGCTGATTTTAAGTCTTTGTTTATAAAACAAGGAGTGACATAAGTTGGTCAACTGATGGTTCCATTCCAAGTTTTCTGAGGTATCTCCATACCACTTTCCACAATGGTTGCACCAATTTTCATTCCCACAAGGAATGTCTGAGTATATCTTTTCCTTCACATTCTTGCCAATGTTTATTGTTTCTAGTGTACTTGATAATTGCCATTCTGACTGAGGTGAGATGAAATCTTAGAGACGCTTTGATTTGCATTTCTATAATTGCTAAAGATGTTGAATATTTTTTTCATGTATTTGTGATTGATTGTATTTCTTCTTATGTGAAGTGCCTGTTTAATTCCTTTGCCCATTTATTACTGGGTTATTAGTTATTTTTTGGTATTAAGTTTTTTGAGTTCTTTATGTATCCTGGAGATTATTACTCTATCTGCGGTTCATGTGGTAAAGATTTTGTCCCATTCTGTAGGCTCTCTCATTGTGTTATTGTTTCCTTTGCTGTGAGAAGCTTTTTTGTTTGAATCCATCCATTTGTTTATTTTATTTTATTTTGTGCTTTAGGGATATAGGTAAGAAAGTCATATCCTAGGCCAAAATGGTGAAGATTTGAACCTACTTTTTCTTCTTTTATACACAGGGTTTCTATTCTAGTACTTAAGTCTTTGATCCACTTTTTTTTATTGATTGTTCAAAACATTACAAAGCTCTTGACATATCATATTTCATACATTAGATTCAACTGGGTTATGAACTCTCATTTTTACCCCAAATACAGATTGCAGAATCACATTGGTTACACATCCACATTTTTACAAACTTTTATTCAGGGTGAGGAATAGGGGTTTAAATTAAGTTTATTTCGTTTCATGCAGCTTGATTACATGTATCCCCCTTCCCAAACTTTTGAGGTCATTGTGAATAAAATAGTTTTCCTGATTTCTTTCTTATCTGGTTTATTGTTCAAGTACAGAAAAGCTATTGATTTCACTATGCTGATCTTGTATTCTGCTGCTTTGCTAAATTTGTTTATCAGCTCCAGAGACTTCTGATGAAGTTTTGGAGTCTTGTGGATATAGGATCATGTCACAAGCAGCGATAATTTGACTTGTCTGTTTCCTATTTGGGTGTCTTAAATTTCCTTTACTAGCCTCAGTGCTATGACTAGAGTTTCAAGAACTCTATTAAATAAGAGTGATAAGCATACATCCTTGTCTTGTTCCTGATTTAGAGAAAATATTTTCAAAATTTTTTGATCCAGCTTGATGATGTTGCTTTGGGTTCATCATATACATCTTTTATAATGTTGAGGAGAATTACTTTTATCCCTAGTTTCTACAGAGTTTTTAACATATATGGGTGCTATATTTTGTCAAAGGCTTTTTCTGCCTTAATTCTTGTTCTTAATTCTATTCATGTGGTGAAATTCATTCATCCGTTTGTGTATGTTGAACCAAATTTGCATTTCTGGGATGAACTTCACTTGATTATGGTGTATTATTTTCTTGATGTGTTTTGGAATGTGATTTGTTCATATTTTATTAAGGATTTTGTGCTTATGTTGATCATGAATATTGGTCTGTAGTTTATTTCCTTGATGTATTTTTGTCATGTTTTGATATCAGTGTGATATTGGCTTTATATAAAAAATTTGACAGTGCTTCTTTTCTTCCTCTATCAAGGAATCGTTAGAGGAAGTTTGGCATTATTTCTTTGTTTTTTTTTGGGGGGGGGGTGGGTGGGAGGCCAGGGACTAAAGCCTGTGTGCTTAACCACTGAAAAATCACCAGTCATTTTCACCTTTTCTTGTGAGACAAGGTCTTGTTCAGTTGCATGCAGTCTTGTTATATTCCTGAGGTTGGCTCTGAACTTGTGATCCTCTTGCCTCAGCCTCCCAGCGGCTGGGATTATATGAGTGTAGTACTGCATCCAGTTTGAGTTTTGTTTTTCAGTAGAGGGGCACTAGTTCATCTTTAAGAATTTGAAGGTCTCAGCTGAGAATCCATCTGATCTTGAGCTTTCCTCTGTTGGAAGGCTTTTACTTGCTGCTTCTGTCTCACTGCGTGATATTGGTAGATTTAGGTTTTCTACATCTTCATGGTTCAATTTGAATAGATCATATGTGTGTAGAAATTTGTCAATATCTTATCGGTTTTCCTGTTTATTGGAGTATGCACTTTCAAAATAATTTCTAATGATGCCCTGGATTTCAGAAGTGTTTGTGATGACATCTTCTTCATTTTAAAGTTTGTTGATTTGGTTCTTCTCTCTCTTTTGGTTAGGGATACTCCAACTAATTTATCTTTTCAAAAAACCAACTCTGCACTTCAGCAAGCTTTGGTATCTTTTTTATTCTCAATTTCATTAATTTTGGCTTTGATCTTAATAATTTTCTGTCTTCTACTGATTTTGGAATGAGTTTGTTCTTCCTTTTCTGAGACTTTGAGGTGTAACATTATACTATTTATTTACAATCCTTCTATTTTTTTTTTTTTAATATAGGCACTCCATTTCATAAAATGGCCTGTTAGAAATGCCATCACACTGTCTCAGACATTTTTATAAGTTTTACCTCTGGTTTCATTTCCCTCTAAGAATTTGTTTTTCCAGGGTTTCTTCTTTGATTCCATTTATCATTCAAAAGCTTATAATTTAATCTCCAGATATTAAAATGATTTGTTTTTATTTCATTACTAATTTCTATTTTTTCATTATGAACAGAGAGGATGCAAGGAATTACCTCTGTATTTTTGTAATTGCTAAGATTTTTTTGGTTGTATAAAATATGGTCTATTTTTGAGTTTACATATGCAGCTGAGAAGAAAATAAATTTAGATAGTAATGTATGGGAAATTTTATAAATATCTCTTGTATTCATAAGATTAACATGAATTTTTTTAAGTTCTGAAAAGTCTTTACTTGTTTTGTGTCTGGATTACCTATGTTTGTGTAAGAGATGTATTGAAGTCACCCCTTATTACTGTACTAAACTCTATTTTATTCTTTATATTGAGTAGGTCTTGTTTGATGTATGTAGTTGCACAAATGTTTGGGGCATAAATATTTAAAACAATTACATCTCTTTGTTGAATGATTCCCTTAACTAGAATGAAGTGACTTTCTATGTCTCTTCTGACTAATTTTGGCTTAAAACCTATTCTGCCAGATGTGAAAGTAGCTTCTCTTGCTTTTTAAAAAATTCTTTCTTAAAAATATTGAAAATTTCCCACTGAGGTACCTGAAATTCTGTATTTACTTTCTATACCAAACTATCTTTCTGGACCTTACTGTGCCTCTTAGAAAGAGTCTGAACTAGGTAAGGTTCAGCCCAATGTTCTTTTGTGATTTTTGCCACTCCATCTGCTGGAGTCAATTCGAACTGCAGCCCGTTGAACCTGCTCTCAGCTTCTCTGCTTACCCACCAGTCAGTACAGAGGGACCAAAACTCTTCGTGCCTTTGGATCTTTGTTAGGTGTAAGTACTCTGGAGAGATTAAATCCTTGCACCCCTAGGGCAGAGTAGAAGTTAAGCTCACCTGGGCATCTAGGACTCTATTGCCTTCCGAGTTCTACTCAGGGTGGATTGACAGACCTCTGGGTGGATGGTGCAAGGCAGGGTTCCTGTAGCCCATCTACCGCCCAAATTTGAGTTTCCAAGTCTTCATCCCCAATGCAATTCTGCCCACCTGATCCATCTCCCCTTACCCTTTGCAGTTGATCATTGGTGCCACAGAGCTCTAAAGGAAATTGGATTGCGTTCTTCTGACCCTATTGTAATCACTCTTATTTTACCTGATGTACTCCTGCCTGCACAATTTCCCTGACCCTTTTCTGCTGGTCATTCATGTGTCAGTGGCCTTAAAGAGCAAACAGGATGCATTTTCTTCTGTATCTCTGTCCCAAATTCCCTTGGATCCACTATTCTCTGGGAATGCTTTGGGATTGTGATTTGATAGCTGTGCTGTAGGTCATAGAGTAAACACTTGCTGAGACAGATGAAAATATTTGTTAAGGACTCTCAGGTTCCCATAGAAACAAAACTCACTATAATCCCCTCAAGCTGGGTCTCCTTCTCACCTACAAAGTGAGAAACACAGAGCACTTTTTGTGTGTGAATTTTTCCATTGTGTTTCTCTTTCCCATTTGGTTTCCACTTCCTTTGTAGTGACATAGCACCAGTGTTTCTGCAAGGTTTTAGTGTAGTTTCTTATATCCTTTGTTCACTGCACTAGAATCTTTGGGATTCTCCAGATCTTGAACATACAAATAATGATTTATAATGGTTTTCTTCATACACTCACCTTGTTATGAAGCCTTATTTCTGTCATTCAAATTCCAAAGAGCAGAGTACAAGGGAAGCTCCTCCTTCCCCTGCTTTGCCATCTTGGTGGATGGCCTGCTAAAAGAGAATATTTTTAAAAAGCCATAAAATGTAATCATGGACTCAACAATGTTAAAAGTTTAAGGAAGGGGAAAATTTTGTGAAAGAGTGAAGCAGTCACTGAAACCACCAGTGAAATTATTCCTAGGGTGCTGGGTGTAGGGTTGTGTGCTTGTCATTCCAGAGACTGAGAAGGCTAAGGTGGGAGTATTGCAAGTTTGAAGCCAGCCTCAACTAAGAAGGGCCCTAAGCAACTTAGTGAAATCCTGTCTCAAAATAAAATTAAAAATGCTTAGACATTTAACTCAATGATACAATTTCCTGGCAACAAAAGTTTTAAAAATTATTCCTACAAATTTCAGTGGCATTTTTTTTTTTACCTTTTTTGTCACTGGTGAAGGGTCAAACATCTGCCAGTAATGATAGAGATATGTGGCAGTTCTGAAATATCTATACATATATAGAACAAAATAAAACCCACAGTTCCTTTTGGAGTTCCTTTACTTGGATGCAGATATGCAAAATGAAAATGTCTTTCAACATTCCAAGCTTTGAATTGCCAGTAATCAAGACAGAAATACTATTTTTAAATATCTCAGACCCTTTCTGAGACTTTTTGTGGTCAGGTTTCCCTGGCTAGCCTCCTCTTCAGGATGGGTAGTTTTTTTTTTTTTTTTTTTTTCCTTGCTAGGACTATGTGGTAAGGCCCAAAATGGTAGAAAAACCACATTTCACCAGTCACATTAATGCGTATGCATGGCCATGAGAAATGCTTACCTAATTCAAGAGAAATCAAAGTTTCATTATTTTAGAGAATTGTGGGATTTTATGAGCCAAACTAAATTTGCCTTGACCAAACAAACTTCATTTTACCCTGAGACTCCATTTTATATAAAAATACTTCTCCAATGAGAAGACCCAGTTTCTGCCATTCTGCTTAGCACAGCTAGGTCAACAACACATAGCCTTTGAAAAATGTTTCTTTTATACAATGTAAGATGTTGTTCGTTTTGTCTGAATGTTTCTCGAATGTGTACTACACCCTGAACTGAGTGATTCTGACCCACTTCCTACATTACTATGGTTTTGACTTACTGGTAGATTGTGGTTTTTAGCTATAAAAACATACCCTTCCTGATGCACAATGTCAAAGATCGCAGAGGGGACTTGATTGCTACTCTTCTCACCTGCCATGACAAACAAATTTTAATGTCCTGCTTCAATACTGACCAGTGATTTAGTTTAAATGTGCCACACTAATCATTGTCCCACTGGAAGAAATATTTCTGAGGGCCTGTTTAGTGCCAGGGGTAATGCATGGTCCCAGAAGTACATCAGAGATGAAGGTCAATGCAGTTGGGGGCTCTCGGGTGGGCACAGTGTAGTTCACCTCACAGGAAAATCAATCATAGGGATTTAATAGGGACAATTTTCACTATTTTGCATTGATCCTGTGAGATTCTGCATTCAGGGATTGTGACCAGGAATGTCCTCAGGACATTGATTAACTAATGAACAAAGAGGAAGACATAATAAGTGTGGAGACTTTGTGAGGCAAAGGGGACACCAGAGGTGAATTTTCTGACTAAAATCTTCAAATATTTCCTAGAATTTCAGGGACATGTGAGACTATAACAGGGTTTCTGTCTCTAGGCCAGTCACAGCAGCTTAGGGGGACCCTGATTCAGAATAAAAAATAAAAATTATTAGGAATGGAGCTTCGTGGCAAAGTGACCTTTGGATCAAGTACAAGTAAAGAAAGTAATTTAAAAAAAAAATAAGTAACGATGATTAATTTTGTTGATAATTGAAGTATCTACTCCATTTTGTCCTAAACAATACTGGTTTTTATGTACCCTTGAAGAGGTTAGAGGTGGAACAAAGTATCTACTAATAAATATTAGCTATTTTTCTTAGCATTATTATGGTTAAGTGAACTAAATTCTGAGGTTTGGGAGAATGAGGCAAGCAGCTAAAGTTTAGGTGGACAAAATAGAAATTCAGTGTATGGTCAATTGATATCAAATTATCTCAACAAAATTTAATGTTCTACAAGCCAACTGTTGAGTAATCAGTTTGCCAAATGAATCTAATTCATGGTTTTGAGACTTCCACAGGAATATTAATTAGACTTCCTGACCATGTTTCCTTTCCGTCATGAAACAAAGAAGTGTTATTGTGTTGTTGTTGTTATTGTTGATTTTAATTTTGAACCTAGGGGCACTTTGGCATTGAGCCTTTTCCCAAGTTCTTTTTATTCTATTTCAAAATTTTTAGACATGCTCTAATTTAGTTACTTAGTTTCTCACTATGATCCAGACTAGCCTTGAACTTTAAGTCTTCCTGCTTCTGCCTCTGGAGTACTTGGATTCCAGGTGTGCAGCCCCATACCATGCAGGATTATGTATTCTTAAAAGTTTACCTGAGTGGCTGGGATTTTTACTTGATGGCAGAGTGCTTGCCTCCTTTTTCTGAGGCACTGGGTTTGATCCTCAGTACCACATAAAAATAAATTAATAAAATAAACATATCAGGTTTATCTACAACTAATTATTTTTTTAAAAAACTGAGTTCACCAGAATGTTGATATTTCTGAGCCTGAGCTTGGCTGTTCAAACTCCTTTACTGCATGGCTCCATCTGCAGGACCTGGTGTGTGCTGGGTTCTTACCTTCACAGACATTTATAACAAGGATGAAGGACTTAGATCACATGCTCTGAAGCCGAGCTTCACATACAAAATGTGAACCAGGAAAAAACAAAAAAGGTTGGCCAAAATGTTTGATGACTTGGAAAAATTACCCAGGAGAAGGGGCCCTTTGGAGCTGGTTCCTTGGTGTAAATCACGGAGTGGGCTCTGAGGAGAGCCTGGCAGGAGCTGAGAAGAGAGTGAGAACGAGACAGCAATGGTGTGTGTCCGGGTGGATGTGATGGAGGAGGGGAGGAAAGGAGGTCACTACTTGGCCTGAACTCAGGGTACTCAGAAAGGAGTGAAACAAAGATGATGCAAACTTTGAATTACTGAGATCAAAAAAGGAAAAAAAATCCAGAGAAATCAATGTAAGGCCATCCGTTTCATTGGACTGTTAGAAGAACTCACCAATATCAAATTTTGGTATAATATTGGACAAAATGATTTCATACTAAAACACCAACAAATTTTAAAACACAGCAAGTTTATAAATAATAAAGGAAAAGAAGAAAAAGGACCCTTAATCTCTGACCTTTAAAATGGTCTCATACAAACAATGTACTTATAATCAAGCTAAGTACATAGACACAAAAATTTCTGGAATGAGAATAAGATACCCGCTTCCACTTTGCTTCTAGGAATGAACCAGTGGCCACTAACACTGAGTATTATAGCGAGACCTTGAATTTAATTTAATTTATTTATTTTAAGGCCAGGCCCTGGCTCCATTGCCAGGCAGAATTATGATGTTCTGCCTCAGTCACCTGTGTTGCTGGGGTTACAGATTTGTGCCACTGCATTCATATTTTATTTTGCTTTAAAACATTCTTTTTTTCTCCTTTGAGATTATATTGAACATGGTCAAAGTACATAAAGGCTCAGAAGGCTGGTTTGGTTATTCAATATGCATGACACCTATGAAAATGTACAAAAAAATGTAAAATGAAAATAAAAACTACAAATTTTTCTTTCTAAAGTACTTTGAAGAAATAAAAAGAAAGGAGCCTTCTGTGTTGCAGTCATGTTGTGGTTTTGGTGAGTGGCAGGAGAGAACATGTCATCTGTTGGTGGCAGTGAATAAGTGGGAGATGGGCCTCCTTAGAACCAGTTGGTGGACCTCCATACATGAAAGTGATCAATGTTAGCCATCAGCAGAGGAACCTGTGGCTAGCGGGAGTGGGATCTCAGAACAATGCAGATGGCTTTGGGGGCAACTGGTGGCTCAACCCAATTTTGGTTGCTCTAATCTCTCAGTCTCTGATCTCCTCCAAACCTTCTGGTTCCTAAAATCTTCCCTCATGTGCCCCAAAGCACACACAGTGCCTCAAATAGCAGATTGTCCTAAGCAGACAGCATCCAGCCCATCTCCTGTCATAGCCTGTGAAGGTCCTCCATGAATTTAACTGCCAACATATCGGTTTGTTGGGACTCTTCTTCATTTTTGGTTACAGAGAAACTATCTATCGTGGAATTAAGTTAGAGTACTCTATTCCTTCAGCTGTTTTTGTTTTAAAATTTTAATTTCTGCACTATTGCCATTAACTTGCCAAGAAGAAACAATAAAATAAAAAAAATAAAATAAAAAACGACTGTGAGTGTAGTTTGCAGTAGAGTGCCTATATGTTCATGCCACCTTACTGAAAACAAGAATAAAAGGTGTTTTTTTTTTTTTTTAACAATGATCTAAGTTTCATAAAATATTAGTCAATGTCTTAAAATATTTTCATTCAATTCTAGTGCATGGTCTCTCCTACTTTTAAGCTCAAAACTGCTTAAGCAATACTATATCAAGTGATGTGGCTCCTCTTTGAGTCAGACTGTCAGAACTCATAGAGTGTGTGGGCTGTGACAGTGTGATGAGTGGAGGTTTGAGGTCAGTGGCTCAAGAAGGCCTAAACAGCTCTGTTTGTGGTACCCTCAAGTCCAAGTGGGCATTAAGTTGTACCGACATTCTATGGGTGTTGCAGAGATTAAATAAGTTTATTTTCAGTGTGTGCTCAATGAAGGGAAGCTCGGATTGGAAGAAGTCTGTTATGTTAAAAGTCATCAGAAGAGTCTAGGCTGTGCTGTGGGCTAGGGCGGGGCTGAGTTGGCTGCCCCAGGGACCTTGTCTGGCCCTGGGGCAGGGGGCGTGATATGGTTATTGGCGTCATCACTGGGGGTGGAGCCATCTGTGGGCGTGTCTAGAATGGGTATATTAGAGGATGCTGCTCCAGAGTTCCTCAGTTTATCAGGGAGAACGCCTGAGGAGTAGAAGTGCAACATGGCTTCCAAAGGTGAGGTTCTTTGTTGGAGGACTGAGATATGATATTTTGTGGCAGGGTGTGGTCTGCGTGCAAGAGATGTCTTATAATATTTAGAGATATTTGGAAATATTTCCAAGCCAAACCATATATCTGGTAGTCCCACTTAAAAAATCAAAAATGAAGCAGCATGCCAAGAAGTTGTGCAGCATGGTTGAATGGATCAAGTAAGATTGGCCAGGTACTGCTCTGGGTTGTGGTCCAGGGATAAGTTCTTTGGGTTTTTGTTGTCTTTTTTTTTTCTTGTAAGATGAAGAGATAGCCAGGCATGTTCTGTGTGCCTATCATCCCAGGTATGTGGGTAGCTGAGGCGGGAGGATGCTGACTTCATGGCCAGTCTAGGGATTTTAGATATTAATGGGGATAGAGGTGGTAAAGGGCCCACAGTGAAGAGAAAACTAAATACAAATCAACAGGATAGGCTGGGGTGTGGCTCAGTAGCAGAGTGCTTGCCTAGCAGGCAGGAGCCTACATGCATGAGGCCCTGGGTCTCTTCTGGCTTCCTCCAGCACAATCCAAAGAAACCAAAGCCAAAGAAAGATCTGGGCATAGCTTAAGTGTAGGATACTTGCCTAGCATTTCCCAGGTCCTAGGTTAGATATCCAGAACCCAAGGGTGAAGAATGGGTGAGAAAATATACTAGAAAAATTTAATGAGTGGTGCTGGGGATTGTTTTTTGAGTTCAGAATTTTTTTTTTAATATTCTGTGCAATTTAGAAACAAATTGGAAAAATGTAAACCTAGGATACAGGAAGAGATATTGGCACATCGTTTGTGTGACTAGTGGACTTTCAAAAGTCTTTGTTGTAGTCCTGATTTCTTTTTTGTAGATGAGCCCTTGCTGAAAGGTGAAGGCTGTGCATTCAGGTCTTGCTGTCTTGCAACTTATACATGACCCTCCTTCCCAAATGAACATAGTGGACCCTGAAGTCCACTGGGCATATGGTCTTAGAGACAAAAATATGCAGGAAAGCCCCCCTCACCCCAAAGACAACAACAATGTTGAATTACTGCAGGCTGTTCGGGATGTGAATGTCTCCACAAAGCCATCATGGATCTCAGGTGAGCAGGCGCCAGAGGCCCTGCTTCTACCTATGGGGCTACTGCAGTCCACAGGTCTATATCATTGATTGCCATCTTTACTACTGAGCTTCCACTTCAAATGCCTCATGTGTTTCAAACATTTGAAGCATGAAGGGTCATGTAAGTCATGTAAACATGCTCCCCAAACTTCAAGTATCCTTTATTTAACTATTATGTTGAAGGATAAGCTCACTTTGAATGTCCTAGTTTGAGCAAAATATCAAAGTGGTCATTATGATCAATATTTGTCCCATCCCAATGCTTCCTTCCTATTTTACATAATCTTATTCCTCCCGTGCTCTCCCACCAACCACTTAATGTGTTGGTTATCAGATTGATGTGAGGTGGTTTATCTGTATTTCCTCAATTGTTGGTATGACTGAGCATTTTTAATTGGTCTCTTTTTATATATTTTGAATTATAGTTAGACTAAAATTCTTCTCTACCATGAAGATCATAGTCTCATGTTTTCCTCATATTTTTAAGGATCAGCAGTTAATCCATTTTTGGTGTTATTAATATGAATAAGTGGTGAGGCAGAGCTCTGCATTGTAAAACTCTTGGAGAACAAATAGTATTATTTTCGTCTGGATGTTACTGGCAACCCTCAATCTTTTTCTTTCTGTTTTTGTACTTTCAGCATCTTCAGTTGAAGATAGTTCAATGGAAGTAGGAGAAACAAAACAGGAAAGAGGAATAGGAAAACCGCGGCACACATTTACAAAACATGACTTGGAGATTCTTAATCGATCATTTGAACAGAATTCCTACCCAGATTTTGGGATCCGGGAAGAGCTGGCCAAACAAATAAATTGCCCCATAAGTGCAATCAATGTAAGTCAAAATTTGGAAAACTTGCATGAACATATCTTTTAGTATGTGATACAGGAAATACAAAAATTGTTTGAAAATATTTTATGTCAGTTCTTCACATAGGATATTGTTGATCCTTTTCAAATATTCATTTCCGTGTGGGTGTGAATTGATTATATTACTTTTATAAAAAAATCAACAACTGTGAAGCAACTTTGCGAGTAGGCACCCATTAACATGCTCAGTAAGTATTTAGAATAGAAACTGTGCCGGCTTTTGATCATGGTGCTGGCTATGGAATGATGGAGAACTGGGAAGATTGGATATTTTAAATGTGGGACAAGTAGTTTGCAGAGGTTTTGAATATTCAGTGAGAGGAGTTAAGGATGGCACTTCAGTTTGTCCTGATTTGTTTTGTGGCAGAGACAATAGAGGTTTTTACTTGAGATCTGTTAAGTATGGTATGCCAATCTAACTGCCAAGAGGTGATCACCCAAGGTGCAGGATAAAGGAATTGGTTTGAATTATGTCCCAAATGAGGTACCTCACAGCATTAGTAGGCATGTTGTAGTCATTTGGTACATGAACCAATATTTTGTTTTGGGAATTTCTCATATGGTCATTTTTTTGAATTATTGTTTAAGCTGCACAACATTTTACTGTATTTGGATTGCCCTACTACACAGTAAATTGGGTTTTCATATATATTTCTTCCATCATTATCCATTGGTTATTGAAAATATTTGTTGTTTGAGACCAGGAGAACATTTTCTTAGAGAAAATAAGAAAGGGAATATAATAACAGTGTTGCAAAATAAAAGAATAGCAAATTCTCTGTAAGCTATGTAGGTATTGTATTACAAAAGTTCCATGTACTGGAAACATTTCAAACATGCTGTAAATCAATGATGCTATACAAATAAGTAGAGAATCTTAACAAGATAATGACTGGGAGAGGAATTTGTTTGAAAAGCAGTGCAATTGTTTAGAATTGGCCCATTTGTTCTGGAAGAAACTATGGTCAGGGAGAGGATCCTAGGAGGTCTAGATATGAGAAAGCAAGCATCTGCATTTTGTCTCATCATTTTTACCAACTAACTAACTGTTGACAAATTACGGATGCTGACATCTTATTTTCTTTGTGATGAATTATATTTGAGGAGAAAATGAGAGCATGTGTTTTGAGGTACCAGTTTTGTTATGTAGAGTTACAATTGTAAACAGCCAAAGTGTGGATCAAAGATTCTTCTAGATGTTAATCTAAACTCATGTTGATTTGGAGATAGGTTTCAGGAGTGATCAAATCCAAAAGGCTTCTAGACACTACTGACTGTGACTCTCTACAACCCTAGGCAATTAAGTTACGTAGTCTGAAAAGCATTTTGTCATTTTTAAACACATACCTCAAAGCTTTGTAGACATGGCTGGCATTGCAATTATCCTCAATTGATGCGGAAAGAAAAACATAGACTAGAGTTGTTCTATTCAATTATTAGGATCACATCTGTAATGCAATGTCCAGCTTTGACAAACATTTGTTTGTTCTGTTTAGGGCTTTTGAATGCAACAAATTTATGAATGACCTTACAGTACATGGAGTCATGAATGGGTGTTGATGGGGCAGCTTGAGAAAAATTAAGAGGCTGTGGGAAAGTGTGTAGGACACCTTCTAGGTTGTAAAGTGATTGCTGAGAGACTTTGAAAATCCTGTGTTAATATGGACAGAAGGGTGTGTTGCAGATTCTGAGAAGAGTTGGGAGTTTGGAATTGTGTACTCTTTATAACCTGAACAATAATCTCCATGATTCACCTCAGAATGGATTGTTTTTTGGGGGTCTACTCCAGGTCAGGAAGCAAATCAGTGATAATGCTGAAACTAAGCTTTAGTATGAAACATTTGTCTGAAAATATGTGTTTTTTTTAGATTTGGTATCAAAACAAAAGATCCAGATTACGACTTAGAGAGAAACAGAGAGTATTTGTCACCAGGAGACGACGTCAGTTCCAGGTCCAAGGGCATCATCCTGTTTTAGAAAACCAGGAGTCCCAGATGCAGTATGACAGCAACACCACTGCACAGTCTTCTGGCCTCCAACAGGCTCCTCATGGAAAAGCTGGCTTCTTTCCTGTGGAGACATGGCGACATCCCAGGGCAGAGAATGGCTCATGTGATGCTGTGTTCACAGGCATTAGAATAGAACCAAATTGTCCTTCACTGGTTCAAGGGGCCAGAGGAAGTGGACCTTCTCCCAGATTCAGTCAAGCCATCTATAGTCATTCTGCTTCATCTGTGCAGAATTTTGAGAAGGTCCTGATCACAACAGAAAAAAGCCATCAGAGCATGCACTTGCCTTTGTCCTGTGTCAATATTGGGCAGGGAAAGATGCAGCAGCAGCAGGAACAGCAGCCCTCTGGTCTGTGTGAAGGACAGGGACAGAGTGACTGGGTTTATTATAATCCACAGCTGCAACAGCCACAGAGTTACCAAGAGAAGCTCTCAGTTCAGGGCCCACTTCAAATGTATCAGAAGCCTGATGAATTATGGAAGAAGTTGCCGTCCCTTCAACAAGAGCAGGATGCCAATTGGCAAGAGAATGGAGAAGACTCCAGTTCTCAGGTTCAGTGCACATCTCCTCCACAAAATGAGATGTGTTTGGTTCCAGAGCCTTTTGTATTAGATGGACAACAAGTTGCTAGGGAGCAGGCCAGATCTCCAACACAACAGGCCTGGGGTGAGGGGTATGAAGAATATGATGAATGGGCACAAATTATAAATGTAGTACTTGGCTTTTAGTTAGAGAGTAGTAGGCATAAGTCATCCTATAATCTGACTCAGGGTGAGAGCTAGGACTCTCTTGAATCTCCACATAAAGTTGCTCAGTTCAGAAAACTTCCATGAAAAATAAGAACAACAACAACAAAAAAAAAAAACCCACAAATGCCCACAAAAATTTAAAAAAATTAAAAACCAACTAAATAATAAATAACAACTCCCACAATCCTTCATACAGCCTTCTTTATCCCAGCTAACAGCCCGCTCCTCGCATCTTCCTGAACTGTCAGTGTCTTTTGGAGGGGTAGCAGTATCCACCAGTGGTAGATCCCTGATTGTGCCTCTTGTAGTGGTCTGGAGAATGTTGGACTCACACAGCCACTACCACAGCAACAGGCACAAAGACAACACTTGCCAAATTCAAATCAATGTGTGCTTTAGGTAGATCCATCTTGCACAGACCTGTCTCACAAATGATCTCCAACTTGGATATAAGATCCTCTAAAATGCCTTTGTATGGATGGGTCTGCAGATTCCTGCTCTCTTCTCTGAAAAAGAACAACATGTTCAAGATATTGTAGCCTGCCAGGACAGCCTGTGCCCTCAAAAATTTGAGAGTGCCATTGGCATCACAATGGATTTTCATGTGTGTCCAACCTCACAAACAAACAAACAAAAACCAAGCCTGGATATATGAAGAAAACACTTCAGCCAGAATGGCTTGAAAAGAACTCACAAGAGTGCTTAAATTCAGCCTTTTAGAAAAGACTTCTGCTGGTATGGGTGTCCAGAAACTGTCTGTTTATGTTTGGACTCTCATCTCCCTGGTTCTTTAACACAGTTGCCAAGACTTATTGTTTAGAAATATGTGTTGTAGTTCTTTTTACTTTTGCCTTTAAAATTTCCCCCCAGCCGTCAAATCTCCCATTGTGCTCACAGTGAATGTACCTGCGGTGTACTGTGGCAGGCATGTGCCTGTTGCTGTGTCATTCAATTTCCAATTCACATTCTTGGCAGAATCTTTCTCTGACCATAATTTATTTGGATACCTCCATCCTCCTAAATGGGCTCCCCGAGTTTTGGCACTGAAAGCAGAACTTGTACTGAAGCCACAGCTTCAGCTATTGCAACTTGCAGAACTCCTCGAGGCTCCTGCACTGAGATGAGGGCCCCTGTTTGTGAATCCATAGTGTTCTGACCGTCACCTGTGCATGAGGTAAATGATATGTGAGGGTGCCTGGGGGAGCCTTTGGATATTGATGATCTGAGTTTTTGAGACAAACCTCAAAGACAGTTGTATCATGGAACTTTTCACTTGGAACGAGTTTCACCATTTGGGATTCAAGGACATAGAACACCTTGAAGTCTTCCACCAGAGAGTTTCCTGACTCTCCAACAGCTCCTGTGGACACAGCTCTGCAGGCTACATCCCTCGCATCACTATGGGGCACCATTCACACATTGCAGCTGGTGATGCTCTACCTGAATATCCTGTTGACTCCTGAGGTGTTTTGTGTAGAAGCAGGCCAAGGCTACAGAATTTTTTGTCAGTCCTTTTTAGTTTGCTATCATAATAATTTATTACAAAACAGTGTATACTCGTTATTGTCATCTAACCAACACCAGGAGTAGTGAACATCGATAAATCATACATTTATAGTTGTTGTCCTTTGCCCACCCTCTTGCAACCATTGTGAAGAGTTTCAGATGCTATGTTTGTCGACTGTCTCACATTCATTTAAGTGTGAAATTCTGAAATGATATTAAATGACTTAATAAAATGTGTTTTGCATGCATTTAGAAGGCGTGTAACCTACAAATCTTTATTTTGTAAACATCTTCCTTCATCGAGTGAAGGAAGATGTTTGGATTAGAAATAAAGTGCAGGTGTACTTTAAGATTAATGGTTAATGATACGTTAAGAGATTTAGAGTATTATTAGATAGTTTGGCATTAGTTAATAAGAAAATAATATATCTTGGGAAAAAGAGTACATCTTGGGAAAATCTGAAAAATATAATTTAGTGATGCATTTTATTAATGATTCTGTACCCTTAATAATTGAAAACTAAACATCAAATCTTGAAAAATGTAAATTGATAGTACACTTTTCTGTCCCCTAATGATCGTTAAGGAAATGTCATGTCTTGACAAAGTTTTGAAATTGTATAATTAATGACGTATTCTGAATACATAATGATGAGAAAAAGTGCAATAAAAGACAACCCAGAAAAACCTGCATTTGAGCTCTCTCTCTGGAGATTGCTCCAATGGAAAGACTCCTGTCTCCTCCTTTTCACTGATGCCAGTCATCCCTCAGGACTCTCTGGACCCCACTAGGGCAGGACGCTAGCAGGTTACCTAGCCTTGGGGTTAAAAAATACTAAGTTAGAATGTAGTCAGGGTAACGGGGGCTATGTAATTTGGGGAATAATAAATGCAGCTGCGGAGAGATGTGGCCACATTTTCTTCTTGCCTCTGTGCTTTGTGCATGTCTGTCTCTGTCTTCTGTTTGCAGTTTTAGAGGTTTCTTTCAAGAATATTTCTTACATGAGATGAAGCCTTAGCAGGAAGGAGCTGGCACCTTATGGTTTTTGGAGACCAAATCAGGCTTTAGCAAAGTGAGGTGCAATGAGGCATCATTTGCCAGCTCTCAGGGGGATTTTCTGCACTGAAGAGCAAAGTCAGAGTGAAGTTTCTGGCTGGAGTTGGGGACTGAATCCTCAGGGGTGCAGTTGAAAATTCTCTGAGGCCAATAGTCAGATGTTTGTGTCTGGTCACAAACCAATGATGCTGACCTTGCCAGGTGTATCTGAAGGACTCTTTCCAGCTCCAGCAGTACTATGTTCCCCAGGAAATAGTAGGACCCGGCACGGCACATGTGATACATAGGTAGCCTGACAAGGTATCTCAGCTATTCCTAGTAACAACATGATATCTACTTAAAGATCTCTGAGTACTCCAGGTGAGCAGGAATTACTCTAAAACCTCTCATGTTTATTGGGACCTACATACGCAGAAGTTTCAGGTGAATGAAAGATTCAGTCGTTTGAAAATTGAGTCATTATTTGGGCCATATTAGATGTGTCTCAAACAAATTCCCATATGAATTTTCACAGGTATTCCCATCAATTTAGAGTTGCTCCAATTAGATTTTGTATTATTTTATTCAGGTTGTTGTGATAAATGGGGTTCTTAATCAATAAGCCACATCTCTAGCAAATTGTTTTATCCTGGTTTGGTTCCCCTACCCCCCCCCCCCCAGACAGGATCTTGCTATGTTGCTGAGAGCCTTGCTAATTTGCTGAAGAAGGATTTGTATTTGGCAATTCTCTTGTCGCAGCCTATGGAGCTGCTGGGATTACATTCAGGCCCCAAGGTGCCCAGCTTCATGTAGCTTTTTCACCTTAATTCACTTCATGTTTGGTAGATGATCACAGCACTGTTCAAATGCAGCCATATTTTAGACACATGTGAGATACGTCTATCCATCCATCTACCATCTCTGATATTTATCCCTTCACCTGAAAATGAATACTCGAATGGTAGATAGGCCTACCCCTCAGAATCACACTGACATCCTTGGATTGTTGTCTTTATTATGGAAAATGGACTCAGCTGTAAAGGAATACATTTACTCTCAATAGAAAGTGCTTGAAAGAAATATGACATGGGGGACGTGTGTGTGTGTATATATATATATATATATATATATATATATATATATATATATACACATATACATAGATACACCCACACACACATACATACACATCTGACAATGTAGTTAAGCACCACTGGGCTCAATCCCAATACCAAAAAAAAAAAAAAGAAAGTGTAAAAACAAAGAAATTAATCCTAAGGAAAGAATCATATTGTTGTAAAATATGAAAAAGCCTAATGAAGAATTTAAAATGAGTTTTAGGGCCACAAATGTTGCTCAGCAGGAGAGCACATACACAGCATGAGCAAGGCTCGGGGTTAAATCACCAGCACAGGAAAAAAAATAATTAAATAAAACAAATATTACTTACTTACTTATAATACCCGAGACTTGAATGTGTTAAATATGATGAAAAATTTTAAAAATCTTATGAAAGCTTGCTTTTATCATACTACATAATTTATCATACAAAATTAACACAGTGTATGAAAATATTTATAACATAATACATGCAATGCTTATAAAATGCATCATAGGCAAAATCACTCCTAGTGGTACATGCCTATAATCCCTGCTACAGGAGAGGCTGAGGCAAGAAGTTCACAAGTTAGACACCAGCTTCAGAAATTTAGTGAGGCTTTGTCTCAAAATTAAATTTTTTAAAAGAATGGGGTTTAGCTCAGTGGTAAAGTGCCCCTGAGCTCAATACCTAGTACCAAATAAATGAATAAAATGTACCATCCACTTTTTTACATTACAAAATACTTTAGAAATCTTAGCAAAGTTTGTGTAATTTTGATGGCCTCATTTCCTTGATTTGCTATTTGCCATCTTCAACTATGATACAAAGGGTTTTACTTTTTTCTATGTAACTTATCTATGTTGAAAGATTTTGGGTTTGTTTCTCCAGAATAATTTTCTAACTTTTGCATTGATTTCATTACCCCCTTGATTATTTAATAAAATAAAATTCCTCACTGAGTAGAGAACTAAACTTCTTTACAGTTCCTGTCACTTTCTCAGTTTATTCTTAAATGTCCCCTTCAAAAACAAAACAAGTATTATCTCTAAGCACACATGGCTCTAAATTAAGGGTTCACTTTGAACAGTTTTGGATTTTCACCTTCCTCAAATCAGTCCTAAATGTGGAATAAAAGGCTTGGCATGGTGGTGCAGCCTGTGATCCTAGAAGCTCCAGAGACTAAGACAGGAGGATAGCAAATTCAAAGCCAATCTCAGCAATTTAGAGAGGCTGTAAGCAATTTAGTAAGACTCTACCTCTAAGTAAAGTATAAAAAAAGGGCTGAGGATGTAGATTTGTTGATTAAGTGTCCCTGGGTTCAATCCCCAGTACCAACAAACAAACCAAGGGTGTGGAATAAAACTAATGATAGCTGAGCTAATAAAGTCCATTGAAAATCACAAAAACTTTTACAATGCAAAATAACTCTCACCTCTACACAGAAATATTCTGCTGCTGCAGACAGGTTCAAATAACTTTCCTTTCCATTCCTTGAAGAAGCTTATGTGAGCGCTATCTGTGCTTCTGCTTTAACTTTCCTTTGCTTGCTATAAGTCTTTGCTTTTTGACTTCTCCTTTGAGTCCATTATAATCTGCCTAGTTTCCTCATTGATTCAGTAAAAATCCCTAGCACGTGTTCATTTTATATCTGTTTGAAGGTCATCATTTGACCTTTAAAAATATATGTTTTCAAACAATGCACAGGGTAAATGTTAATTAAAAACAAGACAAGCCTTAGGCTTTAGAGTTTAATTCTCACCCTTAACCTTGGTGGAAAATCCCTAGAAGGCATTAACTAGGTGGAGAATTAAAGAAGAAAAGGTGGCTAGCTGGATTAACCATCAACAGCTCTTCATTCCTTCTCTCTCTCTCTCTCTCTCTCTCTCTCTCTCTCTCTCTCTCTCTGCAGGGGGTAACCTTTGAGCAAGTCACTTTCCTCCCTTCCACTGTGCTCCAGTATAGGTGGGGTGAAAATAATCCTTTCACTTCCTCTAGAGATGGTATCAGTCATGAAAGGATTATCATCATGCTTATGCAATATGGTCTGAAAGAAGAAGCAGGGTGAGCTTGTTCAGAATCATTCTATTTTTTTTTTTAATGAGGCTTCTGTAACACCTGAGTTGAAATGAAGGTTACATGAGATTTAGACTAAGAGATGAAGGTTTTTCAAAAATTTTATATTGAAGTAACAAAGACATTTTCAGAATTGAACACACTTGTCAGGTTTGGTGGCACATGCCTTTAATCCCAGAAGTTTGGGAGGCTGAGACAAGAGACTATTAGTTCAAAGCCAGCCTCAACAACTGTGAGGACCTAAGCAACTCAGGGGGATCCTGTCTCTAAATAAAATAAAAAATAAGCCTGGAAATATGACTCAGTGGCCCGGTGCCTCTGAGTTCAATCTTGGATACAAAAAATAAAAGAATTGAACACACTGTGTAACCAGCATCAGGTCAAAGGACAGAACCATATCAGGGACTCCCTTGCTTTTCTCACAATCACTACCTTCCCCTGGCCCACAAAAGAACTTGACACTGAGTTCTCAAAGCTTGAATTAATTTTGCCTATTTTTGAATTTCATTTAAATTAAATCAGAGCATTTTTTGTGAAAGTTCCTCTCATTGATTATGTTTTCATCCACAATTCTGCATACAGTGGTAGAATATTCACTACCACATCTGATGTCAATTGAAATTTGGGTAGTTCCATTCAGGACTATTAAGATAGAACATTTATGGACATTCCTATTGGTATGTTTTCACAGTAGTGCAATTTCTAGCAACGAGTGGAATGGTTAAGTCACATTTATTTCCCCATCTGTCTGAAACATGAATTCACCTTGATAATCTTTGATCTAATGTAAAGCAACAAGGTTCATTTTATCCTCTCCCTTTCTTTGATGCAGTTCATTTCATCCACAGTGAGAAAACTAGCCCCTACTAAATGTAGCATGTTTATTATTTGCTCAATCCTAGAAACCTATAAAATAATTTCAGAATTGCTAACCTGTGTTGCCTAGCTGTGTCTGCTGAGAAGGCCTGGGATCAATGATGCTCCAGTAGCCATGGGCACAAAGAGAACCCCAAGCAAGAGAAGAAGAGGCCAGATGCAGTGATACACACCTGTAATCCCAGGGTCTCAGGAGGCAGAGGCAGGGGAATCACAAGCTTGAGGCCAATGTGAGCAACACAGTGAGACCCTGTCTCTCAACAAAATTTTAAAATCTGAGGGGTATAGCTCAATGGTATATTATTTGCCAGCATGTGAAAAGCCATGGGTACTATCCCATATACTATAGAACTAAATGAATAAATATATAAAGAAATTGTTTATTGTGTTACTATCAAGGGATGCTAGGTTTATTTTCTCTGTTCAGCAAAGAATTGAAGAACAGGACACAGAGATAGCAAGCAAGAAGTAGACTGATTGTAAAAGCAACAGACTTACAGAGATAGGCTTCTCTGAAGAGAAGGGACTCCAGTGCTGGAAACTCGATCGGGTAGATTTTGATTATCATTTTTGTGATCTCTGGAATTTCCTCCTTTCCTTATCTCCTCTCCTGTCCACGTGCTCCTCACTATTATTGATTGATGTCCCTCTCTGTCCACATGTCTTTTTTAGTTTTTCTATTGCATCCCCCACTTAGGAGCATGAATACAGAAGTGTTTGTCTGATTTGGTCCCCCACTTGTGTCCTCCATGAGCACTTTCATCAAGCAGGAAGTTATCCTCCTCAGAAGACCCTCTCCCTGCTTCTTTGTTCTGGCCCCACTCCAACCTCCTCACTTGCTATATTGCCCTGACTGCCTAAGCCCTTCTACATCAAGAAAACCACCCTTTGGAAACAGAGTGTTCATGAATAGTGAGCTGAAAATCAGCAATGAATGAAAGGATTAGTAGGTAAAAATACATGATAAGATACTTACATAGAATTAAAGTATCTCCCATGAGATATTTATTAGAAAAGGACAGTTGTACAGTACAGAGATCATGCAGCCATCACCATCATCACACCCTCTTCCTTCCCCACATTAATGGCATTGAGCCCAGGGGAGCTGGACATACCACTGAGCTACATCCCAGCCCTTGATGAGAAGGACTGAGAAACACTCTATGCCACTTCATAGGAGCTTAACACAAAGTCAGAATGGGTGAATCCTGGCATTTGAGCTGTTGATACTGTTACAATATTGAACACTAAACCTTAACCCTGATCCAAGCAGGCCCTCCTCTCCTCTTATATCTTTTCCCACCTGGCAGGAGTTTGGGACTGCATACTAAAAAGATGGTAGCTTGAAAACAAAACGTAAACAACCAAAAAGCTTCCTAAATCTCAACTTTCCAAGTTCTCTCCTTTTTTCCCCACCCTGCCCCAGATGCCCTGGTTCTCTTCTCTGGCTATAGCTTGCTGTGTGTTGGGCCAGCAGCCTCCTAGTCAAAGCCCATGCTGCCTCGTGGGGCATCACTGAGGGTTCTCCCGGCTGGGTCTCACTGGTGGATCTGGGAATCCTTCTTGGTGCCAAAAGCCAAACACAAGGACACATTTTGGGGGTTCAGGCACTCCCAGCCAGGAGGCTTTCCATTTGGGCTGTCTCTCACCCCATACCTGTGCTTAGAGAGAGGGCCACTGCCCAGCTTCCTGGTTCTTTTGGACCCTGGCTTTGGGCATGAGCCAGAAGAGCAAGCCCCAGAGCAGGCGGAAAACCTGAGTACATACCACGGGCACTGGTACACCCTAGCACTGTAGAGGCAAATCCCCACACCTCTGAATAGTCTCTGTGTACCTTGGGCCACCTCCTCAGAAGTAATTATCCATGGATAAGTCCCTTACTTTATACCTCAGAGTTTATCATTATAGATAAGTCATCAATGGGTGTTTATTTCAATAGTTAAGTATTTATTGAAATGATACCATTATTTTTATTTTTGTATTTTTAATCATGGGACAGGCATGGCAGACCAAAAATTTTTCAGAATGCCATTTGGGAATGAATAGTCAGCCAACAAGTTAATTTATTCTCAATTTTCAGTTAAATGACTTGGCTGACTTGGGAGGCTGAAACAGGAAGACCCCAACTTCAAGGTCAGCATGGAAACTTAGCAAGGCTCAAAGCAATGTAGTGAGAAACCCAAAATAAAAAGTAAAAAGTCCAGGGATATGGGGATGTGGCTCACTGGTAAATT
This sequence comes from Marmota monax, assembly GCF_021218885.2. Classification (NCBI taxonomy): domain Eukaryota; kingdom Metazoa; phylum Chordata; class Mammalia; order Rodentia; family Sciuridae; genus Marmota; species Marmota monax. The sequence continues at coordinate 1,115,480 of NW_026694371.1, read as the reverse complement.
ACCCTTGTGTTAAATCCCTAATACAAAAAGAAAGAAGAAAAGAAAATTAGCAGCTAAAGTATAGTCTGCACAATAGAGCAGGAGGATATTTAGATGTCCATTTGGGGAAAAATCCAAGTTAAAAATATTTTTTAAATATATATACAAAACCACAGAAAATTGTAAATGGAATAGAGATTACATCTTTAATAACCTTTAAAACTACTTGGAGAAAATCATGGAAAACATTTTTATAATTTGGAAGTGTGAAATCATAAGCAACACTAGAAGTCATAAAGGAAAACCTTGAGAAATTTGGCTACCTAATATCTAAAGTTCCTGAGCAAAGATACCAAAAAGATAGTAAAAGGGAGGTCTGGGGAAAACATTGCCACCACCAATAAAAGACATTGACATTAATAATCAAAATATACACATAAAAGGGGGGAAATAGAAGGTAAAATTATTTGAGCAGGCAAATGCAACCCAATCTCACTTCTAAAAAACAGCAACTAAATAAAAACAACAAGAAAATACCATATTGTAGCATAGGATGATTTTATTTAAAAAAAAAATCAGGTGTTGGGGAACAGCCCTGGACAACTGGCTCTGTGACCTCAAGTCCTGCCACTCCAGATGTATTTTATATAAAGGACAACTCCTCTGGCACTATTGCAACACAGACAGTGATGTCATAGTTGGGAGCACACTGGCTCACCTGAGGTTTAGTGAGATTTGGGGGCAATGTTTTCCTTATGGGCAAAAAATAAAAGTTCTCTCATTCTGTGATTGTGTTGCTGCCAGGAATCGAGCCTTTTCAGAATACATGAAAATGAAGACTGGGAATGAGGTTCAGTGGTTGAGCACTTACCTAGAACATGGAGGTCCTGGGTTGAATCCCCAGCACAGGGGAAAGAAAATGAAATAAAGAGAGATAGAGAGAGAGATAGAGATAGACAGAGAGAGAGAGAGAGTGAGAGAGAGAGAGAGAGAGAGAGAGAGAGAGAGAGAGAGAGAGAAAGAGAGAGAGATAAAGAATGAAGGAAGGAAAAGAGGGAGAAAGGGAGGGAGGAAAAAAGGAAAGAAACCTAGTATTTACAGCTGCCTTCCCTCTCTAACACCTGCACTGCCTCAAGTGCTCTGAACTCCAGTAGAATGGAGCAAGAAGGTCTCAAAAGGAGTCCTCCAACAAAGCCCACCTTCCCCCAAACCACAAGTGGTAAAACGCCCAAGAAGTCATTGGCTACAAAAACTGCTTGAATCAAGCGCCCTCTAGTGTAGAGACGAAGAAAACTGAGAGTTACAGGCCCCGTATTGCGGTGCTGTGACATCTAGTTTGTCCACTAAATTTCACATTCAGGGGAGGGGGGATAGTAGAGGATAGGAAGAGAGGCAGAATACAACATAAACTAGTATGGCAGTATGTAAAACCATGGATGTGTAACCGATGTGATTCTGCAATCTGTATAGGGGGTAAAAATGGGAGTTCATAACCCACTTGAATCAAATGTATGAAATATGATATGTCAAGAGCTTTGTAATGTTTTGAACAACTAATAGTATAAAAAAGAAAAAAAAATCAGATTTACTTACTTGCCATCCAGACTCTGGTGCAAGAAACTGCTCCGATTTAAAAACAGAGTTGTGCTTCCAGAAGGCATCTATCCCGCTTGGTGGGAGGCAAATAAAGAGTCTCTGGTTGTCTTTTTAGAAGACACAAATAAATCACACACATATGCTATCCATGCCAAACGTGCAGCAGTTATGCCAAATGACCTCCAAATAGCACTCTGACACATTGAGAACTTACATAAGAACCTCCTATGGGCCTGGCCATATGTGTAGCTGTGTGAAACCCTCCCATGCACAAGGCCCTGGGATTGATCCACAGCATCTCAAAAACCACAAACCAAACCACTCTTGGTAGATCTTATGTTAAACATTCCCTTTGTCCCCAAGGTGTCAAAAGGCATCTCAGGGGATGAATATAAGTAGAAAACTAGGGGAGATGAATCAGGTACTGGCAGATTTTCCATTTTTATTTGTGTGTGAATTTTTTATATAAATGTAAAGCATGCAAAGCAGGAATGCACACCAAAATGTTTCAGTGAAAAACTTCTGGCGATTCAACTGCATAAGGATAATATAGGTACTGCTATTTTATTTTCTTTTGGGGACCATGGCAGCATTTTGACTTTTTAAAAAATAATTAACTTCTTATTGACAGCCACTAAATATCATTTGTAGAATTTTGATCATATAGTGGATTTCACTCACTATGCCTTTCTGAGTTGTCCTACATGCTAGTGCAGGTTTTTAATACTGTCCATCTTCTGTGCTGTTTTTATAAATTTGCTATTAAAATACAGGAAGCCACATGCTAGTAATGTCAAGTATTCCAGAGGTAGGGGCAATGGATTGCAAGTTCAGGGGCATGCAACTCTGCAACTTAGTGAGACCCTATCTCAAAATAAAAAGTTAAATAGGCTTGAGAATATAGCTCAATGGTGGAATGTCTCTGGGTTTAAAACCTCGTACCTAAATAAATAAATAAATGCAACTGTTATAAAGATATATGCACAAGTATGTTCATGAAGCATGTTTTATATTGGGGAAAAAAGAAAGACCCCAAGTGTCCCTGAATAGGACACTCTCTGAGTAAATAATGGTATATCCATCCACAGGATCCTTTGCAGCTCCGACATGGAATAAAGTAGATTTATGTGTACTCACATTTATGAACTTTTTCCACATTCTTGATGATCTCCCAAGATTTGATGCTAGAACTCATGCAGACATGAAAGTAAAACCAAAATATTTATTATTTGATACCCTGTTTATATTTTTTTCTCCATATATACTAGAAACACCGGCAATGTGTAGAGAATAAATAGGAGAGACCACCACATTATGGGAACTGAACTGGAATTATTGAGCAGAGGAAATTAATGACAGGGAGGAGTTTGATATTTTGTATTTTATACTTTATTACTTCGTGCTCTAACATAACAAAAAAATCAAAGCGTGTGTGTGTGGAGGGGTGGGTGTTTCTAATCTTAAATTCACAATATTAAGCAACCAATCCCTAACTTTGACCTATAAGAATTTTTGTGTATTTAAGTATTCTTTGATAATTTCCCACTGAGCTAAACTACTGTGGAATGCCCAACCAAGTATGAGAAATTCATGGCAACTGACTAGGGACTGAAACCTCCAAAACCATGAACTAATTCTGGTAAGGTGGACAACACCTATAATTTCAACAACTCTGAAGGCTGAGGAAGGAGGGTCACAAATTCAAAACCACCTAAGCAACTCAGTGTGACAGTGTCCCCCAAAATAAAGAGTGTTGACAAATTAGCTAAGTGGAGAAGACCCCTGGATTCAACACTCAGGCCATAAAAAAAAAAAAAAAAGACTTAAAATAAGCCTCATCAAAGCTATTGGATGTTGTGTCGGAAAACTTGATAACTTTATGTGAGCCTTTTTATCTGGGGATTCAGTGTTCTGTAAGAAAGCATAGCATTTTCCTGTGGAAACATGTAGAAGCAGAATTGCCAGGTGTCTGCCACTTCAATCAATATTGCAAGTGACTGTCCAAATAAGACATTCCCCCTGTAAGAGTTGCTGTTTTTCCACCTATTCTCAGTCTCATTATATGAAAGAAGATGTTTACAAAATAAAGGTTTCTATGTTACATGCCTTGTAAATGCATGCAAAACACATTTTATTAAGTAATTTAATATCATTTCAGAATTTCACACTTAAATGTGAGACACATGACAAACATAGCATGTGAAACTCTTCACAATGGTTCCAAGAGGGTGGGCAAAGGACAACAACCATAAATGCAAGATTTCTTCACTACTCCTGGTGTTGCTTAAATGACAATAATGAGTATACACTGTTTTGTAATCAAACATTATGATTACAAAATGAAAAAAGAAACTGACAAAAAATTTTCTAGTCTTGGCCTACTTCTACACAAAACACCCCAGGAGTCAACAGGATATTCAGGAAGAGCATCTCCACCTGCACTGTGTGAATGATGCCCACTAGTGTTCTAAGGGATGTAGCCTGCAGAGCTGTGTCCACAGGAGCTGTTGGAGAGACAGGAAACTCTCTGATGGAAGACTTCAAGGTGTTCTATGTCCTCAAGACCAATGTTATGAAAAAGATTTCAAGTGAAAAATTCCGTGATACAGCTCTCTTCGAAGTTTGTCTCAAAAACTCAGATCAACAATATCCAAAGGCTCCCCTGGGGACCCTCAGATATCATTGTTTTGTTAAGTATAGTTAAAATTTTAATCATCTTAAGTATGAATCAATGATGCTTCTACCTGATAACTTAAAGCCATTCTGAACTTGAGGATGGGTTCCAGGAGTGATCAAATATCAAAAGGCTTCCAGAAAGTCTTGTCTATGCCCTTCTAACCCTTGGCTAATAATGCTTTCTAGTCGAAAAAGCATTTTATCATTTCCAAACACCTACCTCTAAGCTTTGGGGACTATGGCCCACATAACAATTGTCCTCTATTTTTACAGGAGAAAAATATGAAGACTAGAGTATTCAGTGCACTTATCAGGACCTACTGTAAAATGCACAGTCCAGTGATGACAAACCATTGCTTGTTCTGTTTGTTGCTTTTAAATACAAAAATAGTTAAGGATATTTTTACAATACATTGAGTCATGAATGTAACTTGATGGGGCATCTTGAGAAAAATAAAGATGTTTTAGGAATGTATGTAGGGCAGCTGGAGATCTGTTCAGTCTAAATACAGAGTTTGCAGAAGGGTTGCTGGCAGAATTTTAAAAGCCTGGGTTCCAATGGGCAGACGTGCTGCTTCAGACTCTGTGGACAGTTGGGAGTTTGGAATTATGCACCATTCATAACCTCAGTCATATGGACATCCCAGGAAGGATTACCTTTTTGGGGTCTATTCAAGGTCAAGAAGCAAGTCAGTGATAGTTATGAAACTAAGCTAAACTACCATATATAGTTGTTTACATTTATTACTTTTTATTTATTTATGAGTGGTGCTGAGAATCAATCCCAGTTCCTTATACATACCAGGCAAGTTCATTACCAGTGATCCACAGCCCGATCCTCTACCTTATATTTTATTACAAATAATTTCTCTTTCTTTTTAGATTTGATTTCAAAACAAAAGAGCCCTACTATGACCTAGGGAGAAAAAAAGATTGCTTGTCACCAGAGGATGACAACCAGCCTGCTCTTACCAATGGAGCCTGCTGGGGGAAGTGGGCTGGGCAGTGGTGCTGTTGAGAGATCGCATCTTGGGAATCTTGGTGGCTTACAACTGGATAACCTTGAAACAGGTGGCTTCAAACAGAAATATGCAGCAGCAGCAGGACCAGCAGGTCCCTTGTAAGTATTTACTGTATGAAGGACAATGGCAGAATGACTGAGGATATTCTCTTCAGCAGCTTCAACAGCCCCAGAATTACCAAAAGAAACTGCCATTTCAGGACTCTTTCTAATGCCCAAGAAGCATGGGGACTTAGAGCAGCATATGCCCTCCATTCTACTACAGCAGTGTCCAGGCTGTCAAAGGAATGGAGAGGTCCTGAGCTCTCAGATATACATGTCCTCCACAAATAGTCGTCAGTTCTCTGTCAGTGCCCATTGGGTAAGCTGGACAGCAGGGTGCTGCAGAGCCTCCCGGGTTCCCAATACAGCAGCTTTGGGATGAGGGATCTGAAGAGGTCTACGACTGGGTCAAAATTAGAACTGGAGAACAACATGGCATTACATTTTAGAGAGCTACAGACATAGGACATTGTGTAACTATCCACAGGGGTTCAGGGCAAAGGACTCTCTTGAATCTGCATATAAGTTATTGAGTTTAGGAAGATCCTGTGAAGAAAACAAGAAGAAAAAAATAAAAAAGCAAAAGCACACACACAAATAACAAAGGAAAACCCCAAATCCTTCATATAACCCCCTGCTCCCTAGCAAGCACACACACACAGACACACACACATACACACGCAGAGAGAGAGAGAGAGAGAGAGAGAGAGAGAGAGAGAGAGAAATATCTTGAATTGTCACTGTCTTCTGATGGGTCAGCAGTCACCCCCAGGGTAGATCCCTGACTGTGCATCTTCTAGTGCTCTGGACAAAGGTGGACTTATGCAGCCACTACCACAGCAACAGGCACAAGACAGCAAGACCACCCCCAAATAACAACAGTTGCCAAATTCAAACAAACATGTGCTTTAGGTAGACACTTCTTGCACAGCCCTGCCTTACAAATTATCTCCCCCTTGGAGGTAAGATACTCTAAGCTGCCTTTGTATGGAGGGGCTGCAGGCTGCTGTTCTCCTTGGCCCAGGACAGCATCTTCAGGACACAGCATAGCCTGCCAGGATAGCCTGGACTCTCTGAACGTTATCAGCATCATTGGTGTCACAATGAATTTGCTTGTGTGCCAACCTTAAAAAAGAAAGAAAGAAAGAAAGAAACAAGCGAGGAGGTTATGAAAAAAGCCATCTCACCCATTATCGCTTGACGAGAATTCTGCTGGAATGAAGCCTTAAAGAGAACAGACTTCTGCAAGGATATCTGCCCAGCAACTATCTCCTTAACTTGGGACTCACATGTACCTTGTTATTCACCAATGTGGTCAAGACTTATTGTTTTGAAACATATGTTGTAATTCTTTTTAATTTTGCCTTTAAAATCCTCCCAAGCCATACTCTCCCACTGTGCTCATAAGGAGTGTGCCAGGGGTTTCCTGTGGCAGCCATCTGTCTATTGCAGTGTCTTTCTATTTCCAATCCACATTCTTGGCAGACCCTTTCTCTGTTAGATTGATTGATACCTCATCCACCTTAAAGGCACATGGTACCTGAGTTCTCTCCACTAAAAACAGTTCCAGTTTCTGCAATCCCAAGAACCCTAGGAGGCTCCTTCAGAGGTCTGAGAGCCACTTCTTGGGAATCCAGAGTGTTCTGTCACCTGGGCATGTGGATCAATGATATCTGAAGGGTGTTCAGGGAAGCATTCGGATAGAGTTGATCTTCATTTTTGAGACAAGTTCAAAATGAGGGTATCTGGGAACCTCCCACTTTGAACACATTTTCATAATTTTGAGCCTAAGATATAGAATTCTTTGAAGTATTCCAGAGAATTTTCTGTCCCTGGGACAGCCCCTGCCAACACAGCTCTGCAAGCTACATCCCTCTAACCACTAAGGGGCACCATTTACACAGTGCCACCGGAATAGTGGAGCAACTGCTGAATTCCCAGTGACTCCTGGAGTGTTTTGTGGAGAGGCAGGCCAAGACTAGAGCTCTCTTTGGTAGTTCTTTCCATTTTCCTCTGGCAATATTTGTTCATAAAACAGTGTGTACTGCTTATGATTGTTTAAAGAACAGCAGGAGTTGTGAAGAAAGTTTGCATTTGTCGTTCTTGCACTTTGTCCACCCTCTTGGACCATCATAATGAGTGTGATCCTGATTGTGATGTCTCATATTTGATGGTGAAATTATGAATTATTAGACTTATTAAACTGCACAACAAAATGGTTTGAATTTCCAAGGCATGTAACATACAAATCTTAATTTTGTAAATGTCCTTCTTCCTAAAGTGAGATAGAGAACAGGGGGAAATACAACTGTCCAACTGGGAAAATGTATTATCTGCACAATCTCTTTGAATGGTTACTTGGTATGTTGATTGAATTTGCAGATGCCTAGTAAATCTGCTACTAGATGTTTTCTACAGGAAAATGCTTATACTTTCTTACAGAACACAGAACCCTTAGATACAAAGGCTCACATAAAGTAATCAAGTTAGGTATGTTAGTCAGTTTTCCACCACTATATCTAATATCTGTGATGAGACTTATCTTGACTTTGTGTGTGGGGGTCTGGTGACTGAAACCAGGGTTCATCTGCATTGAGCTACTTTCCCAGCCATCTTTATTTTTTGAGACTTGGTCTCACTCAATTGCTCAGGCTGGCCTTGAATTTGTGAACCTCCTGCCTCAGCCTGCCAAGTTGCTGGTATTAGGGTGTTGTCCACCACATCAGGCTTGGAGGTGTTAGTCCCTAGTCAGTTGTCCCCAATTTTTGGCCAAAGGGGTGACAGCACATTAGAGAAAAACTATCAACCACATGACCAGGAAGTCATAGGTTGAAAGCGAGAGGGGCTAAAGTCCCAGAATCCCCTTGAGAGCCTGCCTCCAATGACCTGAAGATCTCCTACTAGACCTCATAAACATCCCACCATGTTGCCATGTCACCATGCCGTGTGTAGTTTTATGGGATGTTTAAGATCTTAGCTATAAGCTCAGTGCAGTTAAAAATAACAGACTAGGCTATGAACTTTGTGAAGGGCTACCACAGCAGGTGCCTCGGTTCCGCAAGTTTAAGGACCCAGAACCCCGGCCCATCATGAGGACTGTGCAACCATGACAAAGATGGATGGAGGGCTTAATATAGAATATTGAAGGGAGCGGCCTGTCATAAGGTTGCATATTAGGAAAAGGATCACCAGCAGGTGAGTATTTGAGCCTGGAGCATTTGTCTTTTCAAAGGTTTTGGAATGGAGCCCTGAAATGCACGTTATAGACCTGGTGGAAGCACCTAAGCCCTTGTGGAGGCTTTATCTCCCAGAGGATGGTCAGTTCCAGGGATAAGTAACTGCCATTGATTTGGATTCTGAAAATCTAAACAGCTTCAACATTTGGAAACATGGTTACCTTGTGTATCAGGCTGTTCACAAGAGATTATCCAGCAACTTCTCTAGGACAGGCCCATTTGGTGTCATTACCCAACCCAACAGGAATTTCTTCACCTTTTAATTATTTTATGTGTACACATTGGTTGCCCTTATATTGGAAGGGTGAGATCTTTAAGCCAAAAATTGTTTCTCGCTTGAATATAATGTCTGTAATTACCTTTAACAAATACCATAATAAACAATGGTCTTTGGTGTCAAAAAATAAATAAATAATTGACTAGTCCTATGTTATTTTGACAGTATTCAAAGGATACACTGTCCACTGAAATATCAAGTTTCTCAATTAGTTTTACAGTATGTTGCCTGAAAATAAAATAAGGAGAGAAACGATAATGATTTGTTCTGGAATCACACATATGTATTCATCAAGTAAAAACAAAAACATGAACTAGATTTATGTATTTTAAATTAGTGACAGTTGCATTTGGACATGGAGGAAAGGATTTATTTTATTCAATATTATGAGAAATTCTTAACTCAGTTTCTTTTTTATTTATTTTTTAAAAGTATTGCTAATAATTGAACCCAGTGCCTCATGTATGCTAGGTAAGTGCTCTACCACTGAGTCACAACCCCAACCCTTAACTGAGGTTTTTCATGCCTTCCCTCTTTGTAGATTTTGAATAGTAAACAGCTGTTTTCGTTGTTTTCAAGATATAGCCTAGTCATATAGTGATTTACATAGATTATTTTTTAAACATCACAGTGTTTTTGAGGAACCCAAGTAGATCATGACACATGCATTCTCTTTATGTGTTTCTTTCTACATTAAGGTTGCTAATATTTCAATTAAAATTTTTGCACCTATTTTCAGGAATTATCTTGTACTCAGGTAGTATGCAATATGCTGTCAAAGCTTTGTTGAAAGTGATGAGTTCTCAAAGGTCTGTATTCAGAAAAGACCCAGGTGCTGCATAATGGCTCTAACTTGGGTTTAGTGAAACCTTCTTAATGAGCAGGGGCTGACACACCTCTCTTGGTGTGACAGCACTATTTTCAAGGGGTTGGGTCATATTAAGTTAGCCTTAGTATGAATCAGGTATGTTGTAACTCTTAGTATTCTCCAAAATCTTGTGCAAATTTACATGGACACCTTTATTGAAGGCTTGGATTTTTTTCAACTGAGTCTGATCTTTCCTTTACAGAAAGATTTTTAATACTTATTTGATATTTTTAATGGTTCCAACTGGCTCTCCTTAAGCCATTTTGGGGAAGTTGAATTTTTCCAAGAGTATATGTCAAATTGACTGTCATAAAATTCCTCCCAATATCCTGGAAACTCTTATGCCTAGAGCATATGGAATGGTGTGTTATTTTCATCTGTTTTTTTTTTAACTTATATGTTCTTTTGCACAGGTTAGTTTAACAGAGCAGGGCTGATGACAAGCTTTGAGGACCTGCTGGGCTGGGTTCCCTTGGATGGGGTGGTGCTAAGACTCATGGTGGGTTTTTACACATAAGTCTCTGAGTGTTCTGGTGGGGAACTGTCAAAAGGTAGCTGGGAGCTCATATGAGGTGACTTGGGACACAGCATTATGTGTCCAAGCTGGAAGAAGTTGGAGGCCAGTGCATGCCCTGAGTTGGAGTCCAAGGCTTTTGGGGCCTCTGCAAAGTCATGTGCACATAAGGGAATCTGTCCATTTGCATATCCGTTATGCAATTGTTGAAAAGTCAAACTGAATTTTATAAAGCCTAGACAGATACATAGAAATAGAGAACAGAGGAACAAACAAATTGGGTTTTCACAAAAGTTTCTTTCATTTCCTTAGATACATATGAAATACATCTGTCTATTCATCTATCATCTATCTTCTTTATCCATTCATCTGTCAAGACATGAATGGTGGATAGGGCTGACCCTCAGGACCATACTTGGCATCCTTAGAATGTTGTCTTCTTCATGCAAGATGGACTCAGCTGTAAAAAGAACACATCTGCTCTCAATAGAAGGTACTTGACAAACAAATGACATGGACAATGTGTGACCCCAGTATGAATTGGATAGGGTAAGCTTGGAATAGGAAAGCAAAATGGCCTGGCCTTTGCAGTGTGCCATGGTACCCATGATTGTGACTGAGTGCCATGGAATTGGGGTTTATTCCCTGAGACTGACTGTGCAATATGCTGTCAAAGCTTTGTTGAAAGTGATGAGTTCTTAAAGATATGTGTGCAGAAAAGACCCAGGTGCTGCATAATGGTTCTAACTTGGGTTTACTGAAACCTCCTAAATGAGGCTGACACACCTCTCATGGTGTGCGTGCAGGACCAGTCTAGTTCATTATATTGACTTGTGGATTATGAGTTCCTGCCTTCCCCTTCCTCATCAAGAAAAATTCCAACAACAAGTAATTTGGTATAAAATAGTGACATTCCCATTTTTCTAAAGGAAAATCTGAATAGCTGGGAAGACATCTTCCTATAATTTGTGTCATGCTCTTTTATGAGGAACAGCTGATAATTTATTTGGTTCTTTTAAAGGAAAAATTTAAGATAGGTTCAATTCAAACTGAGTTTGTTTAAGAAACACACAAAATATCAGGTAGCCCTGAGAATCAGAAAATGTTCTAAGATCTGTGGACAACAACATAATTAGGTAGCATTTATAGAAAATGAAAGTGAGGAATAGGGACAATTTAATTAGTTACAGCTTAAGTGGTTTGAAAGTTTCCCATGTTAACTGACACTCAGTATTAGCTTTCCATCACTATGACAAAATACCTAATTTAAGCAACTTCAAAGCAGTTTCAGAGATTCTAGTCCAGGATCACTTGGACTCATCAATTTGGGCCTGTGTAAGGCTGCACATCATGGTGGGGAATATAAGGTGGAACACAACTTTTCATATCATGGTGGCTAGGAAGAAAAAAGGGACCAGAGGAAAAAGGTCAGGATCCCAACATCCCCTTCAAGGACATGTGCCCAATATCTAACATACTTCAGCGAGGTCCTACCTTCTAAAGATTCTACCAATTCCCAGTAGTACCATAGGCTCTCAACAGGCCTGCAGCAATGGTCATTAGGGCCATCTGAGATTCATAGTACTCAACTACTGAGATGGAACTCCAAGTTGATTTGGGCTGTTGAATCTATGCAGGAGCTTAGGCCAAATCAATGGCTTCCCACACATTTTTATTTAATAATCCCTAAATCAGATTCTGCACATGATGTGCAGAAAGCAAATGCTTTCCCATGATCCTTGATGTGGTAAGGATCTTGTCTATTATGTCTTTGTTTTTGAGCCTGAGTGTGTTATAGTTAAAGCTTCATCCCAGGGTTTCATTAGCTGACTTCCAGACCACTCACATGTAATCAAATCAACCTTTATTGAAGCACATCGGTGGTGGCTGACCAGAACATAAAGCTGTTCCCTGGATCAGCCCCAACCAATTGCAAGGGCACTCCTTATAAGCCTGAAAACTGCAAAAGGGATGTTTGGGGGTCCAGACCATGCAAGCAAGCCAGGTTACAGAAATGGGACAGTGCAGTCAAGCAGAGGGAAACTGTAACCAATCACAGTTATCCCAGTCATCCCAGTTACAGAAAGAATACCCCATTAGGTAGTTTTGTGTTCTTAAAGGTTTCTATAGCAAAAGGAAAATAATATCTTGCCCCAGTCATGACTCTTCTACTTGACATGGTTGTTTTACAGAATGAAGTCATAAAACAAAATGGAGTCACATTTGCTCCTACTATCACAAGAGAATGACAAGCCTCTTGGAACATTTCAGGTAGTTAATGGTTTATCTTGTAAGTTTCAGAGAAATTTTACTTCAGTTGAGAAAAGAATTATACAATACAATTATAATAAATGTATTTCTGGAAATTTGAGAAGCACTTTCAAAAACTCTGTTGTAACATAGAGTTTTAAAATGCAACAGAAATTTGTAGATATATTATTTTTGTCTAAATAGGGCCATGGTTGTAAATGAACTCCAAACATTACATTCAAGTTCAAAAATTTAACACAATTGTTATTAGTTAATTAAACAGAAAGAAAAAAGGTCCCAAATATAAAATTTTTCTCATTATTTTTCATAATACTATCTACTCATTTTTCATTGGCTGATTGAAGTCACAGAACAAAGCTTGAATTCCAAGCTGTAAAGTCTACTATTCTTGAAAGACAAACCTGACCAGGCTGGTCCTGTGAAGATAATCAAAATACATTTTGCCATCATCAAAGTGATCATGGTCCAACTATTCAGTCAGTATTATTAGTTTTTATCCCTGTGTCTCTCAGCTTCCTGTTATTCTTTATTTAGAAATATCAAAAAGAGTCAAATATAAAGAGAAAGCATTACTTTGGCTCACAGTTTTGGAGGTTCTGCTCTGGGGTCACTTTTTATCGTTTCCCAATACCACCACACTGGGGAACAATCCGAGAACACCTGGGCCTTTGGGGGGACTCTCAAAGTCCAAACTATGGCAGTCCTTAAGCACAAAAAGATATTCTTTTGCTTATGTGTCTGGAAGAGTAGAAAAAACTGTCCAAAATCGTTTGGGCTCAAATTTGTAAAACATTTTCAAGTTTTTAGCAAATTCATATAAAGCTCTTTTTCTACCAGATATCCAGGAACAAAATGATCAGCAAAACACACTACTGTAATACAGTAGGAACAGAAACTGGGCCATTAAAATAATAACTATCTTTTATGGTACAAAGAAAGGGGCCAGATACAGAACTAATGTAATACCAAGATGATGTTGGGGAAATATTTTCAGCATCCTTTAATTTTAAATGTGTTTTCCCATGACTTCGTAAATTTCTGCTCCCTGAGTGAAGTACCCAGTCTAGTTCCTTGGTTTTCCTTTACCTTTCATAGTCTCATTTGTAGGGGCAATAGAGGCTATGGTTCTCTTGGTATTTTGTCATCTGGGTAGGATTCTGTATGTCTAGATAGTATTGTTTCTTCATTCAGAAATATGGTATATTTTAGTTCAATTCTGCTGTTGTCATTGTCGTAGTTATTATTTTTGTTGTTAGGTACTAACACACATGGGCCATAAACAGACACATGTATCATGTTCAGTAAGTGCTAGTTGGTGTAGCTAATTTTTTTTCGCTATGTTCAGGTTGAGGGATAAGTTCTTTAGGTTCTTGTACTCTTTCTTCTTTCCTGTGAGATAAAGTGTTAGCCAGGCATGGTGCTGTGTGCCTGTTATCCCAGCTGTTTAGGTTGCTGAGCCAGGAGGATCCTGACTTCATGGCCAGTCTGGACATTTTGCATGTTAATGGGGACAGAGGTGGTAAAGGGCCCAGAGTAAAGTGAATAAATAAAAATCAACAGAATATTCTAGGATATGGGTTAGTAGTAGAGTGCTTACCTACCAGGCAGAAAGCCCCAAAGTGGGAGACCCCATGCATGAGGCCTTGGCTTCCTTCTAAATACCTCCAGCACAAAAAAGCAAACCAATTCATGGGAGTAGTTTAATGGTAGGGTACTTGCCTAGCATGTCCCAGGTCCTGGGTTAGATCTCCAGAATCCTAATGTGGGCGAGAGGCTAGAAAATATACTGGAAGAATGTAATGAATGGTCCTGGGAATTATTTTTCGTTCATATTTTTTTTGAATATTCTGTGCAATCCAGAAACAAATTGGAAAATTTTAAATCTAGGGTAGTGGAAGAGATTTTGACACATCTGTTTTTTTAGGAGGTAGACATTCAAAAGTCTTTGTTGTAGCTCTGATTTCTTTTTTCTAATGAGCCCTTGCTCAGAGGAGGTCATGGGTTCAGCTCCAGCTGTCTTGCAACTTATACATGACCCTCCTCCCCAACTGTACATAGTGGACACACGAGTCCACTGGGCACATGGTCTCAGAGGTAAAAATGTGTACGAGAGACTGCACAACCTCACAGAAAAAAAACAAATTGAGGAATTAACTGTAGTCCCTCTGGTATGTGAAGTCTTCAACAAAGCCTCGTGGATCTCAGGTAAGCAGGCTCCAGAGGCCCTGCTTTTAATCATGGGGCTAATCCACAGGACTGTTTCTTTGGTTTCTGTTTTTACTACTAAGATTTGTTTTAAAAACCTCATGTCTTTCATACATTTGAAGCATGGACATTTGCTTTTCAGAAAACCTGAGACTGTTTTATATGAGTTATGGGGTACGGAGTGGAATACAAGAGACCAGAAGATTCCTGGAATCGTGGTGGTGCTCATCTGGAATCCCCAAGTGTAATTTTGCTGTGAATGAAGTGTTTTATTTCATTTCTTAATTTTAAATTCCCATTTAGGTGTTGTTTTAAAATATTGGGTGAACTTGCAGTCTCATACTAGTACCTCATGCTGCACATCTTTGAAGGTTCTCTAGGATAAGAGGTTTAAATGTGATCCTGCATATGAAATGTTGGGGAAACATTATATCACCTAGGTACCATTATTAAAAGCACTGCTTCCTTTATTCTTCTCACCAGCCTCTCCTAGAGATTAAGAAGGCTCAAATGTACTCTCCAGAGCTCACTGTATGACTAAATACAATCTTCATTTTTTTTCATAAAGGATTGTCATTTGCTCCATAAGTCAGAACTCACAATGCCTGTATTTAAGAGGAATTGTATTTATAATATTAAAAACACGTGAAAAGGTAAAAAATGAATTCCATTCAGGTATTGCTTAATGGTGAGATTGGTTCTGAGAGATTCATGAGAAGATTTTTCTTGTGTGGACATTATAGAGTGCACTTACATAAACTAATATAACTCTGATGTCAATTTTCACTGGATGATATGATCTGTGGCATCACCATCATATATCCAGTCCATTGTTGACCACAGCATTGTTACTTGATGCATGACCGAGAGGGAATAACTCTGGGTTCAGTCTGACTGGAGTGGAGTCAATGTTGAAACTTCTTAAGTTCCTGTGTGAAAACCTTAACCCTGATGGAACAATATTGAGAGGTGTGGTCTTTTAGGCCAGAGAGGCTCCACCCCCATAGTGAATTGAATCTGTTTTGAGGCATATATTATCTTATAAGTGACTTTACTGTAAAAGTGAACTATAATTGTCTAACATGTATAGATTCAGGTCTTCTTTTTTGGGTCTATTTCCCTGAGGGTTTTTTAGAATTATGATTATTTTGTTAAACATCATGTAAAATTTACTATCTCTACCACTGTAAAATGTATGCTTCAGTGGCTTCACCTTCATTACCTTGCCTTGTGAGCACCGCCAGCAACTGTTCACAGAGCTCTCTTTATCTTGTAAAACTGATATTTTGTAACCAATAAAGCAGAACTCCCCAATGTCCCCTCGTCAGCCCCCGAGGACTATCATTATATTTTTGTCTCTATGACTTTGGCTACTCTAGGTACCTCATACAAATGATATTGCTGGATATGTTATTTTTATTATTAGTTTATCTATTTGTTTATTTATTTTTTGAGCAATGACCGTATGTTTTCCCACAGTACCTACTCCATTTTGCCTTCCCACCAACAGTAATATTGACCATCTTTTTACATGCTTAATGAAAATTGATTTATTCATTTTTTTGGAGAAATGTCTACTCCAATGATTTGCCTACTTTAAATTACAGTTGTGGTTCTTTATGTCTTGATATTAACACTCTATCAGATATGATTTTCACAAGGATTGTTGTATTCCACAGATGGTCCTTTCATTTTCTTCATTGTGACCTATGATTCACAGTTCTTTATTTAATTGTAGTCAAATATATTTTGTTTTTGTTTGTATTTTGGTGACATACCTATGAAATTGTTGCCAAATTCAACATTATTAAACCTTCTTCCACGTTTTCTTGCAGCAGGTTTTATCCATATTTTTTTTTCATTTTGAGATAATTTTTGCCTATGGGGTAAAATGTCCAACTTGATTCTCTGCACATGAATATCTAGTTTTCCTAGCACCATTTGTTAACTTCTGCCTAGTGTTTCTTTTGAATCCAAAATAAATGCTCCATTTTTGTTTTCTATGGAACAATGGATGCCTTCCAAGTGGATTAGTTTACCCACAGAGGAGAAAAGGACAAAACAAGGAGGGAGTAGCAATCAAGCATGTCTTTAATACATGGTTAAGTGTGTCATGCAGAATCCCATTATTTTGTACAATTAACAATGGACGAGTAGCAAGGCCCAGGGGTCCATACCTTTCATTGCAGTGACTCTTTTAGCCTGAGGCAGGAAGATCTCAATTTTGATGCCACTTTGTAGGAACCTGTCTCAAAAAAAGGGGGTGGGGGCTGGATGAAGCTCTGTGATAAAGCCAGTGAGACAGCTGCTGGGTTTATCCCCTATGCTACTGAAAAACACGAAAACAGAAAAACAAAAAACAAAACAAACAAGCAAAAAAACAAGCCACTGGATTTAGAGAGAGGAAGGAGGAGGATGGAGTAGGGCTATTCCTGCCCTTTTCTTTCTGTGGTATATCTTATATTCTACTGCTTAAACTTGTTTTTTTTTTTTTTTTTTCTCTTTCTTTGTAGTGGCATGTTTTGACTCCCTTGTCATTTTCTTTGGTGTCATATCTGTAGCTCTTTTGCTTACAGTAAAAAGAATTAAAGTTACAATATTTTATTTTCATGTTAATACTAACTTAGCTTCAATCTCATAAATACATTAATTCTTCATAGTCCTATCCCCCACTTTGTGTTCTCATTTTTCTTTCTTTATTTTTTGTGTCATTCTGGGATTAAACCCAGAGGTGTTCTCCCACTGAGCTACATGCCTAGCTTTTTTGCTTTTTCTATTTTGAGTGTGACCCAGTGGTAGAGGTTTTGCCTAGTATGCCTTTGGCCTTGGCTTCAATCTGTACTACCATCAAACAAATATACTCATACAATTTTTGACATTCTATTTCCAGTGTTTTAACACTGCCATCCCACTGGAGGGGGGTTAGGAAAGGGTAATATAAACATGCTACAAAACTTCAAGAATCATTTATTTGATTACTATGTTGAAGGATAAGCTCACTTTGAATGTCATAGTATGAGCAAAAACCAAAAATGGTCAGAATCATCCATACTTGTCACATCCCAATGCTTATTCCCTATTTTATTTAATCTTATTCACTCCTACTTTTCCACCAATGATTTAAAGTTTTGGTTATCAGGTTGATGTGAACTGGTTTATTTGTACTTCCTTGATTACTGTTATGGCTCAGCATTTTTTTATTGGTCTCTTTCTATATATTTTGAAATTGTGTTAGAATAAAATCTTTTCTAGCCATGCAGATCATAATCTCATGTTCTTCTCATATTTTTAAGTATCAGCCATTAATCCATTGTTGGTTTTATTATAAAGAATCCGTTGTGAAGCAGAGTTCCACCTTGCAAAAATCTGATTGAACAAGTGTTCTTTTCTTTCTCTGGATGCCTCTAGCATTCCTAAGTTCTTTTCTTTCTGTTTTTGGTGTTTTTTCAGCATCTTCACTTGAAGATAGTCACAAGGAAGTAAGAGGAACAAAAAAAGATGAAAAGAAAAATCATGGCACACATGTAGAAATCATGATTTAGAGATTCTTAATTGATCAGTTGTACAGAATTCATCCCCAGATTTCTGAATCAGGATAGAGCTAGCCAAGCAAATGCATTGCCATATATGTGAAATCAATGTAATTCAAATCCAAAAATTTGCAAGAACATATTTTTACATGATACAGGAAATATAAATTTTTCTTTGAAAATGTTTCATGTCACTTCTTCACATCCGATATTGTTGACCCTTGTCACATATTAATTTCAGTGTGGCTGTGAATGTATCATATTACTTTTATGAAAAAATCAAGTATTGTGAGGCAGGTATTGGAGTAGACACCAATTAAGATGCTCTGTAATTCTCAAGAATAAGAATCCTGCCCGGTTTTTATCATGGTGCTGGCTGTGAAATTAAACAAAACTAGATAAGTTGAATATTTTAAAGGTTTAATTGGTAGTCTGCAGAAATGTTGGGTATTCTGTGAGAAGAGTTAAGGATAACTCTACAATTTGTCTTGATCAGTTTTTTGCTGGAGACATTAGAAGATTTTACTTGAGATCTGTCAAATATGCCAATCAAACCTCCAAGAGGTGATCCCCTAAGATACAGAAGAAAGGATTTGGTTCAATTATATCCAACATGTGGCACCTTACAGTATTAGTAGGTACTTTGTAGCCATTTGTTACATGAGCCAATATTTTGTTTTGGGAATTTCTGATATGAGAGTTTTTGTGAATCATTATTAAAGCTTCACAAAGTTTTACTGTTTTGGGATTGCACTAATACACTGAATCAGGTTTCCATATACCTCTCTTCTATCATTATTCATTCGTTATTGAAAATATTGGTTGCTTGAGTCTAGGATGACATTTTCTTAGAGAAAATAATAAAGGGAATATAAAACATTGTTGCAAAATAAAAGAATAGCAAATTCTCTGTAAGCTATGGTGTTATTGTTTTATAAAAGTTCCATGAACTGGAAACATTTCAAAGGTCCTGTAAATCAATGATGCTGTACAAATCAGTAGAAAATCTGAACAAGACAATGACTGGGAGAGAAATTTGTTTGAAAAGCAGTGTAACTGTTTAGAATGGGCCCATGTGATCCAGAAGCAAGCATGGTCAGGGAGAGGATCCTAGGAGGTCTAGACATGAGAAAGGGAGTACCTGCCTTTGGCTTCATCTTTTGTAACAGACCTGCTAACTGATCTGTATCCATTGACAAATTATGGATGCTAGCACCTTATTTCATTGTGTCTAATTATATTGGAAGAGAAAATGAGAACATGTGTTTAGAGGTACCAGTTTTGTTAGGTAGAGTTAAATATTTAACCATCCTACGTGTGGACCTAAATCCATTCTGAGTTTGGAGATGTATTCCAGGAGAGATTAAATATCAAAAATCTTCCAGACGCTCTTGCCTGTGACCCTCTGCAACCCTAGATAATTAAGTTGCATAGTCTAAAAAGCATTTTGTCATTTTTAAACACATGACTCAAAGCTTTGGGGATTATGGCTGGCATTGCAATTATCCTCAATTGATGCAGGAGAAAAAAATGTAGACTAGAGTCCTTCTGTGCAATTATTAAGATCACATTTATAACACACTGTCTAGTATTTACAAACTTTTCTTCTGCTCGTGATTTTTATATGCAATGCACTTACGAATAATCTTACAATACATTGAGTCATGTGTGTTGATGGGGCAACTTGGGAAAACTCAAGAAGCTGTGGGAATGTGCATAGGGTAGCTGGGGGTCTGCTCAGTCTAATTGAAGAGGTTGCAGAGAGGTTGCTGGGAGATTTTGAAAAGCCTGGATTTACCTGGATAGAAGGGCTGCTGCAGATTCTGAGGAAGTTGGGAGTTGGGAATTGTTCACCATTTATAACCTGCACAATAACCTCCATGATTCAGCCCAGGAAGGATTGCCTTTTTTGGTGTATATTCCAGGTCAATAAGCAAGTCAGTGATAATGCTGAAACTAAGGTTTACAATAAAATATTTGTCTGAAAATAATTTCTTTCTTTTTAGATTTGGTTTCAAAATAAAATATCCAGACTATGATGTGGAGAGAAACAGAGAATGTTTGTCACTAGAAGGTGACTTGATTTCCCTGTCCAAGGTCATCCCATTTTAGGCACCAGGTTGCCCAGATGAATTATGACAACAGTGCCACTGAACACATCTTTCCCCAAGCAGGCTCCACTGGAAGGAGCTGGCTTCTTTCTTATGGAGACCTGGGGACTTCCCAGTGAAGAGGATGGCTCATGTGACTCTGTGTTCCAAAGGCATTAGAAAACAACTAAATTGTGCTTCACTGGGTGAAGGGGCCACAGGAAGTGAAAGTTCTCCCAGTTTCAGTACAATCATCTGCAGTCATCCTGCTTGATCTCTGTAGCATTTTGAGAGGGCCACATTCATTGTAAAGGGAATGGAACAGAGCAGTCCCTTGCCTTTGTCCTATGTTGACAGGGTGCAAGGAAAGACACAGCAGCAGCAGAACCAGGAGCTCTCTGGTCAGTACTGGCTGTGTGAAGGACAGTAGCAGAGTGACTGGGGATATTATATTCCACAGCTGCAAAAGCCCCAGAATTACCAAGAGAAGCTGCCATTTCAGGACCCACTTCTAATGTCCCAGAAGCATGGGGACTTAGGGCAGCAGGTGCCCTCCTTTCTACAACAGCAGAGTGCAGGTTGCCAAGGAGTGGAGAGGCCTCAAGTTCTCTGATGCAGTGCACATCTCCTCCACAAATGGAGCTCAGTTCTCTGCCACAGCCTTTTGGGCAGAGTGTCAAAGATATCTGAGCACGTCTAGGTGAGCATTCAGATACTGTCGATCTGAGTTTTTGAGAAAAACTTCAAAGAAGGCAGTGTCTTGAACTTCCCATTTTGAAACTATTTTCAGAATTTTGAGCTTTAGGATATGAAGCACTATGAAGTCATCCAGAGAGTTTCCTGTCTCTCCATCTCCTGCCAACACAGCTCTGCAGGCTAAATCCCTCAAACCACTAGGGGGCACCTTTCCCACAGTGCCAGTGGAGGAGTGGAGGTGCTCTTCCTGAATTGCCAGTTGACTCTTGGGGTATTTTGTGTAGAAGTAGACCAAGGCTAGACAACTCTTTGTCAGCTCTTCTCATTTTACTGTCATACTATTTAATTACAAAACAGTGTGTACTGGTTAGGATCATTAAGCAACATCAGGAGTAGTGAAGAAACCTTGCACTTGTGATTATTGCTCTTTGCCCACCTCTTGGAATCATTTGTGAAGAGTCTCATGTCCTATGTTTGTCATGCTTCTCACATTTAAGTGTGAAATTATGAAATAATATTAAATGACACAATAAACATGTTTTGTATAAATTTCCAAGTCATGTAACTTATCCATCTTCATTTTATAAATATGTTCCTTTCTATAATGCGACTGAAAACAGGGAGGGGAAATAGCAACACTCCGACCAGGGAAATGTGTTATTTGCACAATCAATCACTTTGTATGGTCACTTGGAATTTATATTGAAGTTGCAGAAGATGCCTTTCAATTCTGCTTCTAGATGTTTCCACAGGAAAATGCTGTGCTTTCTTACAGAACACTGAATCCCTGGATAAGAAGGCTTACATAAAATAATCAAGTTAGCTATTTTCGTCAGTTTCCTACCACTATATCTAATACCTGTGTCGAGGCTTATTTTGACCTTTTTTTTTTCTTTTTCTTGTGGTCTGGGGATTGAATCAAGAGGTCCTCCCCACTAGGCTATTTACCAGCCCTCTATTTTTAAAGGCATGGTCTCAGTAAGTTGCTGAGGCTGGACTTGAGCTTGGGACCCTCCTGACTTAAGTTCCTGGGATTATAGGTGTTGTGTACCTTGTCAGGATTGGCTCATGGTTTTGGAGGTTTCAGTCTTTGGTTAGTTGGCCCCATTGTTTTGGACCTGTTGGGAGATAGCACATCATGGTAGAATAAAACTGTCAATCATATGACCAGGAAGTCATAGAGAGATAGAGGGAGGGGCCAGGGCCCCACAATTCCCTTGGGGGCCTGCCTACAATGACTTAAAGATCTTCCACTAGGCCCCACCTCTTAAATGTTCCATTATGTCCCAGTGTCACCACAGTGGGGACTAAACCTTTACCAGATGCAGCTTTAAGGGACATTTAAAATTTAAGCTATTAGTATAACACAGTTGAAAATAATTGAAAAGACATATGTTATTTTGAGAGTGTCATAATATACATTGTCTAATCATTTCACCTCTAAACTTTCTCGTATTGCCACATGAGCTCTTCAGGAGACATGGAATATCCAAACTATAAAAATCACATTATTTGTTGAAGGCTGAGCAAGTCAGAAGGCCTGGAACTCTATTGTCATGTAAAAGCAATATCAGAATACCTGCACCAAGGCTCTGAGAAAATTAGGTCAGTGTATCTACATTCTAACAACCAAGATCCATGCAACCCTTCCCAAAGTATCCTTCTGCTTTAGTTTTAATTAATTTTCATTATTTTATAAAATATAGACTGGATGTAAAATAATGTTTATTAAATGTGAATTACATTTATGTGAAAAAGATGCAAACCTTTGAACACCTAGTACTTAATTTAAATTAAATGATGGTTTCTTCTCCATTTTTGCAGACCTCCCTCTTTCCTCTCCCCTATTCCATTCCAGCTTCCCAGCTTCTCTCTGCAGTGAGATCAGCACAATTTTCTAAGTTAATAATTTCCTTGCTCTTCTTTAAATTTTGCTGCATTCATTTTACAGACCTAAGGTCATATTACTTAGTTTTACATGATTTTTTAAAAATCATGTTGTACATGTTTTCCTTTAAATTGCTTTTTTCCTCACATATGTTCCTCTGGAAAGTTATCAATTTTGTTACTTAATAGCTATAATTCTCCATCATTCACAGTTCTCTAGTATCCCAATATGTGAATGTGCCATCTTCTTTATCCATTTTAATGATGCTGAACTTCTGAAATGTCTTGCTTTTCTGCCTAGAACATTCTTGGTCATGTTTTCTGATGCATGTGCAAGTTCTCTTAGCCTTTGCCAATCTCTCCCATGGGATGTGCCTCTGAATCCTCATCACTTCACATCTTCACCAATGCTTAAAAGCTACTGTGACTTAGCATCTCCTTGTGGGTTAATTTGTATGTCCATTATCACCAGTGAAGCTGAGCACTTTTTAAAATATGTTTATTTGACATTCATATTTCTTCTGTGAAATATTTATGTATGTACGTCTTTTATCCATTTATTCTTTGGGTTATCTTTGTGCTATTGAATCTATTGGATTGAATTATAATCCTTTATTGGTTTTGTGTATTGCAAATATTTTCTTCCCTTTTCTGGATTGCATTTCTCTTTGTTTCAGAGAAATCTGTTGATAAACAAGTTCTTAATTTTAATGTAGTGTGATTCATGGAACAGTCCCTTTATGCTTTGTGTTTTTGTGCTTTGTATATGAATGATTTTTACTACTGCAAGGTTATAAATATATCCTCCCATGTTGTCTTATAAAAGTTTTATAGCTTTTTCCTTTTTCATAAAATTTTGTCTTTAAACTTTCATCTGATTTCCAATTGTTTCAACATTATTTTCTAAAAGCCCTTATGTCCCATTTAGCTGTTGTACTAGTTTGACCAAATTCATGCCTCTGTATGTGTGTCAATATGATGAGGACATTACCATCAATAATCTTGACCTTTTTCTCCCCATCACTGCACCAATGCCACACTGTCTGGTAAGTTTTATCTGAGACAAGTATTTCTGTGCTCTACTCTTCTTGTTTTGATTCCTTAAGGACTTTTTCATTTCTAAATACTCAGATCAGTTTATCAAATTCCACCTGAGCACGTGTTTAGATCTTTATTTTTAATGTTTTAACTTTATAGGTTGATTTATAATTACACCATAGATTCATCTACAGATCTATTAGTCTTTTAATACTGAATCTACCATCGGGCATGTAATCCCATGTAATCACCTATAATCCCAACAACTCAAGAAACTGAAACAGAGAGATCACCAGTTAAAAATCAGCCTCAACTGCTTAATAAGACCCTGTCTCAAGAGTTAAAATTTGTTAAAAAGGACTAGAGATGTAGTTTAGTGGTAAAGCTACCCACAATTAAATCCCCAGTACCAACAAATAAATAAAATATCATGTCTTCCTATGTCATTTATTTAAATTTGCTATAATGTCTAATATGAGATTTTTATGATTTTTTACATAAAGTTTTTGATTGTATTTTTTTTAATTTATTCTAAAGCACTTTACACTCCACTGCTGTTTTAAACATAATATTTTAAAATTAATTTTGAAAGAAATTTTATACCCACGGTGTATAAAAATACAATTGACTTTTTTTTTTTATTAGAACTACCGTATGATCCAACAATCCAACTACTGGGTATATATCCAAGTGAAATAAAATCAACATGCTGAAAATATATCTGCACTCTCATGTTGCAGCATGATTCATAATAGACAAGATACACAATCTACTTTAATGATCATCACAGATGAATAGATACAGAAAAGGTGGTATTTAAAGATAACAAAATATTTCTAGCCTGAAAAATGCATTTGTACCTTCATGGATGAAATTGGAGGACACTGTGTTAAATTAAATAAGCCAGGCACAGAAACACAAACGATCTTTCTTATTTGTGGAATCTAAACAGCAGAGAGTAGAATCATGCTTACCAGGGACTGAAGGAGAGGGTTTGGGAAGATGTTGCTTAAAGGATACAAAAATGCAGTTAAATGGAAAGAATAAGTTCGAAAGACATATTATAAAATATAGTGACTATAGTTAATAATGATTTACTCTATTCTTGAACTCTGCTCAGAAAGTAGATGTGTTCAGGGCACACACATACACACACAAAAATGATGTGGAGGTTATGGATATGTTAATTAGCTCATTAGCCATTCTACAATACATCCATATTTCAAACTACATATTGTACATGATAAATATATATTTTTGTCAATTCAGAATACATAAATAAATAAAATACAATTGATTTTATCTAGAAACTATCTTGTAATTCTAAAAATTTACATGTAGATCTTTTGTTTTCACATATATAAAACATTTGTGAATAATGATAGTTGAAATATTACAGATAGTTCCCATTCTTAATCCCTCCCTTCATTTTTTGTGTCTCATTTTAAGTTTTGCTTTTGATTGGTTTTATTTTGTTTTTTTTTTTTTTTTTTTTTTTTTTGCTTTACTAAACTGATTTTGGACTTCCAGTACAATATTGATTGGAGTGGTGATGAAAGAAGAACAAATTTCTAAGAAAAACAAAGTACCAGATAAAAATGGCTCAAGAAAACCCATCAACTCTCAGTAGTCATTTAACAACAAAAGGAATTAAAAGAATAGTTAAAACATGTCCTCAGGGCTGGAGTTGTGGCTCAATTGTAGAGCACTTGCCTACCACATGTGAGGCTCTGAGTTTGATCCTTAGCACCACATAAAAAATAAACAAATAAAATAAAGGTATTATGTCCATTTATACCTAAAAATATATTTTTTAAAAAAAAATGTCCTCAGTGAAAATATCAGGACTAGAATTTTTTTACCTATAAATTTTACTGGCATTCAAGAACCAAATAACTCCAATTGTAAAATTATTATTTAATACAGACAATGAAAAAATGCACCCAACTTCTTTCTTGAAATATTATGGATAGTTCCCATTCTTAATCCCTCCCTTCATTTGTTTTTCATTGTAAGTTTAGTTTTGTTTTGGTTTTATTTTGTTTTTTGGTTTTTTTTTTTATCATTTGTGAGGTTTGCATTATTTATTTTTTAGTTTTTGGCAGACACAACATCTTTGTTTGTATGTGGTGCTGAGGATCGAACCGGGCCGCACGAGTGCGCTACCACTTGAGCCACATCCCCAGCCCAAGGTTTGCATTATTTTGATGTGAAAAACTATTTAGGAATTCACAAGATGGAAGTTTGCAGGCCAATCTCATTTATGAACATAAGTTTAAAAAAACATAAAAATAACATATTAGTGAACTGATTTTGATAATGTGTGAAAAGATGATATACCATGGTAATTGAGGGAGGGTTGTATTCCAACATTTCAGTGTTGCTTTGTCACTATAAAATACTTAAATTCACCATACTAGCAGATTAAAGGAGGGGAAATATCTCATAATATCAATGAAAATAGGAAAATAATTTGTCAAAACTCAATACACATTTATGATAAAAACTCTTAGGACTATGAAGTGTTTCCTTTGATAAACAGAAGCAGCTTTTTAGTTTAATGCCATCCCATATGTTGATTCTTAGTATTTTTGCTGAGAAAGTGATTGCCTATGACCAGATGTTGCAGTGTTTCCCATTTTCTCTTCTATTGGTTGCAAAGTTTCTGGCCTTATTTAAGGTCTTTCACCAATTTTGAGTTGAATTCTGTTTAGGATTTAAAAAGAATCTATTTTCAATCTTTTATATATGAATATCTAATTTTCCCAGCATCATTTGTTAAAAATGCTGTCTTTTCTCTAAAGTAATTTTTTGGCACCTTTGTCAAAATGATTGTAGTTGTATGGATCTGTCTGTGTGTTTAATTCTATTCCCATAGTCTACATTTCTGTTGTTGTACAAGTACAAGCTGTTTTGAGATGAAACATTACGATGCCTGCAGCACTTTTCTTTTTCCTTACAAATGCTTTGACTATTCTGGGTCTTTTACTTCTCATACAAATTTTAATGTTTCTTCTCAGTTCTGAGAAAAAAAAATATCATTGGTATTTGATGGGTATCACATCATATCTATAGATCCCTTTTGGTAGAATGGCATTTTTTTTGTGTGTGGGCCTGCCTGCCTGCAGGGGTAGAATGGCATTTTAACAATAAGAATTCTGCCCAAGACTTGGGAAGTTTTTCCACCTTCTTGTGTCTTCTTCAATTTCTTTCTTCCTTTTCCTTTCTTTCTTTTTTTCCTTTCTTTCTTTTTTTGTGTATGTGTTATGTAATTTTCCTTTTTTTACTTTAAGATTTTTCCCTAAGGCAGAAGAGGCAGCAGGAGAGGTTTCTGTGCTACATTGAAGCTGAAAAAAATATATGGGGAACACTGAGCATCATGAAAGCCAGAAAATGGAACCATTGACATTAAGGGATGTGGTCACTGAATTTTTGGAAGAGGAATGGACATGCCTGGACCCTTCTCAGCAGACTTTATATGGAGATGTGATGTTAGAGATCTGTAGAAACCTACTCTTTATTGAAAACACCCATGTGATCATTTAAATGAGCTTTACAATGATAAAAGTGAAAAAGTTTTTAATCCATGCCCAAAATTTATTTATCCAAGCTTTCATAATCAAGAGACAAATTACAGATGTAAGGTATGTGAAAGCACTTTTAATAAAACTACAAGAATTCCTGAAATCCAGAGAATTAATATTGGTGGGAAGCCCTACAAGTTTAAAAAATATGTAAAAGCATTAAAGATTCCTCAGTTGTTTATCAGAGCTGTGATAAATTCTCCATAAGTAAAGAATGAAAAATATTTTACTCAAATTTCATCCATTACTAAAAACCATAGGCTTTACAATGGAAATATACCTTACCAAATGATGAAATGTGAAAATGTCTTTAAGTGTTACTGAAACCTTTTTAAACACTACAGTAATCATACTGGAGAGAACATCTGGAAATGTAAAGAAAGTGTCAAAACTTTTAATCAAAAAGCACACCTTACTGAACACCAGAAAATTTATACTGGAGAAAATCCATACAAATGTAAAGAATGTGGCAAAGCTTTTAAAGCAAAATCTCACCTTAGTCAACACCAGAGAATTCACACTGGAGAAAAGCCATACAAATGTGACGACTGTGGCAAAGCTTTAAATCAAAAATCACACCATACTGAACACCAGAGAATTTATATTGGAGAAAAGCCATACAAATGTAAAGAATGTGGCAAAGCTTTTAATCAAAAATCAAACCTTACTCAACACCAGAGAGTTCATACAGGATAAAAGCCACACACATATAAAGAATGTGTCAAAGCTTTGAATAAAAGTTTGTGCCTTACTCAACACCAGAGACTTCATACTGGAGAAGAGCCATAGAAATATAAAGAATGTGGCAAAGCTTTTAATAAAATATGAAGCCTTACTCAACACCAGAGAATTCATACTGGGGAGAAACCATACAAATATCAATAATGTGGAAAAGCTTCCAATTGAAGGTCACTCCTTAGTCAACACCAAAGCTTCATATGGGAGAAAATCCATACAGATGCAAAGAATGTGGCAAAGCTTTAAATCAAAGATCATACCTTATTTGACACCAGAGAATTAATACTGGGGAAAAGCCATACAAATGTAAAGAATATGGCAAAGCTCTTTATCAAAGATCACACATTTCTCAACAAGAGAATTTATACTTGGAAGAAACCATATAAATGCAAAGAATGTGGAAAAGCTATTCTATTAGGAAAAGTATTGTTGTTCACCCAATATTCATACTGGATAAGAGCCATGTAAATGTTAAAAATGTGGCAAAGTTTTAAGTATGTTTCAAGTTAACAAGTTAACAAGTAACAGATCATTCATACTTGAGACAATTCTTACAAATCTATATACTGTAAAAGTCATTTGTTGTAAGATCACACCTCACTGGTCACCAGAAACTTCTTACTGAAAAGAAAAATTACAATTGCCTAGAGATAGCTCCCCAGTGCTGACTCCATGAAACACCAACTCCTGCCCAACTGGCCATTACTCAGGAGCCCATGGAAATGGGCAGGAAGCATGGTTGGATCCTTGGCCCTCTTTCCTTCTGTGGACCTCTCCAGGTTCACTCGTTTTTTCCTCAGTTTCTCTGTATTGATTAAAGTAAAATCATCTTTTTTCCCAAAGCTAAAAAAAGGTTTTTTCCTAAGTATTTTTAAGCTATGATAAATGGAATGTTTTCCTCATTTCTCTCACATCATATTCATTATTGATGTATAGAATAGTTATTGAATTTTTTGCATTTTGATTTTTGTATTCTGTTATTTTGCTGATTTGTTTATGAACGCTAAAAATCTTCTGGTGGAACTTTTAGGATCTTCCATGTATAGAATGGAATCTACAAGCAGGGACAATTTGACATCTTCCTTTTCTATTTGAATTTCTTTTATTTCTTTCTCTTGCCTCATTGATCTGCCTGAAGTTTCAAGTACTATACATAATAGGAGTGGTTATTTGGAAGTGTCCCTTTTCTTTCAATGTCCTGGAATAATCTCAGGAACATTGTTATTCATTTTTCTTTTTTAAGTTTTTTTTTTAATCCTTTTTTAGTTTTCAGTGGACACAATATCTTTATTTTATTTGTATGTGTTGCTGAGGATCGAACCCAGCACCCCGCACATGCCACGCAAGCGCGCTACCACTTGAGCCACATCCCCAGCCCTGGTATTCATTTTTCTTTAAAGGTCTGGAAGAATTTGGCTGTGGATCCATTTGATCTGTGTACATCTTCTGGAGGTAGAGATACTTAGGTCTATTCCTGCCAATGAGGTGTGGTCATTAATTTGGTTAGGTAGTGAAGAACTTGAAACAGGCACAATTTGGGTCAAGGAATGAAGGTATTTTGGGAAGAGATATTGCAAGGACCACTCAGAATAAATATGAGAATGTAGTATGCCATATGAATACTAACTGAAATGCTCCCCTGTATACATTTACTTTCAAAGACATACATAAAGAGAAAATAGACATAGGAAAATATGCCCACCTGATCTAATTGGCAAGAAAAATGAATATTAAAACTCCAATGATGGGTACACTGGTGCATTCCTGGAATCCCAGGTGCTCAGGGGCATGTGGCAGGAGGATCACAAGTTAATTGCCAGCCTCAACAATGGTGAGGGCTAAGCAACTCAGTGAGACCCTGTCTGTAAATAAAATACAAAATATGGCTGGGGATGTGGCTCAGTGGTTGAGTGCCTCTGAATTTAATCTCTGGTACCCAAAAACAAAACAAAACAATTCTGAATTACTACATGCTGATTTTTATTGTTTCATTCTCCTTCAGATCACACCTAAAAGGACTGCAATTCCTTACCAGCACACTTTGAATTGAACATACAGACAAAGCTGTCAATGAAGTGGAGCAGGTGCATTCTGAGTTTGAGCAAGCTATATAATCTACCTTATTTATGCCTTCAAGACTTGCTCAGACCCAAGCCAATATTCTCACTGGCATTATATAAGGAAGTGTAATTTCTTTATGCTTCAGCTTTGTAGCTTGGTATATCAACTGATGGACATCTTTCATTGCTTGCTCTCCTAATGAATAGAGCTTTTTGTCTCTCCAAGAACCCAGTAGCAAGGCAAGAGCTCTTTCTCAAAGAAAAAGAATTGTTAGCCAAAGATGGCATAATTTTACTCTAAAGTTCTAAGGACTAGTGCTATTATTTTCTGATTAAAACTTAGCAAAATTTTCTATAGAATTCTTATTTGCCCAGGCACTGCAGCCATCACCAGGTCATGAAAACAAACCAACCAGCCAAAGACACAAATAGATGACCAAGTAAAAGCACTGCTGCCACTGGTCTGGAATATCAATTCAAAGTCTTATACTTCTAAAACCGAAATGGTGCACTACTCTAAATTTTATAGCCATTGTTGTATCCAGAAAATGTATTTGGTTAGTGTTGCTACAATTTTTACACCCAACCAAAATAAATTCTTCATAGGCCCCGCCTCTTCACATAACAAATGACCTAAGTTTCTGGAATAGGTGCACTGATTAGTACAACAAACATCATCTTCCAAAGCACTAGTTTCAAGAAAACAAACATCTGGGGTTTTGTTTAGTTTTGTTTTGTTTGTTTTTAATTCAGACATTCTTAAGGAGGGAGTTTAAATTGTAGGCAGTCAAGAAAAGATTTTACAGGATGATAGATGCCAGGAAATCAAATTGATTTTGTAAAGTCAGTAGTCAATCAGCAACCGTTGGATATCTTCAATAACCTGTACTGACATTCTTTTATAGTAATGAATAGAAGTTCTTAATACTGCAGCTCCTTGCAAATCCTGGCAGATATCTCTAGACCTGAGTAAGGTAATAAAATAAGTGCTCTATTATGTCAGATTTGTGCCAATATCAGGATAGGTTGTTAGGTAAAACATCAATGTGCGGAGGAAGAAAGACCAAGGTACAGAGGCCAACTCAATGTTTGGTAGGCAGGGATAAATATAAGCCTTGCAAAGGAAAAAAGTTCTCAGAATTTGTGTTATATATATTCAGAATATGTAATGTAATGTAATACTCTAAAATAACAATTGTTTTTTCACCAGGGCTGTAAAATTGGGGAGGGAAGGCACCAGGGACTGACATAAGTGTAGATCTTCAGTTCCATTAAGAGTACTATTGTCTTTTCTTTTAACTGTCCATGTATGGCTCTTATTTGGCTATGACTGTTTTTTCTAGGTGTTTAAGATCAAGCTGGTCAAATTGAACTTATTCCTAACTATTGTTAGATTCAGTTGAGTTCCCTGAGGGGGTTATTCTTGGGAATTTGAAAGAAGCCTCTTAGCTCCTCTAGTGTCATATGTCAGGCTGGGTCAGGATCTGGTCGACCACATGGCTTCCCTTCAAAGCATCAGGGACTTCTCACTCTCTTAATAACCCTCCTATTTGCAGCATGTGCACTGATTAGCTTTGTGTTGTCCAGGGTCTCATTGGTCCCCCCGATGGGGAGGTCACATGGCCCAGAGTTGCAAATCCTTTAGAGAAGTCCCATCATTCCCTGGGTCTGAGCTGTCATCAGAAGGCAAGAGCCAAATACTGGCTTATTTTTTCTTTCTTGGGCCTTTTATTTCCTTATTAAGCTTTGGTCTTAAACATCCAGCAAGCCAGTTTCACCAGTCTTAAAATTAGAATACTTGGGTTTAACTTTAATATCTATATTGTTACAGTAATTCACCCCTTTTATTTAATTGGGTTCAGAATTAGTACTGGCAGTTAGCCTTACATCCTGTCTGTCTATGGATAATAGCCTATTATCTCAAATTATTTCATTTTGTTTTATTGAAAGTTGTACTTCTGTAAGGCAATAAGTCCCAAACCTTTACTTTAAATGTTAGTTTGAAGAACACCAGATTGATAAAATAAATGTTCTTCTAAATCTTGTACTTTAAAGACTTGTAAACTTGGAAAATATGAAGACATTTAGTATACAAAGAGGGCAGTAATAACACCACAAATATACTGAAATTTTTAAACCAAGTTTAGTTTTAAAAGAAAAATTCAAGGGCTGGGGTTGTGATTCAGTGGTAGAGCATTCACCTAGCACATGCAAGGCCCTGGGTTCAATCCTCAGCACCACATAAAAATAAATAAATAAATAAATACATAAATAAAGGTATTGTGTCCAACTACAAATATATATATAATATGTAATGTAAGGTAATACTCTAAAATAACAATTGTTGTTTCACCAGAGTTGTACAAACCCTAATTCCTTTAAGACCAGTTGCTCTAAAGAATAAACCTTAACAGACACAAGATATTATCTTGATAGATAAGAGCAGATTAATGTTTTAAAAAATCTATTTTACTTTAAGCCATAGAGAATCAAACTTCTGTTAATATAAGTACATTAATATTTCACCTTAGGAAAAAGCCTAATGTTAAATAACATTGACTATGCTAATTATATATATCTGACTTAGTTACACAAATTTTTTGAAATTTACCCTCCACAAACCTTCTGCAATTCAGACATTTTACAACTTTACCTTGCCATACAAAAGCCTTTCTTATCCAGAAACATTTCATTTTACTTCCACTTTCCATATTAAAATATATTTCATATCTAGAATCTTCTTGTATCTCTTTCCCAGCTCTTGGTCCTTTTCCTAATTCAAACTCTAAAACAATCCTTTTGAAATTTCTGAATTTAGACAACTTAGTCCACTTTAATAAGATACAATATTTTATATTTTATAGTACTTTAATTGAAACCCAACTGAAACTTTTTATACTCTGTGAATATAAATAACACTTGATAGAATATTAACTCTTAGAAACCTTGTTTTAGTGAAAACCCAGACACAAATAAGTCTTAAACCTTTTTGCATTTACCAAATTATGAAAACATACATAATTTGTAAATATATTACCTTATGGAATTTAAAAAGTTAGGATACTTGATTTTATATTTAGCAGTTGATGCCTTAGCACTTCTACTTTTTAAATTAATCATATTTCTCCTTAAAAACACATTTATGAGGAATCTCATTTAGGTTAAATCTAATTTATTTACATATGTATACACAAAAACACAATATAGAAGTATACACACAAAATAGACTGGAGAAAGAGATCTTGTAGCTATTTGTTGTAAGAGGAAATTTTTCTAATGCTTTAAAGTTGGAAATCTTTAACTAATGTATTCAATAAGTTGAATGATTAAAAAGATCACCTTTTGAATATTTTTAGCAAATTTTGATTATTGAGCACTAAGCTTACAAACAGAATCTCTACGTACAAAAGTCAAGGGACAAATTCAACAAATGAATAATGTGTGTATAGGCTTTCTAGTCTTAATTTGAAAATTATGAAATTGTTGTATGGAACCTTGATTGTGAAAAAACTTGATGAACATTTAGTTTTAATTAGAAAGTCACAGATTCTGTGCTCTTGCCTTTGTTATTGTGTACTTTGATAGTAGCATACCACACACTGTGTAATCTATAAAGAACTGAAATTTATATCATTCTGCCTCAAATACTTTATAACCAATATAAGGACACTTTGATATGTACAGACTTGTGGTATTTTGATTTTTATAAAATGTTTTTTTTAAATGAGTTTTTGACTAGAACCATTATAGTAAATAAAACCATTACTTATTTTAAATGGAACTATTGTTTTAGTAGAATCATAAGTTTTTAACAGTACCATTTATATAGATAAACCAAGAAAATAAAGCTAATTATCAGCTCATATAAAATATTACAAAAATGTATAATTTTATTATTGAACATTTCTTATGCCCTTTTTTTCCCATGCTCAAAATGTTTCAGTTTGAATATTAAATTATCTGGTAACATCATAAAATTCAGACAAAATAATTCAAGTTTTTCAGTGGTCATTTAATATCAATAAAACAAAAAAGAAAAAGAAAACAATCTGTCAGATCCATTGAAAGCCCCTGAGGGAAGGTCCTTAAGACTTAAAATCTTATAATGACATTAAACATTTAACATTTATTGATGCTGTTAAGATGAACATGAATCACTAAGAAAAGGTAAAATTATTCACAGTACAGCCACTTAATGGGGGAGAATATTTAATAGTTATTGTACAAATCTGATATTGATCTTGATATTGCTGAAAGCTCAGTCCTTGTCCTTGATGCCAATCCAATAAGGAGGACACAATTTTGAGAAAAAAAGAAAAAGAAGTCTCATTGCTTTGCTAACAAAGGAGAAACACAGGAGACTTCTGTCTCAAAGGCTGTGTGTGATTCTGCCTATCAGCAAGAACACAGGGCTTATGAAGAGGTAATTCAAAGGCTACATTCTACATGTTCTCTGTCTGAAGTTGGAATTCACTTGTTAATTTGGGAGAAAGTCATTTCTGAGATCTTCTGGTACCATCCCCAAACTCTGGATTCCTTTGGTGTGTGTGAACTGCAGAAAAGATAAATCTGCCTGAAATGGGGAAAAAGGTAATCTTGCTCCCCCTGAAATGAGGGAGGAACAGTGAGAGAAGAAGAGAAAAACACATATCTATTTTAAAAATGAGTTACAGGGGCAGAGCAGAAAGAGCTCCATTCAAAGCAAAAGGTGAACCACTGTTACATTGACACCAGATGTATATAGCACTTTTAGAATATAATGTGTGAAAGCATTCAATATGGACAACAAGACTGCTATTAACAAGGAAATGCTGCACCAATGTGCATGCGCCCATATATATATATATATATATATATACACACACACTCTCCTGGTAATTAAGAATACAAATACAATGGTAAACCATTTATTCCACAAGTATTTAATGAGTACAAACCATATGCCAGGCACATTTTTGAATATTTTGTATTTGTTCAAAAAATTACTTAATTTCCAAAAATCATACCATAGGGTAAGATGTAAAATTTCAGCAGATGGAGTGCAACTGCACTTGTAATTGCATCAGGGTTTATTTTGAAAATGACTAGTAAGTCTTAACTGGCCACATGTGTGACACATTTTATTTTGTTTCTTTACTGATATTAAAAAGCCAACATGTTCAATACCTGAAGTAAATTAATAATCTCTTTTAAAGATACAGGTATTTGGCAGAAATGCAAGACAACTTTTATAAAGAAGAGAGGTGAAACTAGTATTTGCATATTGTGGCCCATAAATCTACAATTATTGAAAAAAGAAGTTTTGAAGACTTTTGAAAGACACTAGGAAAAAAAAAAAGCAGAAGAGCAATACACTAGAGCCTGGGTCCCTGACCT
Source organism: Marmota monax (assembly GCF_021218885.2). Taxonomy (NCBI): domain Eukaryota; kingdom Metazoa; phylum Chordata; class Mammalia; order Rodentia; family Sciuridae; genus Marmota; species Marmota monax. The sequence goes on along the minus strand of NW_026694371.1, from coordinate 1,079,796 downwards.
GTTATCAAAAACCTTGGGCATTGTCCCTGATGGCAATCCAATAATGAGGAGAAGGTTTTGAAATAAAGGTAGAAGGAGGTTTATTGCTTTGCCAGCAAAGGGGAAACACAGGGGACTCCTTTAACAGAAGCTTTGATTCTGCCCATAAGGGAAAAGAGAGTGTTTTTAAGGAAGCTTTTCAAAGGCTCCATTCCTGGTGTGCCCTGACAGGGGGTCCCAGGTGCATCCTGATGGAGTGTTATGATTAACTAGTTTATTTGGGAGATCATCATTTCCTAGTTCTTCTGGTGTCTTCTCCTTCCTGTGGAGAACAGATAACTGAAGGTAATCTTGTTCCCTGTATCCAGGTTAAGGTGGGAGGTAGAGAGAAGTGGGAAAGGAAAATGTTTCCCTTTTAAAAAAGGCAACCAAGGTTATATTCAAAAGGTAAAGTGGACCACTCTTACAACCCCAGTGCTTCCCCCAATCAACTTCACCATCCAAATTGACTGGTAAAGTGTGTTTATGTCCAGCTGCATATTTCTGGAAAAAAAATAGTTTTTATTTTCATCAGGTCCTGACCTGCAAACTGTCAAGTTCCATAGACAGAGTAACTGCCTGTATCCTTGATCCACTTAGGGTGCATATGATCACTCTTTAAGCAGTCAGTACCTTTATGACTGCATTGACTGTGAATCCTAGAAATGAGTGGACCTAGAACTACTTCTCATTTGCCTTTTGGTATTCAATTTACCCAGAGCAATTATTTGAACTGGGCACTATTTTGGGTTGTAAAAGGCATTTGTGGCTATTTTTGATAGCATTCTTTCCCCAACCTATCTCCAACTCTTTTCTTGTTTCCCCTTCCTTTGCCTAGCCCTCACCTATCCTAAACATGTCAGTGATACCCAGACCCACTGTATTGATACCCATATCATTGAAGATATTCAATGAGAAAGAACTTGGGTCAAACTATGCACAACTTGCATGGAGATAGACAGTCAGAAGACACCTCCCCCTCCAGACACTCTGGAACACAGTGTAGAAAAACCATAGCTTCCTCTACAGGTGAGCAGCCTCGCATTGGAAATTACAGAGTGGTGAAAACTATCCGCAAGGGGACCTTCATAAAAGTCAAGCTGGCCCATCACATCCTTATAGGAAAACAAGTGGCAATAAAGATCATTGACAAAAGACACCTGAAGCCAGAAGTTCTACAAAAGCTATACAGAGAGGTCAGAATCCTAAAGATGTTAAATCATCCACACATTGTGAAGCTCTTTGAAGTTACTGACACCAAAAAGCACTCTGTTTGTACTGGCGTATGCCAGTGGAGGGGAAATTTTGAACTATCTGTCTGAGAAAGGGAGACTGTAAGAAGAGGAGGCAAGAGCTAAATTCCAGCAGATTGTGTCTGCAGTCCAGTATTGTCACTAACAGCAGGTAGCCCACCAAGACCTGAAGGTGGAGAATCTGTTATTAGAAGAACAGATGAACATCAAGCTATGGATTTTGGACTCAGCAATGAGTTTACATTTGGGTGTAAACTCCACACGTTTTGTAGCAGTCCTCCCTACGCAGCCCCAGAGCTCTTCCAGTACATAAAGTACAATGGTCCAGAAGTCGATGTGTGGAGTTTTGGCATGGTTTTGTACACCCTAGTCACCGGGTCGCATCCTTTTATTGGGGAAAATCTAGAAGAGTTAGAGACAGAGTGTTACAAGTTTGATACTGAATCCCTTTGTACATGTCAACATAATGTGAAAATCTGCTGAAATGCTTCCTGGTTCTCAATCCAACTAAACAAATCACTCTGGCCAGAATTATGGGAGACAGATGGATCAACAGAGACCATGATGTACTCCAACCCTTTGTTGCTCCAGAGGTGGCCATCTCCCACAGAATCATCTGGGTTTGCTAAGATGCAGCCAAGCAGGGTTCTCAGAAAGAGCACCAGCCAGCCTCCTCACCACAAAGTGAAGTGAAGCGTTTCAAGTCAGAAGCAGACACAGTACCTGGACCATGCTGGAATTGGGCCATATCTGACCAGCACTGCCGATAAGTCACCTTAAAGAACATCAAATGGCCTCCAAGAAATCTCGTGGCAGTGTTGTGGGAGAAAAGGGAATTTCTCCAGCCAGGCCCATACCTGGGATTACCACCAGCCCCAAGGAGCTGGAGACTCCTGAATTCAAGAAAATGCCTGCTGCCTACAAGAGCAGGACACCATCTGGAGGGACAACATTGTGGAGTAAGTACATTTGCCACAAAACAACCAAAGTAGACCGACGTTCAGTGAGCCAGAATGGTCAGAACAACAGCACCTTCCCTGGTCAGAGCCCTCCAGTGACTTCAACCCACATTGTCTGAAGTACCTCCACCTGGGGCTACATCTGCTTCCCGAGAGGCATTGCCCTTCATAGAATGTTCTGCTGTCAGCCCCAGGAATCCCAAACTGCAGCACATGAAGGTCCTCTTGCCTCACCCAGCTGCTTCCATCAAGCTGAACCATTGTCCCAGACGCAAAGAAAAGGCACCACTAATGTTTTTTACTAAATTAACATCAAAATTTACAAGAAGACCTCCAACTGAGTCTGAGAAGACCCTGAGATATAAGAATTCAAGTCATCATGTCTCTGCTGAGCAGAGAAAGGAGAACCAACAAGCAAAATTTTGCTCCCTGCACCTCACCTGGAGCATGAAACTCACTAGTGCCATGGATCCTAGTGACATCATGAGGGAAATCCACAAGGTGCTGATGCCAACAACTGCCAGTACATGCACAAGATGCCTTTTCTGTTCTTCTGCATCCATGGAGATGGGTACACCGAGAAAGTGCTTCAGCGAGAGATGGAGGTATGAAAACTTCCCAGACTGTCTCTGAACGGGGTCCGGTTCAAGCTGATATCAGAGAAATTCAAGGCATTCAAAAATATTGTTTCTCAAATTGCCAGTGAGCTAAAACTGTAACACAGCCATTATGATGTAAATTAAGCAGCAACTTGAAGTGGTTTCCTCAACACAGATGGACATATAAAATAACATTTAGGCAATTATTGGGAGCAGTGTTTAAATTATGGTTCTTTATTGTCCTGGGAAGTGAAGCCCCTCATGGGAATACTTGATACAAGGTGCTGGCCAAGTCTGCCCAGTACTTGGGTGAAGACCTGTTCCAAAGGAAATTCTGTGCCAACCAAGGCACTATTCAGTTCTTGAACTTGAGGCTCAGATGGCAGGGCTCAGGAGAGGAACATTATGGGCACAAGCTGCAAATCATAATTGGACTAGTCATACCTATGACCTTGGATTTACTTGCTATGCACAAATTTTCTCACAAAAATCTTCTTAATGATAAAACTTATATATAACAAACATGTTGAGCTGGCTCATAGTCATTTCACTCTACCAGAGTGTAATACACAACCAGTTCCAGCTTTTTCTCCCCTTGGGTTTCTGTCTTTTCTCATCCTCCATGGCCCTCATCTGGTTTTCTCAATTAACCACCCTGCAGGTGGCAGCAGATCGGATCCAAACAGGCTATTACACTGTGGAATGCAATGACCACAAGCCATCTCAGTGTGATGAAGAAAAGGGTTTTTGTGAGAAAGTTTGTGCAAAGCAAGCAAACCAAGGTCATAAATATAAGCAACTGATTATTATTACCAGCTTGCTTTAATAAACTTCTAACTCCCACATCTGGCATCCAAACCACATGGTCAAAAAGTGAAGAACTCCATGGCTGACACAGAACCTCTGTTTGAACAGATGGTCCCCATAGCACCTGGGCAGTCTCAACAGGTTCTTTCCCACTGAGAGTGCCAAAGACAGCCATTGCCTCTGCCATAGAACATTTCAAGAACCCTAATCCAGGGCTTCAGACAGGCATTGTCATTTCCACCTGCCATCTTCTACATCATGACAGTAAAATCTGAGGAAAAGAATACCAAGCCTGGGAGTAGAAGCTGGACATTACTATGAATGCCTTAAAGTCATGGGAAACCAAAAAATTAAGAAACAAAAAAGACACATTTGAGACCTGCAAATTCTAACACTGGAGTGCTCCATCAGTGGCTTTCAGTTCAGAGGTAATCCATCTCCATTAACATGCTCTCCACTTTATGTGGCCAAGACAGCCATTGCCTCTGTCACAGAACATTTCAAGAACCATAATCCAGTTACTGCTTCAGACAGTCATTGTCATTTCCATCTTCCATCTTCTACATCATGACAGTAAAATCTGTGTAAAAGACCACCAAGCCTGGCATTGGAAGCGGGCCTTTACTATAAATGCCCTAAAGTCCTAGGACACTGAAAAAGAAAGAAAGGAAAAAATGCCCATTTGTGAACTGCAAATTTCTAACATCTCGTGCAACATCAATGTCTTTCAGTTCAGAGGTAATCCATCTCTCCTAACATGCTCTCCATCTTATGTGTCCAAGATAACCATTGCCTCTGTCACAGAACTTTTCAAAAACCCTAATCCAGTTGCTGCTTCAGCCTGGCATTGTTGTTTCCATCTTCCATCTTCTACATCATGACAGCAAAAAAAGAATACCTTGACTGGTAGTGGAAGCTGGCTGTACTATGAATGCCATAAAGTCATGGACCCTAAAAACAAAAGAAAGACCCACTTGAGACATGCAAATTCCTAACAGTTTAATGTTCCATAAGTGGCTTTAAGTACAGAGATAATCCATCTTTCCCCACACTCTCTCCATTTAATATGCCCAAGAGAGCCATTGCCTCTATCACAGAACATTTCAAAAACCCTACTCCAGTTGCTGCTTCAGACAGTTATTGTCATTTCCACCTTCCATCTTCTACATCACGACTGTAAAATCTGAGAAAAAGAACACCATGCCTTGGAGTTGAAGCTGGTCTTTACTATGAATGCCCTAGACTTATGCAACCTGGTAAACAAAAGAAACAAAACCCACTTGAGACATGCAAATTCCTAACATTTCAGTGCTCCATAAGTGGCTTTCAGTTCAGAGGTAGTCCATCTCTATGCTCTGCATTTAATGTTCCCAAGACAGCCATTTCCTTTGTTACAGAATATTTCAAGAACCCTCATCCAGTTGCTGCTTCAGACAGGTATTGTGATTTCCATCTTCCAATATCAACATCATGACAGTAAAATCTGAGGAAAAGAACACTTAGCCTGGGAGTGGAAGCTGGTCTTTACTATGAAAAGGAAAGAAAGAGAGAAAGAAAGAAAGAAAGAAAGAAAGAAAGAAAGAAAGAAAGAAAGAAAGAAAGAAAGAAAGACCCAGTTGAGATTTGCAAATTCCTAACAGATCAGTGCTCTATAAATAGCTTTCAGTTAAGAGGTATTACATCTCTTAACATGCTCTACAATTAATGTGCCCCTAACACCAATTTCCTCTGAATGGTGTTTTGGGCCTTTCAGAAACCTTTCAGAACCTAATGCAATTGCTGCTTCAGATAGGCATTGTTATTTCCATCTTCCATCTACTACATCATGACATTAAAATCTGAGGAAAGAACACCACACCTGCCTGGGATTGGAAGCTGGCTTTTACTATGAATGCCCCAAAATCATGCAACCCCCCAAAAGAAACAAAGGCCCTTTTGAGACTTGCAAATTCCAAACAGATCAGTGTTCCAAAATGGTTTTCAGTTCACAGGTAATCCATCTCTCTTAACTTGCTCTACATTTAATGTGCCCCAAACAGCCATTGCCACTGTCATACAACATTTCAAGAACCCTAATCCAGTTGCTGCTCAGACAGACATTGTTATTTCCATGTTCCATGTTCTACATCATGACAGTAAAATCTGAGGAAAAGAACACCATGCCCAGCAGTGGATGCTGGCCTGTATGCTTAATGCCCTAAAGTCATAAAACCCCCAGAAAGAAAGAAAGACCCATTTTATACCTGCAAATTCCTAACAGTTCCAGTGCTCCTTAATTGGCTATCATTTCTGAGGTAATACATGTCTCCTAACATGCTCTCCATTTAATGTACCCAAGACAACCATAGCCTCTGTCACAAAAACATTTCAAGAACTATAATCTGGTAGCTGCATCAGAGAGGCATTGTTGTTTCCTTCTTCCAACTTCTATATCATGACAGTAAAATCTGAGGAAAAGAACACCACACATGGGAATGGAAGCTGGCCTGCACTATAAATGCCCTGAAATCATGGGACCCCAAGAAAGAAAGAAGGATCTATTTGTGACCTGCAAATCCCTAACATTTCATTGTTCCATAAATGACTTTCAGTTCTGAGGTAATCCATCTCTCTTAACATGCTCTCCATTTAATTATCCCAAGACAGACATTGCCTCTGTCACAGAACATTTCAAGAACCCTAATCCAGTTGCTGCTTCAGACAGTCATTGTCATTTCAATATTCCATCTTCCACATCATGACAATAAAATCTCAGGAAACGAACACCAAGCCTGGGAGTGAAAGCTGGCCTTTACTATGAATGCCCTAAAGTCATGCGACAATGAAAAAAAAAGAAAGACCCATTTGAGACCAGTAAATTTGTAACAGTTCAGAGCTCCATAGGTGGCTTTCAATTTAGAGGTAATCCATCTCTCCTAACATGCTCTCCATTTAATGATACCAAGACAGCCATTGCCTCTGTCACAGAACATTTCAAGATCCTTAATTTAGTTGCTGATTCAAACAGGCATTCTTGTTCTCATATTCCAACTTCTACATCATAAAAGTAAAATCTGAGGAAAAGAACCCCACGTCTGGGAGTGGAAGCTGGCCTTTACTTGAATTCCCTAAAGACAGGGGACACCAAAAAAGAAAAAAAGAAAAAGACCCAGTTTAGACCTGCAAATTCCAAACAGACCAGTGCTCCACAAATGGCTTTCAGTTCACAGGTAATCCATGTCTCTTAACATTCTCTACATTTAATGTGCCCAAAACTCATATCCTCTGTCACAGAACTTGCAGAAACCTAATCCAGTTGCTGCTTCAGACAGGCATTGTTATTTTCATCTTCTACATATGACACTAAAATCTAAGGAAAAAAAAAAAACACCACCATACCTGGGATTTGAAGCTGGTCTTTACTATGAATGCCCAAAAGTCATGTGACCCTGAAAAAGAAAGAAAGACACTTTTGAGACCTGAAGCACTGATCCAAATGATCAGTGCTTCATAAATGCTTTTCATTTCACAGGAAATCCATCTCTCTTAACATGCTCTTCATTTAATGTTCCCAAGAAAGCCATTACCTCTGTCACAGAATCTTTCAAGAAACCTAATCCAGTTGCTGCTTCAGACAATCGTAGTTTCCATCTGCCATATTCTACATCATGACACTAAAATTTGAGGGAAAAAAACACCAAGCCTGGGAGTGGAAGCTGGCCTTTACTATGAATGCCCTAAAGTCATTGGATCCCCGCCCCCCAACAAAAGAAAGACCCGTTTGAGACCTGCAAATTCCTAACACTTCAGTGTTCAATAAATGGCTTTCAGTTCAGAGGTAATGCATCTCTCCTAACTTGCTCTCTATATAATATTCTCAAGACAGCCATTGCCTCTGTCACAAAACATTTCAAGAACCCCAATTCCATTGCTGTTTCAGACAGGCATTGCCATTTCAATCTTTCATATTCTATATTCATTGGGCATATACCATCAAATATGAAATCATCATAAAACCATGAGCTCAAAAATATATAAGTGAAAAAAGTAGAAGTCCTTAAAAAATGACACAGACTTGTAATTAATTACTTTAGTAAATGAGCATGCAGAAAAGCTTCATCAGATCAGAGTTCACTTTTGGGTCATTTTAGAATCAGTTCAGATAATGAAAGAATGAGAGAGACAACCCTGAAATTCTTAGGTCAAGACTCTCAAAGTAAAGAAGACATGTATGTATGAGATCATAGACTGCAAGAGGGAGATAAGCCAGCCATTTAGGTCCCACAAGTGGCTGGGATTTAAAAGTGACACATTTTTATCTTGGTCCTAAATCAGCTCCTGGAGCCTCTAGTGGCCAGAAGTTTCTGTCTTTCCTTCCATGACTTCTGGCTAGGGCCTCATTCAGAGTAGAGGATACTAAGGATACTAACTTCTTGATAAATATTTTAATTTATGAGAGGACATTTCCCAGATAATTGTCTCCTTAATATTTCTTACATGTTCCCTTTGTCTTTGGGGGTCCTCATACTCACAGGATCCTGATTTCATATTATAATTCTCTATTCAAAGTGGGAGGCAAGTCAGTGTTCTGGGTGATATATCCAATAGATAAAATAAATAATTTGGATTCCTGAACTAGGACAGATGATGGGTTGTATTTTCCTAGGGGAGACAGATTTTCTGGTTTGTGTTTTTTTACTTGTTATTGTTTTTGGTTTGTTTTTTGTTTTTGCCAGATGAGGGGAGTACAGAAGAAAATGTCTCTTACGAGAGTCTAGAGAATGTAGTCTAATTTTAAAGTTAGGGGACTTCTGACTTGAGAATCTCTCATAATGTGTCCCTGTTTAAGAATCTGACAGTATGGACAGAATTAGGGTAGAAGCATTTCTGAAGAGGGAGAGATTGCTTGGCTCATGCTCTGAGGATTGATGGGTCACCTCTTTCCTAAAGACCTCAGATCAGACTGAGATTTCATCCCAGGATCCAAGATTCATTGTGTGAGGGTGCATTCCACCACTGTGTCAAGTTGATCAAAAACAGAGACAGATTATAGTCAATATTCTCTACACCAGAGGGCTATTGGAGTCAGATGTGGGACATCAGACCTTCATGGAGCACCAGGGACTGGCCTTGGTCAGCTGTCTTCCTCTGTCTCATGACCCAGATTTCTCCCATAGAAAAGAAATTGAAGCAAGGACTGGTGTGGAGAGCCACAGCCAAAGGGGCCCCAGCAAACTTTCAGACTGCCAGCTGATGATTGGCTCACAGTGGCCCCAGCAACTTCTAGCTGATTGGCTCCTCTGTGGTGATGCTCATTGGGCTGTTTTCCTGCCCTTTCAGACCAATGAACAATGAGGTGAATATAAGCATTTATATTGCCATCCTCACAGACCTTCAAGAGTTTCCTAACATTGTTTTTTTTTTTTTTTTTTTTTTTTTAGAATGGATGATGATTTAGTTTTATAAGCCATGGAAGACAGTAAGTTTGAGGTTCCATCATCCATTGCTGTTTTGTACAATTAAGTCTACACTTTCCTGAAAGTACAGTAAGTACCTAAACAGAAAGACTGATTATTTTATGAAGACATTCACTATTAAGGGGTGATATTGGCCAAATCATAATGTAATATTGAGTACATATATAAATATGTAACAACAAATCACATCATAATGTGCAACTATAATGCACCAGTTTAAAAAATGTGGAAAGAGCAAAAAAGTCACTAAATCATATACACACACCATTAAAAAACAAAAAAAGAAAGTTTGAGACTATTATAGTTTAATTTATACCAAGTATAGGTGTTAATATATTTCTGAACCTTAGTGATTTGTCATTCCTTTCTTTCACTTTAACAATCCTCATCTGTTGAATGTCAGGAGAAATGAGACAAAGAAATAAAAAGTTTCACCAAATTTTAAACTTTCCTCTGAACCACTTCACAATCCTCAAGTTGGTCAGATTTTTGATGCCAGTGAATTTGTTCCTACCAAATTCCTGCCTTGGAATAATAAAAAAATAAATGTGCAGAAGTTCTCAATTGAGCTTCTTCAGTCTTTTTGAAGAAAAGCACTGTCAAAAAAGAATTAAAACTCAAGATATAAATATTCTGTGTCTGGATCTATCACTTAGCAAAGACATTTTATATCAAGTGGATATTCCATTTTTTTCCCACAATTTAGTATATTTTTAGTTCTTATTTGTGGAGCAACTTAGAGGTTAACTAGAAAATTCTGCTGAGAAGTGCCAAAAATCAGTGTTAAGGAAGTTTAACTTTGGAATATTGGGAAATAATGATAAGAACTTCCTGAAACAGTTGTGATATACTTAGCTCAAGACCAAGCTGAGGTATTAGAAAAGAACATCAAGGTAAGAGCAGAAACCTCCAGGCAAATTCATGAGTCAAAAATTTACAAATGGAACATCAAAGAAATCTGTGCAAAAGCAACATGGATGAAATATCACTATGCATAAGTTCTCTATTTATCATAAGGTGAGTTATTTAGAAATTGTGGAGGTAGGCTTGATTCTGCATGAATTGATAATTGTCACCCTCACTAAGAAATTCCCTTGAAGGATTCAGAGATTGTACTACCCACAAAGCTTCAAGTTTACTTGAGAAAAATATGTATATTACCAGGTATCCCTCACCTGGCTTTCTCTTCCACCATACCCTGAGCAGTGTCTTCACCTCAGGTTCTCATGCTCATATTTATTCAGATTTTAAGATTTAGATGATAGATTTTCTTTCCAGTTGGGCTCCAAGTCTGCTTTGATGACTTAATGTACATCCATACTGCTCTGTGTTCAGCACCTTTTACTTCAATAGGAACATTTCAAAGGAGACACTTTCTACTACCTACCTTATATTATGGCCATTGCCCTGTTTTATATTCGTGACAATCAGTACTATAAAAGAATGTTATAACTAGCATTATTTATTAATGGAAAGAAACTTTGCATTGTGTAACATCACATTACAAGTTTTGATGGATTCTGGCAAAATGGCAAAAATTAACAAAAATATTTTCTTAAAGATGCAAGACAGTTTCCTTGAGAATAAATATTCTTGATTCTGCACAGCTCTACCTCTCCCACACATGTGTTTTATCTAAGAAATTACCTCAACTTTTTTGACTTGGCCTTATGAGTGGGAGCTATATAGCTTTCTTTAACAATTTAATTTTATCTACTAATATTTTTTTTTTTTTTGTAAATAGCAATTTTCCTATTTCCTTTTTATAACCAGGATTACTGTTATTTTGGTATTGCATGAGTTGAATGTACCTTCTCCTTTTCCCTTCCGCTATCTGACCCAGGAATATGAATATTGTTCATTTGCAACATTGTAAATTTACAATATAAAGTTCTGAGAGATAAAAATTATTATTAGATATACAATCTCATTTTATATTATACAATTATTTAATATCATATAAGACATAATTGAAAATGCTTTTGTGTCTCCCAATTATGAAAGGTAAAGGGGTTCTACAAATTTGACACTTTAGATAATATACACAGAAATAGGTTCACAGCTTCTTGTTTTTTCTAAGTTTCTTTCCTTAACTGGGAAATTCCTTCAACTCGTGCTCATATTCAATCCTATATACTCCTCAAATTTCAGCAAAAGTGTTATCTCCCAAAAGAAGCCTTTTTAATACCACAAAACTTTCCTGGTGTCCTGCTCCTTCTGAGGGTTTTTGTTCCCTTCTATGGCTTCATAATAAAGCCCACCTTCACAATCCAAGCCTTTTCCCTGACAAAAACATATCTGTTTTACCACTCTTCCCCTCAAAACTCTGCCAGGTAGCTGAAGATATGTAATGAAATCAAACATTTCATCAAAAAAGTCAATCACTAGTAGTCATTACAGATACCATGTTACTCAGAATGCATTTGTCAGCAGCCTTCATTGCTTTAAACAAAGGCATCTATGGAGGGGATTTTCAGACACAATGACATATAATGGTGAAAGATAAGCAAGGAGATATTTTAGGTAAACAAAAACTTTGTAATTCTTAAGTAGGCCATTCATAGATGGTCTCAGTGTCAACCCCACTTTCCAAACATCTGTAGCTAACTGAAATTAAACTCTGAAATTCAAATCCAAACCAGAATCAGGATAAATATAGAGTTCAGGAAAACTATTCTAACTCTTAGAGATTTTCTATTGGACTTTCTCAAATGTGTTGCTACTATTTATTAAACCTTAAAAAGAATAACAGCCTTATTATACTTCACCTCATTGAACTGAGAAGACCTTACTTTCTGGAGGTGTCTTTAAAAAGACTGCAAAAGTCCCATCACATTAAGATAGCCTTTTTATCATTTCATTTATATTTGAACATAATTTAGGTTCACCTCCTTCCACACAAAGCCTCTTGAAATAAGGTTGATCCTTGACCATAAGTTTCATATAGATAAAATGTTTGTGTATATGCATGTGTGCATGTGTGTTGTGTGATTTCCCAGTTAAAGATATTTTCAAAAAAGGCAGACCAGGTGAAAGTAATTATAACCAAATCTAGCCCTGAAATGGCCATTCCAAACATCTGTGTAGACATATGTCAGAATAAAATAAAATAGCACCATGGTTAATTTCACAAGCTACTTTAAATTCTTTCTAAGGTTTAAATTCTAAATCAGGGCACAATGTGATGTTTCCTTGTTTAAAAAAAATATTTGACATTTTTGAGATGATCTCATTTTCAAGGTGTCCTGATTGAAAAGTAGATAAGCATATATAATGACTATTAGGGATGCATAAATAAATTGGCATGATATGTGGTAAATCTGAAATGGTTTAAAACTTCCCAAAGCAATTCCTAATTAGTTTTGAATGAGTGACCTCTAGGAGCTTAAAATAATGAACTCCAAGTAATATTTGCCCTATATTCTTTTTTATTTGAATTGCAATAAGAACTATCGTGAATATTGCTTCAGTGAAAATGGGAACGCAAATGTCTCTTCAAGATCCTGATTTCAATTCTTTGGGCAAATACCCAAATTTATATTTCAAAATCTAGTTTTAATTTTTCAGGAGCCTCCATACTTTTTCAACATGGCTGCACTCTGTTGCAGCAAACAGCATTCCAATTTCTCCACATCCTCATCAGCACTTGTTATCTTCTGATTTTATCTGTATTGATTGGTATGAGGTGATATCTCATTGCAGTTTTTATATGAATTTCCCTGATGGTTAGTGATGTTGAACATTTTACGTGCCTGCTGGTAATTTGCACATCGTCTTTGAAGAAATATCTGTTCACACCCTTTGCTTATTTTTAATCAGCTTTTTTCTATTTGGAGCTTTATTCTTTCTTTTTTTTTCTTGTTTTTCATTTTTGTTTTGTTTTGCTTTGATTTTACTGTATTTTTCCTTTTGAGCTCTATGAGTTATTTATATATTTTAGAACTTCATTTTTATGAGATATTTGGTATACAGATATTTTTTCTCATTTGATAAACAGGCTTATTACTGTTGATTGTTTCTTCTGCTGGGTAATAGCTTTTCATTTGATGTAGCATCTCTTTATGTTTGCCTTTGTTAACTGTGCTTTTGGAATGAAATGCAAGAAATGTTTACAAAAAAACAATGCCAGGGAGTTTATTTCTATGTTTTCTTCCAGGAGTTTGAGTTTCAGATCTTGTGTTTAAGTCTTTAATCCATTTTGAGTTGACATTCTTACCTGGTTTGAGATAAGGTTCAGTTTCATTCTTTTAAATGTAGATATTCAGTTTTTTCTAACACTATTCTTAAAGAAACCATCTTTTCCCCATTATGTATTTTTAGTATCCTTGTTGAAGACCAGGTAATCATGTATTATCTATACCACTTGAAAATTAATGTCCTATTAACTATAATGACAATGCTTATGATCACAATTCCGAAAACTATTATAATTTGAGTGAGTTCCACTGGTGGAAGAGAACTAGAGAACACTACAGTTGAAAATTCTGGTTTTCTTAAAATTTATAAATTTTATCATTAAAGAATTGTAAATATCTCTGCTTTTTTTAGATTTGTTCTCCATCCTTGTGGTCAGTAGATTTCATTCTATTTTTGTTTCATGACAAAGAAAGGATATTCTTATTTCCCACTTAATTTCTCCTGTAATGCTGTCATTGCTCTACCATCTAAGACAGCCCTTGAGATGTCAAGGGAAAGAAACTTTCTGCCTGAGTTTGTGGGAAGGAAAATGAGGTTAAGGCATGGACCATCTTACTATGCTCACACTGCTTTCATATCAGCTATTTATCACCAGTATTGAAAGTAGTTTGGGATTAAAAACCCATTAATATATCAAAAATTTTGAATCCAAACATGTTTTCATCATTTTCTATATCAAATGTAGAAATGTTAAAATTTATATTTAGAAACTTGATGAATAAATAAAACAATTACTTTAGACATACTGCTGCTCATATTTTTATATTTGATTATAATTAAATGATTAATAAAGCCATTTAGAATGTTTTAATAGCTCTGGTATTATGTAGCATAAAGGCTTAGTGTTCTTCTTGCCCTACTTTACTATGTTTTAAATAGAATTCCCAGACATCTCCAAAACACCTCTATGTTTTTTTATGTATAATATTTAGATTTTTAAAATTTACTGCCAAAATGTTTATATCACAATTTTTTTTTTAAATTTTAGTTAAAGGTTTATACCTCTTCTCAATTATCAGTACCATATGTACAACACCATGAGTTTTTATGCACATTCTCCTGGCTCTTAAAATTTGTAAAGGAACATTTTTCCCCTTGAGAAATTGACACTCTTTGGAAGAAATTTGTAAACCAAGAGTAAATGTGTTGATACTGGCAAACTTTAACCATCTCTTCTTCCATGATTCTAGCAAACCATACCAGAAATTAGCCCCTCAAGTTGAAGATAGTTATTACTTCATTTCCTTTATACTTGTATGTCATTTGGACCAATCTCTTCCCACAGTTTCCAGTTATTTTTCAATTTATTTTGGCTAAGTTGGCAGCTCTGACTATTGGTGACTTGGGGGAGGGGTTAAAATAGTTCAATTCTTTTAGAAGGAAAAAGTCATTTGCTATATGATCAATTTTACATTATTTTCTCGAAAAAAATCACTTTTATACAAATTAATCATTTTCTAAAATGTGAAATAGTAAGATTTGGACCTGGCATGGAATAGGGTTACAATAAATATTTACTGAAAGCATAAATGAGATGTAAACCAATAGAGATAGAGAACACCTCATCACAGTCCACAGAAAACATACAGAAAGGAAGTGAGATATCAGGGACAGCATATTTACTCTCCCCATCACACCAGTGAGCCAAACTCCACTGGTCAGTAGCTGTTCCTCCATTCAATGCCTTTCTTTTCTACTCTCCCTTGTAGCTGATTTTACTCAGTTGTCTGTACTCATCATTATCGCTACCTTGTCACCACCCATTTGTTTTATTACTGTGTGTGTGTGTGTGTGTGTGTGTGTGTGTGTGTTGTCTGTGTCTCTGTGTGTACATGTGAGGCAATCTTCCCACCAATCTCAAACTAAGACAAGGTGCCCACACAAGAGTAGTAATGGCAGCAGGGCAGGGGCAGGCAGGGAGAGGACCTGGATACTAAGCATGCCTGGACTATCTCTCCCACTCCAGTCTGGCTCAAAGGAGATTCTGGGCTCACTACTCTTGCTTCCACAGGTGCAGTGTCCTGCAGCAGAGAATGTTATCTTCCCCAATTTTGGGACGTCTTAGTCCATTTTTTGCTGCTATAAGAAAATTACCTACGACTTAATAATTTTTAAAAAAGCAAAAATTAATTTTCTCACAGTACTGGAGTTTGGTGAATCTATGAACAAGGACCCAACCAGCAGGCTGGGTTGTTTGATGAGGACTGTGTCTTCAAGAAAGGAGGAAGGCTGTGTGTGGGCAGGCAGAAGGGCAAACTAGTCCCATGTTGAGTGATGCTCCTGTCTATGGCCATAATTCTGTTTGAGGGGAGGAGCCCTCATGACCTGATCGCCTCTTAAAGGCCTCATTTCTTATTACTATCACATTGACAGCACTTGAATTTTGGAGAGGACACATTCAAGCCTCAGCAGGGGCTGAGTAGAAATCACAGAAAGATCTCTTGCAGATATGCAAGGAAGGAAAGTGGGGAAGAACCGCTGTGTACTAACAGAGCTGAGAGGGAGAGCTCTGGGTCACAGCACCAACCCTGTGGAAGCAACACAGTAACAGCAGGTATGACAAAGACAGAGGCGGATACACACATGCCCTGCCAGAACAGAAGGCCCCAGCAGAGACCAGCAAGGTTGGAGAACAGACAATGAAGCAGACACTCTGTGCCTAACAGTACCAAGTTAAATAACAATGACATGATAGGTTGAATAAGGGTGCCTCCACATGCAGATTCAGTAGGAAGGAGAGGGGGGAAAAGGAGGGGGAAGGAAACCTTGAAATCTTGAATAGTTAGAGGAGTTTGAGGTAACCTGAACAGGACTGAGGAAACCAGAGAGGCCACGGGCTTTAAAAAGCAAGAGTAGATGCATACACCACATAAAATGAGGCTCAGAGATGAGTTGAGTTCCCTGGTAGAAAAATAAAGGAAGTCAACTTCTAAGTTGTGACAACAAGCCTTAAACTCCCTGTGGTGAAAATGGAGAGACTGGAACCCAGAGGGATCCCGTATTAAGTACCTGTCCTGCCAGATGGAGCCCCACACAGACTGAGCAGTAAATGCTCAAGTGACCAAAACCAATTTCCACTACACAAATGACAAGCAGATGCTACACATTTCCCTAATTTTAGAGAAGGGAAATTGAAATGCAAAAAATAAATAAATAAATAAATAAATAACAATTAGATTAACAAAACTCTATGGTTCTAAATGTGCGATTTATTAGCCACAGGGGAAAAAAAACATATAAACTTATTTTTTTAAACTAGCATCCATTGTGGAAAAAATCAAAAGTAGACATGAGAGCCTAGGGGCTCAGTGAAAGTTCAAAGAATTCAATCAAGTCTTTAATTGGAGAATAAGTTAAACTGCTGTTTTGAACCTCAGTTTTATCTTTCTTTTATTAAATAATGAGCTACTTTTCATCATTCAAGAGATATTTGTTGAGGGTCTAATTCTGATCAATTCAATTTATTTCAATTAAATGTTTACTGAGAAGTGGCTGCATGGCAGCCATTGTCTAAATGCTGGAAATGGAAAAGTGAGCTAGACCAACAGTCACCAGCCCCATGGGCTTGAGGCCAAGGAGTGAGCTAAACCAATGGTGGCCACTCCATGGGCCTAAGAGAGTCATGCGAAATCACAGCTTTAAAGAGTTGTGGCTGTGGGCTGGGGATGTGGCTCAAGCAGTTACATGCTCATCTGGCATGCGCGGGGTGCTGGGTTCGATCCTCAGCACACATAAAAATAAAATAAAGATGTGTCCACTGAAAACTAAAAAAGTAAATATTAAAAAATTCTCTCTCTCTCTCTTTCTCTCTCTCTCTCTTAAAAAAAAAAGAGTTATGGCTATAGTGATAAGTGTTCAAAACTAGAAAGTATGAGGTGCTATGGAGAGCACAAAATAAGAGTCTAAATAACCCTCTCCAAGTAAGACAGTTTAATAGGTTTGTATTTCTAAAAGGCAGATAAAAATTCATTTTTTATTATTTAACTGATACATAAAAACTATCCATAATAATGGGGTACCATGTGATGTCTCAATATATGAATTATTTAAATCATGTTAAACATATCTTTCTTACCAATCATCTATCATTTCTTATGGTGAAAATATTCAGTGTCCTTTCTTCCAGCTTTTTGAAATATACAGTACATTATTGCTAGATAGTGTCACCATAGTATGTAACACCACACCAGAACTTCTTTCTCCTAAGGATAACTAAAATCTACTACTCTTAGTAATAGAATTTGGCAAAGTCATGGTTATGTCACTTATTGGAAAATATAAAAAAACAATTTGGAGTTAATAACAACTAAAAGATATATATGTTTAAAGTGATTTAAACAATTCATTCATTGAAACACCACATGGTACCCGATTGATTGACATTTTATTTGGGATCAAAAGTATATTAGTATTTTTTAAAAATGCCATTTTAAAATCAAAGAACTAAAGTAATTTCTAAAAATTATATCCAATCAGTATTTGAATATTGACAATATGCAAGCCCCTGTTCAATACTAGAATTCCCTTACTAGTATTATTTGCAGAAGCTTTATATTTTATTTTATTATTACTATGATTGTTATTGTTGTTGTTGCTATTATTATTATTATTATTAAATTATTATTATTAAATTATTATTATTAAATTATTATTATTATTATTATTATTATTATTATTATTATTATTATTACAGTGCTGAGGATCAAACCCAGCACCTTGCATATGCTAGGAAAGTGCTCTACTACTGAGAGATACTCATAGCACCCAGTTTCATATTTTATATTCCACCAATCACTATTCAAAACTAAGTCACTGTTATTTGAAACAAAAGATCACTGTATATGTAAACAACATAAAATGGTTTTTGTGTTGTATCTTGTGGTAGATACTATATTATTGTTTTTATTTATAATGAGCTTTAACTGAAATATTGATTGTGATGCTATTCAGAATTGAATATTCTTTAAATTTATTTTTAATGTCTTAAAATCTGCTAATCTGGAACTCTTAGCTCTAGAATCTGGCAAAATGATAATTACTTCCATTTATTGGGAAATATTGAAAAACAACTTGGAGCTAATGCTAACTGAAAGTACTCAAGTGTAAATATTTTAAATTACTAAACTCAATTGGCAGATTTAAATTATTTTAAATTATAAAATAAATATAATTAATCCTATGGATTAGAAATTTTTAAATGCATGACAATAGTGGAATGCATTACACTCCTTATTACACATATACAGCACAATATTTGTAAATCTGTATATAAAGTATGTTCTTTTAATATAACTTTAACTTCCTATATTCTTTGGCCTGGAGATGTTACATTGAAATATTGTATTTTTATATTGGACTTCCATTTTTGGAATGAAAGTTAAGGTACTGCAACAAAAGAAGACCAAAATCCAATAGCCTAACCAAGATAGAAGTTTATCTTCCCTATATAGTAATTGAGCACAGATAGAAGAACTATACTTCACAAAGCAATCAGGTTCAGACTAGTGAGATGGCCCTCCAACCTCATGGATTCTAGTTTGTCTTTAATTTGAATCCCATTGATGCCACCTTAATCACATAGACATGCACAGCTGCAAGGGCTGCTAAGATGTGACCTATTCCAAAGTATTGTGCTCACTTTTTTATTGTTTTAGGATTTTAAGACCCCTACTCCCAACCATCCATTCTGGTTTTCAGGGTATACAATGACACAGATGTAGTTAGTGGCATTGACATGACTATTTAATCCATGAAAACAGTTTATGGACATTGCCCCTGACAGTAAGCCTATTAAAAAAAAGAATAAATGGATATTAATCTAAATTTATTTCTTGCCTATACTTTTTATTGATAAAATATTGTAGAACTTTGTCAAGAATAACTGGACTTACTTGTAAAGATATTCATTACTAACTGGAATAACAGCTAGGTTGCACTCTATTCAATGAGAGATGATAAATCTCAAGTAAATTAAAGCTGTACATATGCAATGGATTTGAGATTTGATTTTAACTGAGATTTGTGACCTAATTTGTAGAGACCCATGTAATATTATGAAGGTTACACATACTTAAAGAAATTGTCCAAATTAAACAGTTAAAATGAAAGTCTGGCAATTTTTCCCTGACTACTTTTAGTGGTAGACTTGAATTGATTTGATTTGATTAATGGGGGAATTTGAGATTTCTGCAGTTTCTTGACTGGTTATTTTTATCTTTCAAGTATCTGGAGGACTAATAAATGAGATAAAAATTAGATCACATGAGTCACTGATGAAATAAAATTGGGTTTTAAATCATTGATGAACCTCCAAAATGTAATAGTCATAGCAAGGCCTATTTTGTCTCATCAAGTGTATTCTGGTTTGTGGCCTATACAGCCTGCAGAAGCAATACCATGAGAGGTTCTCAAGTCTTAAGATTCCTTTAAACTCTTAAAAATTGAGAACGCCAAAATGCTTTTGTTCATGTGGATTTTTTCTATTGATAAATTATTATTTTAGAAAGTAAAACTGACTTTTAAAAAGTTTATTAATAAAACTTATTTAATATAATTATTTAAAATTGTATAAAATTAAATGTTTGCTTAAAATAATAATACATACGAAAATTGATATATTTTTCAAAACAAAAAAAAAATGTGAGAAGAATAGCATTGACCTATGATTTTTTCAAACTTTTTAATATCTGACTTAACAGAAGGCAATTGAGTTCCCATGTTGACTTCAATACTCACCCTATTGAAATCAATGATTTTTGTTGAAATAATGATGAAAGTCCAGCCTTGAAGAAATATATTAGTAGAAAAAAAAGAAGTCTGAGAAAAACTTTTCTATCCCTGTCTGGTGTTTCTACAAGTCTCTTCAAAGGAATCCAAATTTTCCTTGACCAAGAAATAACAATCCAGGGTCCTCAGTGAGAGAAGAGGACAAGTCTCAACCATTCAGAAACCTGGTCTCTAACCTAAATAGGAGTTTTTAAATAGTGTCCAGGGATAGTACTCAGGATGATGATAGAGCACAAGAAAAGTATTGAAGGGTGAGACATAGAACCAAATGAAGCAAGATCAAGAAAGAAGAAATAGGAAAACTTGAGGTTAAATATTGGTGGGGAGAGTTGAATTAATAGGAAAATTAAGAAGAAAATGAAAGAGATAGTAAGAAGTGAATATCTGTCCTTGTATAAGCCCGAGATTTTCTGAACATCTCTCCACATTTATAAATATATATAATTTTTTCTTTCCAAAGTTAAAAATCCAAAGACTAATTTTCTCAATCTTCCCATGCTGCTTAAGTGATGACAGGTCATTTAAATCCCACTATCAGATGCACTTGTGCACGACTTTTATTCAGAATTGAATTATGTAAAAAGACAGAAAAGAAGTAGAAACTAGCTAGGTGGATTAAAAAAAAAAAAAAAAAAGGCGGTGTCCTGGCTGTTCTGAAGGTCCCAGACATGGCAGCAGCTCCTGATTCAGCAGCTTGCTGATGATGAAAGTTATGACATGTTTCTGGGCCTGGCAGCTGGAGTGGCACCATTGCAGTTGGGAACTTCCTTGACCTTGCACAAGTAGCAGATGGTGCTGTCAGTCTTGGAAACTCAACCTGTACCAGTCAGATTCCCAACAGAAAACACTTGATGTACTCAGAAAGATTTACCTGAAAAAAATAATAGAAAGACTTTCATTGGGTAGATTTAACGGAATCAAAAATGGATGGTTGAGCAGTCAGGGACTAACCACCCTTAGGGTGTGAAGGGACAACAAAAGTAATGGTATTTACTGGAACCCTAGAGAAAGCTAAGGTCAGGGAAGAGGGGCACTTAGATGAAATTAGTCACTGCCTGACACACCACACAACAAAAATATAAAGAGTCCTATCTTTTGCCTGATTGACTCAGTTGGATGGACTCTATGGAAGCCAGAGTGCAAAGAGTCCACTAAGGCATTCCACAGTAGTCTGTACCCAGAGGCACAGCAGGAAAAAAACCACTGGGCATTATGGAAGGCAGGTAGATAGCTACTGGAGAGTAACCATCAATGTATAGCCTCTGTATTCATCCTTAACTTTCTTTTTTCTCTTTTTTTATTATTAGTTGTTCAAAACATTAGATAGCTCTTGACATATCATGTTTCATACATTTGAGGAAAGGCAGCAGAATACAATAGACACTGGTATGGCAGTATGTAAAAACGTGGATGTGTAACCAATGTGATTCTGCAATCTGTATACGGGGAAAAAATGGGAGTTCATCCTTAACTTTCTATGACCATTAAGAAATCTGTTTGAATTAGCTGAAGAGGATTCTGTTGTCAGTAACTAAAACAACTTGCCTTTTATATTATTTGTTTCCGATGTGTTTGAAGGAAAAATATTACAAATAAAATAATCCTCAGGTAAATGAGATTGATTATCTGACCTAGTTGAATTCGAAGCCAATAATGATATGGCTGACATTACAGGATGGTACCTCACTATTCCTTGTAACGGGATACAGTACAAAATATTACTTAAAAGAGCAATCTGAAAACCTGGGCTTAAGTGGCTATTGAAGGCAAGCAACAGGCAGATGGCATGGCCTTTCTGCAAAAGCATTAAGAGAGGCAAAAAAACCACAGGAACTAGAAATCAAGCTAGCTTATTTTAAATGCAGAAGACTCCCAGAACAGCCAAAGCACTCCTTAACAAAGAGAATGAAGCAAGAGGTATCAAAAATACCGGATCTATAACTATTCTACGGAGCTATAGTAACAAAAATGGCATGGTATTGGCACCAAAACAGACATGTAGACCAATGGTACAGAATAGAGGTCATGGAGACAAGCCCACATAAATACAATTAGCTCATATTTGACAAAGGAACCAAAAACATACATTGGAGAAAAGATAGCCTCTTCAACAAATGGTGCTGGGAAAACTGGAAATCCATATGCAGGAAATTAAAACTAAACCACTATCTCTCACCTTGCACAAAACTCAACTCAAAGAGGATCAAGGACCTAGAACTTAGACCAGAGACTCTGTACCTAATAGAAGAGAAAATAGGCCCCAATCACCATCAGGTCGGATTAGGTCCTGACTTCCTTAAAAAGACTCATCAAGCACAAGAAATAAAGTCAACAATTCATAAATGGATGGATTCAAACAAAAATGCTTCTCTGCAAAGGAAACAACAATGTAAAGAGAAAGTGCACAGAGTGGGAGAACATCTCTACTACATGCATATCACAAAGAACACTAATCTCCAGGATATATAATGAGCTCAAAAAACTCAGCACCAGAAGAGTAAATAACCCAATCAATAAATGGGCTAAGAAAATAAACAGACACCTCTCAGAAGAAGATATATAATCAATCAACAAATATATGAAAAAAATGTTCAACATCTCTAGCAATTAGAGAAATGCAAATCAAAACTATTCTATGATTTTATCTCACTCCAGTAAGAATGGCAGTAACTAAGAATACAAGCAATAATATGTGTTAGTAAGGATGTGGAGAAACAGGTACACTCACACATAGTTGGTGGGACTGCAAATTGGTGCAACCAGTCTGGAAAGTAGTATGGAGATTCCTTAGAAAACTTGGAATGGAACCACCATTTCACCCAACTATCCCACTCCTCAGTCTATACCCAAAGGACTTAACATCATCACACTACAGTGATGCAGCCACATCAATGTTTATATTATAGCAACACAATTCACAGTGGCTAAATTGTGGAACCAACCTAGATGCTTTCAATAGATAAATTGATAAAGAAACTGTGGTATGTATACATGATGGAATATTATTCAGCCTTAAAAGAGAATAAAATCACGGCATTTACAGGTAAGTAGATGGAGTTGAAGAATATCATGGTAAGTGAATAAAGCTAATCCCAAGAAACCAAAGGTTAAATGTTTTCTCTGATAAGTGGATGCTGATCCATAATGTGGGGTTGGGGAGGGACCAGAGCATGGGAAGAATGCAGGAACTTTATTGTGCAAAGGGCGGGGGGAGGGAAAGAAGGGTTCATGGGAGTAGGAAAGGTGGTAGAATGAAACGAACATCATTACGCTAGGTACATGTATGACTGCACATACGGTGCAATTCCACATTGTATACTACCAGAGAAATGAAAAGCTGTGCTCCATTTGTGTACAATGAATTGAAATACATTCTGCTGTCATATATAACTAATTAGAAAAAAATGCACAGGAATATAAAAATTAAGTAATAAATTAAAAATTTTAAATCACCAGCTACTCTTATCCATAGATAAAGATTCAAAGAATGTATGCAGTATGTGCATGTAAAAAAGCACCATTATCCCTAAAAATGCTCTAAACCCTATCCTCGGCAAGCCAAGAAGAAAGTTGAAACATATTTTGAAATGGAATTCTTATTCTCAACAGATGTGATTAGATCCTGAGGTTGCAGACACCAATGAAGGAGCTTCATAATTCCTAAAATGAGAGTATGAGATTGGTGTGAAAAGTAGTAGGGCCAGAGTGCAATAAAAATAAATTGACCTACATAAATTGGAATGTGCACATTGATCATGAGGTATCTGAGAGCAAAAACAAATTTTGAGCATTTTAACTAACAATTAGATCTGGTCAATGAGGACAGATTTGAGTCACCACAATAAACATTCAAGACCCCCTAGACCATTTGTTAGACCTAAGTTAGTTTCCAAAGCCCCATTATTGAAGTGAAACATAAATAACTTCATAAAGGATCCTGTAATGCCATCAAAGTTATATACCATAAATCTTCCTCTCAACCTTCTTCAAAGATACCTGCAGACATTTGCAGGGGTAAGTGAGTATTGGAGGAGGAAAACATTCATATTTCAATAAATTCTCAGATACTCATTCTGAGTTAATATTAATCCCTTCAAATTTAAAATGTCTCTAAGTCTTCTAGTTAATTGGCCCAAATTTATTTAATCACCTGAATTCCAAAAAGATAGATGGGCTTTCAAGAACAACAAAGTTTGTAAGATATTTAATATTAACTGCTTCAATTTTATCTATTTTCTCCAAGGTGGTGCCTTTACCAAAACAAATCTGTGTAGCCCTGGAATAAGGTATATAACAATTGATCTGGCATATCCTTTCTTTTATTTTTGCAACAAACACAAAATGCCAGCGTCACTTTGCTTTTACCTTGCATGACTGCACATGCCATGATTTATAATTGGGCCTTTTTGTCCTCTCACCATCCCAGAGAATATCAGTATCCAGTTTCATCTGTTGATCTATTGTACAACAGACAGAGGCAAGACACCGAGGAATTAGCTGGAAGCAGGTTTATTGGCTGCAGCCAGGTCCAGATGGGAAAAAGCTTTTGCTCACATCAATCAATCCCTTTGACCCTGAGTTTAGAAAGTTTCAGAACTTTATGTCCAGTGTGTAGGTGGAGGGTCTCAGAGGCTCATAATATGCAGAAGTCCACACAAAAGCAGCTTTTTCCAGAACAGTGATGATACAAAATTAAGGACACTCTATGCAAAAATCAGCACCCAGGAAAGGGACAGTTTCACCTGGCTATTTTCTTTTGAAATGTAAACACCTCTGTGAAGGCCTTGGGTTACCTTCTTTTTTAAATTTATTTATTTATTCTAATTTGTTTTACATAAAAGCAGAATGCATCTCATTTCATAATACACAAATGAAGCACAATTTTTTATTTCTCGCCTTGAACACAAAATAGAGTCACACCATTCATGTCTTCATACATGTTCTTAGGGTAATGATATTCATCTCATTCCACCATCTTTTCTACCCCCATGCACCCTTCCTTTCCCTCCCTTCACTTCGCCCTATTCAAAGTTTCTCCATTCCTCCCATTTCCCCCACCCACCTTATGGATCAGCATCCACTTATCAGAGAAAATATTTGACCTTTGGTTTTGGGGGATTCATTTACTTAGCATGATATTCTCCAACTCCATCCATTCACCTGTAAATGTCATGATTTCATTCTTTTTTTAAGGCTGAATAATATTCCATTGTGTGTGTGTGTGTGTGTGTGTGTGTGTGTATAAAATAGATTAAAAACTGTTTTTAATCTATTTATCTATTGAAGGGCATCTAGGTTGGTTCTACAGTATAGCTACTGTGAATTGCTAATAGAAAGAAAAAGTAAGTACAAATCTTCAGCATGTCGGATTAGGCCCCTACTTCATTAACAAAACTCCTAAAGCACAAGAAATAAAATCAAGAATCAATAAATGGATTACTTTCTTATGGTAGTGTGCTGCTGCAAGCAGAAGCATACCCTCATCTGAATTTTTTTTTTTTTTTTTTGCAGAATTTTGTTTTGTTTTGTTTTTTGCTAAGAGTCTAGGAACAATTATAGTGATGTTTTCTGAAGAAACTTAGTTAATATTTTCTGTGGAGGAGGGGTTGCCACTACAGATCCTCCTGGGAGGACCTGTAAGTAGGCAGGGGAAGGCATACTTGATGCCCTGGGAAATGGATTTGCAGAGTGTGAGACAAAAATTCCACTGAATCCAATAACCTGTGAGCTCACTGACATTTCTGGATGTCTTGTCCTATGAAGCATCTTATCCAAAGCTGAATAAAAGATATCAACCCTGCACCTCCTACTTTTAGGATAACATTGGGTATTCTTAATTTCTCAGATTTGGGGAGCAAAAGATGAATTTCTAGCTGTCTCAAACTTCTGAAGAAATTTTGTTATTTTATTTTTAAGACCCAATAAATATAACAGTGGCATAGTGTCTATGGCAGGTCCACCTGCTGTTTGAATCCTGTAGGGGGCCCTGGTAGAAGAATCACAGGAAGAGTCCTCTTTAACAAGTAAATTTTTTTGTAGTTTGTTGTTTTTGTTTGTGGTTTTTTTGTTTGTTCCTATTATTTTGAAAAATAGCCCTGGGATAAATACTCAATTCTATAGATTCTAAATGCCAACTACGAGACACCAGAATCCATAGAACTTGATATTTGCTATTGTCTAATCCAAAAAATAAAAATAAATAAATAAATTATAGAACTCCAACATAGGGTAGTGGTCATATTCTTGGGATCATCCTTAGAGTCCTCTATGAAAAGTTGTCTAAGCAGGAAAAAAATGTCAAGCCAGATTAAAGAACACACTTCCAGGTATGCTGACTTCTGCAGGAAGAAGACTGGGTGGGGGAGAGAATAATATATATTTGAAAATTGGGCTAGGGATGTGGATCAAGCAGTAGCACGCTCGCCTGGCATGCATGGGGCGCTGGGCTCGATCCTCAGCATCACATAAAAATAAAATAAAGATGTTGTGTCCACTGAAAAGTAAAATAAATATTAAAAAATTCTCTCTCTCTCTCTCTCTCTCTCTCTCTCTCTCTCTCTCTCTCAAAAAAAAATAAATAAATAAATAACATAACATAACATAAGTGAAGGGATTGGGTACCCTGCTAAATTCTACCAGCTTCTGGCCTAAAGTCTTCCTTGTGCTAGTCAAAAGCTACCAAAACCCTGTTTTGGAAAAAGAGTTAGAAAAGTTTCCTAGAGTTTTTCCCCAAGTCATGACAAAAAAATATATCCAAAATAAGAATTTATTATTGGGAAGAAAAATAATGAAGAGGTCTCACTATTATGTGGAAAGAATTTTTTTTTTTAAATAGACCATTTCAACTTATATCTGTTGGAATGGTCCAATTTAACAGATTTTTTTAAAGACATTTCAAAAGATGAAATTTTAAAAGTAATTTAATTTTAGTAAAATATAAATAAAATATTCTTATAGCCACAAGCCATAAATTTATTTAAGCAGAAATTCCCTTTCATTGACAAAAGTCTTTCAAGTTAACTTGGAGTAAAATCTCTGCCAAAACTATCTACTAATGCAAAGATTTTGGACAGAAATAAATTTGCGGAGTTAGTAAAGGAGAGAGAAGAAAAGAGAAATAATAGAAGCAAAAAGGAGAGATAAAGAAGAAATCAAAGATTTGGTGAGGGGCTGACAGTTTGGTTGTGCTGCCATAAGAAAATATCTGAGAATGAGTAATTTATTTAAAGAAATGGGAATTTATTTTCTCAAAATTCTGGAGGCTGAAAATTCTAAGATCAAGGTACCAGCAAGTGTGGTTTTCAGAGAGGAGAAATGTGGTATCCTCATATGGTGGAAGAAGGAAGGGCAAAATAGGTATCTCCCTCTATCAAATGCTTTTATAAGGTCACTCATCTTATTCACGAGAGAGAAGTCTCCTTGACTTAATCACCTCTTGAAGTCCTCATCTCTTACTACTGTTACATCATCGGCAACACCTGAATTTTTGAGGGGACCCATTTAAACCATAGCAAGTGTTTCTATTTGAAAACTTGTGAGCATTTAGAGCCATTAAGAATGAGGGGGGGGGGGAAATGGGCCACAGAATGAATAAATCAGAGAAGGAGAAGATAGACCACCATGGGAAAAACCTGTCTCTGACGTTTTGAAAGACCTAGGGCTTCCGCAAACCTTGGCATTCATAGTTCAAGTCCACTTTATGCAACCTGAGTTGAAAGAGGTCTCAACTAACAACTACCTTACACATACTGATATACAAATGATAAATATCAAGCCCAAATAATTCAAGGGAAAACTAACTATATGAATGATCACTCATTCATCTCTATCCCTAAGAGTTCCTGGAGTCATGGGAGCCTTCCTGCTCCAGTTTCCCCTTCCAAGGCATCCCATCTCTAGGATCTATTTGTCATGGTCCCAGTTCTCCCACTCCAGGAATCCTAAGTAATTTGTTTATTCCCCTCCAGAATCCAGCCTGCATCTGCCCTTAACCTTATGCCTTTCATGGCAGGCACTATTTTTGAGAAAAGGATGGAAAGAGTCAAAATAATTATCTTCATTCCTCCACAGTATCACCATCGTTTTCTTCTTTCTCTATTTGTAGAAATCATCTGTCACTCTTCCTTTCTTGAGTCCCAGTTACAGATACCTGGCTGAAATTCAGGCAATGCTGAATGCACCATTGAGCTTTGCCACCTTACACCCATGGACAAACCCCAGAAAACACATAACTACAAGGCCCCAATTGAAAGGCTACACTAGCCACAGTGAGGAGAAAGACACCTGATGAAAGAAGGTAGAACAAAGTCTTCTGAGGCACTGACCAGAAAGAGATTCACTGAAGGGGGTTTGTGAGTGTTAGGCACAACTCTATTCACAATTCATCTAGAACTAAGGCTGGTCATGACCAGGCTTCTGCTTCTTGAGATATTGTGAACCTTATAGACACCTTGGCTTTTGCTATTTTAAAATTAATCAGCATTTATCTTTTTTTTTCTTTTAAGATACTACAGTAAAATTTCTGTAAACATGAAGTTATTTGAGCATTACATTTTGAAAACTAAGAAAAAGCTAATAATTTGTGTTTAGTTCTACAGTGGTTCTTAAAACAACCCAGATGGATCATAGTAGTGACTTAGAAAGAAAGCTAAGTCAGTCAAATTCTTACACAACTACAAGAAAGAGAGAAAAGAGGAGGGGAATGAAAGGATGGAAGGTAATAAAAAAATCATGATTGAAAATAAAGTGACCTTAAGGTTTCAATGGGCAGAAGACATTGTGACCTTATTTTGTTGGGTTTTTTTTATTTGTTTGTCATTGTTTGTTTGTTTGTTTGGGGGGTGTCAGGGATTGAACTTAGGGGCATGCAACCAATGAGCCAAATTCTCATTTTGTATTTTATTTAGAGACAGGGTCTCACTGAGTTGCTTAGTGCCTCACTGTTGCAGAGGCTGGCTTTGAACTTGCGATCCTCCTGTCTCAGCCTCCCTAGTGGCTGGGATTATAGGGATGCTCCACCACGCCAAGTGTGACTTTAGTTTTGGATGACATGTGCTCTTAAGAAGCACCTGTAAATATGGCAGTGGACAAGAAGACAATCTAAATCCAGGCACCTAGTTCTGTCACTTGGAGCTTACAGTGAATTATATAATTATAGCTAGATTTAGTTTCCTCCTTCAAAAAATGAAAATAATAATATCAACTTTCCAGCATTATCATGAGAACCAAATGAAATAGTGTCTCTCAAAGAGCCCTGCCCACCCACCGATGCACACCTGCGCAGTGCTTCCCTGCTTGAAAGACAGCATCTCTGGTGGGCAGTGCTGACATTTGCAGTGAGGACCATATGGATCTGCCATTATTAGCTGTTCAATCTGCTGTATACTAGTCACTTCTTCACACATTAATTTCTCCTCTAACTGTAATTTCACAATCTTCTTCATAGCATTATTCAGAAATATTAGAGCTTACCATAACAGTATCTATATTTTAATAAGTACCCAGGAAATGGAAGTTCCCATCCCTAGGTTGCATCAATTGCCTTGAAAACATCTCAGTAAATGACCTGAACAAGCTCGCATAGAGCTCCTGTTGCCTTGTGCAGAAGCCTGAGCACATTATGGTTACTTAGTACACCTGAATTTAAATCTGTGCTGCATTAGGTAAAATAATCATCTCACCTTAAAATTCATCTACCAGTGTGAAGCTCAGGGCAAGGATATTACATTATAATCCATACATAGCTAGCTCTTGAATTCAATGGCAAAATAAAAGAATAAAAGTCTATATGCCAAAGAATGATGCTATAGGAAAAAATAACTTAATATTTGAAAAAGATTTAAAAATGAGAATTCATACCCTATTTGAATCAAATGTATGATATGTCAAGATCATGGTATTGTCTTGAGAAACTAATAAAAATAATAATAATAGACTTCTAGTTTCTTCCTCTGGTTTTCTTTCCTGTTGCTTAAGAAGTGCAGATATCCAAACTCCCCAAAATCAAATTTAAAATACCCTACAATCATTGCTTTCTTTTTTTTTTATTCTTGAATCCCTCTTGCTCCTATTTTCAAAGATGCTGCCTTTATTTTCTGTGTCACAGCTTGTTGTTTCAAAGGAAAGTCATTTAACCTGGCTATTAAAAGCCCCACTAAATCTATGATTCTCAGGCCTCTTCTTTTGCAATGTTTTGTTTCTTCAATTCACTCCAAGACCTGCACCAACTTGTAGAAACTGCTCCTTCACAATGGAAATCAACCTGAATACATCTTGAAATTTTTACTATGTCCTGGCTATTTGAGGCTATACATTTCTTGTCCTCATCTTCCTTCTTTAAAGCTGCAGCTTCTTTGCATTATTAGGACAAAGATAGACTCTGATCTCTCTTGTTAGATGGTTCACATGAGTTTTCTCCTGTGTTTCTTCTATGCCCTGAGGACAAATGCCTGGACACATGTTTTTTTCTTCCTAAAGACTATTCAAAGAGTTCTGTTATTAATCACCAATCATTTCCATAAAATACCTTGTCACAGCTAAAACTAGCAAGAAAGGAAGTTTTGACATATCGTGAGATTCTCTAACAGTGATTGATAGTTTACAATTTAACAGCCACAAATCCATTTGCATGTCTATTTAATGTAACATGAGACTTCCTGAGGGAGAGTAAAGGCCCAGACACTGCTAATAACACCCACACCGAATCCCCATCCCGGTGTTCTGCATAATGGAGTGTTTTCATACACATATGTGACTGATTCAGTACCTACAGGCACAGTATAGACTGAGCTTCTGTTTTCTCTAACAGCAATTCACATCCATATTCCTAGTTTTCCCACAAACCCAACCTACAAAGAAATCTCTATCAAAAAATCCAAAAAAAAATAAGATTTTTAAAGAAAGAAATGAATTTTTTGAATTCTCAACCCAGAATATTTAAGAGGATTTAATCAACCCTAAAAATGTAAAGAAATTAATTCTATAATCTATTCGTATTGCTATAAAGAAAGAGACAAGAGGAATATTCAGCCACAAGAAAAGGTTCACTTATTTCAATTTCACCTCTTTTCAAAATGAACAGGATTTTACATCAGACATCTGCAACTTAGTATTGTTTCCCAAAATAGTATCAATTATAATACTTTAACAAAAAAAACTATAAAATACACTTACAAATTATTTAATAATATTTTTGAATATAAAAATTATTAACATATATAACTGGTAAAGTCATGTGTTTATAATTAATGCAATTATTATGAAGAACATCATGAATAAAATGAATTATGTAGATAAATAGATAGTAGAATATATATATATATATATATATATATATATACACACACACACACACACACACACACTCATACGTATATACGTGTGTGTACATATATAATGTATGAGTCTGGGTATAGGGAGTCTACATACATACATATTGACCCCTCTCCAGAATCAAAAGTACCCACAGGAAAAAACTCTTATATATATATGACTTTTGAGTTCCCATGAGTGCCCATGATCATGTGCATGCCAAAAAAATAATCAACTGACCTTAGCTTTACCATGGGTCCATTCTTTCCATGCCCAAGCATTTGTATACCCTTTAACATTCCAATATGGATAATGTTATTATTTTTTCATGGAACTTAATTTGAAGATGAATATCAAATATGTTTCTCAAATTAAGACACATTTTGCACAGTAAACCTCTCTCTGACAGCCAAGGTAGAACACAGTTTTTTGGATGGAAGACAAGAGGCTCACTAGAATGGTCATCATGAAATCTGTAACTGGCATAAACAGAAAAGAATGTGTTCAATGGTGTGCAGGAGCTGATTCTACTGTAGAGCTGATTGTTTCTTGGGAATTACAGCTGAATTCAGCCAAGAGGGAAGTATTTATAAAATGAAAATGTGCAAATGTTGTGTTATGTCTGGGCTTTTGTTGTGTGTGTTGTTGCTGAGATAGTTGAGACAATTTACCAGCACACCACTGCATGTAATATAGTATATATTCAGCAATCCACACATGGGCATTGTAGTCTGCAATCTGGAAAAGCAATTGCTTCAAGGAAATGGCACCACACTCCAACTGGGGCCTTTTATCTCGGTTTGCCCTGAACTACTTACTTGACCCCACCTAAAATATTTTATTAGTCATTGTCTGAGAAGTTTACAACCCACATCTTCAGGTTTCTTATGCGGTAAAGAATATAAGGTACATATTTTACAAGAGTTACAAAAGTCATCTGGATAATAATCCACAAGACTATTTTAAAGGTTTTAGTATTTTTGTTATATTGTTATCCTTATTATATGTTTATTTCCTAGATAAAGTAATGATATTTTACCTTCACCACACAAAAATTCATTAAAGCTATCAAAATAGTTTTACTATTACTATTGTTGAGTACCTACTATTTATGCAATTTGCCCTTCTTATCACACTGATGTTATACTATACTCTATGAGTTAGAAATCGTGATTCATATTTTGCACCAGCAATGTCACTGAAGCCTTGGGAGCTCCAGTAATTTACCCACAGTTTCAGAACAGAAAGAAATCCAAGCTGGGATTAGAACTCTACCTCCAAAACTCATTATTAAAACCATTTTATTTTGTTTCCTTTTGTGCACACATGGTTCTCATGCCTTCAACTCTTTCTTGTCACCAGGAAAAAATCTTCAGGATGGTGTGCTAAGCTAACAATAAGAAATACTTAACAATATCAAATAAGTCCTCATGACTGATACAGAGACATAGATCATTTATATGGGTGGCCTTTTAAGAGTTTATACTTATTATGTTGTTGGTCTTAATCCACCCATCAACTAAATATTTGATGTGAAATTGCCACAATATTAATTGTATATAAACAACTTCATTATATATTTATTCCACAGTCCAATATCTTCCTGCCTTTCACATCAACTCCACTGTGCAATGAAATTTCAGTTGATATCAATGACTATATACACTAAATTTTTTTTAAATTAAACATTTCCATTGATGGAAAACAATTTTTAAAAAGCATCTAAACCCTGGGCTGGGGATATAGCTCAGTTGGTAGAGTGCTTGCCTTGCATGCACAAGGCCCTGGCTTCAATCCCCAACACCAAAAAAAAAGCAACTAAATCAATACTTCCATATTGGTTTCTGTATAGAAAAACCTAGGGAATATATTTAGTGTGAAATAATTAAGCTGATTCTCTAATTCACATATTAATCTGTCTCCATATTTATCAGTAAAATGAAAAGCTACACTTTAGAATGAAAAATTATTCTTGGAAATAATGGCAAGGCATAGCTGATAGAATTCCACAACAGCAATTGACAGTAAAATATCATTTACTTTCTGAAACTGACAAATTTATTCCAGCCTTGTATGTTGAAAAATGTCTTATAAATTTTAGAGAAGAAAAACTTAAGCCTTGGGGAAGCTGCTGAAAGTACAACCTTATAATGACCACATTGTGACAAGAGAGATGCCACAGGATTTCAGGGACATTGCTAAAACCATGAGCAGACTCACTAGTTGTTCACAAACTATTCATTAGCACTTCACCTAAATGCTGAGATCTCTTGAAACTGAAAGACCCTTACTCTGCCCATTGATTTTCAAGTAATTTCAAAAGGAGAGTATTATCAGATGATATTTAAGGATGAATAAAAGAGTTTAGAGGACTGTCTGCAACTGTTCTTCTCTCAGAGTCATCTTTTTACATCTTCAAGAATAACATAATTTGATTCAACCTTACCTTCCTTTTCAGTGATAATTAGTTATCTTACATATGCAAGAAAAATTAAATCAAAAACTCAATTACTTTGCTCAATTGGGATTACCTCCCTAAATGTAGTGGTGCATTACCATAAAACCATGCACTCTAATCACAAGCTTCTCAGAAGCTTATTAAGAGAAAATATATTTATTCCATTAATAAAGAGGTGAGTTTGAAACATATGATACCCACTTAGATTAGTTCTTCATTTCTCCCGATAGCAACATAAATTTATATGATCATTGATTTCCCACAAGAAATTATATATGCAGCTTCTTGAGAAATAATCTTTCTCTAGTCTTTCTTTTCTTCTTCTTCATTTTCTTTTTACATTAGCAAAACTTCAGAATTTACATTAGTTTATTTCTAAGATCCCATCCAGGGCAAAATTTCAAGGATCCCATGTTTATATCCCCTCTATTTGCATGCTGGTACTGAATTAGGGGAACTCTGTATGCTCAAGAGTCTTTACACACTGGTGCTAATTTTCCGCCAATATTTCCCTTATCTTATTATGTGACAGCAATATTCCATTTCACTTTTTTTCTAACAAGTTTGACAGTGAGTCTTATGTTAATGACACCTGCTCTTAAATAATTATTCTAATAAACAATGGCCTGAGCTTCCCACCCAGCAAAGGCACTGGTGCATCTGTGAAATTGGGATTGTTGCCATGACAACAGAGGTGGCCAACAAGGAGGCAAAGATTTGTATCACATCAAGTAGAAACAGCATGTAATTCCTGAAAGTTGTTATTCAAATAAGATTTCATGATCCATTTCAGAACAGAGAAAGAAGTATATAACTTTCTCAAATTATTTTCACTTTTATATGTTAATTGCTCCAGAAAAATCTCTGTATGAGATAAAATAATTCAAGTAAAACTTCATTTTCATAAGACTAATTCGCATAAATAGCATGGTCTGACAGGGAATATAAAGAAGAAGTGAGTTAACACCAGATATTAGTGTTTAAGCAAAAAAACACCAACCCAAATTATTCTTTGATAATTGGGGTCTGGCTTTACTCACATAGTTCAAATGTGTGTGGGGGTGATAAAAACTGATTCCATGTATACGTATTTTTCTATCTGTCAGCACATATTGGCCTCAAAATTAGAGCAGAATATCTTCCAATGTGTATAGGCAAAACTAAATAGATTGATGTGGAAAGCTCAGAATTACAGTCAAGGGCCCTTCACTTGTGCAACTGAAATTGCTCTCCCTAAAGTTGGCATTTATTTGCTCTATCTCTTAGATCCCAAAGGATTCTGCAGCCTTTGATAAAAATAGATAAAATAGAGAAGAGTCAAGGCCATAGTCTAGATAAAAATGATCAAAAAAAGCTCTCTAGGGAAATGTGAACTGACTCAAATGACTAAATAAAAAATAAAAACAAAAGAAGTACGGGCGTGTCACTGAGCCATGGCCTAAAGGTAGAGGGGATAAGCAAATGGAAAACTAGGTGCAGAAATAAGAGAAGAGGCAGTGATGAATTCTAAGGAGAAGCACAGTATTTGAAAACCCTTAAATCAGTTCTGCAAATAGAACAGCATATATCAAACTGAGGAATGCAATTTAGAGAAAATACAGTATATAAAGGAAACTGCATAGGTTATTCAATTCAGGACCTTACAAGAATATAAGTAATTTTTATCCACATACTAACAATTCAGAAGTCCCACTGTAAAAGTTATAGGAGTTATTATAGGGGCTGAGCTCAGTGGTAGAACACATATTCAGTAGGTGCAACGCCCTGGGTTTAATCCTCAACACTGGGGAAAGAAAAGTTATCATAATCATGATCTTTGGCTTTCCTTGACCTGAGAATAATAAAACCAAGTCAGTTAATGTCTGAGCACTACTGGTTAATCTTGAAAAGCTGTGTGTCCCCCGTGTGATTAACACAGTCTGTAGCCTTTTCAGATTGACTTCTTTCGGTGAGCATTTTACATTTAAGTTTTTTCCATATCTTCTCATAGCTAGTTAGATCAATTCCGAATAATGTTCCATTGTCCAAATGTATCACAGTTTATCCATTAATATATCCAGGCATTTTGGTTGTTCCAGGAGTTGGCAATCATGACTAGAGCTGCTATAAATATTTGTATGTAGGTATTTGTGAAGATAAGTTTTCAAATTCTTTGGATAAATACTAAAGAGCATGGCTGTCAGACCATATGGCAGAAGTAGGTTTCATTTTGTAAGAAACTACCAAATTGTCTCCCAAAGTTATTCTGCCATTTTGCATTCCCATCCACAGTGAATTTGAGTGTCTCTTAATCCACATCCTTTCTAATACTTGATGTTATATGTGTTCTGAATTTTGACCCTTCTAATAGGTGGATAGTGGTTTCATTGTTCTAATTTGTATTTCCCTGATATTGGGCATGTCTTCATGTGCTGATTAGACATCTGTATGTTTTTCTCACATCTTGTGTTTTTTGTTGTTGTTGTTGTTGTGTTGAATATGTACAAATAGATTACACCCAATTTCATCCTGAGCCCAAAGAAGCCAGATAAAAATCCATACCTTAGAGTAGTAAGGAAGCTCCCAGGAGCACACTTATCACAGTGCAGAAAAGCTTGCCTGGGCATGTAGACTGGTCACTGGGAAAGGAGGTAGGTTCTGAAGGGAGTTTGGAGTCTGTCCGTCTGATCTCCAGGACTCTGGGGACTGCTGTCTGCAGTATGAAGTTCTCCTATGCACTAGACTTTGCCCTGAGGATACAAAAGAAAGAAAGATGAACTAAAAAATATAAAATCTGACACAGAAACCAGGCAGAGCACTGCAGTCTACAAATGATAAACTAAAGTGTGCTGTGAGAACATTCAACAGGATCCTGCTACAGTCTGAATGTTGATGTTTTCCCAAAACTCATATGCTGGAACCATATAGCCAGCATGATAATTTTAAGATCCAAGACCCTGGGAAGTGATTAAACCATTGGAACTCAATCCTCGTGAATGGGAGCAGAGACCTATGAAGGAGGCTCAAAGGAGGTCCCTGGCTCCTCCTTCTATCTGAAGATACAGCAACAAACTAAGGTCTTGGAAGCAGAGAGCAAGACCCAACAGACACTGAGTCTGTCAGCCATTTGATCTTGTGTTGCAATAAACTTTTGCTGCTATAAATTACCAAGTCAATTTTGTTAACGCTGACCCATTGGGCCAAGACAGAGGCCTAACTAGGGACATTAGAGGAAGCTTCCCCGGGAACAAGACAAACTGATATTTAAACAAGCAGGCGTTAAGGATGAGGGATGGATAGATTGAATTCTGTAAAGCCCGAAAAGACCCATTTAATGGACTTGATTCCAATAAGGCCAAAGTGAGAGTTGGTGGGCACTGAATTATGTAGTTCTAATATCTCATTTTAAGGATTTAGACTTGTCTCCTAAGACAATGGAAAGGCATCAAACAGTTTTAAGTAGAAGATATACAAGGGTAGAGGTCATAAATTAAAACTGAAACAACTGCTTTTGGTAAACTCTGAAAAGATGGTTTGGGCAACTCTCCAACAAATTAGAACATAAAAGGAAAATGGGACTGTCTTTCTCTGGCTTGGTAATACATAGTCCCTACAGCTTTATTTCCTGGAGGACCGAGCAAATCACTGTATCAGGAGAATGTGGGGCAGGGTGGGAGGTACTCATGCTATTGAGCAGGCAGAGTAAGCAAAGGTGTTTGTCTGAGCTGCCAACCCCCTTGCTCACCTTTGTCCCCTACTCTGTCTCAACCCTAAATATAACAGCAAATCTCTTACAGAATTTATAAACATTGTACCTTTGCTGGAAATTTGGGGGCCACATGAATTTTCATAATGGCAACAAATATAACAACATTGAGGAGCAAATTTGTTAAAAGTCTTCTAGCATCTCTGGTCCCCTCAAAATCTCATAGGCTTCGTCCTCCTGCCTACTAGAATATTAATTCCACTAAGGCAGATCATTTTTATCTGTTTTGGTGTATCAGTGAATTCCTATCTAGTACCTAGAACAGGGTCATACCTATTTTAGGAACTCAAAAATGTTTGTCCACTAAAACAATAAACCTTCACTTCCCATTGCCTCTGTTACCTAGACTTCCTTCTAGGAACTCCATTTTCTCAATTCCTTATAAAATAAGTTTGAACCTCCTCTTCTTCAGAGCTGCCCTTGAATACCCAAAGATTTATTAATATGCTCTGACAAAGAACCTTGATGCCCCACCTTCCATAGAGGAAGAAGATGGTCGAGAATAGGATTTCAGGCTTCCCTACCCCTAAAGTTTCTGTAAAAAGTCAATGTGGAACTAAAATAACCTACCTTTTACACAGCTAGTCACAAAATTGTCTCTTTTAAGTAACTATAATAATGTATAAATACATTATCTTTCCTACTTTCACCAACATGAAACAATATTAATGAAAATATCAACATACTCTCTTAAAAGTGCATAAAAATACATTTCATTTTTGTATTACATTAAGTTTTTTTTTAAAAAGCATAGTGCTTACTCTTGTTTTATAAAATAGCATGACTTGGTATTTAAACTTTGTTCAGCTATTTTATAAATAGCATGACTTGGTATTTAAA
The DNA here is from genome assembly GCF_021218885.2 of Marmota monax. NCBI lineage: Eukaryota > Metazoa > Chordata > Mammalia > Rodentia > Sciuridae > Marmota > Marmota monax. The sequence goes on along the minus strand of NW_026694371.1, from coordinate 1,041,368 downwards.
CTTTGTTCAGCGGGTGTCTTTTTTCCTCTGAATATATGTGTTCATTGTAGAAAATGAAATCTATCTATATAGCTAAATATAAATACTTACATATATACATGTATATACATATGTATACACAAATATGCACACACTCATATATATATACTTATAAAAAAATTAAATAAGTCATAATCCTTTCCTCAAGTTTCTTTTTTATGCCCCAATATACACATGGTTCGAATTCTACTATATATACAATATTGTATCTTGATGCCTTGTGGATTGCACACTATGGTATACTAACTAAAGCATATTCATTCCACATTTTATTTATGATACAATAATGTACTTTATAAAGAGTTCAGTACAAACAAAAATATCACTGGGCCAGCTTTTCAGTAGAGGTTTGATTTTGAACTAAAGGAAGAGGGAAGGGAATCTAGAGAGAGAGAAATTTGCGGCAACAGAAGAGGTTGTCTACAGGAGAGAGGAGCAGTCATTTGAGTGAAACAAAAGATTTATACTGAAGAGAAGTGTAAGAGGTCCATGGAAAGATATGCTGGAGACCCAGTACTGTATTGCTCTAGAAGAAAGAAAGTTGAAGTACGCTGATGGGCAGTCAGGTGTGGCTGTAGCAGCAGTCTCAGCTATGGAATAGAAAGAGGTGCACTGGATTCTACTGGATACCCATACAACATCGTTCCATAGTTATTTTAATTCCATATATATATATATATATATATATATATATATATATATATATTCTGAACATATATGTGAATATATATTGCAATATTTTCCAAGGCATAACTTTTTTCCTGCATAAAGAAACATCTTAGATTTATTCCAATAAAAGTTCTTATTTTAACATTCTGGGACAAAAACTCTTTTCAGGTGATGGAACTGACTAAATTTAATCTAATTTTGCAAATGTAACTCTTTGTTGCCAACAAGCTTCCTGCAATCCTGTAATCAGTGTCCATGCAGTAACTTCCATTCCCATCATGGAAAATGTGAAGAAAATATATAAAGTTCTTACTTTGCATCATAATTTACCTTCAGTGTAGAGATTATTTTTAACAGTGGGTATATAATCTTCTGTCACTTTTCCTGAAATTTTTTCCAAGAGTTTATTTTCTGGCTGTAATTTAGCAAAAGGCAAGTCAAAATACCTGCTTGGAAGGATTACATTTATTCCTGTTTAGAATTTACACAATAAAAACTCAATCCTATAATTGTGATTTTTAAAAATTACACTAAGATTCTATCTCAGCAATTTAAGAAAGAAAAATGGAAGTCACGGGAAAGTGTTCTGCATTCTGGTGCATGTTTGTTTTTAATTCTGAGTATTAATCTATCATACAAAACCCACTTATGTCATGGGACACTTAGGCTTCTGGTCAAAGGCATTAGTTTTTTTATTTTAAACCCACATTTAAATTATTCATAAAACATAATTAGACTCAATATTTTTAAATTGCCTAAAAAAGATTTACTTTATTCTTATTCTACTTTACTTTTAACATTAACCAAAGTCTTTCAGTTTTAGACAGCATTGTTCTATAAATTATGCATGTGAGCCAAAAAAATTCAGGAAGGTGGCAGGTAAGCCAAAGCACTTTAAGAAGTATAGTTGATTCCTTCTTTCAACTTGTAAATGCAGTATAAATGTTAACTAATCCTATGTTTTCACCTGTGGAAATTAAGTTTCCCAGTACTGTATATTAGCTTATTCAAAGTCACAGACTATGCTAAAGGAAGCTCTCTATTACCCTTTTGGATCTGCCATTCCAAACAGCACATGCAAATAACTTAATGTGTCCTCCAGATGCTAATGTTTATGATGTGTGAATCATAGAGCAACTAAAATTATATAACTCCTCCAAAATAAATCTTCCCTTTGGCTTTTTCACTGGCCATTGGACCCTTATTTCACTCATAAAGATGAATCTGAATTATAGTAAGAGTTAAAAAATAATGGAACAAGATTGCTTAGGAGGGGTTTTTATTTTTTTTAATATGTAACCAGATATTAACTTTCTTAATTCATTTTATTTAAGAATAAATGGATTTTAATTATGGCCTAAGATCTCAGACATGGGTCTCAATGAATCTTTCCCTCATTCCACATTCCATTGCTTTCAGTATGAAGAGGTACAGGCCTCCTTTTAAATACAAAGCATGTTCATCTTGTCATTCAGCTTCTTGAAAGAAGACTTAAACAAATATTAAAACTATTTGGATGGGATTTAACAAATAATTTTATGAGCACCCACTATGAGCAGTAAATAGTGCCAAGGCATTGCCTGTCAAACAATTTGATTTTCACAACCAACTTAATTCTTCTATGTTAGGTTAACTCTTCAGATTCTCTAGCCAGGGCCACCACAACTGGGCATGTGTCATTTTTACCATTACATTTAGTGTTTTTTCATATTTAAATATTTATTATCATTGAAAATGGACTGATCAGATCTATCCATTGTTTATTTGTCTTGAACAAACAGCATTGACTTGATTTCTGTAGCCAGACAGTCTTGAAATCAGGGGAAAAGTTTTAAATTTTGATGCAGTTCAATTTGTTAATTTTAAAATTTATTCATTATTCTTTGAGTGCTACATGTAAGAGTTCCATCTAACCAAAATTCTAAAATTTTTTCTTTTATCTTCAAGAAATTTTGTGATTATAGTTTTTACATTTAGGTCTAAGAACAATTTTGAATTAATTTTTGTGTATGGTATGCAATAAGGGCTTACATTTATCTTTATTCATGTGGGTATTCAGTTTCTCCAGTGTCATTTGTTGAGAAAAATAATCATTTCTCATTGAATTACCTTGGTGCCTTTTAAAGTTTAAAATCAATTGACCATGAATGTTAGTTTGTGGACTCACAGTTGGTTTCATTAGTCAATATGTCTTTTTGTTGTTGTTGTTCATTACAAATTATTCATAACTGTGGGATTTATTTTAATATATTTGTACATGAACATAACAACTTGCTCAATCTCCAATTTTAAACTTCCATAGAAATATACTCAAGTCTTCTCAACAATTAGTTTATCATATGATAAACCTCCTCCTGCATACTGATGTTTTCAATTGTTTTAAAACACTGCTCTTAGATTCTCTTTCACCTTGTGCATTTTATTACAAATGAACTTATTATTTTACTTAACAGCCTTATTGAGATATAATCACAGTACAGTAAACTGAATATATTTGAATTGTACCATATGTGTATACCTCTGAACCTATCACACTGAAATTAATGACTATATCCTTCATTCCCAAACATTCCCTCCTCACATTGGTAGTTCATCCCTGCAACATGACCTTTTTGTACTGTCCCCACATCAATCTCCAGGAACCATTAATCTGCTTCTTGTGTTATAAATTACTTTTTATTTCCTAAAATTACAATAAAAATAGAACCATACCATAGGTCTTCTCTTCAATGGCTTCTTCAACTCTACATGATTATTTTCTGTTTTTTCTATGGATCATGGTGTTACAAAGTCTGTTCTTTTTTATTGCTCTGTAGTATTAACTATTGTAGACACACAGTTCAATTTGTTGATTCATTAACTTCTTGATGAACATTTGAGTTTCTTCCAGTTTGGGGCTATTATAAATAAAGTTGGTGCAACATCTGTATAAATGTGTGTTTTAATATCTCTTAGTTAAATTTCTAGGAGTGGAATCTAAAGATAACATGAGGTGTATATATTTTAATTTCCTTAAGATTTTCTTATCTGTTTTTCAAAGTAGTTGCACCATTTTACTTTACCACTATCAGTAAATAAGAATTTTAGTTCCTGGGCTGGGGATGTGGCTCAAGTGGTAGTGCGCTCGCCTGGCATGCGTGTGGCCCGGGTTTGATCCTCAGCACCACATACAAACAAAGATGTTGTGTCCGCTGAAAACTATAAAAATAAATATTAAAAAATTCTCTCTCTCTCTCTCTCTTTATCTCTCTCTATATATATAAAAAAAGAATTTTAGTTCCTTCATAGTCTCAATGACACTCATTATAGTTGTTTCCATTGTATTCATTCAAATAGGTCATATCTCATTGTAGATTTAATTTGCATTTCTTTCTAACTAATGAATCATGTGTTGAGTATCTTTTTTGTGTTCTTATTTTCCAACCATGTATCTTCTTTGAGGAAGTATCTTCTCAAAAAATTTCCTAGTATTTTTTTCTTATCATTGAGTTTTGAACAGTCTTAAATGGCATGGGCTCTCTCTCATCCAGTGAGGATGTCCATGGAACAGGGTACAGGAAAGTGTGGTTGTGGAGTCATGAATCAAGACCTCTGGAGACCAAGCTGGAAACAGGTCTGATTTTACTGCATAATTACCATGTATATGTACCCAGGTAGTAGCTAAGCAGATTACAGGCAGCCACCAATACAATTTCTGGCCAACTGTCCTTATGGCAACCAATCAAGGAGCAGACTGTGGAGCAAACACTGGGACCACAAACATGTGGCCACATGGTCCCGTGTTGTGCCTATGGGGTAAGTGGTTTGTCACTCGCATGCCTAGCACAAGGGGAGTGGTTTGCCACTCAGGCACCCTTAACAGATGCCACATATGCAGTACTCCATGCACTTGTCCCCACATTAAACAAGTCCTTTATCAGATATGAGATTTCAAAACACTTTCTCCCATACTGAAGTTTGTTCTGTTAACAATGCTGTCTGAAGGGCAGAGTCTTTATTTTCTATGAATTCTAATTTGTAGTTTTATAGATCATACTTCTAGTGTATCTATAAAAAACTGCCTAAATCAAGGCCAGAAAAATTTCACCTGTTTTGTTCCAGAAATTTTATGCTTTTAGGATTTAATAAATTTTTGTATAGTGTTTAGATACAAGTCAAATCCCCTTATTTTCTCCCATACATGGATATCCAATTGTCCCAGCACCATTTCATAAGAACACAAAACACTATTCTTTCTGAATTGCTATCACACCTTTGTAGAAAATCAGTTGTGTGTATATTGGGTCTATTTATGACTATTCTGTTTTATTGATTTATTGATGACCAAATCCACATGGTATTGATTACTATAGCTTTATAATAAGTCTTGATATCAGTTAGTGGTAGTTCTTCAACTTTTGTGTTTTATTGTATGCATTTTATATAATTGTTATATGAAACTATACAAATATCTTTCTGATCTTGGCTATATATTTATGTCAGGTTTATACTTGTCATATTCAGGGTAAAGGATTTGATCTAAGTTACTAATTTTGAGAGGGAATCTTTTTTAAGAAAATATGAGAAGTGAGGTTGTTTGCAAGCAAGATTATAAAGCACCAGGAGTACTAGCAGTAAGACAAGATAAAATAATTAAGGAATTGTTACTATACCATTTGCCCTCTCAAAATAATTTGCTCCTTGAGAACAGTTCATGCTACACTTATGCCATGGAAATAAAATCAAACCTTAACCAATCAAGATGTCAGTATAAGCAGCACAATTTAGTTCATGGTCTCTTCTATGCCAAGTCTGGTGCTGTTGCTCTTGTCTCCTTTTCCCTTCTATGTCTTCTTAAGGTATAAAGAAAATAAATCTTTAAATATCAATTCAAAGAAAGCAGTTACTTATGAGCAATTTAAATTTCCTGGAAGCAGTAGCTTCTATTTATTGACCTTGTCTTACTCATCATAATTCATTCAATTCAGCCCACTAAAATTATTAGAGCCCACTGTGCCACTCACTGTTGTAAGCACCAATGACCAGCAGCAAACAAGGTAGATGTGGCCCCCAGCATTACATTCTAGAGCTGGGAGCACATACCAAACCATTAGAAAACTGAGTAACATGATTACTTATGATAACAAGAGCTGTGAGGAAGATAAATAGAAAGCACGGATGATGAGGTGTGGTCATTAGATAACCTTGGGAAGAGATTCCTTTCTAAGAAGTTGATAATTAAATGGAGAACAAATGATAGAGTCAGCCTTTCATTGTTCTGGTGGAAGTATCTTCATATACAGAGGCTTTGAGGTGATCAAAAGAAGTCTTTGTGGCTGGAGAGCTGTGAGCAATGGGGAAATCTGCACTTGTTGAACTGGAGAAACCAGTGAGATGAAGCAGGGCCTGGTGGGCCAGTGTAAGGGGTTTGAATCCAAGATTTGTTCTTATGGAGATCATTGATGACTGCAGACAAAGTAAGCTACTCCACAGACAGAGGAAATATGTGGACCTATTTAGTAAGTACTTGTGTATCTGAGCTGAGTTAGGGCAGTCTGATGTCTCCCCTGGTTAATTCCCTGAGCTTATCTGAAATAAACATCAAATACAGTAGCTTCACCTGGAATATCACTATTAAAGTATCCTGTGGTTATTCATGAACATACTACCTGAGTTAAGGCCCAAAGAAATAGATGAGTTGTAAAACATATGTGCTGGAGTTATTGAAAGGAGTAAGAAATAACCCCAAACTAAAATTCTTCTCTTTAACATTTCTACATACAGACAACCATATATAAGAACTTTCTAAGATTCCTAATTTGAAAATAGGAGCTAGACCTAGAAAAACATTTTACTACATAAAATTTTTCATCTCCAAATAGTGGTAGTGACTTTATTTTTAAATACTGTATATTTATATGTTGGTGTGTGTTATGATAGGTTATGTGCCCCCAAGGAATGGGGCTGGTTGTTTATGGGATGAAGTCTGAAACTGTCAGCCGCAAAGTAAACTTTCTCTCCTCTTTCTGTCAGGTCTTTTGGTCACAGCAGGAAAAAAAGCTGATTAAAACAGAAGTTAAGACCAAGAAGTGGGATTGTTGCTATGACTAACCTGACCACATGGTTCAGAAGCTTTTGAAGCTTTTTGGAATTTCTGGGAGGAATTTTGAGTAACATAGTGATGCCAGCTGGAAAAACTTTAACATGTTGTAAATGAACCCTAAAGGGCAATTATGGTGGGAGCTCAGAAGACCTGAATGCCAATAGGACTATGGACAGCAAAGACTTGGCTCATGAGGTTTCAGAGGAAGAGGACTCTTTTGTAAATTGGGCTAAAGGCCATTCACGTTATGTTCTGGCTAAGAAGTTGTCTATATTTTGCCTGTGTATCAAGATGCACTGTGAGGCTGAATTTAAAGGTGATGGGCTAATTAATCTGGTAGAAGAAATTTCTAGGAAGCATAGCATTCAGGCAATGGTATAGGTATATCGCTGGCAGCTTTTAGCCAAGTTTATTGTGATAATCAGGAGCAGATAGAAGAGCTGAAAGATGTGAAAAACTTGCAGTTTTGCCAGGAAGCTGTGAGTAAAACTGGGCTAAGAAAAGTGTGGTTGTTGGAGACATTATGGCCTCTAAAGAAATGTTAAAGACTTTACCCACAAGGAATAGGAAAAATGTCTTGAGGGCATCTCCAGAATTGTCAAGATTAGACTCATCCCAGGCTCAATGGTGTAAAAGTAAAAATTCCTTTGAGAAGAGATCAGTGGGGCACCCTGCTTTTCCAAGGCAGCCTAGGAAGTTGTTTCACCACATTCAACCGCCCAGGTACTCAGAGGCTGCTACAGTTGTGGTCCCTGGAGGCTCAGCTACTGCTTAAGATGATGGCAGACCTTGGCATCAACAATATGGTGCTGGTTCTGCAGGACTGCAGGATGCTGAAGTTAGAGGGTAATTAAGGCTTCTGCCAATATTTCAAAGGAAGACCTGGGAGGTGAGGCAAAGTGCACCAGGTGTGAAGTCCCTGCAGGCGGCCCCTGATAGGGCAAAGAGTGGAGATGTGGGGAAGAAGCCCGAGCTGCAGTGGAGACCCCTAATATTGAGAAATGTCTGCTGAAGAAAGCTGCAGGAATTGAGCACACGTAAGCCAATAGCCCATGTGCACTTCAACCACAGGGGCAAAGCTGCACAACTTCTCAACGCCCTATACTCTAAAATACAGGACTTGTTTGCACAGTTGGGTTTCTGTCTTGCATTAGTCCCCCTTCTCTCATGCCCCTATTTCTTCACATGGAAATGTTTACCTTGTGCCTTTATATATTGGAGGTATGCAACCTGATTTTGATTTTTACAGGCATTCACACTGAGAAGTTGCCTTGAATTTCAAAGGAGACTTTGAACTTGGACAATGCTAAAACTATTGAGACTAGGGGCACTCTTGAACACCGACTGAATGTATTTTGTATTGTAGGATAATCATGAATTTGGGTGGGGGGAGGTAGAAAGTTGTGGTTTTGCTTTGAGGCAATGCAGGGAGATCTAGAGGTAAGATGCTCGGGCTATGAGAACTTTCACTTAGTGCATTAACTGATTGCATCGGTGATAACTGTAGGCAGGTAGGTTTTGACTGGAGGATGTAGACCACTGGAGCCATGCCTTTGGGGTTTATATTTTTTCAAAAATGAAGAAAGTCAGTCTCAGTCTCCCTCCTTTTCACACCTGTTTTCACTTTCCTGGTGTTAATGTCCTGAGCCACACTCCTGAGCCACATTCTTTCACCATGATGTTCTGCCTTACCTCGGGTCCCTAGGAATGGAGCCAGCTGCCTATGGATTGAGACCTCTAAATCCATGAGCCCCACAGCCAATTTTTCCTCCTCTAAAATTATTCTTCTCAGATCTTTTGATCACAGCAATGAAAAACCTGATTAAATAATGTTTTAGTCAGCCTCTTGTCATCATGACCAAGACCTGACAAGAACAATTTAGAGAAGAAAAAGCTTATTTGGGGATCATAGTTTCAGAGTTTTCAGTCCATGATTGCTAACTCCATCATTCTGTGCCTTAAGTAAAGCAGAACATCATTGTAGAAAGGCATGGCAGAGAAAAGGTTCTCAGCTTATGGCAGCCAGAGAGCAGAGAGAAAAAAGGAGGGGTCAGAGAAAAGATAAACTCTTGCAGGGTATAACCCCAGTGACCTACTTCCTCTAACTCGGTCCCACCTCCCAGAAGTCCATTCAGCTATCAGGGGAGTAATCCCCTGATGCAGTCAAAGCTCTTGTGATTCAATCATTGTCTTAAAGCCCCTCCGATGAACCTTACTGCATTGAGGATCATACTTTCAATACCTGAGTTTTTTTGAGGGGACATTTCAGATCCAAATCATAAAGTTGGGCAACTGCACAATAATTAAAGAATCACAGCTTAATCAAGAGATGTTATTAAGAGTGAAAAAGCAAGCCACAGAGTAGAATAGATGTTCATAGTACAGGCATTTAAAAAAAAAAAAAACAGTATCCAAGGTATAGAAAGAATTTCCACAAAAGGGCATCTCCTAATCTTTAAAATTAGCAAAAGCCTTAATGGTCGTTTCAAAAATATGCCCAAGTCAGTAATAATATGATGAAAAAATTCTTAATGTCATTATTCATAATAGAAAATAAATTGAGACTAAACTGTCATCAAAATTAGAAAGACTGATGATTCCGGGACTTGAGGATGATGAGAAACAACCAAAACTCTCATGTGATGCTGGTAGAAGTCTAAATTTGTGCAGCTACTTTACAAAACTGGTAGCATTAACTAAAGCTAACCACAGAACTATCTTATACCATAGCATTTAATTGTCAATTACATACTCTACAAAAATGAATTTATATATTCATTAAAGATACATACAAGACTATTCATATAAGCCTTAATTCAAAATAATCTCAAAGTGAAAACAACTCAAATGTTCATCAGGGATGGAATATTCAAAATCAAATAGAACATGCAGCAGTATGCAACACGTTTTCACATGGGTGTGTTCAACACTATAGCACATGGTTAACATTCTGAATACAACTATATATCCAATAGCATATAGCACAGTAGTAGAAAAAGAACCACTTATACCCCTCACTACCTTCAAGGATGAATCTCACAAACATAATGCTGAGCCAGAGTTCAGGTGCAAAGAGAACAGAATGTCTTGTTCTCCTTGAATAAAATTATAAAAAGAAAAAAATACTAATTAATGGTAATAGAAATCTGACTACTGGTTACCTGTGGAATGTAGAATACAAATGCTTGGCCAGCAAGGAACATGAAGCAGCCCTCTAAAATTGTTTCCTGCCTTCATCTGGGCTGTGGTTTCAAAGACATCTCCCTATAAAATTTTCAATCAAGACATACATCTAAGATGTGTGCACTTTAAATAAATTTAATTGAGTTGGGAAATAAAATCTATTGAGTTTTTAAAGATTAAAATGGATATAGCAAAAGAAAAGCAAATACCTACAACAACAAAAAACATGATATAGATATATCTTTTGTGTTATAAAATATTCTCAATTATAAGTAGGAAAAAAGGTATAAAATAAGATGTACAGCAGAAATGTACCAATTGTGTTCCCCACAAAATATACAGCTATAAGCAGAGAAAATGACTACAAGATTATTTTAAAATATTATTTTCAAAAACTAACAAAGCTTATTTCTAAATGGTGGGATTAACAGTGATTTTTATTTTCTTTAGGCTATATTTTTCAAATTTTCTTCAACATGCATTGCTATAAAATGTAGTACATGTTATTAAACATATACCATTTGTGTGCTTTTTTAATGTTTCACTAATAAATAATAATTGTTCAGCCTTACAAAGTAATGATTTAATATATGTATACATTGCATATTTATTATCACAATCAAATTAAGTAACACCTCCATCTCCAAACACAGTTACCATTTTTGTATCTATATATGTATGCAGTGAAAGCACTTAAAGTCTCTTTTTATCAAATTTCAATTAAACAATACAGTATTATTAATTATTATCACTGTACTGCACATTAATATCCAGAATTTATTCATCTTAAACTGAAAGTTGTACCCTATGACCCACATGTCCCCTTCCCCCATTCTGTCAGCCTCCAGCAATCACTGTTCTACTCTTATAAGATTCTACATATAAGTGGCATCATACAGTATTTGTCTTTGTCTCTGGCTAATTTCACTTAGCATAATATTCTCCAGAATCATCCATGTTGTCAGAAATGGCAGGATTTTCTTCTTTTATATAATTCAATATTATTCCTGTGTATCAAGTTATCCTCGTCCATTCATCTACTGATGGATGCTTAAGTTATTATCATATCTTGACTATTGTGAAGAATGCTGCAATGTACATGGAGTGCAGAAATCTCTGTGATATACAGAATTCATTTCTTTAGTTAGACACCAACACATGGGGTTGCTGAATTATAATAGTTTTATTTTAATTTTTTAAGGAAATTCCATGATTTTCTTAATAACTTGCTAATTTATATGCCCAAAACTATGTATAGTTTCCCTTTTCTTCATGTCCTTGCTAACACTTGTTATCTGCTTGCTATATCTGTTTTTCTTATTGACTATCCAAAATTATACAAAATTATAGAGACAAATTAATTGCTTAAATACCATCAAAATCTTCCCCAGAAGATAATGAGATCCCAGATGGCAAAATTATATAAACACTTCTTCACAAATTTAGTTCTTACCTTTATTAATTATCAATGACACTAGATTATAAAACTAATGATTTTTTAAAATAATGTAGTGTCAACAAGAAACTGTTACTAGTTTCATTACCACATGATCATTAATAATCCAGTTCTTTATAAAAATTTTTAAGGTATTAAAATGGGCAAATTCATTATAAACTCATTAGTCATTTAGATTTCCATAAATCAGTGAAGTTACTATACCATCTTGGCAAAATAGTTTTTTGAAAATTACTTTGGCCACACCTTCCCATCAAGAAAACCAACATCAAAAACCATTACAAAGGGCAGCAGGGCAATACTACAAACCAAGAGAGCTATTTAAATGTTGGTCTGTATGGTTCCATTAACATGAGTTCTTGATAATGTTATCTTAAATGAAGGGGTAAGGGGATAGGAATGATGGTGGAATGAGTTAGACATTATTACCCTAAGTACATGTATAAAGACATCAATGGTGTGAAAATACCTAAAGTAGAGCCAGTGTCTTGAAGTTGTGCTTTATATGTGCAACATGAAATGAATTGCATTCTGCTATCATATATAACAAATTAGAATAAATGAATAATCTGATTTAAAAAATAGAGGAGAGATCAGTTTTTGTTTGCCTGCTTGCTTTTTGCTTTGTCTTGTCCTGATGGGTTTTGCTATCACCTGAAATGAGGTTGAAGCCAGTCCTACAGCTTTCACCTAAAGACAGATGCTGTGTGGCATTTAATAACAGTGACTTTAGTTCAAGGGGAAAGGTTGCCTTTCCCTTAATTACATTATTGCCTTTTAAGTGCTGATGGCATCTGGTGCCAGGCTTCACATTCTATACCCACATAGATTTTTCCAACCTGGAAGGGATCTTTTCCAAGGTTCCCTGATGACGGTCCTATAAGGAACTGGTTGACTCCTGCTGTGCTGACTCAAATTATCATAATGCTGCCCAAGACTCAGCAGGACAGAAGGCAAGGCAAGAAAATTAGAACAGAATTTTTTTAAAAAAGAGCAACAACAACAAAAACCTCAAGCCATATCAAAAATGAGAGGACTGAATTACATTTTCGGAAGGATTCAGTCACACATAGAAAAGCTTTAGGAATCATGCACAAAAACACAGGGTAACTTTTTCCTGTAAACAGATTGTGCTCACCCCCATCAGAAAATATTGCACAAAAATAGACACAGTAGATAGATTCCAGGGAGCAAGAATCCTGAAGAGTTACTCAATACCCTAAGCTGAAAGAACTACACCACTGTTTTTGCATTAAAGACTTTGCTCCAAACTCAGAATTGGTTCAATATCAACCTTCTGTCAATCTAAAAGTGTCTCAGACCTTAGCCACTCCGTGATCTCCCCTCTCTGCCTGTCTCAGAGCTTGGGAGTCTTTCTACATACATGTAATAGCAGAAGCTGTTGAAATCTCAACCATCTCAATCAGCCTAAGCTCCATGGTGTGGCCTTGAATAAATTATTTAGGCTCTCTGAGCCTCTGTTTTCCCATCTGTGAGATGAAAACAATGATTGTACCTCCCTCATAAAGTTCTTGTGAGCACTACATGTAAAACATCCAGTACATAGTGAACATTCCTTAAATACAGTACAGGTCATACTGCTCACTCCATCCCACCTCAGGGAGCACAATGCCTGAAATAGGAACATGCTTGTAATCCCAACAGCTTTGGAGACTGAGCCAGGAGGATAGCGAGTTCAAAGCCAACTTAGCAACAGTGAGATGCTAAGCAATTCAGTGAGCTCTCTATACATAAAATACAAAATAGGGTTTGGGTTGTAGCTCAGTGGTTGACTACCCCTGAGTTCAATGACCAGTACCAAAAAAAAAAAAAAGAAGATGATAAAGATATATTCTCTGACTTCTTAAGATGCCATAGGTATAAAGTATATAAAATTATATTTCATTTAATGAATGCATTTTATATTTCATACAATAGACTAAGTGTTTTTAACACTTTATTTCATTTAAATTTTTGAAAAGAAATCTTGGGCTATATTAATAGAAATTTAGCATCCAAACAAGATGGAACATAGTAGGACTGAATTTGCACTACTAAATGGTATCCAGAATACTGGAGTTCATTCAGGGAGTCATATTTGGGGGAAATGATGACAGAAGTGAGCTGAGTACTGTACAAAACTTAGAAACCTGTTGCACTGGACACTGAATCTATGACAGTGTATCAGAAAACTCACACTAGTGGTCATGAAATATTTGTATTCTGGATGGTCCTTAAAGCAAAATAAGAACTGTGGTTGGAAGGTACAGGGAAGAATATTTCAGTTCACCATAAGAAAACTTTATAAAATAATTAATTGCTTTACATTATTCATAGAGTAAGTAAAAGTGAGGCAGCTTCTATTTTTGGCCAAAAGTTCAGAAATAAAATAAGACCTTTCAATTGATCTTAAGATATTAAGTGAAACTATATTTTAAAATATATAAATTTAATAAATTAAATATTAATAAAATATTTTATATACCTTATAACAGAGAGACTTTTCTTTCCATACATGAAACCTATTTCTCCACTTTCATGTAAAGCAACTCATAAATTTAACAGATTAAATTCTTTTAAAGCATTTAACACCACTTACATACATAATTAATTAATCAAATTCTTTCAGAAAATTCAAATCATAATTACTCAATATAGCTGACTCATTCAAATATGTTAAACACAAAAAGGCATATTACAAATTGAACAAATAAATGTTTCTTATATCTTCACTCTTGTAAAATTTACCTTACTTGTTGTCACTTTTACTTTAATAAGTTGAACTTCATTGCAAATTTCTAAAATCTTGAAAAGACAAGAACAGAACCTTCTGAGGACAATCAAACATATACATTTTATCCCATGCAATTAAGGAGCTTGATTTTTTAAGCAAAGGAATACACTCACATATATCCTGCACCACACCTTAGTCTTGATAGAAAGTTTTTCTTAAAAGAGATAAAACACAGGTTTTTTGAACTGAGAGATGCTGAAAACAGCTGAAGCCACGCACACAAGGGAAGATAAAGACCATACTTACAATATTAATAATTATTAATGCAGAAACACCAGTGGTCTTCCTTCACTGAGCTTTATGAAGTCTGACATCCAGACTTTTATCTTCCTAGGCATCTGCCCAGCCCAAGAGGTTGGGTAGGAGTTACCTTAAGAAATGATGTATCCTAATGCAACAGTACTCAATTTTTTTTATCCCACAGAATATTCAGCAATGTCTGGAGACATTTTTGGTTCACAGCTGAATAGGGTGCTACTAGCACCTAATAGATAGAGGCCAAGGATAGTGCTATATTTTCTGTAAGGCACAATAAAGTCCCCCCTAACAAAGAATTTCCTAGCCCTAAATGTCAACTGTGCAGAAGTTGAGAGACCATATCCTAAAAAGAAGCTCAAAGATGATAAATCCTGAAAATTCATTCAAAGTTTCTTTGAGTGAGTTTTTATTCCCCAATTCTTGAGCAGGAAGTAAAAAATTACCAAACATCTGAGGAAAATATTTAACCTGGAAGATAAGAAAACAGGATATGGAAGATAAAGAAGAAAAACCTGAGCCATTGAAGAGAGAGCTAATTTCAAAAATGTGTCATCCAGAGATGGAGCAAGATGGCAGCTGAGTAAGCTATTCCAGCAATTCCAGCAGTAGACTCTCTTCAGAACAATTAACACACCAAAACACTTTTGCAAGAGCTAAGGAAAGCAAGCAAGAGACCACAGTACAATGGTCTTAGCATAATAATTAGAAAACTCTCATTGAAGAAGGCAGAAAGGAAAAGCTTGCCATATCACCACTCACCCAACTCCAAGTAACAGAGCACAGAAAGACACTTTCATTTTCCTCAAAGAAATTTCACAGGCCTTCCACTGTGAAACCAGTACTGAGGAAAGCCTGGCCCCAGCTAAGGAGACTGAGCCTCTGGATCTGTGTTAGCCTGGTGGCCCAGAGACTACCTCCACTGCCACTTCCCAACTTGGAGGCTGCACAGCACACAGAAACTCCACCACTGGTAAGTAGGACAAGAACAAAAGCACAGGACTTTGCTATGGAACTCAGCACCAGCCCCTATTGTGAGACCCAAAACCTGACTTCCCCAATTATCCCTATCCCCAAGAACAGTGTCTGTCAATGGGACCTCTGGGCCCCCAAGGGACTGATCACCCCACCATCCCCCCAACCACAGGAAGCACAACATACAGAGAGTTATTTTCTACTTAGGAGAACAAGAGGGAGGTAAATACCAAGTCACTGCATAGGAACCTAGGTCCAGTCTCTTCATGGTGAGTCCCAGAGCCAGACATACTCTTTTAACCTCCCCAAGTTCATTATGAACAACACACTAATGCTGGATTTGGGACAAATCTGGGTTTGACATATCCTCTAGTGTTGAAATAGTAACAATACACTAACAGTAGACTCAGGAAAAAAACTAGATTTAAGGCACCATCTAGTGCTGAAATAACAGAAGTGGCCACAGGATCAAAGAAAATAAGTAGCCTGCTTAGAATTTCTGAAAAGACAGACACAAAATAAGCCAGAATTCTAAAGAGTAGAATAAATACTTAATGCTTCAATATGCCATGTAGCATCAAGAACTTTCAGGGAATCATGACCTCACCTATTGCACATAATAAGGCACCAGAAATCAACCATATAGCAAGCAATACATGCAAACTCTTGGATGGAGAATTCAAAACCGTTGTTTTAAGAAAATTTATGAGCTTCAAGAAAACCCAGAAATGATTCAATACTCTACTAAATTTAAGAGATTAAAGTAATTTTTTTAAAAAATAAAACAAATCCTTAAGCTGAAAAGTACATCAAGCAAAATTTTAAATGCAATAGAAATATCCAAAACAAAATTTTAAATGCAATAAAAACATCCAAAGCAAAACAGATCAAACAGAGGATTACTGAGCTCCAAGAGGTTATTGGAAAATACATGGTCAGATGAGAAAAAGGGGTAAAATGAAGTGGAGTGAAGAAAGTATGAGGAAAATGTTGGGATGACATTAAAAGAACAAATATTCAAATTACAGAGGTTAATGAGGGGCTTCAGAATGCCAAAGGGTAGAAAGATGATTTAAAAAGATAACACTACAATCTTCTCAAACCCAGAGAAACAAATATTCATATCAACTGTTTCAACTTAACTATATCTACTCCAAAACAAATCGTAATCAATCTCTCAGATGTTAAAAACAGGATTCAGACAGCAGCAAGAAAAAAAAATAACCTATAAGAGTATTCCAATTTGCCTGAGAGCCTACTTCTCAGTATAAACCTTCAGGCCAGGAAAGAGTAGAGTGAGATTTTCACAGTGTTAAAAGAAAAAAAATTCCCAGCCAGGAATTCTGTACCCAGCAAAGGTACCCTGTAGAAATGAAAAGAGATAAAGATATTCCCAAACAAAAGCTGAGCGAATTTATTATTACCTGACATGATGTATAAGAAATGTTAAAGGGGATTATTTAAGTTGAAAAAAAAAAACTGGAAGATACAAACACTGGAAGATACAAACACTGGAAGAAATAAAATTCACTGGTAAAGTAACGAAACAGAAAATTCATAATGCTCTAATATATAAACATCATACACAAATCACTCATTTGTAGCATGAAAACTGAAACAAAATGATATAATGAATACATTAATACATTAAGAGATAGGTAATACAGAAATATATAAAATAGAGCATCAAAAATATAAAATTTGTGTAGAAACATAAAAGTCTAGAGTTGTTTATTTGTGCTTTTCCTTTTTTGTTTCTTTTTCTATCTTTATCATTAATTTTAAGTTGCTATCATTTCAAAATAGCTTGTTATAATCAAAAAGTTATTTATTTGCTTAAAGAGCAGATACTGATTCTATAAAATTATAGAAAATTCAATAAAAATAGATGCCACAAATTAAATTTATATACCAAGAATAAAATAAAAATTCAATAAAGGATTGAAAGATGAAATTGCAGAGATCCCCTATAAAGTCAGTAATAGGATAAAGAAATAAAACCAGAGAGAAAAGGGAAAAATAATATTTGTACATGAAGTATATTCATATAATATGCATTCAAATAAGAGAGAACAAAAATAAAAGAAAAACCAAAAAAGAGTGTTACAGAAATTTTAACAGAATGAAAGAACATGAGTTTCCGTGTTTGGGGGTTATACCAAATACCCAACTTAATGGATTTAAATAGCAACTCCAACTGCTAGAAGTTAGCGGAAAATGATCTCAAATGATGTGTGAATTTACGTGGTGTATGGCGTAGACATGTTTCAGTGTGTCCACTAGGTGTTCATGCACTAGAGTTTAATTTCCATTGTGACGTATGAAAAGGGTGAAAACTTGATCTAACTATGTTGGTTACATGTGTGGCACTTTGTGATGTGATTAGGATTGGATAAATTCACCAGGGTGAAGACTTCATAACTGAATACTAGTTCAGTATTAAAATAATAGGTTAGATCACAGAGAGAGAGAGAGAGTCCCTTGCTGTGTGCTACCCAAAATCGCCTCAAGAATCTGTCAGCAAGAAGGCCATCACCAGATGTGACCCTACATCTTAAATAAGTAGACTTCTTTTCTTTATGAAGTTACCCAATCTTGGGTATTTCATTATAGCAACAAAACATGGATTACTATAGTTGGTTTTTCTAAGGAAAATACTAGAAAATCTGAATATTGTATCTTCCTTTCCAATGTCCATACCTCACTTTTTTAATGAATATAAAGTGTCTCTATTAATTTTAATACTTAGGAAAAAACATATTTTTTGATACTGAATCTTTTAATAAATATGTACATTTATTTATAGACCTCATTTGCTAAAGTTTTTAATAATGATTAAGTATTGAATCTTATCTAAAGATTTTTTGTACACGTGGAAAAAATAAGAATTCATACCCCATTTGAATCAAATGTATGATATATGATATTTCATGATCATTGTAATGTTTTGAGCAACCATTAAAAAATATTTTTGTGTGTAGCACTGAAATAAAACTATGATTTTCTTCTTTGATCAATAATTATAAATTATACTGACAGATTTCTTGTATGGAACATCTTTGCCTTTGTAGGATAATCATCACTCAATATTTATACATAATTAAATTTGTAAACTACTAAATTTGCATAGCCAATTCTAACTTTAAGCTTTTTGCAACTGCTTGTATCTGGTTTTATCATGAAGATTATACTAGCTCCATATAATAAGAGGGCAATTTTTGTTCTTTTTCATTTTCTGGAAGAACTTATAAAATTAAGAGAAATTATTGGGCTGGGGTTGTGGCTCAGCAGTAGAGCACTCACCTAGCATGTGCAAGGCCCTGGGTTCAATCTTCAGCACCACATAAAAATAAAGAAATAAAATAAAAAAGTATATATAAAGAGAGATAGAAATCAGTTGAGCCATGAAAATTTGGTAGAAACTCCCTTATAAAGACATCCAGACTAATATTGAGGAGTAAGAAACATTTGTACTGGAATTAGTATCTAATTAACTAAATGGTGGAGTCATATTTTTCATTAGTGGGATAAAATATTATAAAAAAGAGAAGGGAGGATGCTAGTATTATCCATGTGGCAGTCAGTTAGCGTTGAGGACAGCAATACGAACTCGTGTTTAGCTTGATACAGATACAAATGAAAAGTATACATAACTATTAACAGTTGTGCATATATATGATAGTACACATGTGCACGTGCACGCATGCACACACACACACACACACACACACAGTCAGCTAAGATGACCTAGAAACAATGATAACTCAGTAGCAAAGAGCACAGTACCCAGGTCATACTCATCAATATCATCATCCTCCAGTCAAATGAATCAGGGCTTCTTTGAGAAATAGCTGACCCTCAAAGAGGGAAGGAACATATATAAAAATGAATCTGGAACACCTTGAAGTGCCAAAAAATAATAAAGTGCTAAAAAATGAATTTCTAAAAACATGTACTTACTCAGCGATGGCTGTACATCAAAGAGAAACAGTGGCCAACTGAAAGAGTTCCCAGTGGCCAAAGCTAGCACAATTTAAACAGCAAAATTAAGTGGTATTGATTTACAATAAATCTCCATAAATTCATACTGAATCACTAAATTATTGGATAAGTAAGAAAATAAATAAATGAGAGCACAGAGTCAAATATCCCATGCAGAAATCTAAATCATTTATGTAGATATTCCTTCAAGAAGATAAAGCATAACTCTCTACTCCATAGATGTGGTCTCTGCATTGTGACTTCCTTCCACAGAGTAATGAATGGAAAGAAGAGAAAAAGAGTAAATATACAGAAAAAAAAACTGAAAAATACTACCTCAGTCAGTTGTTCAGTATTAACATCACCAATGATAGATCATGTTTATGCACTTTTAATACAATCTCATGACAATGGTACTTTAAGATCTGTGCTCTTCCTCCAAAATTCATACATACCATCTAATCATATGAAAAACATCAGGCAAAAATTAGCAAATACAATAAAGGGATAAGAAGAAATATTTGAAGGTGATAGATATATTTATGGCATTGATTGTGGTGATATTTCCTGGGTATACACTTACCTGCAAACTTACTTAGTTGTGTGTGTGTGTGTGTGTATATATATATATATATATATATATATATATATATATATGCAAACTTAATAAATTGTGTATATATATTTTGTGTGCCAATTATACCTCAACAGAGGAGTGTTTAAAAAATTAAGCAGAATTCCATCGAGGGGCCAAATTACTTCATATATATATTCTTTTTCCTTTTCCTTCATGGGTAAAATTATAGGTCATTAATCATCTCTACAAAATACTTGACCAGTACTTCTCAAAATTCTTAAGGTCATCAAAAAAGGCAAAGTATGACAAACTGTCGCAAGAAAGAGGTATCACAGAATATATCATATCTAAATATGATATGGTACAGTGAATCCTGAAATAGAAAAAGGCCATTAGGTAAGAAGTAAGAAAATTTGTTTAAAATGTGGACTTTAGTCAATAACAACGCATCAATATTGGTTCATTAGTTGAGAAAATGTACTATACTAACATAACATGCATACTAACCTAAATTTCCCAGTAGGGGACTAAATGTGGAGTACATAAACACTCTCTATACTCTAAGTTTTCTGTAAATCTAAAATAATCTTTAAAAAGTGAAAACAAAGACTCATTAGAAATACATAGGGAAATGTACCCTGTAGCATACAATACACATTCTGAAATTATTATACAGATTAAAAATATCCAGATATATTTTTAAAGTCAAAAATATGGGTAGAATCATTAAGAAGTAATTCCATTCATTCTTCTTCCCAAAGATAGTATTAAAAGTAGTTTTCACCTATATTTTAAATTCCTCAAAAGAAGATCCAAATGGCTTCTCAGTTCCTTATTACAATTTTTATTTCCTTACTATCCCTCCCAAAATTCTTCCTTACAATCTACTGAATGAAATTAATTGTACTATAATTTAGGCTCATTATCCCTTTGGTTTCCCTTAGTGATGATGTATATATGGAACAGCACATTTTGAGTACATGCTATGCAAACACTTGAGAACAATTATGAAAATGAACTTCAGTATTGAGGTCAACTAATGTCTGTTCTTTTACCTTTTCCCTGTAGGGTCATATATTCTAACTCTTTAATTATATTTATGATTTCCTTAGAAGATTTTTTAGTGGAAGACTCAACAGTACAAAGGAACAAACTATTTAGCAGACGTGCAGCATCTTAATGACACTATTAAACTTCATCTTGCAGATTCACCATTTTCTTAAGCCCTACTCAGACTAAGGAGTTTAAAAGAAAATGCCAATACTTTGTTCTAACTATAAAAAATTGTATTCTGTCATTAAAATGGTAATTCTCTCAAAAAAATACTACTGTTTAAGTTCATACATCATTATAACTTTTCCAAAATTAAGAAGTAATGCATCCTTGACCTACTTTCACACATGTTCAATAATTAGATTGTGAGACAAACCATACTTTGATAAGTAAAACAGAAATTCAACTTACAAAATTCTGGTTTGTTTCTTTCTATGCATAGACTGACCTCTCTTTTTATACTTATGTTGAAAACTAGACATGTCTGACACTAGATTAAAAAATCTTAAGACTCTGACCAAGTAAATTATTCTGAAAAAAATTATTTTGACTTTTTAAAATCACTTGTTATTGGTTTCTTTGTTCCTTATAAAGTTAACTTGACTTATTTATGTGTTAAACAACCAAAATTCTATAAATGTTCAGGAATAAAGTGCTAATATGCTATCTTTGAGATATCATCTATTCCAATTTCTACACATCTTTCACATTTAAATTTTCATAACTCATTTGAAATTAATATGTTCCTCAAATCAAACTCATCATACTACTAAGAACTAACAATATAATCAAATTCACAAAACTTGATTTTTATATCAATTCATTATATTTTGTTGTTCAAGGACTAGTCCAAACATGAAAGCACCAAATCCGTGATCTCAAATAGTCATTTTTTCTTCATCATTTCTTTACTACCTGAAATGTCAACATTTTGATCCCTCATTTATGTGGGACTAAGATATCCTTTGGCCAATTATGAAGAAAGTCCCCTGTTTATTCTCTTTCTTATTTTCTGTTTCAGATTCTCCTCTCCCAGAAGGTTCCCTCTGTACCAGACATACTTTGCCCCAACTACATTCCTTAGCTTTTGCTACCCTCACACAGGCCAAGAGCTTCTGACTGCAAGCACCTGTAACTCTCCTGAGAAATGTCTTGAAATGGAAAAGCATGTTCCATGGGACACACTAACAGTCCCTGGAAGTTAATACATTCAGAAGCAGATCCTTATTGATAGTCAGAAAGAAGTTAGTGAGTATATAACCCAGGCTTGTTTTTCCCTTGGTGGGATAACTCAGGTATGTTTACATCACACTTAAGAAATCCTCATTGTCATTGAGCTTTATTCACCCACAATGGCAATCTGCTCTTTAATGCACTTACAGGCTTCCTTTCCTTCTGTATTCGTCAGCACTACCCAGACAAACATAACACTAGGAGAGAGGGAGAAAGACAGGGGCAGTGGGGGGATCATTTTCTAAGTGGAAAAAACAAATGATAATTAAGCAACTAAGCATTCATATCATGAGGTTGTTCAACAGCTGAAAGTTATTGTTGTAGAAACACAATAAAATAATTATACTTCAGGTATGCATTTCTTTGGAGCTTTAACCATGAGGAAAAATTAACACTACCAATAAAGGAAAAACTATTCAAATATCCTCATGCCTAGGGGAAAGCCAATCTCAAGGGTGTACAACCTGTGTAGCCTCACCTGGGCCTATATCTGGAAGAGCTTTGCATTTTATTTAATGCTCTTCTGTTGATATTCAAATTTTTTGAAATTTTTTTTAGTTGTAGAAGGACACAATAACTTTATTTATTTATTTATTTTTATGTGGTGCTGAGGATCAAAACCACTGCCTCACACATGCTAGGCATGTACTGTACCACTGAGCCACAACCCCAGCCTGATATTTCAAATTGATAAATAATTTTCAAACAAGCAGCCGCGCATTTCCATTTCTACTCTGGGTCTTGGAAATTAAAAGCTAGTCCTGCCCAAGTGGAACAAGATCATATAAACCACATATAATTCAGCAGAATTGACTGGAAGCTTCCAAATAGAACACAAATAATAACAGAGAAGATGAGTCAACCAACATCAACTATTGAACTATTCTAAAAGACTCAAAATAAGGAGGAAAATAAACCATGTAGCGTATTTCAAAACCAGAGCAAAATTTTTGTACCACTATAAGACCTTTAATCCATTACTTTATGTTTTTATTCTCTGAAATACAGAAGCCATCGGAGTTTCCACTGAAAAGGCGGGGAGGGCTAGAGTAATCTGGGGAACATCATGGAAGAGTTAGGACATAACGTCTTCTTTGTTACCTACACGAATATGGTGTTAAGATGGAGAATAAGGAAGTTTTTTCATACAAGAGATTCAGAGCCACATGGCACATGCCAAGTCGTGCAGGGAGAGTACGGTACAGCAGAGGGCATGCATGTAGCAGGATAGAGATTGGAGGAAAGAGGCAGGTTCAAGGAGAAATTAAACCAGGAGTTCAAGTTGTGAGAGAAAACTAAGGTAGATTCTTGAACAGGAGAATAAAGTATCAAGTATGTTTTCTCTGATGGCTTGCTTGACAAATGCTTGCCTTTTTGTTCTGGGGTGGGAAAATCTGCAAGACAGCCAACTATAAGGGTAATCACCTATAGCAACTCCAACAAGTAGTGAAATTAAAGAAAGAAAAGAGAATAGTATTTTGCTGTTGTTTGTAAATTATCTCCAGAATATTTAGTGATTGATGGGGAGTCCAGATTAAATTTTTAAAAGAAAGGCTGAGGAGCTGAATAACAGTGTAGACTACACCAGGGGTGTTGTAGAAACATGCTTAAGTTCAATACTCTGTAGGTTGTCCGTTATTCTTTTCCAAGAGGTAATGAAAAGATCATAAAATCCTTGAGGAAACTATCCATGGCAGTCCATTCAGCTTGATTCTGGTTACTTATTGAGAATGTGCATCAGGAGACCCTCTTACTTTCATCTATAACATATGCAGAAGCCAGCAGGACTCTCAGTCACACTTGCTATTCCTGGTACAAGCCATTCTACTTGGCATCTCTATATGGATCTACAATTTCATACTTGTCTATTCCCTAAATCCCTGAATTCTTCTCTTTTCATGATGTTTCTATTGGCCTCCTATGATTGGAAATAGAAAACAGTAGTTAAGACTATAGCTCTTATATCCAAAATGTCAGGTCCAAACCCTAACTCTCTGGCTTAGCAGCATGTGGGTGGGGCAAGTTATTGCTTGTGTCTTGATCTTAAAATGGAAAAAAAAACCTGTAGTCATCCAGATAATGGGGCTGTCATGAAGAACTACATAAGTAGTTATTTTTTTTTTTTGATATTTTTGTAGTTGTCAATGGACCTTTATTTATTTACTTATTTATATGTTGTGCTGAGGATGGAACCCAGTGCCTCACACATTCCAGGCAAATGTGCTACTGCTGAGCCACAGCCTCAGGCCCATAAGTAGTTATTTTTTTTAAAGAGAAAGAGACAGCGAGAGATAGAGTTTTTTAATAATTATTTTTTAGATTCTGTGGATACAACATCTTTATTTTATTTTTATGTGGTGCTGAGGATCGAACCCAGTGCCCCACACATGCCAGGCAAACACACTACTGCTTTAGTCACATCCCCAGTCCCCATAAGTAGTTCTTAATCCAACACTCTATTACAAATATTCATTTGCTTCCTCTTAAATATCCTGAAATGAAATTGAGAGATAATGCTGTCTACCAAGATACTTTTTAAAAATTCATATAATATCTTAACTGTATTATAAGGAAGAAATACAAGAAGGGCACAATGCCTGTAATTCCAGCCATCCTGGGCAACTTAAAAAGAACATGTGTCAAAGTAGAAAATAAAAAGAGCTAGGAATATAGTTCAGTGGTAAATCACTTCAGTGTTCAACCCTCAAAACCATAAACAAATAAAACATACCTTTACTTTGAGCTGGACGTGTAGCTCAGAGTAGAGTACTTGTCTAATACATGTAAGGCCCTGGGTTCAATCCCCGGTTCTGGAAAAAAGGAATAAAAGAAAATCAGTTGATAATAAAATAATATGTGTATTCATGGGCAATAAAAAGACATGATTATTCTAGAAGATTCAATAAATTGCTGGATCCAGACACACATATAAGTTAACATTAATGCAGCAGTTATAGCCATCTCAAATCATGAGGTACAGGCAGGGACACAGAAAAGTTGTTGATAAGGTCCCAAATAAAATGAATTTACTCTTCCCTCAATCTACATGATAGATGCACTCTTGGAAATACTACTATCTCAAAATCATTCAACAATTAATTTCTGTTTACATGAAAAATAAAAGAAGATTATAGGCTTAACTTATAAAAACAGAATTTTACCCATAGAAACAGCCACAGGGCTTTGGAGATGCATATATGAACCAATTCTTCACTAGGACTGTCCCTTACCTTGCAGGAAGTCTTGATATTGAAACTCCCAAATCATTGTGACAACAAAAACACCTTTGCAAATGTTCACAATGCCCCCAGAGAATGAAAACATCCCCATAGGATACCACTAGACTGAATGACAGAGAAAACACACCAAACAGTGTCCACCACATGGTCAATGCTCAATTTATAGCAGCCTCCCACATCCTTTTTGGGTGGCAGCAAAGTAGAAACCATTCTCTTAAAGCTAGATGTGCCCTAGGTTAGAGCAGAAGGAGGTTTAGTGTAGACTCAGGACTACAGGCCTCAATGAAATGCTTTAAGTTTACTATTAATGACTTTAGTAGTAGAGCTATTAGCACTCTCTCCCAGGATTCATCAAACAATAGGAAGAAAGGTTAAAAATAAATAAACCTCAGGACAATCATGAACCAGAGAGGCACCCTGATACTCTTCTTTCTTAGTAGGACTTGAAAATTCCTAATGGAGAACAGATCATGGAGAATCAATCTACAAGGAAATCTCTCCACCATACCTTGAGTGAAAGGCTGTTTCTGAGACAAACATGAGAACATCCTGGAGACAGGATACAGTTAGCCTTATGTCCATCATTTAGTCTGTCAAACTCTCCAAAGAGATAACTGGAAAGAGAATTGTTCAACACCACACTTCCAACTTCATTCTACGGGTGAACACTGACATACTAGACTCATGCCAGAAAAGGGAGTGCTTCTAAAATATTGTAACCAATTCACAAATATTAATTGTCACTAATCTCTCTAATGAATGTCCATTTCCATCATCCATTATCTAAGTAACAAGCTCATGATTTCACCAATGAATAGCCTTTATCTTTCATTATGCTGATGTTTTAAAATCTAGTGTAAATTGGAATTAAAAATTGTGGAAGACCAAAGTGCCATTTCCAAAATGTAGCCTTTTTGATTAAATGTTAACCATGGCCTTTCTTCCTTTAGACTTTGTATTGATGACAAAAGTGTTAAGAAAACCTACATTGTAGCTCAAATTCACACAGGCAAACATTCATACAAACATCTGTTCATGCACCAAAGCATTTTAAAGTAAGATACAGATATTACCTTATATAAAATAAAACAGTCACTGTTGAACTCCCATTTGAGGCTCAACTTTATCTTTCTTGACAGTTACTGGTCATGGAATTCTAGCTTGTGATCAAAGATCAAGCTTAAACCACTCATTAGCCTGAGGCAGTTAGAACTTTCCAAGCCTGTCTAAGCTCAAGTTTCCTCATATGAAACATGATAATATGTGGTTAATATACATATGAAAGACAACCATCTAAAGTGCTTAGATCAGTTCCCAACACTTTAGTGGGTACTCAAAATGTTTGTTATTGTGGTTAAAGTGTTTTACCTATCATCTTTGGGCTGACATTGCTTTGAAAGACCCTGAATTGATAACTCCATTTCCTTATCTCTCTGGGCATAGTGCTTCATATCACTTTTATATGGTAAGCCCTCCCAGGGTAATACCTCTAGGCTTCATGCTATAGCACTTCTTTGAGTCCTACAAAAATGAAGCAATTTGGAAACTTTCTTTTAAGGTAAAAGCTTATTAAGCATTTGGTGGTGATTTTCTTTCTCTCTCTCTCTCTCTTCCCACCTACCATAGGATCTTTCACTTGTAGACTATAGTTTTAAAAAAAAAATCTCACTTGCTGTCCGTTTTTCACAATCCAATTACTGTGTAATGCACCATAAACTGACTTCCTTCCACACTATGCAACTGAACTTGTCTCTGAAAGGTTGTGAATTCCTTCCTATAACAGATCCAACAGTGTTTCCTCAGCCCTTGCCATTTTTTGGTTTTTGTTTGCTTAGTTGGTTGGGTTTTGATACTGGGAGTTGAACCCAGGGCCTCTTGCATGCTAGGCAAGCACTCTAACACTAAACTGTACATCCCCAGCCCTAAACTGAATTTTAATGTCAATAAAATTCAAGTCACTGATGAAAGTCTCTGTGCTTTTAGAATGTACAATATTTATCATGGCCTCTGAACACACACACACACACACACAAAAGGCAGTGTATGTAACTTGCCAACACCAAATATATCTGGTTGATTCTCTTAGCAAATGTGGCTACTTATTTTTGAAAAAGCTGTATTCCAAAATATATGCCATTTGACACCTTTAAGATAAAAAGGTTAACTGCTTATCTACTTTTGTAGTGTTTACCTTTTAATTACTTTAATGAGAAACTAACTCAATTTATTCTGCAAAACAGTGAACTTGGAATGTGACCTATGTTTTCAACAGCTCCTCTCAATTTAAATACATATTAGAAATGTTTACATATAAGCATGCATATGTTTTATTGCACTGTAATTATCGTTTTCCTAGATATGGTTATCTAAATACAGATTTATCTTCCATATAATGCATTGCTCAATTTCGGACCCACTGTTGATTCTACTCCAATTGGATAATAATTTTCTTTAAACATTACCAAAATAATCTGAATTTAAGGATGAGGGCCACACATCCATTACCCTCTGCTACTTATGGATACACCAAGAAAACAATGTTAAAGGAAAGGTTTTTAAATGTGAAGCCACAACAAACAATGAGAAAGGAAACAATAGTAAGGAAATTCTGGAATTCCTACAATAAATATCTTCAGTATTCAAAGTGAATGCTCTTTCCAATGTAGAATTCTCTGTCTAGCCAAACTATCAATCAAGTATAAGTGTAGATGGAAACCATTTACAAACAAGAAAGCTCAAATTTATCTACCATGAATTTTCAATAATCTACCAGAGCATGTGCTCTGCTAAAAGAAGAGATTAAAAAAGAAGACAAAACAGAGTATAGAACACACAGGACTCAAAAACACGAGAGAGGTGGGAAAAGCCCCCGATAATTGTGAAGTGCAATTCCTCAGATGACTGCTGAGAACCATGACAAGAAATTAAACAATACATAGAGGAGGGGGTTAAAAAGCCCCAGGAAAGACAATCTGAAGTGTTTAACTACATGAAGAGAAAATTTACACATGTAAGGTAATATGTGGGGACAATTTAATGTTTTTCATTTAGAAAAATGAAGAAAAAAATTAATATGAAAAAATTGCAAAAGGCATCAGGGACAGATTAGTTGTTAAGAGTATGAATTCAGGGGAGGCGGCATGGGTACAGGAAAGATGGTGGAATGAGATGGACATTATTACCCTAGGTACATGTATGACTGCACATATGGTGTGATGCTACATCATGTACAGAGAAATGAAAAGCTGTGCTGTGATTGTGTACACTGAATCAAAATGCATTCTGCTGTCATATATACCTAATTAAAATAAAGAATGCATTCTTAAAAAAAAGTAGAAATTCTTTATAAAAGTATGAAATCTTGCCATTTACAACAATATGGATGAGACTGGAAGACGTTATGTTAAGTGAAACAAATCAGGCACAGAAAGACAATTACTACATGTTATCACTTGGATGTAGAAGCATAAAAAATAGATCTTTTAGAAACACAGAGTAGAAAAGGGGCTACCAGAGGCTGGGAAGAGACAGGGTAGAAAAACGTGTTGGGAAAGGATGATTAATAGAATCAGAAGTGCAAATGGACAGGAGGAATAACTTCTAATATCCTATAGCACGGTAGGTTGACCATGGTTGACAATAACTAATTGTGTATTTCAAAATAACTAGTAGAGAGGATTTTGAATGTTCCCACATAAAGAATTTGTAATATTTAAGGTGATTAATATGCCAACAGTTCTGATCTGATCTTTATACATCATACACTTGTGTGGAAATACCAACACTGAACCCCAGAAAATATACAATTACTATGTCAACTAAAATTTTTTAAGTGTAGTCTCTTGAACCAAACTCTTTGAGTTCAACCCCTGACTCTGCCACATACACCTACTTTTCCTCAAACGTAAAACAGAGATAATAGTAGCATTTACCTTGTGTGTTGTATTGATACATATATGAATAATCTATAGAAATCTCTAAAAACAGTGTCTGTGCACAACACAAGAGCTCAATACATATTATTGATTGCAGTCTGCTTTATGGTTCAGGTATATCTAACGTGCATGCAGTCACAATAATACAAAACTGGATATTCAATAAAGTGAAAATAGTGATACTGAGGGAGAAAGATGAAAGGACGATGTGACAATTGAGTCCTTATGCTGAGTAAAAAGGGTGTGTAGAAGGAAAATATTCTCAATTCCCTTATCTAATAATTCCTAAAAGTGAACATCCCCAAAATAGTAATAGTAGTGTACTGTTTAGAAGTACAAATCAGAAGATTAGAAGAATTAGCTTAAAGAATTAAAAATAATTCCTTTGAGTGGAGAAATGAAGAGAAGGCAGGCACATTTTTCATGATTTAAAAAAAAAACATTGGACTCCTTGAACTCTGTGCAGGAACAGATTTTAAAAATGAAACCATAATTTAACCAAAAAAATATGTATGTAATATCAGATAGAAAGAGATTTACAAAGCAGTACATAGAATGGTATGCTATCTGTAGATAATAACACATTGAATAAACATATACTTCCAGGGATAGCAATTAAGCTCCTTCTATGAATGATTCTTGGACATGTCATTTTGATTATAGTATTGGTTTTGAAATGTCCAGGAAAAAAATTTTAAAATATGTATTGCAAATTGAGTAAAAAAAACTGTGATTCTATCAGTTATTTTATAATTACTTTATACTTAATTTCTCTTAATCTGCATTTGGAGGAAGAAAATTTTTTCTGGAAAAGATCATATTAAGTTTTCTTCTTGATCTGTTACATATAAATGATAGGGGATGAAGCAACAGTTTATTTACCCATCCTTTCAATTATCAATTATATATAATGGGTTTTTGTTGTTGTTGTTATTTTTGTTTTAATACTTTTTTAGTTGTAGATGGACACAATAACTTATTTATTCATTTATTTATTTATATGTGGTGCTGAGGATTGAACCTAGTGCCTCACATGTGCTAGGAAGCACTATGCCACTGAACTGTAACCCTAGCCCCTCTATGATATTTATAATAACATTTTGATTAGAAACAAATTATTATATTTCAGTATCCTAAGATTAAATTAATTAAGCAAACAAATTTGTCTGTTTGATAAACTTGACCAGGCAAATAACATTTGCAATTTTTATGTGTTCGCTTAATTATATTAACTAATTTAGTTTTTTCTATTTTCATATATATTGGCCATTATACATAATTACAAATAGCATAATTTCACATATAACAATTTAAATTTTAAAAACTCATCAAAAAATTACAATTTTTTAAGCCAACTCCTATCAAAAATGTGCTCTAATTGCATAATAAAAAGTGCTAACATGTTATTAATTTTGGACTTTTTATTCTACAAGCATCTAAGATCGGTGAATATCTGTTAATTTCAATTAGTGAGGTCTACTTTAATCAGAGTTTAAATACTTCAGGCACACTGATTTCTTATTTGTGACTAATTAAACGTCATGATTCTATTTACATAGAAAATAGTTTGGGGGAGAAAAATGAGGGTGCAATTCAATACAACTAGGTGCTAAGCATTATAATTGGGTGTTTAGATAAACTCAACTGTTTCTTTAAAAAAAAAACATTACAAATTTGAGAAATCAAAGAGAGATTTTCTAAATCACCCATAGTATTTTCATCCAAATATAACCTACGTGGGCACCTCAATGTTTCCTCAGTTTCTTTTCTAGGTATATGCTTCTTTTTTTTTATTAGTTGCTCAAAACATTACAATGATTTTGACATATCATACGTTTGATTCAAATGGGGTACATAATCTTATTTTTCCACGTGTACAGATTGCAGGATCACATTGGATATGCAGCCACGTTTATACATACTGCCACACTAGCGTCTGTTGTATTCTGCTGCCCTTCCTATCCCCCCTTCTCTCCCCTCTCCCATCACCTCTCTCTAGCCCATCTACTGTAACACAGTCCTCTCTCTTTTTTCTTCCCCCTCACACCATCCTATATGCAATTTTGTATAACAATGAGGGTCTCCTTCCTTCTTGCATACAATTCTCCTTCTCTCTCCCATTCCCTCCCACCTCTCGCACCTGTTTAATGGTAATCTTCTTCTCATGCTCTTCCTCCCTGCTCTGTTTTGAGTTGCCCCCCATATATCAAAGAAGACATTTGGCATTTCTTTTTTAGGGATTGGCTAACTTCACTTAGCATAATCTGCTCTAATGCCATACATTTCCCTGCAAATGCCATGATTTTGGTTTTTTTTAGTGCTGAGTAATATTCCATTGTGTATAATTGCCACAATTTTTTAATCCATTCATATATTGAAGGGCATCTAGGTTGGTTTCATAGTCTATCTATTGTGAATTGTGCTGCTATGAACACTGATGTAGCTATATCCCTGTATTATGCTCTTTTTAGGTCTTTTGGGTATCTGAGAAGGGGAATAGTTGGGTCAAATGGTGGTTCCATTCCTAGATTTCCAAGGAATCTCAATACTGCTTTCCAAATTGGATGAACCAATTTTCAGTTCCACCAGCAATATATGAGTGTACCTTTTTCCC
Source organism: Marmota monax (assembly GCF_021218885.2). Lineage (NCBI taxonomy): Eukaryota > Metazoa > Chordata > Mammalia > Rodentia > Sciuridae > Marmota > Marmota monax. The sequence goes on along the minus strand of NW_026694371.1, from coordinate 1,009,283 downwards.
CACATCCTCGCCAGCACTTATTATTATTTGACTTCATAATCGCTGCCATTCTTACTGGAGTGAGATGGTACCTTAGAGTGGTTTTAATTTGCATTTCTCTGATTGCTAGAGACGGTGAGCATTTTTTCGTGTATTTGTTGATTGATTGTATATCCTCCTCTGAGAAGTGTCTGTTCAGATCCTTGGCCCATTTGTTGACTTGGTTATTTGTTTTCTTGTTGTTTAATTTTTTGAGTTCTTTGTATACTCTGGAGTTTGGGCTCTATCTGAAGTGTGAGGGGTAAAACTCTGTTCCCAGGATGTAGGCTCCCTATTTACCTCTCTTATTGTTTCTCTTGCTGAGAAAAAAAAAAATTAGTTCAAGTACGTCCCATTTGTTGATTCTTGATTTTAACTCTTGTGCTATAGGTGTCCTATTAAGGAATTTGGAGTCTGACCCCACAAGATGGAGATTAGGGCCAACTTTTTCTTCTATTAGACGCAGAGTTTCTGGTCTGATTCCTAGCTCCTTGATCCATTTTTAGTTAACTTTTGTGCATGGTGAGAAAAAGGGATTCAATTTCATTTTGTTGCATATGAATTTCCAGTTCTCCCAGCACCAATTGTTGAAGATGCTATCATTTCTCCATTGCATGCTTTTAGCACCTTTGTATAATATAAGGTAATTGTAATTTTGTGGATCGGTCTCTGTGTCCTCTGTTCTGTGCCATTGGTCTACCCGCCTGTTTTGGTACCAGTACCATGCTGTTTTTGTTCCTACAGTATCCTCAAAATAAATAAAATACTTGGAATCAACCTAACAAAAGAGGTGAAAGACCTATACAACAAAAACTACAGAACCTAAAGAGATAAATAGAAAAAGACTTTAGAAGATGGAAAGATATACTTTGTTCATGGATAAGCAGAACTAATATCATTAAAATGGCGATATTACCAAAAGTACTCTATAGGTTTAATGCAATGCCAATCAAAATCCCAATAACATTCCTCACAGAAATAGAAAAAGCAATCATGAAATTCATCTGGAAAAATAAAAGACAAAGAATAGCAAAAGTAATTGTATGCAGGAAAAGTGAAACGGGCGGTATAGCAATACCAGATTTTAAAATATATTATAGGTATGCTTCTTTTCTACATGATTGTTGCTCCAGTTCTTCAGCCCATCCTGGCCTCAGTATGCTGTCCATTAACCCTAGAACCTATTATGGGCTCCTGAGCAATTCTCAGTGGTCTTTCCGATTGTATGATAGGAACCTTACTCCTTGATCTCTTCCTTTTACTTCATTAATTCTACTTGGGAAAACTTACCTTTCACTTTTTCTATAATCTGAGCTGCCAAATATTAGTAAAGTGCCAAATAGAATGCTTGCATGAAGAAAATCAATGCACTATTTCCTTATCTGTGTCCTACATGCAATTCCATCATCATCAGATTCCTTGACTTAGTCCCCTAAAGAGATTCCCAAACCTTCCCTCTCACCTGAGTCTACCACCCAATTCCCCTCTTTCACAGAAGAAGTGATAGCAGCATAGTTCAGAGCACAAGCTCTCAGCTTGCACAGAACTACATTCTGCTTGTAGCATTCTGTCACTCACTCTGTGATCTGGGCAAATTGCTCAACCTCATACATTACTCATTCATGGTTTCCTCATCTACAAAATAGGAATAATAATAGCAGTGAATGCCTCAAAAGAGCTAAAGCTTTTAGTGAGGCATCTGCTACAACGAAGTTCAATATGTGCTGACTCCTAAAATGGCTATGATGACTACTACTACTGCCATTGTCCTATCAGCTCCTCCTATGTACCGAGAAGACTGAGTTACTTGACTTCCTGCCCGTTGTCCTTTCTACTTCAAAGTTTCTCTGAATCTATCCAAACTCTTCTCATTCTCTTGTATTTCAGAGAAAATTAATTTCATGTCTTTGCTAATGTTATTTCTGCCTACTTATGATTATAACTACACTCACCACCAAATTAAAAAAATAAAATTTATTTTATTTTTTAAATTAACAGATAAAACTGTGTATTTTAATGTGGGCAACATAATGTTCCAAAGTGCATATGCTTTGTAGAGTGACCAAAGCTGCTGCTTAGAAGGTGGAAACCTTCCCCTGCCAGTCTCCTTTTCTGTTGAGTTTATTTCCCATAAAATGTTTCATGTAACCATTTTTGACATTTATTAAAACAGCAGTGCTAAGGTTCTAGCTTTGATGATTCTAATCTCATTGATTTAGGATGGAATCCAAGATGAAATAAAATTATCCAGATGATTCAGGATGGTATTATTCTTAATACGAAAAAGCATTAGTACCCTTCTGGAAAGATACTATATGTGGGTCATCATTTTATGTACCACCAGCAGATTGCTTTAATCTGCTTTTTTAAAATAAATATATCACATAGCTTTGCTATCCATATACCACCTTCTGCTTAAAAAAAGAAAAAGAAAGAAAAGAACATCAAAAGCCTCCCCAACACCTTCAGAATAAATTCTACTATAGAGTATATATTTAAGGGAACTAAAACCAATATATCAAAGTGATATCTACACTCCCATGTTTTTTGTAATAATATTCAATAGCCAAGATAGAAACAAACTAAGTGTCCCTCACAAAATGGCATACTATTCATTCAGAAAAAGTATGCAAATCTTGATATTTCAACCATATGAAAGAACTCGGAGAATATTTTGTTTCAAATCCTCACCCACACTTGGTGTTGCTTGACTTAATTTTTTAATAAATAAATTATATTATTTTATTATAAATAATATTATAGGATGAAATGTTATAAATTTTATCTAATTGGTGTTTTAATTTATATTGCTCATTTACTAATTAAACGTATTATTACAGTATAAATTGATGTAAAATAAATTAAACTAATGAGGTTAAATGCATTTTCATATATTTTGGGTCTATTATGGTTCCTCTCCTAGAAAATACTGAAGCAAGTGTTAGTCCACTTTTTACTACAATGTTTAGAATGTCTGTCTTTTCTTGTTGATTTAGAGGCATTGTTTTAAATATTTTGCTGCTACATGTCTTTCAAATAAAATCTCCAGTCTGTAGTTTATCTTCTTTTTCAATTTATTTATTTATTTTAATTAGGTATATATGATAGCAGAATGCACTTTGATTCATTGTATACAATTGCAGCACAACTTTATGTTTCTATGGTTGTACACAATGTAGTGTCACATCATAGTGCAGTCATAAATGTACCTAGCGTAATGATGTCCATCTCATTTCACCATCTTTCCTGTATCCATGCAGCATCTCTACTCTTCCTTCCCTTTGCCCAATCAAAGATTCTCCATTTTTCCCATGCCTTCCCTCCCCATTATATAACAGCATCCACTTATCAAAGAGAATATTCAGCATTTGTTTTTTGGGGATTGGCTTACTTACTAGCATGATATTCTCCAATTCCATCCATTTACCTGTAAATGCCATAATTTTATTCTCTTTTAATGCTGAGTAATATTCCATTGTGTATGTATACCACAGTTCCTTTATCCATTCATCTATTGAAGGGCATATAAGTTGCTTCCACGGTTTAGCTTATCGTGAATTGAGATGCTATAAACATTGATGTGGCTGGTTTACTATAGTATGCTGATTTTATGTCCTTTGGATACAGACCAAAGAGTGGGATAGGTAGGTCAAATGGTGATTTCATTCCAAGTTTTCTAAGGAACATCCATACTGCTTTCCAGATGTAGCTTATCTTCTTATTCTTTTACTAGTATTCTTTCATGGACAGGGATTATTAATAATAAATCAGCCTTTTTACTTCAGGGTTTGGTTTGTTTGTTTTGTTTTGTCTTAAGAAATCCTTGATTTTCAAAAAATTCACAAAAAATACTCCCTAAAATTATTTTATAAAAGTTGTATATGTTTGCCCTTTACATTTAAGTCCTTGGAATTAATCTTGTGTGTGTGTCTATGTGTCTGCTGTAAAGAAATAACTTTTAGTATGCACAGTCAATTGAGTATCATTCACTGGATAGTTCTTCTCTACCATGCCCCTTCTGTCATAAACATGTCAGCCCATCCATTCCATTTTGTTACCCTAAGCCAAAACCAGACTGCTTTAATCATTACAAATTTATAATAATATTAACATCTTGTACAGCATGTTTCCCTGCTTTGTTACCCTCCTGTGACACCATTTAGGCTGTATCTGACCTAAACTCTCCTAAATTACAATCTAAAATTAGCTTGCAAATTTACACAAAACATTTTCTCAAAATTTATTTTATTTTTTAAATTAACAGATAAAACTGTGTATTTTAATGTGGGCAACATAATGTTCCGAAGTGCATATGCTTTGTGGAGTGACCAAAGCTGCTGCTTAGAATTTGATTGGACTTGTTTTGAATCTACAGGTCACTTCGGGTAGAATCAATACTCGTTTTTTTGTTTGTTTTTTTTTTTAATTTCCCTATTCCAGAAAATGGAATATCTCTCCTTTTAACAAAATCTTTCAATAAAGTTGCACAATTATTTTAATAAATGGAATCCATATCTTAGACTTATCACTCTCTGGATACTTTATACAACCTGTGATCGTAGAAATGGTACTATTTCATTTTCTATGTATAAATGTGGTTGTGTTTTTCATATTGGTTTTGTATTCAATAACTTTGCTGAACAATCTTATTAATTCTGAAAATTCACTAGCAATTTTGAGGTTTTCTAACTTTAAAAGTTATGTAATTTGTAAAGAGTATGTGGGTTTCTTTCCAGCTCTTCAAACTGTTTTTCCTTATATTTTCTTACACCTTTCATAGGCCATCTAGTAGAATCTATAGTTACCACTGAAACAGGCATTCTTATCTAATTACCAATTAAAGGAATTATTTTTCATATTTCACCATTAAGTGTATTTATTTCAGTTTTTATGATTTTTTTTTCATGTAAATGTTCTTTACCAAGTAAAAAAGCTCTTTTCCAATCTTAATTTGCCAATAACTTTTAATAATGAATAGATATAGAAGTTTATTGTGGTTCTTCTATATCTATTAAGACTACCAAATGATTTTGTTTTTTAATTCATTAATATGATAGATTACTGTAATTGGTTTTCAGTTATTAAAATGATCCAACAGTACTGAAATAAATCCAAGTTGGTCTTACACTGCTTATACATCTCCAGATTTCATGGATTAATGATATATTTATAATTGTTACTTTCACAACAAAGCTTGTATAATGAATATTTTTCTCATTCTTCTTTTGTCAAGTATGGTAAGAGTTTTCATAATAATGGAATTATCTTTTCCTTAAACATTTGGTAGAAGTCTCTGTTAAACCACGAGACTTCACTGTGTATGAAGACTTTACTTAGTTTCTTAAAGGTGATCACAACATGCGGTTATATTGTCTCTTCTTCAGTTAGTTCTCATTATTTTTTTAATTTATTGACAAAACATTATTTCTATTTTCTTTGTATCTTTTTGATATTTATTCAAGTTTGAAAAAACTTCAATGTTTTCCATTCTTAATCCTGATACTGGTTAATTTTGTGTTCTTTACTTCATCAATCTCACATGTTAAGATTTTTTTCATTTTTATTGTTACTATTTTCAAAGAAAAAATTGTTGGGCTTCGTAAAAGAACTATAAGTTCTTTTTCTTATTATTATATATGTGATATTATCTTTTACATTTTTTTCACTCTCTACTTCATTTTTTCTTTGTACTTTGTTTATTCTGTATTTCTTTGGCTTTATCTTGCTTTCTTAAACTGACCTCCTGAAAAGGATACATATTAATAGTTAGCTTTTTTACTGAGGTGAATAGAGGAGAGAGGGCTGAGATGACAACACAGAACCTCAAGGCATTTTCAGTCTAAAAGGGGGAAACTCATATTCACAACAAATTACACGAAGCAGGAGAAAATAAGCACTACAACATCAGTTGCATAATATGGGTTCATCTAACTTACCACAGTGTACCAGAGTGGGCCTGAAACATAGTAAGGATTTGAGAAAGTTGGTGAATCAGAAAATGCCATAGCAATCTGAGCCACACTAGAGGAACATGAGGAAACACATGGATAAATTCTGCACAGGAGATTTGAGCAAGCTTAAAAGAGAAAATAGTTCAGCTGGTCCTTAGAGAAAAAGTAGGAGCCCAACAAATGAAAGAGAAGGACTCTCTGGTATGAAAGCCTAGACAAAAATGAGCACTGCCATTGGGAACAGAGAAGACTTCAGGACACCAACAAAGGGAAGTCTGAGGACTGAGGAGCCTTCATGAAAGGTCATGCCAGATGAGCAACCACTGCAAGTGGAGTGCATGGATGGTCAGAGAAGAGTTCTTACTGAACTTGTGCCCAATGCTGGTCCAAGGGCTACCAATGTTGTAATTCCTTTAATGTCACAGAGACTCCTGGAGGTTCTGATTATTCCCCATTTTATAGGTATGGGAACATCCAAGTTATATAGATAGAGTAAACACCCTGTATATCACTGGTACTATAAAAATAATTTAAATGATTTAGTGACATTATATGATTTGTGTTGCTACTACTGCTTTCACAAATGATGAAGGTTAATTTAGAAACTAAGCACCATGAGTATTATAGCTTTTCCACATCTTTGTTTAGAAGTTCTGAACATTCTGATTAATTTCATTTTGTCTTTAACATCTTCATTCAATAATATGACTATTTCCCAAAACCATAGTTTTAAGTGTTATTTTGTGGTGTAAAATCTACTATTTCAAATAGTACAATTGATTATTATTCCAAATACACAAAATATGTAATTTTTTCTCATATTCTTTTACTCTAGGAAACGGTTTGTGTGTTTGTTTTTCCCTTGAGTTACTTTGCCCTTCTCTTCTCTTTGTAACTTCAAACTTCAACCAGAGTTGTAGATAGCAGCCAATTCATCATTCATGTTAGACTCAATTTTTTCATCATCTCAGAGAAATAGAAGAAATATTCTGCCTCAAAATATTTTTCAGGCTTCTATTAAAGATATTCCCTTTTTATAGCATGTCTTTCAACTATCAATTCAAGCTTACTAAATTTTACCTACTTTTTCCAAATACTTTCTCAAGCTAAAAATACCAAACTCATTGAAATGCACCCAACAAATCTTTAAAAGTTCAGTTTAATATCATTATCACTTATGTAGCCCTGAAGACTAGCATCTAATCTGATTTAATTGCCTTACACAAGTGTTTTATTAGCTCTTATAAATATGAACACTTGTTACCATGTTTCAATTCCTTCTTTTCCTTCTTTATTTTTTCCTCTTTATTTTCTCTTTCAAATGAAGTAAACTTTTTAAATTTTATTTGAAATCCTTGAAAAAGTTTTAAGTAGACTTTGTCAGTGTGCCTGTCTTACAAACAGACTTGGACGTAGGTAAACCGAAGTCCATGATCTCAAAGATCTTGGCTGTCTCTTCTTTAGTGATGATATGGGGTACGAGCACTGGTGAAAGATTCTGACCCTAGCCCAAGCTGTAGTGCCAATGCAAGGAATGCCCCATGGTTGGCTTTATGTAACAGAGGATCAGATCAGCTGAATACCCAACATTAATGTGTGCTATGGTTTGAATATGAGGTGTCCCCCAAAAGGTCTCGTGCGAGACAACGCAAGAAGGTTTGGAGGAGAAATGATTACGGTTATAGCATTAACCTAATCAGTTAATCAATCCCTGATGAGATTAACTGAGTGGTAACTGGAGGCAGGTGAGATGGGGCTGGAGGAAGTGGTTCAAGGGGGCTTCCTTTAAGATATATATTTTGTATCCGGTGAACAGAGTCTCTCTGCTTTCTGATTTTCATGTGAGTTGTTTCCCTCCATCATTCACTTCCACCAAGTTGTTCTGCCTCACCTTGAGCCCCCTAGGAACAGAGTCTACTGTCTATAAATCGTAACATCTGAAACCGTGAACCCTCAAGTAAACTTTTCCTCCTCTATAGTTGTTAGAGTCGGGTCTTTAATCACAATATCAAAAAAAAAAAAAAAAGCTGACTAAGTCAATGTGACAGAAGAAACCAAAGAAAGATGGAGGATGTTTAACCTATGGTGGTGAACAATGGTCGGAATATATAATCAACTGTTTATGGAAGTACCTATAACTTAGTCTTTGCTGTACTAAAGAGCAGATACCAGAAGAATAATGTGTGGAAGTTACTGGAGGGTAATTTGGAAATTCATAATCAACATATTGGATGAGGCCTCTGAGAAGCCTATAGTAAGGAAGTCTTTTTAACTTTGGGTACCCACAATTTCCTAACATGATATCACCTTGAAGCAATTTTTTCAGAGCATCCCTGTTCAAATTCTACAAAGACCCTTATCTGTTTACTGACCTCAGTAAATCTGCACAACTAAATCCACAAATACATAGAATAGCACAGATCATTGTAATATAATGTACTCTCCAATATAATGCAACATATAAAGATAAAAGCACTGAACTACCATAACAAATATGCTTGTATTTTACTTGAAAATGATGAGGAAAAGAGGTTCTATTATATTTTTCTTTATTATAGTTGTCTTTTTATCCATATTCAAAATTTTATAACAAAAGATTTCAATAATAATCTTTGTTTAAATGGTCCCTCTCCATTATGTCAAAAGAATTTCATTTTTCTATTGATAAGGAATGATATAATAAATCTTCTTCATGTACCCAGCAGTATTTCAAGTACTCTGGTTGGGGGTATTATAAATTTAATCAAATTATAGATTCTCAATGCACCAAAATTAAAAATTTTTGCCTCTGACCCTCAATTAAGTAAAAAATATTCTGCCCTCACCGTCGCTTTGGGTCAGAGATACGTATGGCCTAGCAGAAGCACATAGACAAAAACAACTTAGTCCAATGCATCAAAGACCAGAGGAATGGTAGGACAGGATGCAAGGATGAGGAAATACCCTGTTTTATGGGGTCCTGAAAGATCTTCTACAAATTCAGACTTTGCCCTCTACTGAAGAAGGGCCATGGAGGCTTTAGAAATAGAGCAAGGAATTTGGGAAGCCAAGAATACCAGCTTGGGGGCTGCTCAAGTTATTAGACAAGTGGGATAAAGAGGCTCCACTAAGGTGCTGGAATACAAAGTAAATAATTACAGTATTTGGAGAATAAATCAGTATGAGCTGATGATTGATAAGATTTCAGGAATAAGAAAAGAGAAACAATTGTGATCCTGAAATTTTTGGAGTGTGTATTAGAGGTGCCACACAGGCAGAAAAAGTTCTGGTTTAAATCTGAGAGATTGAAGAATGGTATTGTGGGTTGAGGGGAAAAAGAGAAAAATGAATCAAGATAGTAAGTTCTGTTCTGTTTAAAACATAATGAAATTAATATTACTTAACAAATTCAGATAGGAAAAATAAGAATCATGCATTCAAAAAAATAAAATACAGAAAGTCTACAAATGCTAACACACACTAGATACAAGATGCTGCCAGAGGAATTGGACACAGTGTGAACAAACATCATGAACCTCTTGCCTAGCATCCACCTCTGATACAGTCTTATAACATGCACAAACCATCTTACTTCCAAAGTAACAAAACATCCTGAAATGAAAGAAAACACTCACGTTTGATGACCAACAGCAAACACCACTGAACTTTCTTCCAGCGACTGCAGACTAGCCAATGACTGACTTTTTTAACCAACTCTGCTAAGTAGTTAGGATCAGACTTCAGAATCTGACCAAATTCTGCAAATTAGAAGGTAAAAATAACATAACAGCAGTATTAAAAGATAAATGTGTTTAAATACACAGAAGAAACAAATACAATTCAAAGCCAAAATCTAACTTTCTGAAAATGGCTGCATGCCAATTACACAGACATCTCTTAGAGTAGATAGCAAACCCAAACACACTTGGACCTTCTATGCTGTCTTTTTTCTTCCTTTCTTCATTCCTTCAGAATCATTTTTTGGGGGGTAGTGCAGGGAGGGGAAGGAATGGCAGATTCGATAATAAAAGAAAATAATGATCTCAAATAACTATAGAGGGTTACCCAAAAGGTTTTTGGTTTCTTTTTTTAGAACTTTTTTTACAATAACTTTATTCTATTTATTTTTATAATAATATATTTTATAATTATAAATGGTGCAGAGGATTGAATCCAGAGCCTCACATGTGCTAGGCAAGTGCACTGCCACTAAGCTACAGCCCCAACCCAGCAAAAATGTTTTATTTAGGGAAAAAAAAATGAAACAGGACTAACATATCTCACCCACTGAATCACCCACATTTTTGGATATCCACATACAGTGCTTGATAAGTAAAATTCAGCTATGTTTATCAGGTTCCAGCAAAACTAGTCTGTCATTCCCAATCCCCAGGCCCATTTTTAACAAAGATAAGATATTGCTACTAACAGAGATAACACAGATAAAACATTTATTTTGTTATTAAGAAATAAAATATATTATTTCCACTAATTATCACCAAATTCCAAAATGTTTTTCCCCTTTATCAAATGTCCCACTACAATATTAAGATGTCACAATATCATCAACCATCAATATAATCATTTGCTATAATAAAAATTAAAGGTAACATAGGAAAATTGAAGCTCTATTTGAATCTTCACCACAAGCTATCAACAAATCCTCATTTTTCAAGAGGTAAATAAGACCAACAAGTTTCTTTATAAAGTTATTAATTCTTAAATAATTACTATAGCTCTGAAACAATGGAAGTGTTGAATTTATGAGAAATATATACATATTAAAGCTAAGCCAACCATAAACATTTATAGATTCTTTTTCTCTTATTTTTTTTTCTTTCATAGGAAAGGGTATGGGTTCCCTGAAATAAAAATATTCACAAGGAAGTACATATAATTGTACCATATACATATACTTCATCTCATACTCAAAAAATATAAAATCAGATTTACTATGATGAATTTACCCTCAAGATATTTGAAATAAATTTATTTATTAATGACTCTGATAAACTAAATTAGTATTATTGGCTATTTAAAATACAACAACAATGGTATTTAAAATTATGTAGATACAATTTAGTAAATCAACATTAAAGAAGATAGGAATAATGAAAATCATATTAGTAACAGATTTTTAACAACATTGAGATATTTCTGTATAAAATACATTTAGTTATAAGGCATTCTACAACTGATGAATATTAAAACTATAGGATTATGTTAGTCCCCAAAATTATGTTATATATAAAAATATTTATACATTCATTCTAGAGTTTGACAGAGATATATACAAACTCCAGAGCAACTTCCTATAATTTATATATCTACCATATTCTAATAAAATTTGTTCCCACAATGAAGATTCTAAAGTGCTAAAAAATCTCAAAATCAATGAAAACTAATATGCTTTAGAAAAGTTTTAAATTTGTGTAAAGTGTTAGTATTTTCTGGTTAATTCTATTTTCAGTAAAAAAAAGGCAATTAAACAATGTTCTGATTCCAATATGAATAAAATTATAAAATTTATATAGAGTACTCTAATCTCTAAATTATAAATTTCTCACAAATAGGAAAAATGTGTGTGTACACATACACACATTATATATTTTTCATGCCATTAGTAACCATATAATTCAATAATAATACAAATCACTAATACTTAAAAATGTTTACTAACTCTAACTATCTGCATTAATGATTCTAAAATTTTAAAGAAAAATATACTTACCTTGCCAGGTATAAAAAATGCTTTTGTTAATCCAAACTTGTATTCAATTTCATTTCAGCCCAAAGCTTTAAAAAGAGCCTACAAAATAAAAGTTAAAAAGTTAAATTCCAACTAAGATTTAATAAAAAAGTGTTTACTGCTAAGAAACTTTCAATTTAAGTAGCATTTGTACCTTACAAAATAGCCTTGAATCCAATCTTGCAAGTTTCTCTGGCATAAATTTTTTATACATGTTGTAGAGTTCACTAAATGAATCTCGTGATGGGAAACAGCCCTGCATAATGTCCAAAACAGACACCATACCTAGATTCATAAACACGAATCACAGCCAGTCACTGTGCAGAAGTCCAAAATAACTCATGAATGACCAATTTTAAAAATTAATGTTTAAGAAAGGACAATTTACAGAAATCATCAACAATAAAAGATTACATAGCAAATACACTTCTAATCATTATGTCTCAACTTATCTACCACTCAAAATTACTATAGTAAAATTCCATCTAAAACCAATATCACTAGAGGCAAACTAATGTTCTCTACAAAGCTCCAGCCTATTTTTATATTTTTTCATGCTAGGCATATCTTCATTACATCTCAGTATACCAAGCAAAGCCCAGTACAAGTACACTTTCAAAGATCTGAGGTTAAATTTAGAACAAAATTTCTAACAGAGTCTCCAAAAAGTAGTCAAATATATGACCATTTCTCTCTGGTACTTAAACAAAGCAAAAGAAAAGGAATGGAAAGCTCACTACTCAATATAAAGACGCTCTTAGAGAAACTAATCTATTGGAATGATAAGTCTATACGATCAATATTTGTTACCAGTGTAATTCTAATAAGTGGTTAATCTGAGCCTTGAGGCAATATGAGCTTTTAGGGGTTAGGAAAAATGTAAAATACATTGGGAAAAGTTCAATGACCAGAGAGAATGCCAAGAATTTTGTTCACAATGAGACCTGAATTTTAGTCTCTGGGACTACTAAAATCAATGGAAAAAAAGATTATTTAATAAATAGTGTTATGATAAATGGCTTGCTATTTGGAAAATGAAAATAACATTAGACCCTTACTTTCTTATTTAAACCAAAATAAATTTCTGCTGGTCAAAAATTTTAGTTAAAAAAATGAAACTCTAAAAATTTTTAAGTGAACTGTTACTTTAAAACAATCTTATAAGAAAGATAGTATTTCTGGGGAACCAGATTGAATTTTAGACTATTGACTGTCAAAGGTACAAAACATCAAGAGTATTCAGAGTTGATGTCAATGTGGAATAACACAGGCATACATTCTTAGAGTAAACCAGGACAACAATCTTGGATGGCAATTAGAAAACACCCATCCCTTTCAGTAATTTATACTTCTCTGAGCCTACCCTACAACTCTTCATACTTGTAAGTGAAGATATTTGTGGAGAATATTCAGATATCCACAAGATCACTGTTTATAGTATTTCCTGATTAAATTATGCTACAACTATATGCTGGAATACAATACATTAATTTAAAAAGAATAGAACAAAATTTAATCTGATCAGTATAAGAAATGTAACTAAATAAAAAAGCATAAAGTATATAGTGATTAATGAAACATAAAAACCATCATTCTTAAAAGAAAAAAATTTCCAGAACTAGATTTAGTTCTAGGCTCTGCCTGGAGAAATAAAAACAAGATTTGGTTGGTATTGCCACAGATTTTAAGTACCACCTCTTAAATTTCTAGGCTTTTCTTTATAACTGCAAATTATGAACTGGTTCATAGAAGTTCATTAAGAATTTCATGGAGCTTAACAAACTACTAAGCCTACAATGAACTTCTTAATACTTAAAGTTAATTTTTGAGCTGAAAAAATAGAAATCAATTACTAGAAGTCAAATACTCTTCTAGAAACTCCCAAGACCTGGCTCTTAATCTGGGACTCTGATAAACAGCTGTTTCATACACTGCTGGCTGGTATACTCAGAACTCCCCTTTCTACTTTGGACAGCACAGCTTCAGTTTCACAGAGGAAGACAACCTACTTTCTCTCACCTTTTTGTATTTTGTCCTGCTATTGGATGATAAGAAGTTGGTAATTTTAGTAGGTGTCTTAATTATTTTCAAAACAAACAAAAAATAAAACCCAGTAAAAATGGAAAGGTAAAATAGAATACAAATCTTAAATATCTTTATTTTAGAAAGCTTCATAAATATTTCTTATTCCTACCACTCATTGTTACTTTTAGCTTTTTCTTATTACAAAACTATATCATTATACTATTATTAGTACTTTAAAAAATAAAGTATCATGAATGGGTTTCATCTGTTAAATTGCTAATGCAACTTAACATATGAAATATCCTGCTTACTGAAAGGAGAATCCTTGCTGACACATCAGTAAATCCATATTCTGCTAATCTAATAGCACACACAGCTAAATCTAAATATGCTTGACTTTTCAGGACACTAGATGCTCACTTAGGCAATAAAGGAATTTAAATGGGAAAAAAATTAAATTCTAAATCACAACACCCTAAAAGACAAAAGACAAAAATACATCTGTATTATATGCAGGAATTCAGTAGGAATGAGTTATTTAATTTTCCAGTATTTCTTAGAATTTTCCTAGAATGTGCATTTCATTCAACAAAGAATATATTCCATGGAAACAGGGATTTGGTAATCAGCCAAAACAGTTTCTGTCAACATGGGCTTATCGATTGGAGGAAGGAAAAATAATTATACAAGTATACGTAAAATTTGTAACTATGACTCTAAAATAAAGGCACCAGCTTCAGCACCATGAATTAAGGCTCCCTTCCAGGATAGTAATATCAAGAAAGGCTTTCAAAGAAAAGTAGCAATCAAGCTGAGACATGAAAGATGAAAAATGCAGCATGTAACAAGACTGTTCCAAACACTGAAAGAGCATATGCAGATCCTGCAAGAGAGTACGGAAGGGACTGAAAGGAAAGTCAGTATGGATGAAGCACACAGAGAAGAGGCTGGGTAGAAAGTGAAACTAGGGAGCTAAAGACACACAGGCTAGATAGTATGAGGCCTCACAAGCTACCAGGAATTTTGCTCTTCACTCTAATGCTGAAAGGAGCCATTAGAAGTTTTATTTTGTTGTTGTTGTTGTTGTTGTTGTTGTTTTAATGGCAGTACAAGGAATTGAACCTAGGGCCTCACCCAGGCTAGCACTCTTCCACCAAGCTATGATCCCAATCCTTTTTACTTTTATTTTGAAACAGGGTCTAATAGGGTCTAGACTGGCCTCAAACTTGTAATTCTCTGCCTTAGTATCCAGAGGAGCTGGGGTTACAGGGGTGCACCACCACAACCAGCTGCTATTAGAGTATTTTAGGCAGTAAAAACAATGATCAGAGCTGAGTTGTGAAGTAATAATTCAGAATGCATATGAAGAAGAGACTGAATAGAAAAAAAGAGAATACTTACAAAGCTAAAGCAAAAGGCCAGGAACAAGATGATGACAACTTGGACTAGAGAATAATAGGGCTCATTATTTAGGAAGTAATGTCAATGGTACTAAGGGAGACTTAGAAAATATATAACCTGTGCTTTCCAACATGGCAATCACTAGCCACAAGCTCTATAGGTACATTAGACATGTGATGATTTAAATTTTAAAATATTAAAATTCAATTTATTTAAACTTTAAATAAGTCCTACTGGCCACATTTCTGATGCTGAATAGCCAGTGGCTAGTGGCTACCATATTAAATAACACAGATACAGAATATTTCTATCATCTGGAAAATTCTACTAGATAGAGTTGATATAAAGTGAGTAGAAAAAATAATAGGATGAATCCAAATCCTGAAAAAAAAACTATTAAGAAATACTATCCATGTAGAAGAAAATGAGCCTGTAGAGGAGTTGGGAAAGGCCAGAGGATTTCAAAGAAAAATAAGAGCATACACTGTTTCAGAAGCTAAGGAAAAGAAATGTGGAAGAGACTGGTCAGATTTGAATTCTGTGAAGTCCACTAAGGACTGCAAAATGAATATCCAATTTAAGAAGGCAACCACTGGTGACCTTATCAAGATAAAAGCTGAACTCTCTTGAGGTTAAAGAATGAGTAGAGGGCATAAAATGAGAATAGACTATTTGTGGGAGAGGAAAGGGAACAACTATACACAGTAAGAAAAAAAGATGGGGAGTAGTTGGAAGGGAAGGTAAATCATAGATAAGATTTTTAGCACATTTAAGCACACTTAAGTGAAATGAGAGAGACCCACATCCAAAGGGAATGGTACAAAAATACATATAATATATGCATATGTATTCAGTGCTGATTATATGTATTGCAAGGTGACTACTTGCAATAAGTGGGGATGGATTTCAAAGCACTGTAAGCCTCAACTAGGAAGAGAGGCAATTTCTGCTTTCTTAATAGGAAGGAAGGATATTCAGATAGATACAAGTTCTTGGTAGCAGACAGTTGAAACTTTAAAGTTTTTTGGCAAAGAGATAAAGCCATCTTCTGGCAGAGGCTCAGAGATTTAAGAACAAGCTAACCAGGGAAAATTGACAGGACAGGTTTGAGAGCCCTAAAAGGTCACTGACCATGAATTTTAAGTGGTGTCAACCTGACTTGTCTCCCAATTCCAGCAGACAAGGAGAAAGGGCAGAACAAACTTAGACAGCTAAGGTTTTGTAAGAGGCAGTGAGAGGTAGATCCAGATTGGGGAAGCCTGGAGTTTATGTGATTTGGGGAGGGTTCTTTCAGGAACAAAATACAAAATTACAAATTATTAAAGAATACAAAATTCAGTACCAGGCTTTTGTTAGTGTCTGTAAACAAGTCAAGATGGCGCCTGGCAAAATGCCAGAGGGAGTGGTTTGTGAAGTAACTCCAGGGAGCCATTAAGTGTGGAGATTCCTTATTGCTTGACTGCTGTATCTAGTTTATGTTAATTAAGATGAGCTGTGTGTCATGTATATATACCCCTCCTGTCCTGCAATAAACGGCTCCCACTCCTGCTGTATCAATCTACACAAGTTCCTCGTCACCCCCTGGTTATTTTGCTGCAGCCAGACTGCGGCAGGCTTTGAAAAGGGTCCATTTCATTGAAGGACCCTGAAACGTAAGTGACCATATTTCACGGTTAAATCTACCTCCACAAAGAGTAAAATACAGAGGCAAGAGAGTTTGAGAAAATTTCGGGAGACTAAGCTGGATCAAAACGTAAGAAGGCTGATGCCTCAGGGAAAAGGCCAGTATTAGATGGAGTGTAGGCATGGGGTAAAGAAAAAATGAACCCAGGGCCTGAGGCTTCTCTGATGCATCAAGGTCAGATGTGCAGGGATAGGGTTGGCAAGTGATAGAATTAATCAAATGCATAAAAGGGCAACAGAAGCCAAGGGCTTCATTCTGTTTTTTATTTTTTCACAAATGGTAGAGAGGAAGCAAGGACAACAGAACAAACCTCCTACTCTAACTGTGTAGGGTATGAGAAATGAAGTGCTTCTGGACTGAGAGGGTAATAAGAAAGCAGTCTACAAAAGGGAGATTCAGGTTTGCTACTAAAGTGATTTTATAAAATTTTACTACAACTTTGTAAAATGCCTTTATTTCACAATAAACCATAATCCAATATTGTTCAAGTAATTTGCCATCCATGCTTTTCTTAAATCAAAGAAAATAAGATAAAAATCTTATTACACTTATTTTTATTACACTTAAAAATAACCAAAGTAATGGTGAATTACTTGAAATCAGTGGTCCTATTATTTTGCACTTAAGCTATGACTACTGACACACAGTGACACAGATTATGAACATATGGAAATACCTGAACATTGAAGTTGAGATAGAATTTGAGCACCTTCAAAGTGGTGACTTGTCATCTTTAAATTAGGTTTGATGCAACCAATAAAGCTTGCTCCCTAGGAGAACAAAGGCACCTTTTGAGATAATACATATAGTGTTTTTCTATTTTTATGAATACCAGAAACTTTCAAAGCATATTAACACATGAAACATTAAAATAATCACTAAGGAACTAAAAACTGTATTATCATAGTATTAACATTTAAAGCTTGAAATAAAAAGCTTAAGGTCATTCATTTGGTTATCAGATTATTCTGAATGAGGGAGAAAGAATACTGATTAGGTATACAAAGAAATTTTCATGTACTGAAGCTAATATGCTAGACATTCAAAGAGCAGCTTCTCTTCAAAGTAGTCACCTTGCAAAACAAGAATTACATGAAAGGTAATGCTCACTGCAAATAATTTAGAACATGTTTCTATAACAGAAGTAATATTTTAGAGTAGCACTCTATATACCCTCTTCATCAGACTTGGTTTATAAACATTCTTGATCTTTAAGAGATAAACTTTCAGCCAATGAGAATATTGAAAAGATTTTCTGAATGGTTCCAAAAGCAAGTCTAACAGTAAGCTAAGCAACAGTAGCACTGACAAAATAAATGCCTAGCTTTTCAAAATCATTAGTATTTGAAAAGGAAGAATAGTCAGTCAAGTTATGTAGATTTGTTTGGACTCATGCTTCATTTATATAATCCACATATTAAATATCTTTCTATGTCAAGTTTTTATTTTTCATTTAAAAAATTAAGGTAAATCCCTAAAATGTATAGTTAAAATCAGGCTCCTGCCAGGCATGTTGGTGCACACATGTAATTGCAGCTACTTGGAGGCTGAAGCAGGAGGACTGCAAGCTGGAGGCCAGCCTAAGCAAATTAGTGAGACCCTGTGTCAAAATAAAAAATAAAAAGGCTCGGGGATGTAGCTCAGTGGTAGAACACTTGCCTACCATGCACAAAGACCTGTGTTTAATCTCCAGCAAAAAAAAAAAAAAGACTCCTTGTAGATTTACCTTTATAAAAGGACATAAAAATATCATGTACATATTTTTCCACATCACATTGCCATGTCTGTAGAATGTTACTACATAAAATTAGGATAAATTATAATGCCTTATTTTCAATCCTAAAAATAAAAATGTTGGGAGTTGCATCGGCTCCAAAGACTAACTTCCCCATCCCCCAAGAAGAGCTGTGCAATGGTGAGCCCTGCTGGCTCACATGATCCTTACCCACCAATCAGAGTAGCCCTGCTGGCTCACATGATCCTTACCCACCAATCAGAAAGCACCCCATGCCAACTGTCAAACCGTTCAACCATTAAACTGTCATAACTCTCAAACCACCCTCGGCTCTATAAATATGCAGAGCTGTTCCTCAATAAAGGTACATTTTCTCCAATGGTGAGCCTTGTTTGTTCTTTCAAAAAACATCATTTCATCATTATCCTCAATAATTACAAAATATTTTTCACCTTCTTGAAACTATAAGATAAACTTAATTTAATAATACTCAAAGACTTCTACATATTTATAAAATAATTCATCTTTGCATACATATTTAACTTCTCTTCAGGAAAAAAACCTAACCAGAATAATCATCATCTTAAAAACTGATTTTTTTAACATAGGGAATTTGGTGTAAGATATATTTTTAAAATAACTTTTTTTTAGTTGTAGGTGGACACAATTTCTTTATTTTATTTATTTATGTGCTACTGAGGATAGAACCCGGTGTCCCAAATATGCGAGAGAAGCACTCTACCACTGAGCCACAACCCCAGCCCTGAAATATATTTTTAATTATTCCAGGGTTACTATTCTTTACCTGGATAATTACTATATAATAGTTTTAGAGGACTATTCAAAGAAACCTGCTTTCTTTTTAAATGTTCTCACAGTACTTCGAAGTTTATCCAGAAGCAAATTTAACTGTGTCTCTAAAATAAAGGAAATAAGTTTATTTCAAAAACCAAAGAACACAGTGACATGAGTTAATATTAATTCTCCTATATTAGAATAAAATAACATGCAATAACATCCACATATAACACATTACAATTTAACAACCTGCTTGCATATAAACTCTTTAACAGTATCATGCAAAATGGATAATGAAATGTCAAGAACAATAACTTTACTTACTTACACAGGATTCATATGATTAAAAGACTGAAAATTAGTAACATTTATAAAAATACACAAATTTTCAGGATGATATGAGGAAAAAGTAGACAGGCAATGAAGGAAGATAATGAAAATATGAGGATCCATTCGACGTGAGATCAATAATTCGGTGTTTTAACATGTGGCAAACTAGGTGTAGTTTGTGTCATAGGCTCTTAAGAATGAAGATGTTTAAATATCCATTATTGGAGTTGGTGTTGTGGCTCAGCGGTAGAGGGCTCGCCTAGCATGTGCGAAGTCCTGGGTTCAATCCTCAGCACCACATATAAATAGATAGATAGATAGATAGATAGACAGATAAAGCTAGATTGTCAACTACAACTAAAAATATTTTTTAAAAAGTATATTCATTATTGGTATGTATTAGAAATATTTCATGAAACACTTAGCATAAATAAAATTGTCTTATCTAGCTATAGAAATTCTCTTTACTGTTTTAAAACAGTTCACATTTCAAATATTTTTTAAAACTTGGACAACTTTCTCAAAAAAATTGACAATGAATACAAATTACTATGTTTTCATGTTTTTATGATATTATATTTTACTCTGGCTGAGTACCTTAAAATCATTTATTTGCTTTATTACTTTGCAAAGTACATTAAATACATAAAATTCTTTATCTGGATTTTTATACTGAGATGCTTATTATACTACTTTAAAAAGTTAAATTATAATGTTAATTCTTAATAAACTATATTGATCATAGCTATAATTAAAAATAACAGGTACACTTTACTGAATGTTTCCTATGAGTAAGGAAGTGTTCAACTGCTCAAAGCTTTTCATGAGCATTGCCATATTTAAGTCAATTAAGAGTAAAACACAACAATCCTAATTAAGGATGTATTATTAGCCTTAATTTGCAGGTACAGCATTGAGGTTAGGAAGAAAATAACTTGCCCAAGATCGTGGAAAGAGTAATGACAAAGGCATGATTCTAATACAAGCCTGACACCAAATTTTATTCTCCTGTGTGTGATGCTATAGTATACCACACATACCATAAGCTTATGTTATTAAAAATGAAGTAAATTTGTCATTAGATTAAAGATATACACCACTTATCTGGTTGACAGAATTGTGACAACCTTAATCAATCAGGACCCTCATATGACTGAAAAGCAAGTATGAGAGTCACTATTTTGGAATGAAAACAACCCTCACAAAGTCCACACTTCGTAATCCACAAACTAAGTATGGTGTTCTCCCCCATAAAGGAGGCAGTCAGAAGAGTAGAAACAAGAAAATAAACTAACAGCAGCTGAAAAAAGAGAAAAGAAAGTCAATTATGAAAGAACAACAGTCAAGGATCATAAAGCATATGGGTAAATAGTCTTAGGTAATTCGTAGTTTATTTTTTATTTTATTTAGAACATATTTTATTTTATTTAGAACAAATATTCATATTTATAATAGAAGAATGATTCCATCATAAGGAAATGATTTTTTATAAAATACAGTAAAAGGGTTATGTTTCAATCATTTGAAAATATCATGAAAAACTTTTGTTTCCTGTAATGTTGGATAACTGAAATACTACATTAAATTTGGTAGCCTGTTCTGTATTTATTGCCTTACATGCCTCAAATTAATGAGCTACCCAACTATATTTAAAATTAAGAAACATTATTAAAATTTCATGTCAAAGTATCTCAGGAAAATGTGAAATCTTTTGTTATAGTTATCACTCAGTTATAGATTTCAGCAGTGAAAATAAAAACACTATATATATATATATATATATATATATATATATATACACACACACACGCATATATATACATATGCTTTTTTTGGTACCAGCGATTGATTCTAGGGCTACTTAACAACTAAGTTGCTGAGGTTGGCTTTGAATTTGACTCCTGCCTTAGCCTCCCAAGTCATTGGGATTACAGTCATGTGTCATCATACCTGGCTTAAATAAACAATTTTAAGTCACTTCAAAGGCTCAACATAAAAAATTATTAAAAGCAAAGAAGGGTTTTAAGAATGTTTTTGTTTATAATTATGTTATCTAAAATTTCAAGTATGTTCTTACTAGCAAAACTACTACAGTACCACAGTAGGAAAAAACTTAATGAATGATATCTACTTTATCGAAGCAAATGTCCTCTTTTTAAAAAATTTTGTTGAGATGGGGGTTGTTATGTTGCCCAAGGCAACATAAAATGTTTCTAGGCTTAAGCAATACTCTTGCCTTAGTCTTCTGACTAGCTACAACTATGGGTATATTCCACTAACATACTATTTTTAAACCAATCTGTTGTCAAATGTCCCATCAGGAATAAAAGAATATTCAAATAAGAAAAAAAAAACATATTGCCTACTGAGTAAAACATAAACTTATACTTAATGAATATAACATAACAAAATTCAAATACTTTTATTTGGCTATATAAAAATGTATTATTAATTTTTCCTATATATTGTTTAATTGGTTGTTCAAAACATTACAAAGCTCATGATATATCATCTTTCATACATTTCAATTGGGTTATGAACTCCCATTTTTACCCCAAATACAAATTGCAGAATCACACTGGTTACACACTCACATTTTTACATAATGGCATATTAGTGACTGTTGTATTCTGCTACCTTTCCTATCCCCTACTATCCCCCCTCCCCTCCCCTCCCCTCCCATCTTCCCTCTCTACCTCATCTGCTATTGTTCAATTCTCTCCCTTGTTTCCCCCCCCCTTTCCCCTCACAACCTCTTATATGTAATTTTGTGTAACATTGAGGGTCTCCTACCATTTCCATATGCTTTCCCTTCTCTCTCCCTTTCTCTCCCCACACTCGCCCTTCAATAGATGAATGGATTAAAAATGTGGCATCTATACACAATGGAGTATTACACAGTACTAAAAAATGACAAAAATCATAGAATTTCCAGGGAAATGGATGGCATTAGAGCAGATTATGCTAAGCGAAGCTAGCCAATCCTTAAAAAACAAATGCCAAATGTCTTCTTTGATATAAAGAGAGCAACTAAGAACAGAACAGGGAGGAAGAGCATGAGGAAAAGATTAACATTAAATTTTTCCTATATTTATGTTTAAGCTATTTTTTAAAAACCTAGCTTTTACACATATGATTTTCTCAAATCATTATTTAGAGTCCATCTCAATCCAAGAAGGATTCGAGGTTTATACTAAAGTTAATACCATAGTACTAATTACATCATATTAGTATTTAAAGTACATATTTCAAAAGGCAAATATAGTATTTTGTTTCAAATATAATAACTTTACTGTGTGGAGATGTGTAAAAGAGAAATTAATTCTATTTTTTGTTCTACACATGATAGGTTCTTGATCATTAAACTTATACTATAAACATTTTAAAATTATTTTTATACTACTAATTTTATAACTAATTAGTAGTATTTCATTTATAAGACAAACCTTGTGACAATTCCTTGTCAGATTTCAAAGAATAAATTTGATTCAAAATTAATAAATGAAATTTTTTTTAAGGTTAAATAAGCAACTTAAAGAGTTTGCCGCACCAGAGCAATTATCTTTTGCAGAAGTTATCAAAAGCTTTATTTAAATTTTAGTACAAGATGCATGCCCACAATGCCACTGTGAGAGAAAACATGTAGAAATGAATTATAAACTGCATCATTAACTTGAGACCAGCTCTTTTTAACATGGCAGCCACTCTATAAATAGGAGTCCATGAAGGCGATCACTTACCTGAAGCCCCTGATTGTGCCTGCTTTTCCTCTCTCAACTTAACTAGTCCTCTCTAGCCATCCTAAGCTGAACTACTCCAGCTAAACAAAACTGCTGAATGAGGAAGGAAACAGAAAACACGTGGGAAAGAGAATTGAAGATCAACTAGAAAGTATGCAGAAGCAAGGACATTAGGAGCAGCAATCAGATATGTTATGCACCAAGAGAGAACACATTTAGAAAATCATGAGCATTTCTGTATATTTAATGACAAGGGGCTATGTTTTGATATTTTGCATATAGGTATCAACAAAGCAGAGTGTTCTCTTAAAATGCACTTGTGGGATTTATGACAGTGATCTATATTATCCACTTTAGAATATAAAATAATATATTTTAAATACAGCAAAACTTTCAAGTTATTTAACACAAATACCTTAAATTTGTTTCCCACACTGATTAAGCTAAGTTTTCCTGCTTTTTGTTTTGTATCTTTGTTGTTATTTGTGGATGATTCAAATAATTCCCATATAAACTCATCCCTGGATTCACATGTTAAAGATTCAAGAGACATATGCAAAACATCATTATTTTTCTCTAAAAACTGGGTCTAAGAAACAAATCAAATCGAATGTTTTAGTCCATCTTATGATAAATGTCCCTTACTTAATTCATCACTCTCTAAAAGAACCCTCTCTTTGATAACAAAAATGTTCTATATCTGTACTGTCCAAAACAGTCACTAGTCAATATGGATATTTAGCACCTGAAGTGTGACTCATGTACTAAGGAACTGAATTTTTAATTTTATTTAAACTTAAATAGCCAGCTAGAAGCTATCGCATTGTACATAGAGTGTTATACTCACTGTCTCACAGCACACTGCCCCTGCAAAGTGCCTGATAAGGAAGCCTTCGTTGTCTCTCAGATCTCTATGTACTTCCAGCTTAGACTCCCTAGGGATCTGAAAACATACATAAGTTATTAAGTTATGAAAAATACATCACTTAGGTATCCTTTACACAATGTCTGAGGTGTAAAATACTTAAAATTATAAAGGAATTTTTTCATAATTATGGTGCTTTCTAAAATTTTCATAATTATGGTGCTTTCTAAGCATCTGGATATACCGTAGAGTATTAGTGAATTCTAGCAAATTTTTGGTGATAATCTCTAGGGGGAAAAATAGGTGTAAGACAAAAATACAAACAAATGAAAAAAAAAAAAACAGAGACAAAACAAAACCCAATCATTAGAAGTACATGCAAGACATAGTTGGCATTTTATAAATTTAACTGCCTATTTATATATTTCAAAAGCAGCGGTTTTTGACTTCGGTACTTGTTAGAATCACCCAAAGAACTTTTAAAATCCACCAAAGCCCATAGTATTTAATCAGATGATTTCCAGAAACAACCAGGTAATAAATACCTGAGATCAGTACAGGGACTCTCCCACCATACATCCTAACATGTTTACATGAACTTATTTCCAAAAAATTAAATCATTTTAAGATTGTACCATCTGAATATGGTATCTCATATTTGAATCATTTCAAGTTTCCAAAACACTTTCACACACACAATCATATCTGACCCATAAAATAACCTAAAGTAAAGGGGAAAAAATCTCATTTAAAAATAAAAAATAAAGGCTGGGGTTGTGGCTCAGCAGTAGAGCGCTTGCCTAGTATATGTGGGGCCCTGGGTTCAATCCTCAGCACCACATTAAAAGTAAATAAAGAAATAAAGGTTTTGTGTCCAACAACAACAACAACAACAAAATAAATAAATAAATAAGAGTGGGAACTTTATAGGCTTAATCAAGTTCTGAGAGCTCACAGAACACAGGCTTTTCTCCATACAAAGCAACAGACCAGAAGTCAGGGAGAAGGCTCTGTTGCCAACTGCCTCATCTGCCTCAAACTTACCACTTCCTCACATGTATGAAAGCATATCACTTAACTTCTCCCTGTTTGTCTGCTTGTTGTAGCACAAATAGACTAATAGGACAAAATGAGATAATTCAAACAAAAACACTCAAAGGGCACGGTGGTGCACTCCTGTAATCCTAGCAACTCAAGAGGCTGAGGCAGGAGGATCACAAGTTTGAGGTATAAACTTTCTAGCCAGAGAAGAGATTCTTGACCCATATAAAGCAATATCATATATATATATATATATATATATATATATATATATATATATATATATATATATATAAAATGTCCATCTATAGAACATGCTGTGCTAGATATGAAGAGTTACTTCAAACCTTACATAATTTATGATTCTAATGGTCTATTAATATCTGATATCTGGTGCGCCTTTTCAAAGATTTCTCTTCCCTCCAGTGTCTCAACTTAAGAACGGCAAACTCACAGTGAGTCGGAAATGGTCCTTGTGCCTCTGGTGAACTGCAGGTGTAAAGTGCTGGTCACTTGGCTGGGGAAGGCGATTCTCTTCATCTAAAATACCCAGTAGTCCAACTAATTTCGCTTCAATTAAATCTATTTCAAAAAATGAAAACAGTCAGGGTAAAAACAACAACACTTTAAAGATAACATGAAAATTTTCAAATTTCAAGGACTGGTTGGAAACAATGGAACAGATGATTCTGAAAGCATTAAGACTATTGAGAGCAAATGCATCTTTATTTCAAATCTGGCCATTTGTTAGAAGGTCACATCGTACTTTTAATATGTGTTTTAGAAAATAACTCAATAAAGAACATGAAAAATGTAATAACAGTGTAAACAAGGATAAGAGGGGAACAAGAAATCCTCCCTTTTCTAGATGACATCTACATTCAGAATTAAGTAAAAGTACAGAAGCTTTGGCATGAAGAGCTTTCAATACTAGTTTTAGAAACTGATTTTAATGTTTTCAAGCAAAACTTTTCAGGAATGGCACATTTTTACGCTCCTTTACTTCATGCTGTTTGAATTTTCTGTCTGTCCAGAACAGCTATAAAATGCAATCTGCTTGAGTAGAGTATATAAAGACTGTTGAATGGGACAGAGCTCCAAGACACAGAAGATAAATTAAGATTCTAACTGCCTTGATCAGAACATAATACTTCTTGGGTAATTAGCAGTTGTAAAGGAGGGACATGTTTTAACGAGAGTGTTCTGATATATGTAGAAGGAGGCAGAGGTGGGCTAAAAGATTCAGAAGGGGATGAATTCCACCCAGTCAAAGGCACAGAGGTAAGAAGGAGAGCATGTTAAGGATATTCTGAGTAGACCAGGGAACATGTGCAAGCTCCTAATATATATGATTATTTAATATAATTTAATATAAATATAAAGAGTATCCTCCTCATTATTATTCTCTGTTGACCAAGCCTAGACATGAGTTATTGACCAGATTGTCAAAAGGGGTTTTCAGAACAAGGCTTGCACAACAGCTGATTTTAAAGATGGTGTAGAAAAAAAGGATAACGGAAATCTGGCTGGGAGATTAGATGGGAAGCTTTCTTTATTGATAAAAAAAAGACAAGAAAAACAGAAACCCTTCTGCTACAGAGTATTCTCGGGATGTGACACATGGAATTTCTAAAGCCAACTTGCAACCTCTGAGTGGGTGCACAGAGCAGAATAGAACCAAGGGAACCTCTGACAATTTTCACCTGGAGCCTAGCCTAATTATGGGTTTTGTCATGTGAGACAATAAATCCCTTTGTGCCTGAACAACTGAGTCTCCTGCAAACTGGTTCACACTTTTAGGCTTTTTTAAGTAAAATCACAATAAATAGAAGAGATTTTAGAAAAAGTTTCAACAAAGCTGAATCTGATGTCTTGATAGGAAAAATAAATTGCAAGCAGTATTAAGAAAGTAAACTTCCAGGATAGGGTTCTAGTTCAGTGGTAGATCACTTGCCTAGTATGTGTGAGTCACTGGGTCCAATTCTCAGCACCTCATAGAAACAACTAAAATAAAGGTCCATCAAGAGGCTGGGGCTATAGTTCAGTGATAGAGCACTTTCCTAGTATATGTGAGGTGCTGGGTTTGATCCTTAATACCACATAAATATAAAGAAATAAAATAAAGTCGTGCTATCCATCTACAATTACAAAAAAATAAATAAATAAATAAAATTTTAAAAAGGTCCACTGACAAGTAAAAAAATAGATATTTTTTTAAAAGAAAACATCCCTCAGATACTAGTTTCAAGTCCCATGGCTACTAATGTAAATCACAAAATGCAGAAAAGTGACTAGCAAATGCACTTGCTATACTGTCACACATTTCCCAAAAATAGAATAAAAAATACATACCTATACAGTCCTGATTATCCACATAATATACTTCATTAACACCTAAACCTTCTTTTTGATAGAGTTCTTGCTCCTAGAAATGAAATAATCATAAATACATAAACAAAGTGCAATATGAACTGTAGTTAATTTCTGTGTCATTTCTAATCATAACCTTTACTAATTAAAATGCAAAAGTTTAAACCAACTATTATAACCTTAAATGGTTTTCCAAAGACAGAACAATTTTCTGGAAGGGAGGGATGTACTCTACTACTGAGCTATATTCCAAACCCTTTTAATTTATTTTGAGGCAGGGTTTCTCTAAGCTTCAGAGACTGGCTTTGAACCTATGATTCTCTTGCCCCAGTCTCCTGAGCAACTGTGATCATAGGCATGCACCATAACACCCTGCTAAGACAAAATAAATTTTGAATATTTGCAGACAGACATTAAAGGTAATAACAATTAACTGGAAATGAATTATAATTACCTATACAGGAATACAATATATACAAGGTAGAAAAGAAACAAAATTTGGAAAAATAATATACAAATAAAAATTGAGTTCCTAGATATAAATTTAGTGACTTTTTGAAAAAAAATTAAAGGATTTTATTAGATGGGTATGTTATTCAATAAGTTTAAGTTTGTATGTTCTAACATTTTCTCATCAATGTTTAAATATTTTCATTCATGTATTGTCCAAGAAATGCTGGAGGGCACTCTTCACTTGAACCCAATCTGAATTTGAAATTCACATTTATATTTACAGGATTATTATAAAAATAAACATAAATCAATACAGTGTCTCCCCATTATGCAGTTCCTATTTCTAGATAAAGCTTCTTGCTGGGTGGTGTGGAAGGAAGGATTAGTGTATATTAAATGGGAGTCAAGCACATAAAATTTCATGTGGTAATGGAAAAACTAATGCAGTTTGGTAAAACGTTTTCAGAACTATCTTACCTGATTCATCTGTGTGTTTATGGTCAAAATTGGTTTAACTACAACATATAACTAACTCATACAAAAGCTGGAATGTGTGGAATGAAATCCCACAGAGACAAAAAAGATAATAAAATTGTGGGAAAGGACAGATGGGATGGCAATAGGAAATAAAATACTGCATACTTCAGCCCAAATACAGTAGAGGACAGAACTTAGAAAATATAAGTGTTAATATAAAGAAACTAAAGGGTTGTGGGCCAGCAGCCAGGAAAGGAGGCTCAGGTCTGCAGAAGTTACAAACATGCTCTGGGAATTGGTTTCTTCATCTGTAAAATAAAAAACTGGACTATATGACCTGTTGGTCCCTTTATCTTTTTTCAGAAAAACATATCTCTAATAGTACAAAGGAAGGAATGTCAAGGGTTTTGGTAGAAAATATTATAGAATTCAGCTTTAAAGGAAAAAATAATGAACCTAATCACAACTCAACTATTCCAAAGCTGCTTTTATTTTTACTACACACTAAAGAATTATAAAGAAACTTTCCTAGCTATGGGTGGTATTCTGAGTGTCTCCTATGCCCACTGTTATTTGCTATAAGCAATGGAAAGAAGTTTCTTACTGGACCAGAGATGGTGGCCAACCAAAGGCAGGCTATTCACAGGCAACAGGCAGGCCACAAATTAACATGGAATGAAAAGTATTGTCCAGAGGCAAATGGATATATGGAATCTACTGACCCAGCACCTTTGCCACTCCCTACAGAGGGGGCAACAGAGCAAGCAGAAGCTTGGGGGAAAGGGCAAAAAAGGTCATGCTCAGAGATGAGAGAAAAAGGTTGTATAGCAGTGAAAGAATTAAAGACATAAATAATCAGAAAAGAGAGGGGAAAAACGCAAAATAAAACAAGCAGAACTTCTGAGGAGATACCTATTCATTTTTTACCAGTCCCTAAACTTTGGGTGAACCATAACATCTGCTGGGCTTCCCTGATTCCCGGACCCCCTTTCATTATACTCCAGCAATTGGGAAACTACAGCATGTCTCTCTTCCTTGAAATTTAAAATAGCTTAATTTGGATCTTAAATTATAAAAATGATTACCTCCTTCAGAATCCTTTTATTAAAAAATTGTTGAAGTTTTTCATTACAATTTTTGATTCAAAATTGTTATGTTAAAAGTACTCTGAAAATTAAGAGCCAGCACGAAGAATCATCATCAATTCAAGTTCATATAAATTTATCCCATAAAATAAAACATTATTGTATCAACAGATCAATTGAAAATTGGGCTTTAAAATATATTCAATTGTTTTATACTCCCAAAGTCTTCTTATTTTAAGACAAATTGTATTAGACACTATAATTGTCAATTAAAAATACGTTGCTCTAATTGGACAAAAAATTGTTTGGCAGGTCGAATAAACTATATAGTAAAATAACAAAATGTAAGCCATTTGTAACATAATTTTTAAAAATGGGTATTTAAGAAATTCAATGCCCAAAAATGATATAAAAGAAGGTGATTTCTAAGACTTTTTTATCTATAAAATTACAGTTATCAAAAATACTATAAATATTGATTCACTTCTGAAATTATATTACATAATATCTAAGATCTACAGGGTTATAAAATTTTATGATTCTGTGTATGTGTGTATTATGCTAAAACTGGTATAGACTAGTGTGCAAACAAATGTATAAAGATTGTGAAATCTTAAGTCAGTGATGGGGGTTATCTATCTTTGAACAAAAGGTAGTGTTTCATTATAAATTTTAAAATACTTATTATATCACATAAAAACAAAAGAAAGACTCTGAGCCTCTCAAAATGTAAATATTTATCTTCTGTAGGCAAAGGCATACAAATCACAAAGAGAAACAAACCAATCCCTCAAGCCAGAAGAAACATCTGATATCAATAAAGCCCAGTACAAAACCCATCAGATTTACTTCAAGATTTTAATAACACAGTCATTCAAAACACAGCAGTTTTCAGATCATATTCAGTAACCCATTTAATTTCTGGTTGAACTATTCCACAGTGATTCACAATAAGTTATTTTGTTATCTTATTCATTTGATGGAAAATGATCTGGAAATAATTATTTGTTGACAATTAACACTAGCAAGGAATTTTTACAGTCATGAGGTTAATCTATATCTTAGGTCAACATTTACTCGGCTCTACATGTTCAACCATGGTTTTAGTGACTTTATTATCTACATTAGTCACATTATCTGAATTAGTAGCACTGAAGAGTTTTCACCTTTATTTGAGTTGTATTCATTTCAGCAGAGACATTTAAACTATGGTGTTTTTTTTTTAAATATTTTGTTTTCACTTGTAGTTGGACACAATACCTTTATTTTATTTATTTATTTTTATGTGGTGCTGAAGATCAAACCCAGTGCCTCACACATACTAGGTGAAAGTTCTACCACTGAGCCACAACCCCAGCCCCTAAACTTTGGTGGATTTAATCAACATGTTTTAATTTTGTCATTACGACTTAAAAGAATCTTCCCCTTTTTGTAAACTATCAACTTTCTGTACAAATCATATTATAAAACGCAAGTTTGAACATACAATTGAAAAATATATCAAATGAAAAGTATTGCAGGAGAGAAAGGTTTTTAAAAAAAAAAAAATATATATATATATATATATATATATATATATATATATATATATATTCATATTCTTATATGTTCAAAGAAATATCAAACAAAAATAAACTCACAAAAGAATTGTACTTACCAAAACCAGCAATATCTAGAACTCCAATAAAATAGAATGAAGTTTCAAAAGAAAAACACTGATTAACTCTCTTTACCACATGATCAAAAAGATGGCTATAGACAGTCTTTGCATTGTTTGCTTGCTCCACTTTCAAGGGGACCCTGCAAAAAAAGACTATACCAGTGAAAATTCCTTATGGGAACATATTGTGTAAAAAATGCCAAATACCCAAAGTTAAATGTACCTAAACATATTCACTGTGAATAACAAATAGTAACCAACGGTCATATGTGAATAGGCAGAGATAAACAGGGCTACAGAGAGAGCTGTAAAAGAAGAACTAAAGGAACCGTCTAAAATTAGATTTAAAAATCTCCTACTGATTAAAAAAACTTCAGGCCCCTGACACAGGCTTGAAAAATCATTTTAACTTTAATTTACATTTCACTTTACATGATGAGTATATAAAAATTACTCAGAGGAATAATCTTCCTTTTGACTTTCTTAAATGTGAAAGAAACTGTTTAATTCAGAATAACTTTGAAGTCTGGTAATTTATTTACCTTGTTCAAGAAATATATTTAGTTACTCCTTAAAATTTGAACTGTCCAACTCTACCATATAAGTGACTACATGATATAACAGTATTAGATATTGCACATACAGATACATGGCCTATGTTCTTAAGAAATTACATTTTTTATATTCAATTAATTTTTTATTAGCTACACATGACAGTACAATGATCTTGACAATTCATACATTTGAATCAGATTTGGTATCATTTCTCATTTTCCTGATTGTACAGGTTGCAGAATCACATTGGTCATACAGATGTAGATATATATAGATATATAGATATATAGATATAATGTTATTTTATTCTGCTGCCCTTCCTATCCCCCCTTCCCCTCCCCTCCCCTCCTGTCACTTCTCTCTACCCAATCTAATGTGACACACTCCTTTTTTTTCTCTCCTCACATCCTCATACATGTACTCTGTATCATGATGAGGGTCTCCTTCCATCTTCCATGCAATTCCCCTTCTCCATCCTTTTCCCTCCCACCTCTCTTCCCTATTTAGTGGTAATTTCTCATGCTCTTCCTCCCTATCCCATTTTGAGTCACTTTGCTGAATTCATTTAATAGTTCTAGAAGTTTAGATCATTTTATATTTTTTTTTTATCTCAAGGTTTATGTGTCGTGTGTGTGTGTGTGTGTGTGTGTGTGTAGTAGAGATTGTACCCGGGGGCACTTAACCACTAAGCCACATCCCCAAAGCTTCTAATTTTTAAAAAATGTATTTGATTTTTTAATTTTTAAATATTTATTCATTTATTATTTTTATACAGAGTCCCACTGTTGTGTAAAGCCCAGCAATATTGCTGATTCTGGCCTCAAATATGCAATTCTCTTTCTTCATTTTCCTAAGCCTCTAGGATTATAGATGTGCTCCACCATGTGCACTGGTACTGATGCTTCTCTACAGATGTCTGCTGCAAGTTATTTACACATCTGCCTTGGCAGTGATAAACTTTTTTGACAATTACTCTACCATTATATACTTAGTTTATTTCTATTCTCATTTTTAAGAGCTTTTAAAATTTTTTAGATATACATGACATATTACAGGTATTCTGGCATATTATGTATACATTCAGCATAACTTATATTAATTAACATTGCATTTTTCTGGTTGTATATTATATGGTGATTCACTGTGGTGTGTTCACATATGAACATAGAAATAGTATGTCCAATTCATTTTACTGTCTGTCATAGTCCTATTACCCTCTATTTCTTTCATTTCCCTTGGTCTTATCCAATAAACTTCTATTCTTCCCCTTCCTCCTTCTTGTCTGTTAGAATTGGCATATCAGAGAGAATATTCAAACATTGCTTTTGGGAATTGTCTTATTTCCCTTATCATTATACTCTCCAGATCCATCCATTTACTGGCAAAGTCATTCTTTTTATGGCTTAGTAATATTCCATTATCTATTAAATACCATATTTTCTTCATTTATTTATCTGATGAGGTGACCTAGGTTGGTACTCTAGCTTACATATTTTGAATAGAGCTACTATAAATATTGATGTGGCTGTACCACCAACAATATGCTGATTTTAAGTCCACTGGATTTATGGTGAAGAGTGAGATAATCGGGTCAAATTAGGCTTCCTTTTCAAATTATTTAAAGAATCTCCATATGGCTTTCCATAGGGCTTTCAACAATTTGCAGTCCCACCAGCATAGTATTATTTTAATTTTCCTCCATATCCTCACCAGAATTTATGTTTTTTTAAATTTTTATTTGTATTATTGATAATTACGCTTCTGACTGAAGTGAATTGGATTCTTAGTGTAGATTTAATTTGCATTCTCTAACTGCTAGAGATGATTATATATATCTTCTTTAAAGTGTCTTGGCAGTAATTTGAATAACTTTAAGAGTAACACTGTAACCTTGTTATACATTTTATTGCTCATTAATATCTACTTCCTAACAGTACTCACTCTACTTAGTGATACATTCTCCTCATGATTTCTCAGGGTCACATTACTGTTCCATTAGGGCGAGTCACAACCTTTGTCTCCATTTTTCAGATAAGTCCAATCATTCTTCTTTGTCAGAACAGGAGAGACAAATTCCTTTTAACACATGTTCGGTTATAAGTGACCCTAGAAAGTGTGGAGCTGTACAGCTTGTGCTACCCTGCAAGTATCTCTGTTGTTTTTTTCACAATGCATAATCCATCTTCTTTCAGTCCTGGTAACAAGTTCTCCAAAATACCTTTTCAGAGATGCCTTGGAGATCTCCAAGCACTAAATTTCAAAAACTTTGTGTTATTGTAGAATCTGCTCCCTCCCATGCTCTGGCACTCTTAAATACAGAAAACTTATTATTACATGAAGAATTCTTTTCATGTCTAATATATACTATTGGACTTTAGGCAAAAAACTTATGGAATTGGGGAATCTTAGGCACCTTCAGGTAACTGAAATCTACTGGGATATTTTTTCAACAAAATTTCTGCATGGGATAAAGGTAAATATTCTTCTTTCAAGAAACACACTCATCACCATGAATTTCAAGTTTTTCTTTCTACCCCAGGAGCTGTAGTGGGTTTTCATCTATTCACATTGTATAGCCTAGAGTGGGCTAATTCATTGCCTGTAGCTTCTCTAGTTTTATTTATGCATGGAAGTAACTTTCTATTTCAATAATTAACAAAAACTCTTGGCAATTGAAATATTTTTTTAATTTAGGATTTTTGTGTTTAAAAAAAGCAGAATCAAAGGTGAATTTATTTGTTGAATTGAACTCTCTTGAAACACATTTTCTATTTTTTCATATATTTAGGATATCTAGTCTGACAAATAATTGACATGTAAGAAAAACTCTTTAGCATTCTGTATTGCCAAATATCCAGAGGACTTAACGATTTGAAGATTTGGATCAAACCTTTAGGTAAACAGCCAAGAACTGCTGAGGTGCTTGCAGAAGGCAGAAGGAATACAGAATGAGTAATATAAGAAGGTAGTCATAAATGCCAACTTCATCTTCATGAGGCATTACAGAAACAAGTATTATAATTGCCATTGACATTTTTTCCTATTCCATTAAGAATGTGTTTGGGCATAATTACACATACATTAAGAGGAAATTATATTTCTCTCCTTTATTCATCATGTAATGTAATATTGCCTGAATTAACATCATTAATGTTTTCTTTCTTTTTTTTATTCTGGGGAAATAACTAATGCACTCAGTTGTAAAAAAAATACTTATGTTAAGCGTAATTATGACCTTTTTATTGTGTTTACTTGGAGTTTGAGTATGATTCCAAGAGTCATATTTAGATATCAAGTTGACAGGGGTAGACTTGTAATGGTCACAAGCACTGTGATACCTTTTTTTTTGGGGGGGGGGGTTCAGCCTCTTGGACTGGGTTACTACTGGTTCATCTGCTCTAGAGGCTACAGATGACTATTGTGGACTATCCATCTCTGGTCATGTGAGCCAACCTAATAATCCCCAGTTGTATCATTATACTTTTTATTTATTCTGTTCCTCTAGAAAAACCTTGACTAATATACCTCTCAAAAATTTTGTGACAGGATTACACTAAGTTGCTGGAAAACCTTACTAATTTGCTGAGGATGGCTTTAACTGTCAGATACTGCCCTCTCACCCTCTGACTTTCTAGAATCATGGACAGGGTATTCCTGGAAAACTGGGGCTTTAATTGATCAGCCTGTCAGTTTTTCTTCTTCTCGGCAGATAGCAAAATGGAAAAGGTTACACACACACACACTCTAAATAAGTACAATAAAACCTTCATTGGAAATCAAGAAAAAATAAGCATTTTAAACCTAAAATCCTGCCATTTATAGCAAGACCGGTTCAATTTAACCTGTCCCATTGTAGTTGGCTTATCCATCACAAAAGAAAGAAAAGGACTGTCTCCTGTGAACAAGTTAAATTACAACAAGTCTTTTAATTAGATTGATACTTTTTTGAAGATTATGGAACATTCCTTAACTACAAAAACTCTACCAGCATATTCATTCAGATCACGAAAGACATCTGAATGTTGAGAAGTGGACCCCAATCCCATGAGACTCCTTCAGGAAATATGCCCATGTTTTCCAAGATTTTGTCATCCTGCTTCCAATGTCTGGATTCAGACAATTGGGGAACAGGATAGGAAACATCTCCACTATTATGGCCTATTTACCAGTTCTTTCTCATAAAAATCACATGAGTTCCTGTTTTTGTTGTTGTTGTTATTGTTTTTCTTTGTTTCTTGTTTTTTGTTTTGTTTGTTTTTTTCACATAAGGAGCATACAAATTTAAAATCTTTGATCTTCAGTGACTGGATTGAAATTATGTGTGGAAAATATTTATTGGTGAGAAAGTTCAATTCTGAAAACCATCAGTCAAAGTTTGGGTGAAAGGAGTGGCCAGAAGTATTTCAGAGATGAAAATATTTCTCATGAAAGGAAAAAAAGTAGATTTTCTCTACATTGTTGTAAACTACTTTTCTTCACTACAGAAAATTCATTTAAGTTACAACAAAGAAATTTTTTGTTTTAGTTCCAGAGGCATTCATATATTTAATTTAAGAAAAGTACATCTTTACTTTTTAAGAATCACTACTTCTGAATATTTCTTGTTTTAAACTCTATGTTCATTCCCAATAATTTTAAATTAGTAAATAATAGCTCCAGAATTAATAGATCAGTTGGGAAAATTTTACAGTTCTAGAAATTATCATGTATTAATGAACAAAGATTTCTATCATAATAGGACATGAGCTATAGTCACATAAGTGTGCCAGTGGTTGTTTCCAATATTACTCTGCCAAGCCATAAAAAATGTATTTTTATTTGATTAAAATTTTAGATTTATTTTACAATGTTTATCTTTCTTGGCATTACTTGAATATTTTTTAAATCACAAAATTCAGTGAATGTATAGTAAAGAAATGATTAAGAAAAATTCTGATGTTAAATTCTAGTAAATTTCTCAATGGGTGTGCCTTAGTAAAGAAGAACTCTAAGCTAATAGATCAGCTGGAAGAAGATTGAAATTTCAAAAATTGTCAGGAATCAAGATGCATTGTTCTCTGAAAGAATCTGTACATTGTCACCAAATTAATGGGCCTGAGGTTGTGTATGGTTATATTACTAAGGAAATTCATTAAAAATATTTTATTGTATTACAAATTTGTTTTCTGCTATTTTTATGCTTCTTCACATCTTTGAATGTATTTAAAAACAGAGGTTTTTCACATTAAGATAATATCTATGTTATACTTAAGAGGAAGAGAATGTCACTCAGAAGATTTTGAAATAATTTTAAGAATGCAGTACCTGTAACTTTTATGTAAATACACACTACACATTTTATTTGAAGTTACTATTCAAAGTTAGACTATATCAGTAGAGAGTTGAAGAACAGAACATTTTAGGGATTTGAAACCATTTGTAAGATAAGATAGCATAATCCTGGGTATTCAACACTATTTTTTAAAAATCAATACTTTAAGAAAAACACAAGTAGATCAATTAATAATATTCATCTTAGAATCATTATATTGGATCTTTCCTGGTAACAAAATCTACTACAGAAAAGCAAAATGTAAATAATATGATGAACTGTTGGGGGGCACCATTGGTATGTTATGATGGATACCCAACGAATTACTCGAGGTCACTTGACTTTGGAAAATGAAGCCCACACAAAAGGTTTTCATCCAGAGGTTGCTTGTTAACCACTGTCTGATAATGGAGGAATTAGTTTTCTTTTGGAGATACCCTCACTATCTAATGAAAGAAAGCTGCTGTCAGACTTCAGATGCAACACTAAGGTTACAGTCTCCTGAGAGATGATCTAAAGCTCATCTCATATAACCTCATCTTGAAAACCTCAGCTCCAAATCTGAGTTGAAAAGGAAGGAGGCAAAGGAAATTCCTAGATAGGTGCTTTAGGAAAGCATTTTAGAGGCCAACTCTTTTTTTTTTTAATTTTTTATTGTTGGCTGTTCAAAACATTACATAGTTCTTGATATATCATATTTCACAATTTGATTCAAGTGGGTTATGAGCTCCCATTTTTACCCCATATACAGATTGCAGAATCACATCAGTTACACATCCATTGATTTACATATTGCCATACTAGTGTCTGTTGTATTCTGCTGCCTTTCCTATCCTCTACTATCCCCCCTCCCCTCCCCTCCCCTCCCCTCCCCTCTTCTCTCTCTGCTCCCTCTACTGACATTCGTTTGTCCCCCTTATATTATTTTTCCCCTTCCCCTCACTTCCTCTTGTATGTACTTTTGTATAACTCTGAGGGTCTCCTTCCATTTCCATGCATTTTCCCTTCTCTCTCCCTTTCCCTCCCACCTCTCATCCCTGTTTAATGTTAATCTTCTTCTCATGCTCTTCGACCCTACTCTGTTCTTAGTTACTCTCCTTATATCAAAGAAGACATTTGGCATTTGTTTTTTAGGGATTGGCTAGCTTCACTTAGCATAATCTGCTCTAATGCCATCCATTTCCCTGTAAATTCTATGATTTTGTCATTTTTTAATGCAGAGTAATACTCCATTGTGTATAAATGCCACATTTTTTTTATCCATTCATCCATTGAAGGGCATCTAGGTTGGTTCCACAGTCTAGCTATTGTGAATTGTGCTGCTATGAACATCGATGTAGCAGTGTCCCTGTAGCATGCTCTTTTTAGGACTTTAGGGAATAGACCGAGAAGGGGAATAGCTGGGTCAAATGGTGGCTCCATTCCCAGCTTTCCAAGAAATCTCCATACTGCTTTCCAAATTGGCTGCACCAATCTGCAGTCCCACCAGCAATGTACAAGTGTACCCTTTTCCCCACATCCTCGCCAGCACTTGTTGTTGTTTGACTTCATAATGGAGGCCAACTCTTAAAACATATCCAGGACACAGGTGTTTTTTCCCAATATAGTATAGACCTTCTTTGAATTTTTATAGAATTATTACTTAGTAAAAATGTTATAGTATTACTTTTATTTCATATTATTGTAATAATTTGTAACCTCAAAAATATTATCTTAAATGAATGCTTTTCCAGCATAAATATTCACAAGTAATAATAATTAAAATTTAGAGTTTTCAAGCTTTCCATTGTTTTTTTAATTTAAAACATTTAAAATACTCTTTTAGCAATTTGTAAGCTAATAGCATCATCTAATAAAATGTTCAAAAGTAATGCTTGATTCCAAGAAATATAATCTTAATATATATGTTTCAGGTATGTCTACTTAAAACACTCAGAGTAAAAACACTCACTCAATATTAATGAATATCCCTCCCAGACAAATTTAATTTTTGAATTTTTTGTGAGAAAAAAATATAAAAAGTCAACTGGAATGTTTTATCTTAGGAAAAAAAATAAAACAAGGGTGTTAGGGCAGTAGATAAGAAAGAAATAACAAATAAAATGTAGGGAGGGAGGGAGGGTGAGAAGAAGGAAGGAAGGAAGGAAGAAAGGAAGGAAGGAAGGAAGGAAGGAAGGAAGGAAGGAAGAAAAAGGGAGAATTTATTACTAATGGATTTGCCTCTGTTGGGCATGAAGGCAGGCTAACACACCTTCTTTCTGAGTGAGCCATTTTCTCTTCATGGTTGTAAGTTCTACTTGCACAATTATCTATGAGTCATTAATTAGTCCCTAATTATAGTCCCTTACCCTATTCTTTCACCCACATTATATGTCCAGCAGATATATTGTCATTATGAACCACAATTGTGCTTGGAGATAATTTCTCAGCTATGGTAGAGTTCAGTTTAAACACAAGAAGGTAGTGTGGAACTTTGGATGTGAGTCACCCAGGACTGACTTAATCTCTTTTCAGCTAACTTTGGCTGAGAAATATCAGGGAAGCTCATGAATGGCAATGGGCATGTTCACCTTTACTAAACACTATTGTAAAGACATTGTGTAACTTGAGCTGGTCAGAATTAATTCACAGAGTCTGTTTTTTGTAGAAAACATACATTTCCAACTTGCAGAAATTCACCACCTACAAGGGGAAGGGTCATGGTATTAGAAAAATTGAGAAAAAAATATGGATCCCTCAGCACTAGTATTCCTCTGATAAACAAGTCTATTTTTATAGTAATATCAGCCACAATTTATTTTTCT
The DNA here is from genome assembly GCF_021218885.2 of Marmota monax. Taxonomy (NCBI): domain Eukaryota; kingdom Metazoa; phylum Chordata; class Mammalia; order Rodentia; family Sciuridae; genus Marmota; species Marmota monax. The sequence continues at coordinate 969,252 of NW_026694371.1, read as the reverse complement.
TTTAATATATATCAGCACACCTCTTTACATGGATTATCTTGATTTATTCTGAGCAGAGCTTTGTTGCAATAAGATCCAATTATTGTGTTGTAAATTATGTAGAGTTTTCCTGATCATGTATTCAAATATAAGGATAGAAAATGTTATGTCTGTTCCATAATTCCATTCTGTCACCTTCAGCTATAATTGCATAGAATTTAGTGTTTTCAAGGATATATTTATTATTGGTTTTGTTGAGGTTAAATTAGTTAAAATTTATGTAAATAATAAAAAATGCAGATAAAGGAACAAAATATCCACAAGGTATTTGCTTTAACATAAAATATTAGTCCTATCTTACATATGAAAAAATATTTTACGAAATATAAAAAAATTGTTTTAAAATGAGTGACAAAGTTGCTTTAGAGCAGTTTCATCAGAAGCTGACCTTTTTTAAAATTTAGTTTGCATAACTTTTATTATTTGAGTGTCAGCATTTATCAGCTCTACATAACTGATTGTGCCATAGCCTTTGACCACAATCATGTGGTCACACAAAAGGATGGCATCAGTTGTCCACATCATACCTGTGAATAGTGAAATGATGGACTACATCATTTACACACAATACAGAATCTCAAAGCAGCTGATAAGCAGCAAAATTGTGCTAATGACCTTTTGTTCTAGGAAGATTCTTAGAGAAAACCTGGAGCTATAAAGAGACACAGATTGCTGTTTTTGTCCATGAAAGAGAATTATCGTGTATGCACTTGAAAAAACTATAAGGCTCACAAATGAGACATCTCTGAAAGCCATCAGGGAAAAAAGAGGCTTCTATATATATAACTTATGAGCAGAAATAAACAGTGGTCAGTGGGAAACAGATCGGGCTTGGTCGTTTTGGGTGAAGCCACAGTGTACAGAAGGAGGTTGCTAGAAATGGACATGATGAAAACCTATGAGAAGAGAAATTTCCATGGGATGGAATTTATGGATTTAAATTTGAAGTTGTCTAACCAGAAGCCACTGGAGCTGATGGTTATGGCTGGAAACACATTCAGGATACAGGTGGTACAGATGGCAAGTCCCCTCATGATATTTTTCAGGAAGTTAAAAATTTTGCCTCTAAAGTTACCTGGAATATCCTTTGTTCTTCAAATATGTTAAGATATTATATTAAAAGTCCCATGATGAAGAGCATGAAGATGTGTGTTAGAGCCAAGTGGGTGATGGGGAAGTCAGTAAGTCTGGGCTTGGGCCCACGTGGGCAGCTCAATGTGAAGGCAAAGCAAATCTCTGTTGGCTGAGATTCCAATTCCAGCTTGGGATAGAAGGCATTACTTATGCAATATAATTGAAAGGTTGGTTCATTTTCATGGGGATTCTGGAAACAAATACAGGAACATTTGATAGCAATAGCATTTTCATTGTCATGATTCCAGTCAATATACCACTCTTTATAATAGCTAGAATCATCAATTACTAAAACAACAAAGATCTTTCTAAACAAGACAGGGTCTTATTCTTCATGTTATTTTAAAGTTAAAAGCTGCTGTGTGGCTCCATAGTTGATCACTGACCTGGCATGAATAAAGCCATTTTCCATACCAAGTACTTCAAGGAGGAGGGTAAGAAAGAAAAAAAAAATAAGTAAAAAATAAGTTTTATCTCAAGCAGAGAAATAATTTCATATACTCCTGTTCACCTCATGAAAGTACTCAGATGTTATCCTTGTCTTGAGCCTATACACACCATGTTTTTCTTTGTAGTGTAAATTTTGTTACTTAATGTTGAGCTTTTGTTTGCTTTTCAATCTTCCCTGCATTTTTCTTAAAGGTAAGGATGCTGTCTAATTTGGTTTGGATCTGTAATATCTGAAATATTGTATCTTATATAAAAATATTTACCATAAAACTGTAGATGTAAAGTTTGGATAAGGAGAAATGGGAATCTTTCATATCCAACCACATGACATCTTAACTCAGGTCCTGCCATTTACTAGCTGGGGGAACACTGTCACCTCGCTGAACTACATAGGTCTCAGTTTATATCATGAATAAACGGGGGTTAGATTAGGACTTTTCTTCTGATATCATTGAAGTGAGTAATTAAACATGTGATTGTCATATATGTAGCATGATACAAGTTTGTAAGGAAGACAAAAAGAGAAAGAGGGAAGGTGCAGAAGCAAACTGGCCGCTCACACAAACTGCCAGCTTTATTTATCCCAATAGCTTACATTACCTACCGGCTCCATTAATAGATTAGTTTTCACTGTATCATTAGAGAGGTTACAGAATCGGCAACATTATGCCGCTTATTCCTCAGTTACATACGACAGGTGCAATGTGGAATGTTATGAGAGCTGTGTAGTTCTCAGAAACGTTCATTTAAACTCACTGTTATGTGGGAGGTTCAGGAAAAGCGGAGCTTGGGGAAACACTGTGGTTGTCTGACAAGAGAGTTTCTTTATTCCCAGGAACTCAGTGTCTGAGATAAAAGTGAAGGATGATAAGACTCTAGCACAGAGCCTCCTAATGAAGGGCATCAACACAGCAGCTAGGCATCCTGCACCTTTGCACAGAACTATTCCAAGACAACAAGTATGTCATAGCCATGAAGTTATCAGAGGCCCCAGTCTCAGATACGGCTTCCCCATTCTGTATCAACGCTCCATGCAACCAGAGAAAATGTGCTGCCCTGCGTATTTCCATCAGAACCCTTACAGAGATCTTCATTATTGTTTTACTATTGGTCTCTAATTGTAGTATGGGGGAGTAAATGTAATATATTAAATATTTTCTACTACACATAATAAATGCCTATGTAAATTGGACTTTTTTAGCAAATTTTAATTCTTGGATACTGTTAGTATCATACATTTTTTTTCTTCTCATTTTCTAATTTCTATATACCATAAATTTAAATGTTTCTGCACTTCAAATCCATTCCAAGTAAACAGGAACACCACTGCTGAGGCCTCCTAGTTATTTTTTATCTCTGGCAAGAAATGCCATAGTTTGTTTCTTTTTGTTTGTTTGTTTGTTTGTTATTTGTTTGTTTGTTAGTCTTTTGTATCAGAGAAAATAACCCCACAATTTCAATGGTGATTGGGACATCCCTTACATAAAATGTCTCATACAAATGAGTCAGTCATATCCTGAAAAAAGTTTAGTTGCTCAGAACTGGGAACTGACATCACGTCTCCTTCAGTTGATCTTTTGTGTGTATCCAGAGTTCTGTGTGTGTATGGTAAATATTATATTAAATACCAGGGCCATAACTCTGATTCTGGCATTTCACTCAATCTCTTAACTCACAACTTCAAGTTTTCGATCTGTGCAACACTGTGAATGTGTCAGGGACTTTTTTCTGAGTGTTCATATGAATAAGAAGAATGATATAATAAATAATTCAGTGGTTCATTGTACTCTCAAAGTTTATCAATATGTATTTTGAGCAAAAGGCCAAGTAATTCAGAGTCCATAACCTTGACACAGGGTTATAAAATCAAGGTAAGAAACATAGAAATTAATATAGACAGGAGGTCAAATGTGAGTAAACGTTCCCAATGAAGAGCTTCTAAGAGTTTGGAGGACAGTACAGGCAGCCAGGAGGTTACAACATGAGTGAACATTCCCAAGAGACACCATCTAACAGAGAAAGGAGGAGAGCAATCGGGCAGACAGGAGGTGACAATATGGGTGAGCATTCCAAAGGGTAAGCTTCTACAAGAATCTGGAGGAGATTACCTGAGAAATAAAAGAGGTGACATGAGGGCCAATGTTCCTCAGAGACAGCATTCAACAGAGTCAATAGTAGAGGCCCTGGACAGGCTGGAGGTGATAAATTGGTAAAAATTTCAAAGAAAAACTTCCTGTAGAGTTTGCAAGATACCACCTGAGCAGATAGGAGGTAGCAGTGCAGGTAAATGTTCTCAAGAGACAGAGGCCAGCATAACCTAGAGGACAGCCCCTAAGCAAGCAGTAAGTGACATGTTGGTGAATATTGCCAGGGGACAGCTTTCAGCTGATTGTGAATGACAGCACCTGTATGGTGACCACAGTTTCTAAAGTCAATCAGACATCTTCAGATGAATTTGATTTGCTCTAAAAAACGTGAATAGAGTAACCAAATTTTACTTGCGCCACCAGAGGATTTGACAAAAGACCAAGGTTATTTATGGACAAAGGCAGCTCACGAAATTTCACCCTTATAATTTTTTTTTTTAGATTTAATAATGAAACATTCTACTACAGAGCAATCTGCAATAGTAATTAAGGCTTCTCTCAAAAATAAGTTGGAATTTTGAATTCTCAAACTGAAAATATGGATAATTCATTTCATTACTTCAATGGGAACATGGCAGACAGAGGAAAAGACAGAGAAACATGGATGTGAGGAGACAGGGAAACAGAGATGAGATAGACAGAAGCAGTCAGAGAGAAATAGGGACAAAAGGAGAGAGAAAAATGGGAGAAAGGAAGAACGGCAGAGCCCTTCTTGCTTGCTGGGTTCCCCTTACCTTCACTCCTCCTAGAACCTCCCACCCCTGCTCACTTGGTGTCCCCTGATCTGCACCCCTCTTAACACCACCAATCCCTGCTCACTGGGCCTCTCTTACCAGCTCCTCTCTTAGTTCACACTATCCTACTCAGTGGAACAGTCCCATATCCTTCACACCTTCTATTATTTCCTTCCCCTTCTCACTGGGACCCTCTTAACATGCACCCCTCCTAACACTGCCTTCTCTTGCTCACTGGTCCCCTGTTACTTGCAGACATTCTAAAACTACCCTACCCTGCTCACTGGGACCCTCCTCACCTGCACACCTCTTAGCACCACCCATCCCTGCTCACCTTCAGCATCTGGTAACACTGCACATCAATCACTTATGCAAATGTTTTCCACTTCAACATCCCCACACATTGAGAATGCACATCTCAACTGCAGTTGATAAACTTCCAAATGCAAATGTGTTCCCCCCCAAAAAATCACCCATGTTCCTTGAGCATGTACAATTTTACTGCAGTGATGAATGCATTGTGAAAATGTACCAAATCATCACCCATGCACCTTAAGCATGCACAATTACCATCTGCCAATTATAACTCAATAAAGCTGATGGAGAATATCAAGATCACTTATATGTTGGTCCTGGTAACCTCAGTTTCAATCAGCTGTCCTTTGATAAATCCAGGATAGGAATGTACAGAAATTAAAGATGTGGTGAAGTTTCCATATGGTATTTATTTAACATATTTCAGACATGGCACACCATCAAACAGTTGCTATCTGGGGTAAACAATTCTGTAACTGGCCCAGCAGGAGCAAATGAGTCAGCATCACAATTGGTATCACCCTTTTGGAAGATTCTATCTCAATTTGTCCTATTTTAGCATCATATCTTATTCCATCCCCTCTGAGCATGCATGGTGCCAAGAGATGTGAACACACACACATACATACACACACACTCATGGGCACATGAATTTGAACCAATGCACACAGAGTCATTTACATGAACATTCACATATACTCATGACCACATGCATATGAAAACATGCACAAAGTCATACAAACATGTTTACACACACTCATGAACACATACACACACAATCATGCACATGAACAACCATACACATTGATGAATACAATCACATGAACATTTCCACACAATCATATGCAAATTCAGTCATACACACTCATGAGCACATGCACTCTATCATACCCCAGCAGAGAGAGACCAACTGAGAAACACAGAACTCAGGACATGACATTTCATTCCACCTAGCTAATCTAGTTCAGCTTTGAAGATGTGTCCTTGAGGTGACCCTAGAAGTACCCCCACCTCCACACCTCCTTTCAATGTTTGCTTGAGGAAAGCTCAGAGCTGGCAGAGAACCTTCCATGCCCTAATCAAACCCTGATCACAGGCATGACCTCTCTCCTTGAAGCACTTAGTATAAGGCTTAGAGTTTAACACCTGTGGCTCTGGAAGGACTTAGACCTAAGAGCAACTCCTTTCAAATATAACCATCCAGAAATACAAGGCACCTGAAGTCTCTGCAGCCAAAGACCTAGACACAACCACTAGCACAACTGGCCTGGTCACATCTGCACCAACCATAGCTTTGTCCTCATGCATATGAATGACTCCCAAATTTTCACCCCTTTTGACTGATGTCTTGCTGTTTATCATTTACATCACTGAAAGTGGAAATTCAGGAGAGAAAAAAAGAGTGAGTTTGGGTTCTCATTAAGATTCTAGCACTTGACCAGGCCAAGCACTGCTCTAGCCCAGGGACAAAAAACATCAGAGACATAAAATGCCATGTCCTGCGTGGCCATGTGCAACTGAACAGAGCATCTCAGCAGGTGACCCATGTACCCTAGGTTCAAAGGCCTGAAATAAATGGCACCCAGAAGCCTCTGGGAAATATAATCTTTAAGATACAATGACAACCAGAGACTGGCCTAGTTTCAAGACCATAGGTTTGAAGAAGAGAAGTTGAATGTCATGGTATTCAGTCAAGGTGAGATGATCCTGCAGCATAGAAGCAAATCACCTAGCAACCTCTGGGAGCTGTAGAAGCTTAACCACATCATCACTCTAAAAACAGACTACAAAATTTTACAGTACGAATAAACTGTTTTTGAAAAAAAATGTAGGCAACAAAGAAAGGGAGGAGGAATTAACCTCTACTCACCAAATGTAATGGGTGCTACCAGTTGGAGCATGACTTAAGATGATTGGAGAAGTCTGCGTGTTGCTTGGACACTAGATATTCAGGGATTATTCTGGCCTATTTTAAATGTGATAGTAACATTGTGGCCACTTTCAAAAGTTTTTTCAATTATGTGATTATGTGACTAAAATTTTTAAGAAAGAAGCCAGCTGCTATAGGGGCTTGATTGTGACGCTTCACACAGTGGTGTGGGCCATCTGGCAAGTCTCAGGGTCCACTGTGGTGATAGGTGCATGAGCAGTTGGTGGCTCTGCAATACAGAGTCTGCAGGAGTGCCTGGTTGACATGTGGTGTGCAGCTCCCAAGAGCTTCTGAGAGAGGACGGCACAGGAAAGATAGGTTGAAGTACCCCAAATCCCCAGGGTTCTGTAACTCAGAGGCCATCATGTGAGAGTTACTCAGGTAAGACAGACTGAATTTCCTGAAATAATGTTCATATGTTATATACGAATGAATGACCAGTGTAACTCCACATCATGTTCAACCACAAGATGGGGTCCTAATTAGAATAATTTATACTCCACAGATCAAGTACTATTCAAAAAGTTTTGCACATAAAACCGGTAATCTCCATTTACATAAAAACCATCAACTACACAATCTTATGAAATCTGTTTCATAGATGAGGACCCTGAGGCACAGAAATCACTAAGTAACTCATGGAAGACCATGTGCCTGGTGTGCTGGAAAGCTAGGCAGTCTGGTTCCAAGGTTTAAGTCCTTAAGTACCACACTAAAAGATCTTGAATTCAGCTTTTGGATTAACAATGAACATTATAGTCAACCACTAAACCTAAAAGTGTATTAATTGAAGGGATTTTAGGCCAAATCCAAACAGCTCTGTTCATAAATATTATCTTGTGGGAGGGAGGAAAACTGGGTTATTTGTTTTTGGTTAAGGGACTTAAGTAAATTTTATTTTATTATACCATGGAAATTTGTTTCTAGAGTGGACGATTTGTCCTTGTCGTTGCTCATAACCTTGTTTTGGTTTAATTAGGCTCAACAATTTTTAAGTCATTTATTTGGTACAAGTAATATTGCTCTATACACACAAGTGATAGTTTATGGTTGTAGAGAACTACCCCTCAAAGTTAAATATCTGATTTGGATAAAAAGTACTTTGTTTTTGTTTTTTTCCCCTCTAAACAAACTGCAGAATTTGGGAACATTTTTATTATCTGCTGTAAATCATGGGTGGCAGAATGATTGGATGGTTGAGAAGCGACACATCATTCAAACTGCACTATTAGTTAATGGGACTCAGGTTCCTCTTTTGTGACAGTACATACACCATGGGTGAGTGTGAGAACTAATGAAATAGTACATGTAAGCACACGGTCTGATATCTGCTGTCCTAAATGTCTGGCATTATGTCAACTGATTTTGATCCAATGTGGATTTTACAGGAGTTACTTAAGACTTGTGATCCTCTAATACTTTGTTCTGAGACTCAAGGAGAAAAAAAAAAATCAGTTACTTGTACATGTCACCCTAAGGCTACTGAAGCCACATAAATTTCCAGACTGTTTTCCACATCTTTCTTTAGTTATGGAACTTCTCTTTCCGAAAGCAGCCAGAACATTGCAAATGCAAATATGTTTGTCTCTGGGAATTGCATATTTAGAAGAAAAAGGTAGGGCTTATTAGGATTTTCATTTCTTTTCCTTTTTTCTTTGGGAAAAAAGAGTCCATGGGATTAGGAAATCTGCAGCAAAGAGACTAGTGTCTTTTTATTGTTGCATGGTTTATTTTTACTGCTTGCTACATCCATATTTTTTTTTTCCTTTCCATAAACCATTTAATAAGAGGGACCCGTTTGGTCAACAATGTACTTACTCGGCACCTAAAATAAACTGTGAGTTCTAAGTAAGCTTAAGCCTGGTCTGCTCACCCAAGGGGAAAGAAAACCATTTTCTTTCCCCTTGGATTTGCCTATCTAGTGGAACATCCCTGTGCATCTGGAATTCAGTCTCAGGAGGGAAGTGACTGACCAGCTTTAATACATGGGCGCTGTTTTGCCCTGGTCCCTCTACTCCATCAGCTACCCTCCCCTACCCCCAGGTTTAAGTCCTTTCCACAAAATGGAGTTTTGAAATCAAATACCATGGGATCCATTAGTGTGAAACCGCCAGTGTTGCCCCAAGAGCAGCCTCGTGAGCCTCCCCTGGACACCTCAAGAGCCTCCAGACCCATCGCAGACCTTCAGACACCCCTAAGCCGCCCAGGTCTGCAACTCTGACTGCGCGGAGGCCCCGCCCCCAGCCCTCTCCTCTGCCCGATGGGTACCCCGTCGCGTCAGTCAATGACCAGGGCCAGAGCGCAGACGGCCGTCACCACCCCCGCGCCACACAGAGCCCACCCTTTGGGGGCCCCTGTGTGACAGACCCATCCGCCGACGCTGCACGCGGGTCCGCAGCGCCCAGGGGCCTGGCTGTGCTGAGAAACCCCGAGCGGGTGGGGGCTCAGGTGCGGATTGGCGCCCCCGCCTCAGGTGGGCTCCAGGAGGGGCCGCGTGGAGAGCGGGCAGGGGGCGCGGGGCGGGGCACGGGCGGGGCACGGGCTGGGGGCGGGGCAGCCTCCGCCACCTGGCGCCGCCCGAGCCGGTGGAGGTCCCTGCAGCCCTGGGAGCCAGCGGGAGCCCTGGCCCGACCCGCTGGGCTGGCGCCCGGGTGCGCGCGGGGCGCCCCATCTGCGGAGGGCGGCGGCGGTGGGCGTGGGTGGGAGTAAGAGTGAGGAGCAGAACACCCTCTGGCGGAGGTGTTGGGTCGCCTGCCCAGGAGGGGACATCAGGCTCCTGGAAGGAGAAAGCCAGCGCTACTGCCCGGTGGGGCCCGGGAGCGGCCCGAGCCCTCTCTGAGAACTCGGTTGTTGTGGGAGGGAAGTCGCCTAATTTTGCACATTTCTGGCAGAGGATGTGGCCCACACCTTCGCAGCAGTCAAGACTTGCTAAACAACTGAGAAAACTCATGCTTAAAAAAATCATCAAGGACAAGCCCGGCCACGCAGTACAGCAGCAGGTTGCGCCCAGGTCTGGTCCCTGTGTGACTGCGTCTCCCCCTCTGGTTTGGTAGCTGGTCCCTGCTAGCTCTCAAGACTAGAGGTGGAGGGTACCTTCCATCCCGTCCCTGGTCCCTGTCCCTCAACAGTGACCTCTGTTTGATTGCCAACTCCAGAGAAGATGGTCAGTGCTGCTTCTTGATTTTGATGGGTCCCTGATTCTGGCGGCCTTGCCAGGAGTGTGAGCTCACTAGTGAATTTGGGGAGACTGCTTGTTCACAGTCTGGGTTTCAGGTACTGCAGTGTTTATGGGAAGTTGGCAGGTGCTGGTATCCTTATGAATTACTGTTTAGTCCCATCAAGAGCTTTTAATACACACAGTCAGCTGTTGGTTATAGTGGAAACAGCACCATTCTGGGAATCTAGACATGAGTTCTTGACATCATTTTGGCGAAGAGTGTCTGGGTAGAAGTCACGACCACTGAGGACTTCAACGTCTTCATTCATAAAATGAGTGTTGGGCTAGCTGATCCATAACCCTCCCAGTCTAGAATTCTGTGATTGATTTACTTCCTACTCTCCAGAGTTTGGAGAATGAACTCATTTTTTAACCTTTCTGCGCCTTGTTGTAAAGGCAATACAGTCTTGTTTTTAAACACAAAATATTTGACTAAATTTGTAGGTAGTAGTAAATATAACAATGATTTGAAAAGCTAATTAACTCTTCTAAATAGGTACTTGTTTGAAAACCTCATTTTAAGTAATTAGAAATATATATATATATATATATATATATATATATATATTTTTTTTTTTTTTTTCATTTGCTGGTAAATTATTTATTGAGAATACAAATGTATATCAAATGTCCAGCTGATCAAAAATGCCAAAATTGTAGATTACATATTGACAAGTGTTTCACTATAGTTGATCACTGTAATTTTTTTTAGCAGTTACTCTTTGTCAAGTCAGTTAAACTGAAAGGACAAGAGGCATGTGTACACTTTTCCCAAAAGTAGCTGGGAATCCTCAGATGCTGCCAGGCCACCCACTGTGTGGCTCTTCCTTCTCAGGGTGGAGGGACTTTGAGAAACCAAATAATCTGGATGTTACTGCTCACACCTGCTTTTAAGGATAGAAAATTCACATTAGGAACTGTTCAGAGAGTGATTGCAACTAGGTTAACAAGAAAAAATGTAATATTCACATACCTGTAACTAGAAGAAAATGACATTTACAGAGTTCCTTTGTGTCCAAAGCTGAGGCACCATGTCCTTTGAAAACATTATCTCACAGTTTCTACTTCCAGGTCATGTGGCAGAAGAGCTGGCTGCCAAGTTGAGGAAGAAATGAAAAGATTCACCTGGAAGTACAGACAGGAGAGAAGCACAAGAGAGACACAGAGCCTGCCCTGCAGGGATGCAGGCTTGGGGCCGAGGTATTGGATCTCTCCTCAGTGGGGAGGGGCTGCTTGCCAGCCTCTAAAGAGTCAAGGCCAAAGCCACTGCTCTGTATGTGACAGCAACACTGCACTGCTCAAAAACCAGCCACTGGGGAATATTTTTAAAATTTTTTTAAAAAATTGTTTCCTGTTGCAATCATAGTTATTTCCCATTAAGGATAACTTTGGGAATTTTAAAGAATCAGTTTGCCACTCAAATTGTAGCACTCTTAATCTTTTGGTGTTAAATGCTCCTCTAGACAGTTCTGTGAATAGGTATTTGGTGTGTTTACATAGTTGTTATTTTACTGCATATAGAATTTTATGTTTTCTACTTAACATTAAACTTTTTTTTCCATGTTAACAGTCTTAAATAAAATGATAAACAATAGACTAGTTGTTACAAGGGCTTTCTTCTCATGACTGACTTTAAGAAACTCTAGTTTTTGACTTTGTTTTAACATACACAGCTCTCTAATACTTTACTTTTCTAATGTCAGTGAAAATGAGCATATTAAGTATTTTAAAGACACACACCTGTATATTTATTATATATTCTATAAAATACACAGGACAAATTTTAAAAGAATATTCATGTATTATGTAAACATACCCATAGTAAAATAGTTGAAAGATAAAATAACATTTAAATTTTAATTCAAGTACATGATAAGAATAATATGGATGAATATTGTTTGGTTTCCAAGAATTTTGGAAATTCTTGGTTTAACTATTTTTGAAATGGTGATTTGAGTTAGATTTTTAAATGTAAAAGACTTTTTAAATATATTTTATTGGTTCTAATTAGTTACACATGACAGTAGAATCCATTTTGACATATCATACATAAATGGAATATAAATTCTTATTCATCTGGTTGAATTTTTAAATTTTTTTAGGAGGAAAATTTTATTTGGGGGCTCATGGTTTCAGAGGTCTCAATCCATAGACAGCAGGCTCTATTCATTGTGGCTCAATGTGCGGCAGGACATCATAGCAGAAGACTGTGGCAGAGGGAAGTGGCTCACATGATATCAGGAAGCAGAGAGAGAGAGAGAGAATCCACTGGCTAGATACAAAATATATAACCCAAAGACTCACCTTAAGTGCCTACCTCCTCCAGCCATACAGTAGTAGCCTTCACTTACTACTCAGATAATCCATTTCAGGGGATTAATTCACTGATTCGGTCAAGACTCACAATACAATCATTTCTCCTCTGAACCTTGCATTATCTCACATGTGAGTTTTTGGGGGATTTACATAAAAAAGGAGAAGATCATTCAAAGTTTTCATATGTTTTGTATCCAATTTCCTCAATTACATCTTTTTTTTTTTTTACACAAGGGAATTAACTCAGAGATTTTTAACCACTGAACCACACCCCCAGTCCTTTTAGATTTTGAGACAGGGTCTCAGTAAGTTGCTTAGGGCCTTGCTAGTTGCTGAGACTGGCCTCAAACTTGGAATTCTCTGTCTCAGCCTCCATAGTCATTGGGATTACAGGAGTGTGCTACCATGCCCAGCTCTCAATGATATCTTAAATGAGTATGGCACTTTTGTTACAATTAATGAACTAGTATCCATACATTATGTTAAATTAGCTATAATAACTAAAATCCATGGTTTATTCAGATATCCTTTGTTTATCCTAATGTCCTTTTCTGTTCAGGATACTACTCACAACATCATGTTATATTAGTTGTCAGGTCTGCTTAGGCTTCTCTTGACTGAGACAGTTTCCAAACTGTGTTTTTGATGATCTTGACTATTCTGGTCAGGTATATTATAGGATGCCCCACTAATGGAATTCTATGGTTGTTTTTCATTTGTCTGGGTTTATGGGTTTTGGAATAAAAATCACAGAAGTACAGTCCCATTTTCATCAGATCATATCATGACTCATCACTGACATCAGGCCACGTGTTGGCTTGGTGCCCATAGTTAAGCATCCAGTCTTTGCCAAGGTCCAGTAGCAAACCAGAGTAGTTTTCCACAGAGGATGGTGGGACTTTGTCCCAAAGTCCAAAGGGTATTGAGTTTCACCTGTTGGTGCTTGGCAAAGAATGCAGAGCATCTGAAGTGGCCATTGCCATTTTGAGCATCACTGGATCTGATGGATCATATGAACCAAGGGGCAGGGCAAGTTGCACACTAGTCTAGACCTGTTGTGGAGTCTTCTCTTCTCCCACTGGGGACTGAGCCTTCTATCCGTCTATCCTTTTTATTTCAGTTGTAGGAAGGGCCAGAACCAACAACTACTACCTCAGAAGTGATAGGTTGGCCTGTCCCATTTTGGATCCCTAAAGATTTCACTGAGATAGAAGTCTCCTGAAATTTTGATTCTCCGCACTCTGACAGGTAAATGTATTACCAATCAGTCCAGTGTGGTTGCTACTTCCTGCTTACCAGGACTAATCAGCCTATCAATGTAAAAGACTCATGTGAGGTTCTTTGGAAAGGGAAGGTGAAGGAGGCTGCTTTGAGCTAAATTAGGGACCCATAGTTGAGGGCAGGGAGGTTTGGTGCATTCTTTAAAAAGAAAAATCTCTGGCTATGTTCCACATAGCCATAAATTTGGCAGGGGGTGGGGGTGTCAGTCTTCAACCCACTACAAAATTACACAGTTGGGCTGGGGTTGTGGCTCAGCAGTAGAGTGGTCGCCTTGCATGTGCAAGGCGCTCGCTGGGTTTGATTCTCAGCACCACATATAATAAAGAAATATCATAAATGTATTGCACCCAACTACAATTAAAAAACAAAACAACAAAATCACACTTTTAAAATATGAAAGAAATATGTGTAGCAGACATAATACCTTTATTTGATTTTTATGTAGGGCTGAGGATTGAATCCGGTGCCTCATGTATACTAGGCAAGTGCTCTACCATTTGCCAGTTGGAAGTTCATTCCTTCTGGTGTTTTTTCCGACAGGTATCAAGGAAAAAAACATTTATCAATGACTAGCTGCATACCACTACCAGGAGATGTATTGATTTGTTCAAGAAATAAAATCACATTTTCAAAGAAGTAGTACACCTATAGCAATGAGATTGAAATATGAGACTCCAGGGTCATTTTTACAGGACTTATGTGTGTTCTGTATGTTCCAAATAGACAAGCTGTAAAGGAATGTGACATCATCTTCTCTTCAAGTCTTTGACAATCCCTCCAAGAAGGTGATATTGCTTTTGGTTTACTTATCACCTGATAAGAATTTAGAGTGCTGGTATATTTCTTTTGTAGGGACACCATAATCTATTAACCAATGACTTCACTCATCCATCTGTATGAGTAAGATGACACTGCTTTGGCTCTGTTGGCCCATACAGTAACCATGCCTACTTTTTGGCAACTAAATGCCACTCCTTGGTTGCTGCCATCCTGGGACCCCATTAGTCCCACTGCATTTAGGAATACCTGTTTGATGGCTGCAGTTGCAAATGGGAGGTATCAATACAGAGAAAAGTAATCTTAGCGTGTAGATTAAAGATGGAAAATCCTTTGCAATCTGTGGGTCCCACGTGGGAGGAGGATGACCAGAGGATCCACTCCCCCTCCAGGTCGGACAGGAGCGCAGCTGACCCAGGGGCCATAAGATAAAGCCGCCGGCCTTACCAGAGCGCTCAAAATAGGTGACTTTGCCAGCTGCCCCAGCCTGGTCCTAGAACTTCTGTCTACCTCTCAACCAACCCGTGCCTCAGTTTCCCTATGCCAGTCCTGCATGCTTTCCCTACTCTCGTGGTGTCCTGAGACTCGCTGTGAAACTCTGAGAGGGCAGAGGGCAAGAGGGTGGGGACCCAGGGGTCAGTGGAAGGCCAAGTGCCGAGTCCCCATTAAGGTACAGTGGGCACAAAGGGGAAAGTCTGCACTCCAGCAAGGCGGAACTTCGGTCGGGTCTAGAGCACTCACCCACAGCTCAGCTCGGTGCCCCAATCCATGCGCCACCGCCACCGCCACCGCCGCGTCTGGTAGCTGTCTGCGGGGAGACTGAACCCTCGGTGGTGCCCCCGGCCCCGCCCCATTAGCCCTTGCCACACCCACTTTCGTCAAGCCACGCCCCCTGCACTGCTGGGACCCCAGCCTGGAGCCCGAAGGTCCCCGGGCTTCAGTGACACAGGTCCAACAGATGTTCCGCCCCACTTCAGCAACTACTGCGAACCCCATCACTGGACCGACCGCTTAAAGGACCCCCACCCATTTCCCAATCTCTGTGGCTGCTCTCATCCTTCCAGGTCGCCCCCACTGAAGATGGCTCTTCTTTTCCCCTTTTCCCTCAGTCGTTCCTTAAAGGGCCAAGGCACCAGAGAACCCCACTCCATTGCAGGGAGAACACTAAGTCACCTGGCTCTTCTCAGAGGACTGGGATCCGGGCGTCTAATTCCCGGGGACCAAGTGAGCCTGCCTCCAGAGACAGGGTGTGCCACTGCACCTGGCTTTCTTTTCCTTCTTTTTTTTTTTTAAATTTGTTTTAATTAGTTACACATGACCATACAATGACCTTGACATATCATACATTTGAATCAGATGGGATATCATTTCTCATTTTTCTGAGTGTACAGGTTGCAGAATGGTCATGCATCCACATATATACACACAGTAATAATAATGTCTGCTTCATTCTACTACCCTTCTTATCTCCCCAATCCCTCCCCTTCCCTCCCATCACTTCTCTCGATCTAATCTAGGGTAACACTATTCTTTGTTTTCTCCCTCACATCTTCATACATGTATTTTGTATAACAGTGAGGGTCTCCTTCCACCTTCCATGCACGAAAGCTCTGGATTCAAAATCTGAGGCACTAGAGAGACTAATAAAGGAGAAGGATGGAAGGCCTCAAATGTAGTTCTTGTTTCTTGGTGTTGGTGTTTCCTTTGTCTGTTTCTTTGTTATGGGTCCCTGGGATTGCAAGCTAAGCACATGCACTATCATGGCTGAGCTGTTCTTCTAACTGAAGCCAGAATTAAAAGCAGGTAGTCAGTGTAGACAGATAAATTGGACCAAGTTGAGAAAAACAGACCAAGTCCATTTGGGTCCAAAAGGCTCAAGATTCGCTATGGGAGACTGAAATGTCAATGTCTCCTAAAGCCTGGCCGATGCTGCCTTTCCTCAAGAACTGTTAATAACGCAACCCCTGAGCAGACAGGGACTGCTGATCAATTTTTCCTGAGACTCCCCAACCTGCCAGCCTGGATCACTCCTCTCCGACCCCTCCAGTCCACCTATTTACCATTTTTTTGGCTTTCCCACCAGCATCTCCCACTCACTTTTATGGGATGAAGGGAAATTAACAAGGGGGAAGAATGTAAAAGAACAAAGAAAACTTTAGATGTATAAAAGGGATGGGATTTCCTCATCCCATGGATTCTGCCTTTTGTGTCCCTAATTCCTCTGGATGGAAAGAAATCTGCCCTACTATGCTATAAATAAAGCTTCTTACTTTCTACTCTACACTAGCCTCATTGTTCTTCTCTGGTGTTGGACTTCAACATTTGAGGAAGCAGGACTTGTCAAGGTAATGTCTAACCAGCAGCATAACACCTCCCACCATCATGGTTTTTCTTCTATTGAGGTTCAGTTGGGCCTAAGGAAAAAGGAATGGGCACTCGCAACAATAAGACCAACCAGATAGTTCAGTAGGCTGTGCATTCCTGACCTCTGGGAAGGGGAGATGGGTGGAAGTTGAGTTCACTTATGTGAAGTTCATCCCACCATGACTAATTAGTGAAACAAGACAACCCTAGCCCCTGATGCATGGGTCATCATCCTTAGTTTTCAATATTTTGAGTGTTGCCACATAGAGACCAAGTGAGTAAAGCATTCTTGGGAACAATGGTTAGTACATTCCTACTATTTAACCTATGTCTCTCTTCCTTTGGTGTTTCTGATTATAAATTTTGCTGTGATAGAATTATAGCAGTTTCCTGGGCTGGGGTTGTGGCTCAGCGGTAGAGCGCTTACCTAGCATGTGTGAGGCCCTGGGTTTCATGAGGTTTTCAATCCTTAGCTCCACATAAAAAATAAGTAAATAAGTAAAACAAAGGTATTAAAAAAAAGAATTAAAGCAGTTTCCTGAACATTGGGAATATTCTACCAATTTATGGAAATTGAGAGTCTTTGGAGACTTGTGCATTTATATGTGATTGCTCTCATATGAGTATGGCCCAGTGAACCCTTCAATTTGAATTTAGTATCATGAGTCTTAACATAACACATGGAATAATGAATCCTTCTTAGCCTGGAATGTAACAAACACTGGATAATATCTTAGTTAGAAGGGATATTTGAAGAGCATATTGGTGCAACTTGGCAATATAATCAGTTATGTCAATCAGAAAGTGAATTAATATTTCCTGATCAATGTGTGTTTGTGCCTGTGTGTGTATACACACACAAAACTACTTTAGTAGTTGTAGATGGAGAGAATGCCTTTATTTTATTTATTTATTTTAATGTGGTGCTGAGGATTGACCCAATGCCTCACACATGCTAGGCAAAGGCTTTACCACTGAGCTAAGGCCACAGCCCCTTATATGATATTTTTATCAAACCATCTGCAATTGATTATTTCCATCAACAATCCCTGTTCTGATCAGTGTTAAGGGTCAACTTGGCTAGGGTGCAGCCTCTATGTTTTGATGTGAGGGTATTTTACTAATATGATTAAACTTTATCATCTCCTGACTTAAAGGGTTATTATCTCAAGTAATCTGCGTATGCCTGATTCAATTTATTTAAAGATTTGGATAGCAAAACTGAGGTTGCCCTGGAGATAAAGCAATTCCACCTGAGATTAGTAATTTGTACTTATGCCTGAGAATTAACCCTACCCTTCTTAATGTCTTAGCTTATAAATTTTGAGATTGCCATACTTGTCCCCACAGTCACATAGATCAATTCATCACAATAAGTCTTTAAACAACGTTTTTTAGTTGTTGACAGATCTTTATTTTATCTATTTATATGTGGTGCTGAGACACAATAAATATTTAAATATATATGTCCTACTAATGCTATATTTGTAATCAAACTGTGGTTCATCCTGTAAAAATTATTTTTAAAATCAAATAGCAGACCTCATTATCTGAAATTATATTTTGTATTTGTCTAAAAGAAGTTACAATTTCAAAAAAATTATCCACTGTATTTTTGGCATACTGCTGTTTTCTCAACTGATAATTTTTATTTACTATGTGATATTCTCTGATCAATGTGAAGGTAAATAAGATAAAGATCCTAATCTGAAGAGCTTTCTATGAAAATATATTCATGAATTATTGTAGTATAAATTAGAAAGTGGGAAGTACATGAAAAATTAGGCAGCTAAATTACTTCCTGGTCTCTGTTAAAGATATTATTTCCTGCTAGGGTCATGTGATATTCCCTCATATTTATATAATAGAATTCCATCTCTAACCAGACCCAATCTTGGACTTCAGTGTTGAAACAAGCCATGGAAGTACTTATAACATACTCAGCTATTTGGGGACACTTAACACAGACCACATGTTCACTTCCTATTAACCAAGTTTATTCCATAATGATTTTGTGTCATGATATTTTTATCAAACCATCTTCAATTGATCATTTCCATCAACAATCCCTGTTCATGTCAATTGATATGAACCATATTTGAAACAGACTTAAAGTTGAAAGGAGCACTAGCAAAGACCATGAAACTTGTCAAAGACTTACTTTTTTCACATATGATTTTTTAATATTACCAGCATATAACTTAGAAATGAGAAAGAGTGAAGAAGCAGTTCAAAAATCAGTAATAGCTTTCATTTTATTCAACTTCAGGGAAGAGAAATTGGATTTAATTTTGTCTGCTCTTGGGATATAAGTTTTCATGCATAAGATTTATTATTATAAGAAATGGGTTACTAGACTATGGCAAAAATTATTAAGATATCCCCTTCCAGATATTGTACTGCTATTTTAGAATAATAATTTGTGATATTTATTTTCCCCCTTTAAAAAATAATAGAAAAATAATTTCTAGTATGAAAAACATAATTATAATATCTTAAAATATTTAAAATTTATAAATCCATGATGAGAAATATTGACAAAGTGGTAAAAAGCAAAACAACTTGAAAGCATATGTAATGTTCATTGAAATTTATTTTTATTTCAGAATTATTATATTAAAATTGATATGGTAGTACAAATTCACCAGAGAAACTTTCCAAATACTATTTTCTCTTGTTCTTTTTTCCCAAATTTTCAGATATAGAAGTTTCAATAGTCTCTCTATAGCACAAGTTTCAGACTGATTTCTAATTCTGTTTTAGTGGAGAAAATGTATTTAGGATCAAGAAAATTTAGTTATCCTTATAAAGATAGGATTTGCCTGTAACTTTCTATATGACCTTAAGCAAGATCTGACTTCCAATTTTGTCCATTTATTTGTATTTGTGAACATGGATGTTTTTATCATTCAGTTCATTATCTTTTTAATTGTGTGCATATTGAATTATAGAACACTGAAGGAAAATCCACTAAGAACAGTAGTATATAAAATATTATTTCTTCATTATATAATTAAATATATGTGTGCATGTATGTTCACAGATAAGCTACATTTCACTGTGCTTAAAGGTTTTCCTTTAAGCATTAATTCTAATAAGCAGAAATAATATTTTCATAACATATCTCTTTAACATGTCAATTTCATGATAAAATGTCTCCTGTAATAAAATTTCAGAACATAAAACTACTAACTTGTTTTAGTCAGATTTCCATCACTATGACCAAAATACCTTACAAAAACAATTTAGATAATTAATAGTTCATGGTATCATTTTCTCTTAAATTTCTACAAATATATAACAATTTTTATTATTTGCTTATTCTATTAATTGCAGGAAGCTTCATTTTTAAAAAATTACCCGGGGCACTAAAAACAGTAGACCATCATTGGCAAACTAAATAGTTTCTCTTGTCTCTCTTGGCACCTCCAACTCTTTACTGAATGATGAATATTTTGCCAGGTATCCCATGTTGATCCACGTAGAGTCACAATATTAAAATTGAGTTTTTGTCCACGTATTCTGATTAACCTTTTTTTTTTTTTGCATTTTCCAGGTCCTTGTATGTTTTTTATAATATAAATAGAAAAAAATGCATTTATAGAGCCATGTACATTATGTAAGTGCAGTAATATTTTGAAAATACAAATAAGTTTTTAAATATTTGTGGTATTTACTAAAAAATATTTAATTTATTATCTTATTAAATAATGTATTGATATATGTTTAAACTATCGCTAAATTATTGGAAATAAATAACTACAAAATATATTCATTATTATTTGAGATTAAGTATAGTCACCACAAACATGGAAATCTTGTTCTTGAGGGAAATACAAGTCTAATTTTCTGAGGACCTTTAGCACCATTTTTATCAACAGATCACAACATAACCTTGTATTATGTGTTTATTTATAAGCAAGTCACTTAATGTATATCGTTGATGAATTAATAGTGAACTAGTTGCCTAAACTGTTACAACTCACTCGGGTACAAAGATTACGTAACACATACATATTCTCTATATGGTACAATTCACTCACATAAAAATAACAATATAACACACATATATATTTTCTATATGGCACATCACCCTTTTGCATACAAACAATAGACAACTTCAAAACAATAATAAAAAGTGTGAAAATAGTACTAAACTGAAAAATGATATTTATTTAATGTAGTGAAGCTGAAATAAGATGGCAGAGTGTTACAGCATTACCTCTACTGAAAAGTTGCTTATTGGGTGGCTGGAATTTCCTGCTGCCTTGTGTATTCATTTTTCAGTTTACAAATAAAACTTTATGTATAAGCACATTACCCAATTTATAATCCATCAAAAATGAAGCTTGACTACTTTTATTTATATTTATTTGCATTTATTGAATTATTTAATATTTCTATTTATTTAATCATAAATGCTTGAAAATAAAGATTATCAATATGTATTGTAAAAATTCAAATGATTTTAAAAATGGGATTCTCCAAAATATTAATTTAAAAATTTTAATATAAATCAAGATAGATTATTGTAATAATAACAAAACAATTGTTATTATAATAATTTATTAGCAACTAACTGCTAATCTGTTTAGATTTTGTTAACTATTATCAACTCTCAGATATTTTTCATTATCATATATATTTTCTTCACAGCTTTACACCAATCACTATTGGAACAATTATGCTACTGTAGTAAATCTCCATTTACTCTACAATGTGTTTTAATCAAAACAAATTAAAAACTGCATTTTGTACATTATCTGTCAACATAATGAAATTCTCTAATTTATTGATAGTTTTGGTTACACAGTGCTGTCTTTTTTATAATAGAGATTATCAAATTGTTCTACAAAGATTTTTATCAAGTTATCTTCTACTTTCATTGAATAAAATATCTTTCAATGCTTCATACTTCCAAGATTTTAAAAATAAAACATCTATTAGAGATAGGTAGAAAGGTATCTGTTTTTGATTTTATGATTACTATTAATGATTACCATGTAAAACATGACTCTGAACAACAAAACTCAGAATTACCAGATGTTGAATTAACAAATTAAAAAAATGCTATGAGTAATGTATATTTGAACTG
The DNA here is from genome assembly GCF_021218885.2 of Marmota monax. Taxonomy (NCBI): domain Eukaryota; kingdom Metazoa; phylum Chordata; class Mammalia; order Rodentia; family Sciuridae; genus Marmota; species Marmota monax. Next base: position 947,453 of record NW_026694371.1, on the reverse strand, counting down.
TCTATATAGAAGCCAGGCGGTATGTTCTCAAATGAAGGATAAATCGAGCTTGTAACTTTGCACCAGCAAACAGCTTTTCATGACATGCATTAAAAGTACCCAACCAGGAAAAAGAAAGAAAGAAATACACAATCAGGGATTAGCTGAAGAAACAGGGACTACACATCCCCCAAACAGTGATACACAGAGAAAATTTTCATATGTGAAAACCATAAATTACTAAATTCATTTAATGTAAAATTATTTAAAAATCAGACATGTTTTCTTTAAGGAAATTTTAAAATTTTAATAATGTTGTATGTTATGCTATTAATAAGCATAGAACTCTGCCACATCAACTTATTAGTTTTACGGTCCCAGGTCTACTTCTCACCTGCTGTCTTAAAGACAGGAAGGCAGCAGGTTGTCTGGGGGTACTGTCTGTAGGTTTTCTGGGGCTGTTCTAAATCAGATCCCTAATTTGAATTATCTATATAGAAGCCAGGTGGTATTAACAGGTATTAACAGTGGCCTGGAGTGGTTGTCATATTGGAGCAGGATGGACCCCTCCCCACCCCTGCACTATATCTAGGACTCTCTGGGGTCCCGTGCAATGATAGAGGAGAAGCCTGTTCTGTGATCAGGTACTGGAAAACTCTGCCCTGTCAACGAGGATCCCAGGGAGAACCCCCATGCTCTGTCTGTGCTCACTGCAGACTGTGGCTTGCACCCTCTCCCTCCCGGCTTCCAGCACTATCCTGTGAAGTCAATGATCCTGCCACCTGCACCTGTCAGGAGTCTTGTGATGGTGCTCTGTGCTCAGGAAGGATTTGCAGCCAGACCCTACCACAAGGGATGTGGGGGAGCCTGGGCTGAGGCCAGTGAGCAGAGCCACAAGGAGCTGGGAGTGGGCCATAGGGGGCTCACAGCAAGGACAAGCTTTCCCTTGCTGTCTCCTGGTGCAGGATTGTGATCCTCTGTGCACGGACTGGGCACAGGTCCTGAGAGGAGCTGAAGACCTCACTGAAGCTGCCGGGGAAGGACAAGGAGTCTCAGCTGCATACTCTGACCTCCAGCTGGCCTGAGCTCTACTCCATCCAAGAGTAAGATCTGATCTGAGACACAACTGTCCCTTTCACAGGCTAACGGATCCTGCCTCAGTAGGTACTTCAGCCAACAGCAGCAGTGACTCATGTCCAGCCCTCCAGACACTTAAGTCAGTGACAGCCCATCTCACTCCGCCACCAATCATGAATGCTCACATGGCCCTGAATGACTGGCAGGAATGCTGGCAGGGGACACTGGCACACAAATCCTGGGAGGCTGACTGCTGGAACAGGAGAAGGAAATCAGTGACCAATAACAGTAACAGTACACAAGGGCAGACCCACAGAATGTTCATGGAGGCCCTCATGGGAACTCCAGCTTCACATGGGGAAAATGAGGCACAGTTCCACATTGTTCTTCAGGTTCCCAAATATGTTTTCCCTAATTTATCTATGGTACCCACATGTGCAGGATCCAAAATGGGACAAACGATCTAACCACAGATTTTTCTTCACAGGCTTATGATGGTATAAAATAAACCAAGAGGCTGCATCTGAAATGGGGCTGGTCACTGGAACCACTCCCTACTCTCCTGGGCAGGCTGGTTAGCTCACTGTGGAGAGAAGTGGTTCCACAAGCCATGCAGTTTGAGTTCCACCCACTGGGACTGAGTTGCTGTTGGCCAGATCCAACAGCGCCAGTTCTGCTCATGCTATTGCTCATGTTTCTCCTCTGTGGCCTTGTTGCTTTTCTTGGCCTGCAGAACCAGGCCTTGCAGACCTGGGCCTTGGAACTCTTCCTGGTGGCCCATGCAGGGGCCCGATCTGACTGCAGTGAATGCCTCCAATGCACCAGTTCCTGCAGTAGGGGCTCTCCTTCCACAATACTAGGGGCAGGCACTTCCCCATTTCAGATAAGAAACTAGTCTGAGCTCCAATGATTTACCCAATGTCAAAACCCCAAGTCCAGGGTCCCTCTGATACCTAATAAAGCAAAAGAGCCTGGGTATTGTCCAGAGATGGGATAAGGAACAAGGGTGTACTTATCTTTCTGGCCTGGCTTGAGGCTGCACTCAACAGAGGGTGGGTGGATCTCACTTCCTGACAAGGTCTTTGTGTGAAGGAAAGACTGCAGGTAGGCAGCTAAGATGGCCAAAATGAGCGCTCCCTAGGCTCATAGACATTCTGGGCATTCCCATCTGTTCCCTCCATGGCCAATAACATGGACACTCCTGTGTTTCAAGGCAGGTAGTCATTGTCAGAACCAGCTGGATTTATATGGCCTACATCCATTCCTGCTGGCTACAGAGCAGATAATGAAAAAGCAGCCATCACTGACCAACAGAAATGAAGAGGAGGCAAAAATCTGTATTCAAGCCAAGATAGCCACCACAGGGTTGGCCACACTGTGACTGTGGAGACTGCAGAGTCCAGACAGGAAAAAAAGTGGGAATGAGAAGAGAAGTGTGTAGATCTTTTCCAGCTTTCCTGGTTCCAGCATGCATCTGGGGTAAGTCTGGTGTAAAACATTCCTGGTGGCTGGGTCCACCCACCCCAGAGGCCCAAAGAGCACTGGCAGCCCTGGCTGCAGACTGCATGGGCTGTATGTGCCTCTAGCCTCACGACGCCCTGCCAGCCTCCCAGAGTTGATCAGGGGAAGTATCCTGTGGGCAGTCCTGTCCCTGGAAGGTGTGCCTGGGGCCATGGTACATGCCCAGAAACTTTCAGCACAGGCCACAAGCTGCAGTGGAGGTGAACATCTTAGCTGCCTGTTCAGCCCGAACCCTACAACCAGGCATTTCACAGTCCTCAGTGCACCAGTCTGCTTCCTGTCACCTTGGTAGCCATCGGAGCCTTCCACATCACCTGATGTCTTCCACTTGAGCCCTATCCTCTCCCATCTGACTCAGCCCCTGCTGCACCATCCCTATTCTACATGAGATGCTGTGAGGCTGTTGTGGGGAAGACCACCACCTAGTCTTCCCAGCTCTGCTCACCAGCTGAGTAAAGATGCCTATGCCCCAGTCTACCTCAGCACATTCATTCCTTCCAGACTAGGGACTCAGCACCAACCTGGGGCCCTCAACTGAGGTAAGAGGCAGGTAGGCTCCTTTGATGGAGTTGCCATGTCTAGGGTGTACTAACAGCTCACGGGGTGTGGCTTTACACCTGTCCAAACAGTCTGCAAAATCAGTCAAAACCAACACACCTGGTGAATGCTGGCTCCAAGGCTCCTGGACTCAGCAGAGGGTCCATCTCTCTCTGTGCCCTGTGTGGAGTGCTTGCTTGTGGGCCTCAGGGAAGGAAGCTGTAACAGAGGAAGTCAGACCCACATGGCACCAGCTGGTTCTGCATGGACATTCACCATGCCCTCCGTGGTCACTCAGTGTTTACTAGTCCACTAGAGGACACAAGCCATTTAAATATAATTGGGGATCAGTGATATATTTTTGAAATTTAACAATCTATTTGCATGCTTAATACATATATGAATATTTAAAATAAAACTTGCTTATCAGTGTTTGTGAAGCATAATTTGGTTTTTAAGAATTTATTTTTTCAAAATAAGCAGTAATTTGAACATAGAGTACAAAAATATAACATCAACCAAATATTATGAAGATTAAAAAGCTCACCATTTGTTTTTACAAATTCAATTTTTAAAGGAAAGTATTTTTCTTTAAAGATGGATACAATATCTTTATCTTTTTTTTATGTAATGCTGAGGATCGAACCCCGTGCCTCACATGTGTGAGGCAAGTGCTGTTATTCTGAGCTATAACCCCAGCTCATTTTTACAAATTCTGAAGGAAAAAAATAATTTTGAAATAGTAAATAACAAAAACAATGTTGAAACTACTCTTTAGCTTTCAAAGACCCAATTACTGACTTTGGCAAGTTTTAAGCCAAATACAATGATAGTACCATTCACATTGTATGATTTATCATTTTACAAGTTTCTGTGTTTGGGATTCGACCCAGGGCTGCATGCATGCTAGGTAGTAAACTAACAATGAGCTATACCTCAGCTCCTAATATTAACTTTTTTCTTCCCACTGAGCTAACATAGTCCATTAATGAACTGCATTTTCACTTTCACACAAACTATTTAAAGAGCTGCAACAAGTGGGGGAGTGAGTAGGAACAGGTGCCCCTTAGTAGCCAAGACCCCTGGGATAGGTTTCCTGAACCAGGGCAGGGGAAGGAGCATTATGCCACCAATCTCCAGGCACCAACTCTCTACCTGCACACACACAGAAAGTCAGCAGCTCCTCATACTTGAATACACCACATGCTTAACAAAAATAGTATATCGTCTTCACAAGGAATAAAAGCTTTCTGGAACATGTACAGCAGAGAGCCTGGAGTGACCAGTGCTGTTCTGAGACCCACAGGGATGAGACAGGACAAGGCTGAAGCTGAGGGAGGCCTCAAGGGGCCTTGGCCAGGCCATGTTGACCTTGGCAGCCCTGATGCCCAGGCTGGAGTGTGAGGAAATATCTACCTGGTCAGGCAAGACAGGCCCTTCCACTCAGCCCCCACCCACTGGTATGTGCACCAAGGTCTCCTTCCTGCCATTCCTTCCTGAGGTAGGGAAGACCCCAGGGCTCCTACTGCTGCTCCCTGTATCTCCCCTTTTTACTCTGGGGTGATACCCCTGAATCCCTCTACTCACTTGATAGGCAGTGGCCCAACACAATGATGCCACAGGATGATCTTGCAGGAAGTGAGGCAGCTGAGTCCATAAATAGCTCTGGGTCAACTATCTTGGGCCAAAGTGGTCACTCAGTCATGGTCCTGGAGGGGAAGGGACTAGGGTGGTGCTAAACTGCAAGGGCCATGCTAGCTTTTGCACGGGGTACTTCCTGTAGCTATATTCCCCTCTCTCCAAGGTGGGACTAGACTCTAGGCAGAGGCCGCTGGAAAACATTCACACTAGGAGTGGGGACTTTGTCCAGGCCAGTGGTGGGGAGGAAGTCCTGATCCTTGAGGGATGGGTAATGATAATCAACTCAGATAACTGAGATTTGTGGGAAGGTGGCTGTCACAGAAGTGTAGTAGTTCTAGAAAACTAACTGCAGGGAATCAGGTCTTAGGCCCAAGCCAGTGAAGGATGGTGGGCATGGATGTATGTAATGAATGGTTCTCCTGGTGGCAATGGTGGCTGGACAGAGGGTTATGGTGGGGCAGGATGGGAAGGAGGGTAAGTGGGTGGTCAGGGTCATTTCCAACTGAACAGCCAGCCCAGCAGAACCATGCCAGCCACAGTCATGCCCATCAGGAAACAATGGTTGAAGTGCTCCTGGCCCTTCCAGCTATTCACTGCCACATTATTCCCATGGAGTTCCACAAAAGTATCCCAGCCACCATTGTCCTGGACCCAAGTCTCTAGGTGATCATTCAGGTAAGTGGCCATCCAACTGGGGATCTGACTCTCCAGTACTTGCATCTCCTTGTCTATGCTTTCCACACACAGTGTTCCTCCAAAGGAGAAAAAGGCCACAATGCAACCCCAGCTTACCGCATCCTTGAAGAGTTCTTTCACTACCTGTTCAAAGGTCTGATGTGCTGTCTCCAGGGTGAGGTGAGCTTGGACGTCATGTCACTGAATGCCTGCTGGTACCGCAGTTGGAACTTGTCGCCTGCCTCCCTCAGTGCTTGCTTCACTGCTGCCATGGGGATCTCCTCTGGGGCATCCAAACTCCTATTATGGCCAGGAGCTCCACTCTCCATGGGGCTGTCCACCAGATGCCAGGATGGGTTGCCATTGATGGCACTGGTGGGCTCCACCTCTGATTCAGTCCCTCCTGCGCCTTCAATGTTGTTCTCTTCCACATGGCTAAACTGACTCCAGCTGTATCCTTTCTGCGAAAGCTTCTAGGACAGAAATTCAACCATTAGTTCCATGTTGCTCTGAGATATTTTTAAAATAGAGATGGGCTCAACAAGTCCATTGTCCAAAACACATGCTAACTCACTGAGTCTGGTATCTACTTAATGATTCTCTTGTAATATCAAAAGCCAAGATAAGTTTCTGAAGAGAAAGAAAGAGCTTCAGGAAAAAAAAAATAGTAATACTCATGTCATTTATCCTACAACATCTCACTCCCCCTTCAGTATCCAAACTGGTTTATTTATGGCTCTGAATCATCCCTTTGGTCTCTTTCACCCTGGCCCTGGCCACCCCCTTTTCTCTGAAATCCCTTCCTCAGAAAGTCACCCCCATGGGCAGTCTGCCCCCATACACCACCTACATTCCATCCAGTTCAGGTGACGGCAGGCAGGTGCAGCCAGCCCTGGAAGATCTTTTGTGTCATAGGTCAGGAGAGGAGGTGGTGGACAGGTTACTGTTAACTCAGCCAGTGGCTGGCAAAAACAAAAACAACAACAACAAACATCTTCAGCCTGAGGGATCATGTGACCTGGTAGGCTAGGAACCCAAAAGGTGACACAGGAATTCTAAAGTTCAGGAATATGCCTCCTAGCTAGCTTCCTCCTCTCTGTATCACCAGGATGGAGAAGGACCTCTCTGCAGCCTCCAGCCATTAGGGAGCCCAGCCAGGCCCCTTGGGCCCCCTGTTGCACTGGAGTCAGGCGAACTCTCCCAGGTTGGCTGGCATGGGTTCAGTATAGTTTTGTTTTCCCTCTCCTATTTAAATACCAGTCCTGGGTGAGTCTTCTCAATTGATCTCAGGTTATTGATGAGTGATGCATGGAGAGGGAATATGCCTTGATCTGTGATCTGCCTTTGAAGGCACCACTGGGCCTTTAGGGAAGACTGAATGCAAGAGGCTCCACACATATCATTGGTCTTTGAATTCCCCCAAAGGCCCTGGATATGGAGGTGGGGGATTGCCAGGTCCTCCATTCTCCATCCAGACATAATGGCTCCTGGCACCCTTCACCAAAGAGGGGCTGAGAGGGAGGTGCTGTGCCTCTTCTCTGGACAGTAAGAGGGTTTGAGGCCTGCTTGAGGCCCCCTACAGCAAAGACCATGTTTTCATGGGAAGAGGTACAACAAAGGTTCATGGAGCCCCAGGGAGGGCTTTTGCCCATAATCCGGGGATGCACATCTCCCACACTGATGGTGGGCGGGCTACTGTGTTGGGTCTTCTTACACCTACTCCTAATATTAACTTTTAAATTATTCTGTGCATTTTAGCTAATATTGATTGATATATCAGTGGTAGTTTTCAGTTTCTTATGTTTTAAGACACTTAAAAGTATCTTTAATAAGCATATGCACCAATAGTGTAATTGAAACAACTTATAAGATCAAGAAGCCAAAAAGTGAAGAACTCTATATTACCAAGGCAGATTCCCAGATTTTCTGTTTATTTCTTTCTCTATGCTTCTACTGCATGCATTTTGCATATATTTCTATTATAAAACTTGCTCTATCGCACCACTGTGCTTGGCCCACCCCTCAATTTTTACCAGAGAAATATAATCATGTGTGCAAAGATCTGTATGTGAATGTTGTTAGCAGCTTTATTTGTAAGAGCCAAAAATTAGAAAAAACTCAAAAGGCTATAGACAAGTGAAGGAATACATTTTCACTCTGGTACATCCATACAATACAATACCACTAAGACAAAAAGGAATAAACTATTAATATATAGGCCAACTTGGATAAATATCATAATAATCATGCTCAGTTGCAAAAGTTACACACAATGTCTACATGCTGTAGGCTTTCATTTAGTTAAAACACTAGAAAATGCAAAATAATTTATGGCAACAGAGAACAGATCAGTTGCTGCTTTGGTGTTGGTGAAGTGGAGGGTAGCAAGGCATTACAAATAGGCTAGAGAAATGTTTGGGATAATATTCAAGGGGTTCCTTATAAATGTAGCAATATTTTATGGGTATATACATATATCAAATTTACCAAATTGCACACTCCTAAATATGTGAAGTTTATTTTATGTCAATTATATTTCAACAAATACATCTTTAGAAAATACAAGGGGAAGAAAAGAAATGTTTCCTGTATACTTAATTTAAAATTCCCAGTAGAATACTGGAAGTAATGAAACAAAGAAGCAAAGCTGATAAAACAGAAATACCAATGTGTTCACAAACTGCCATAAATAAGAAATAATGGACATCTCTTGGTTTTTCTACCATTTGCCTTTGCTTCAATAGAATCAGAAGGGCTTAAATTCTGAAATCTTGAATGCTTACATTGTTATAGACTAAAGCTTATATGACCACCAAATTAGGTTTGAACCTAAACATGACAGGAAGGTCTTGTGGGAAAATCTGGGCTCAATGATAAAGTACAGTAGCAGATTAAACGGACACAAAAATGTGGGTGACACATATTTCCCATTTCCACCTTAACAGGCTGGGTAATTTTGTTTTTATTCTATAGCTGTAGATTTTGCCCATAATCCTGGCTATTCATTCCATTCAAATATATGCTATTTGTTCCAAAGAATGTTATAGGATACAATATTGTTAACTTAATGCAAATGCTATCTAAACAACCCTTCAAATCTACCTCTCAAATCTACCTCTCATTTATGGAAGTTAGTAATGCTTCCTTTGTCTATCATTAATTTATACAAGGGTTTTTTTTATTAGCATTGTGTGTGTGTGTGTGTGTGTGTGTGTATATATATATATAGCAGTGTTGCAAAGGATGGATTAAAGGGGGACAAAATTAGATGCAAAAAAAAAACCAGGTTATTTGCAGTCTTCTAGGTTAAACATTATTGAATGTGGAAATGGAAAGAAGTGATTAAGTTCAAGATATAATTTGGAGATTAAAAAATGATAGAATTTGCTGTTGTGCTGAGTATGGGGAATGACTCCTAGTTGCTGGCCTGTGCAAATGAGTAGATGGTGTGTTCTAGTCACTAAAAGACAACGCCAAGAGGGCAATCAAAGTCCAAGAGAGCAATCAAAGTAGGAGGCAATGATGAAGATATTTAAAAATTTGAGATACCATTTAAGCATATAAATTTCATTTCAAAAAAGGTGTATATATGAATCTGGAGCACTGTATCAGAGAGTAAACTGTCCCCTCTAGTCATTTAAATATTACTTGTCCATCAAATACTATCCATTAAATACTTGTCCATTAAATACTATCCACCACCTCCACAAGATGCCACTGACCCATTTTCCCCATTCTTATCTTCCTCTTTGGTGTGTAGTATATATTGATCACTATGTTGCTGAAAAGTTAAGAGATCTTCCTCTTCTCTGGGCACTTTGGGGAGAAGAGTACTTTAACTCTTCAAACTAGTAGGTGCTACTTTAATGAAATTACTGCTTCAATGGTCCTCTAGTCACCCCACACTAATGCATCTCTGTCACCTCACCAGAAGAATTCAAATAGTACTTTTCTGAACATGAAAAGCCTTGGTAGGAAATGTGGAAGGTTTGTTTTCCCTTGTTTAATGAAACATTTACTTATGGGTTCACATTGAAAGTATATACAAGCATATAGTGGATATAAGTTGCTTCTTTTCAACACAGTATCTCTTTTAAATGCATGGTAATAACCAGAAACACTCATGAAAATTATTTTTCCAAATCTTAAACACCAATGCACCCAATTTTATACTTCCTTTAATAATTATTATAAAGGCCTTTTATTTTAAAATTTGGCCTTGGAATGCAGTAACATTGCCAATATACCAACAGGAAATTTGTATTTCAATTTCATATATGAATAATGCAAATTTAAAATGGCCATCCAGTTAGTTTGCTTTTCACATCTCTCCTAAGACCAGTTTATTTCCTAGATGAAAGAAAGTTATATTTCTATAATTTTAGCCTAATGTTAAATTAAACTGTTCACAAGTAGAATGTTTTAAACAATGCTGCTCAGATTTGGAATTTCCAGAGAAAATATTATTTCATATTTATATAGAACACTCTATGCAGAATAAACTTATATTTGCTAATTATACACCATGATGTGCAACAGTGATATGCTTATAATTTTACAGATATAGTATGCAGTATCTTAATTTTTCTTTTCCTTATCCACACCCAGCCTTGTCCCAGGTCCCAATCTCTGAGGAAACAAAAACAAACAACCCTCTCTACTCCCATTTGTAATTCTATACAACTCTCTTTATATCTCCCTTTATATCACTGACCCACACCTCAAGATTTGAACTTCCAAAATATTCAGCCAAAAACATCTTTCTGGAATCAAAGCAAATACATAATGTAGGGCAAATGTGGCATATCTCAGCATAGCCTCCTAGGGTCCTCAACTTCCCTTAATGGAGGATACACAGTTTTCACCTAGTAGATTTCAGTTAGATGAAAGAAACTAAGTTCCCGTGTCACTGCTGTTATACAGTACTATTTTCCTGAAGTTCTAGAAAAACTCTCAATTACTACCCATGTGAAATACACAAACAATAACACATAGGCTAATATACAGATCAGTCGGATTCCAAGACTGTGTGGTCTTGACACCATTGCAACAAATTCATCCCTAGAAGTGGTCTAGATTTTTATGTTTTATTAAATGTCTTTCCTCTAGTTTCTCAAACAGTAACTAACATATTAAATGGTTAATATTTTCTAATTAAAAGAATCTGCTTACATTCTGGATTAAAACCCACAGCACCAAAATTTCCAGGCTGCTTTGTAGAACGCTGAAAAATTCTTAAAATTCAGTTCTTTGCATGGTATATAAGAATCGCGGCACACTGGTTTTGAAGCCAGAATTAGACAGGCAGTCAGTATAAATAAGTAAATGGAGACAGGCCATATCAAGGAGGCCAATTTGAGAGATTCTGGAAAATTGGAATCTGCCCCTGAGGTACTGAAATGTTATATCCTTCACAGCCCTTCCTCCACCTTATCAAGGACCTGCCCCTGCTCCAACTTGTTGCTAAGGTAACAAGTCCCAGGAATCGCCCCTCCCTACAGGGAGTATACAGTTGTTAATGACTGTGTGCAGAGCTGCCCCATCCTGCCCTTCCGCCTTCAACCCACCTCATTCCCACCCTTTGACCTTGCCACCAGGTATTCCTGGGCCTAGTCATCTACACCAGAGGAAGAAAGATTAGGGGAAGGAGCAGGAGAATGAAGGAAGCCTAGGGCATATAAAAAGGTAGAACACCTGGCTTCTCAGGATACCAGCTGTGGCCCTTCCTCCCTCTAGGAGAAGTCTGTGTCACCCCTTTATAAATAAACCCAGCTTTAGCAGCTGTACCCTGCCTTTCCGGTTCCTCGACGGCAATGCCTGCGTTACAGATGCAGAAACTGACTACTCCTGAAATCCGCTTTGCCCTTGCACATCTTTGTCTCTGAGCAGGTACTTCTCTGTGCAGGAGCACTACCCTCCAGGTAACTAGGCACTCCCGAAGATGTATTTCAAAGTGTCGCCTGCTCTCTGGAACCTGTCTCCGCGCAGCAGAGTGAATTCCTCACTCCCTTGGACTCCAGAAGCCGCACCCGCAGACGTCCCCCCAGCGGCCCACCCTCCGCAGGAGCAGGAGATCTGCCGCGGGACCCAGGACCCCGGCCCCTTCGTGCCCCGGCCCTCCGCCTCCCTGGCCCCGCCGCTGCCCGTCCCGTCGGCCTCGGGCCCAGGGCCGGCCGTACCTGAGAGCATGGCCCGCTCTTGTTCACCGCCGTCCGGGCCCTAACTCCTCCACGGCGCCCGAGAAGGGTCCAGGTCACAGCGCCTCCTCCCCAAGCAGCAGGCGGCGCGTCAGGTTGGGCCGCTGACCCACTACGCGAGGCTGCGCCACCGGGAGACACGGTCCTGGCCAGCGTGGGGCGGGCCAGCGGCCCCCTGAGCCCCCCTGGGGACCGGCGTGCCACCTGGAGCCCTGTGGAGGGCAGGACACCCCCGCATCGCCGAGCCCCGTGGCCAGGGGCATCTGCAGAGCAGAGATGGGCTAGGCAGAGGTGATATGGCCTCAGGGCCACACTTCCAAAAGCCACGTACCAACTCAGTGTACCTCCCGCAAAACCCCATCAGTACATGGATTCATCTGGAAGAATGAGAGACCAGATTAGCCGTGTAATCCTGAGCAAGAAAACCCATGCCGGCAGCATCACAATGCCGGTCAGAGAGCCAAAGAAGAAAGGAAGAGAGATCTGCTGATTTTTGATGCATATGATACATTATTTCTCTGTGTATTGAGGTTTACTACCACTAAATCAACAGAGTTTCTCCCAATATAAATAGTTAGTAGCTTAATCTATATAAAAATGTTATTGTATGTGTACTTTTAAAACACATGATTTTTAATCTGCAAATCATAACTGCATACATATCAGATCAAATACTGTGTTTTGACATAGTGACACAATGTGGAATGATTACATCAAGCTGATTAACATATCCATCACTTTGCTCATCCTTTTTTATGAAATGATATTCTTAGTTATTTTAAGATATATAGTACACCAGGTTGATTATGTCCTCCCAGCTGTGTAATTTCAAAACTTAATCTTTCTAACTGAAACTTTGTACATTTTGATCAGCAACTCCCCTGCCTTCTCCTTCCCTGTGTGCTTCCATTGTTTCATGTTAATATAGATTTTCATGATTAGAAAAACTTTCATAGTTGACATATAGGCTTGCTATTGTTCTTTTCTACAAGGATCTCAATCATAAATTCTCTTAACAAAGTGTTGACTGTTAATTGGTACTAATTCTATGCACTCATCACTGAATTCAAGATCTGAAGACGCTCCAAAGAGGATCAAGTTTCAAAGATGGGATTTTAGGAAGAAGGTCCCAGTGCAATGCTATAAGAGAAACGACATATTGGCACTTATGTTTTAAAATCACTTGTTGTCTATGATGATCTGCATTTCGTGCAGTTTTCTAAATGGCATATGGTGATCATTTTCAAGTAATTGTTGGATATAAAAAATATAGAATGATACTGTACCAGCAATATTCACATCTGTTTGTTTTTTTCTGAATAAAACAATGCATACTGATTTGTTATAGATATTTTGCACTGTGAAAACATTAATTATGTCACAAAATAATTATTAACTTCTTTTTATATCTTTGCACTTTTATTATATTGTGCACAGTTAGCCCTCTGCATCCAGAGGTTTTTGTCTGTGCAGACTGGACCAACAAGAGATCATAAATAATCAGATAATTTGTATTAAACACATGCAGATTTGTTTCTAATTCCCTAAATAATATCAATTTAATAACTCCTTGCATAGCATTTACATGGCATTAGGTATAATATAGAAATGATTTAAATTATATAAGAAGATGTATACCTGAGAGTTTGGATATCTCATGGGGGTTATTGAGTCAATCCCTCTTGGATGCTGACGGATAACTATGTATATAAATTAAACTTTGCCTTCTCTTGTTAAATGGCATATTCAGAAGAAAGCAAAGTGAATGCAGTTGGGAGGGAGAAAAATGGAGAAGGAGGAGAAGTAATAAGAGAAGAGGAAGAACAAGAGGAAATAGTATAAAAACAAATAAACATATGAAAACAAATGCATATATGCTGTGGTTGATTTTTCCCAGCTTTCTCTTCAGTGCTTTTGTCAAGTGAATATACATAGTGGCCTGAGTGTGGTTTTTCCTCAGGGTGGCTGTGTTTCTCTAGCATGAGTCTCTTGATATTCTGGATCCATTCCTAGGTTTAATAGTACAGAATGCATTTTCTTCGTATTGCATGGCCTCTAAATGAAGCTGACTATTTTTATCTAGGGTTGTAACAAAGGTAAAGCTATTAGTTACTGACTGAGTGACCTCTGAGGAATTTTCATGTATCACATTACAATTTTTTTATTTAAATATGATTTTTACTTCACCTCCTTCAAATTTCACATATGAGCTTCAGACCTATGAAGATCACCCTGTTCAAATTTGATCACAGTCCTGACTCCTACTTGATACACTCACAATTTTCATTTCCTCATGCATTTTTCTTTCTTAATTTGCACTTATAATTTTCTAATGTCTTATATAATTTGCTTATTTATTATATCATGCTTATAATTTAAGTATGCCCTTAGCAATTGCAAACTTCATGTGTGAATATTTGTTGTCTGTTAAAGAATGTTTCCAAACAGCTAAAGAAGAAGCTGGCTCCTAGGGGAAATTAATATTTGCTGAATTAATGCATGAATAGATATTCAAAACTGATATTAGCAGCTGTATGAGAGAGCTTTAACTGAAAGTGATCTAGTTCTTAGATTTAGGCTTAATGCAAAGGCTAACATAGATATTAGCATACCAAAATAATGCCTTCTCTAATAGCTAATAAAACAATTGCAATAAAGCTAATCATTTTTAATTTTTAATGAATAGGACATGATAAACTATTTTCCTATTTTTAAGAACTCTGTATAGTATCCTATGCCAGAAGCTCATGCAAAATTAAATCTAATAAATAGTAGAGATTGCAAAATACAGAGAAAACTGCACTAAGAAGTTTGTCCATATGGGCATTAATAATGCACACATTTTATTATTATTATTATTATTATTTTCCTAACATACAAGTAGAAGCCATTATTATAAAACAAATATTTTAAAAATATTTTTTAGTTGCAGATTGTTACAATACTTTTATTTTACCTGAGGATCACACCCTGTACCTCACATGTGCTCTACCACTGTGCTACAATCCAGCCCCTATGAATAAAATCTTATCACTTGAAAAGTGCATTAAAATATTTGAAAAACAAACAAAGAATGGACACCCATTATAAAATTGATTCTTGCTTTTTTATACCTGTGTGAAACCACAATCTGACCAATTTTAAAGGGACAAGTGAAAATCACTAATGATATTTAGACTAATATAAATTAATAATAATTTAATATTTAATGAACTATCTGATAACTTCAAAGCACTTTTAAAAAAGGTGAGTAATACCTTTCAAGTTCAAGACTAACAAACATTAATATCAGTGTAAAACACATGGTAATAAAAGTAGGAAATCTCCTTACTTAAAACTAGAGTACAATTGGCTTAAACAGAAATTTAGAGATTTTTTGTGACTATTCAGTCAAATTTATGCATTAATTGAAAAGAAAATTTTTACTTAATGCAATAAAAATTATCTAAATATCTTCTATAAAACATAACAAGGAAGTAAAAAAAAAAACTATCATTAACATGATAAATCAATAAAAGTAGTGAAATTTAAAAGGTAGTAAGTAATGAAGTCTTGCTTTCATGAATGATATTTCCAGTCTTATATAAAGAGATTTAAATGAATGCCCTCCCCTTCCTTCATGTGAGCAAATGCAACCTCTCTGAAGCACAAAATACCAAAAACGCTAGTGCCTTGTCCTTGGACTTTCCAACCACAAAACTCTGAGAAACAAATTATCTGTTGTTTATAATTTATCTTATCTATGGCATTTTTAATAGTAGCAAGAAAGAACTAACACAATAATTGTGTGCAAATGTTATCTTAATTTAATTTTCAAAAAACTGAAGTATAGGAGGATTAACTAATTTACTACAGAACTGGACTCTGAACTTCAGGGAGTCTCACCCAGAAAGTAAGTTTTTCATATCTGTAAATTAACAATGAACTGCAGTCTTTTTGAGAAAACAACAGGTAGGCCCAGGATTATATGATATAAGTTTGATTTAGATGACTGCAATCAATGTTCAGTGAAAGAGAAATCAAGGTATTTTAATTATTAGCAAAACTACCTCAAAACCAAAGCATAATTCCAGCAAGATTTGAGTAAGTCCTATTAGGAAATTCTGGTGGTCAGAAGGTTCATTAACATTAGAACCATGAGAAAAACAACAAAAAATGAGAATGAACTCCATTAGGAAGTGAATGGAATAGAAGGAAACTGAAGAAAGAGATACAACAAATAGAAGAAGCAGAAAAATCTCTCCAGGTTGGGTGTAAAGAGAGAGGGATATGCTCTCTGGGATGGATAGAGAGCACTGCTACCAACGTGTCCTGTCTTCTCTGAGATTATAGCCCAGATGATATACTTTGAAATCATGTCTTCTTTTTAATAAAAAGAATTCATCAAGGAGGGAGACTAATGATGTAAGGGAGATCAAAAGTGTTCTTATTTTTAAAAAATTGCACTGTACAGCCCTTATAGGAAATGGTGTAGGAACCAGGCTTGACCAAGTTAGTGACTCAATATTTTGCAGCACCATCTGTTTAAGAAGCAGGTTTGTTAAAATAGGTGCCCAGTGCTTGCAGGCAGATCCCAAGTGCATCTGAACTGTGGACATGTTACATGCAACTAAGGTTCAGGAATGAGTGAACCTGGGGGTGGTGCAGGCTTGTGAGGGAAGAACATGGAAACCATGTGCTTTCAAGAGCTGGGACTTTCCAATCACACATCACTGAAGAAATATTGTTCCCACAAAAGTGAATTATGCCCACTAGGTAAAAACCAAGAAATTCTGCAGAGACATTGTGTGCTGTCATCAAGATCTTTTATTAGCACAAGAAATGATGCTTTCTTTCTAGTTCCGTAGCTGTATGCATCTATCATTGCAGTTCAGTGTAAACTATGTGTTATGAGCTAGTAGAAATCTAATTAGCAGGAAGAATTTTTTGTGGTGCTGGGGATTGAATCCAGGGTCTTGTGCATGTGAGGCAAGAACTCTACCAACTGCGCTATATCCCTAGTCCAGCAGGATAGATTTAATAAAGAATGAGAACAAGTATGAGTCTACAGAGGCCCAGCCATCAATTCTCATTGGAGCACAAACCAAATATTAAGCCACTTGTGTCGTGAAACAGTGTTTGTGTAGTCATGGGAAACCAAGACAGAGAGACAGAATGCCACCATTTTAATAAAAAAAACTTTCAATTAGAAAAATATAAGTGACATAAATAATCTAAGTAAAATAGCACAAAAGTAAATAATAGTAAAGTTGGATACATATATTCCTTTTTCCAAGATTTTATTAGCTTTCTCTTTATATCATTCCCCTTGTATTTCTTATTCTTGTTTTTTTATTCCTTCTTTATTTTTCTTGGTGATATTCTTGGCTTGCTGGAAAATATTTAGAGGACTAATTAGATCTTAATCTTCCATGTCCTACATTTTCTACAACTTCATGTCACACTAAAGAATGTGAAGGGTAAGTGTCTCTCTACAGAAGAAATAAGCCTTATTATTCTGCCATCAGTCCTATTATTGACATACAATCTCATGTTTTTCCAATCATTATTTGAACAGCACAGAAAGTCAGGCTGTGAACAACAGCAGAGTGGATGGAATTTTGTTTGTAACAGGAACAGGTAGTACACAGGTAGATGTTTATCCTGAGATTATGAATGTTGTGGAATGCAACTTAAGATCCCCATTACTGAGCATGGGTCCTCTGCCCCCTGATCACCATTATTTCTTAAACACTTTTAAGGCTTGATGTCTAAAAATTCTGACATACTTTTACCAAAGAATGCTCTGTGATTAGTGGCAGCAGGAAATAATTAAAAGAGTGTGGTTGAAAAGGCATTGATTTGGAACATGACTAGTGTGATGGCCACAGGTTTTTAGCATCATCTAGGGAGCCTGAAAGACCTTGCCAGTAATGCTCTTTGACAGTTCTTCACTTCCTTTCTGTAACATGAAATAATTTGTAATTATTTAATTTTGCTTTGTTTTCCAACTAGAATATAAGCTCCAGTGGGGAAGAACCTATGCCTGTTCTGTCTGCTCATCCCGTTTCCACAGTGTCTAGAACACAGTGTTCTAGTGTCTGATATGGTGCACGGTCCATAGTAGTTCTCAATTAAACAACTTGTATTAAACAAATGAATCAGATCATGAAGTCCCCCGTCTGCCTCTGCCTAGAGACTTTCCAGGTTCATATAATGGCCAGAGTTTCTGGCCTTTCCTCCTGATTGGGGTATCCTAATGATCCTACCCTGCTGTGGACCTGTGTAGTTGATGATTTTGTGCTTCCAGGGGTAGGAAAACTTGTCAATAATAGATTCACTCTGCCCACCTCTTAAAGGTTAGCTATGCAGACATAGCACTGCAATTAGAGGCATGAGGGCAAGAACATTCTACGGTGTAACCTGCAAGCTACAAATTCAGCTCATTCTTCTCTACCTCCCTCTACAACCTCATTGTTTGACCAGAAGATTAAGAAAAAAATGTTAGTAGGAGAACTTTTTTTTTCTCTGCAGTGCCAGTTCTGTAGGTAACCAATAACATGTTCAGAAAAGAAACACAGTGAACTCAACTATATAAAAAAATAAGTTAATTTTAAAAAAACTGGGACTGGAAAGGAGGTGATGTCCTTTGTTGGTTAAAATTGCTAGTCACAGAAGTGAACACAGGCATGGCGAGGGTGAAGAGGCTGGAGGAAAAGGGATAGAGCTCTAAAGGACCAGCTGCTCTTTCCTCCTTCTTTCTCCTTTGCCATCTCTGTCCTTGGCTGCAGCTGGCTGATCTCCTTCCTGACACGACTCTCTCTCTCTTTCAGGAAGATGAGACAGGCCGCTGGTGCCTCACAGCACATTCCTTAAGAAGCTTTAAAGATACTCAGAACATCCTGAAATACCTATAGAGTATGTAGCATGATCTTATTTGTAAGGGAAATGGCTAAAATTTTTGAAAACTTTGAGCATTTTTTTTCCTTTCTGAGATTCACTTGTAGGGAATTTATAGTTTGCTTTCTTCCTATGTAGAAGATAAATTCTGAAAGATTAGATTCTAACCTACCAGAAAACTCAGTCTGCTTGCATAAAGAAAGAAGGTCAGGAGTCACTGGTGCCAATCAATTTTTCTGCTCATATTTATAGACAACAATGATTTAAAATAATATGTTAAGATTCCCAAGTCCTATCTTAAGGCAGCTGTTTGTTGAATGAGGTTCATGGTTATTAATGAGAGGCCCCGTTCAGAAGGACAGTGGTTCACAAGTCCTAACGGTGACTGGAAGGGCACAACCCCCACTTCTACATGTCTCTGATTCTGTTTTCCTGCTGCCTGCCACCCCATCCCACCAGCCTCTTTGCCTTTCCCTGCCCATCTGGGTTCCTTATGCCACTGAGAATTTTCAAAGGTTATTTCTTCTCCCTGGAACTCCCCACACAGCTCACTCTACTCCTGTAGGGGTCAGTTTCACTGTTATTGCAATAGGGCCAACCTACACTGGACATTGCATGAAGATTGTAACCACTCTCCTCAGTCCCAGTACTCCAGATCCCCTTGACCCATTCTTGGTCTTTTCTCCATCACACTTTTCACTTTCTAATTAATCAATATCATTGTGCTCATTGTTTTATTGTTTGTTTCCTATAACTAAAATATAAGATGTAGGAGGGCAAGATTATTATCTGCTTCCCGCCCACTGATGTATAACAAGTATGTATAATAGTGTCTGATATGTTAAAAGTATTACATATACTTTTACTGAATGACTGAATAAAGAGTACCTGTTTTTTTTTTTTTAATCTCTAGAATAAATCTGGAGTAAGGGCTGGGGTTGTGGCTCAGTGATAGAGCACTTGCCTAGCACGTACAAAGTGCTGAGTTCAATCCTCAGCATCACATGAAAATAAATAAATAAATAAAACAAAGGTATTGTGTCCAACTGCACTTAAAAAAAGATTTTGAGTGAGTTTCAGGCAGACTTGATGTTTTCATCCTACAGTACCTAGCATAGCTAGAGTGCAGAGAAAGTGCTCATATTTTCTGCTCAGGTTAGGAATCCTTCAAATGTGTATCTTCATGTCTTCTCAGGCATTCATAGAGCTCTGTGTAAGTTATCTCATTTGTTTTTGTGTTAGTTGTTAAATGCTTTTACTTCTACTTAGACATGAAACTATAGCACACCATGAAATAGATTTCAGTTTCCCACTAATTGTTAACTAAAGTGCAAATATAAAGAATGGATTACTATGGTATGAAATCCCACAGGTTCCCATATATATATCCCTTCTATGCCCCTTTCCTCCATACCTGTGCTCTGTGCTCTGGGGGCTTGGGATGATTGAGGCTGCCTCCACACCTCCCTCTACACCCTGCTCCACAACCCAGTCTTACATCCAGAAGCCACTGGGCTACCTGCAGTTTCTCCTCTTGGACCAGGGCATGGCACACACCAGGGATACATTCACTTGTACAGCACATGCAGGTGGAGGTGGGCATCTCCACCCCAGATACTATAAAGTATCAGTCCATATATCCAACTGCCAATTTAGCACCTACTGTAGCGTTTACTTTGGTCCTTCTCCAACAGTCCCCGACTCAGTCCATAGTACCACTTCCTTCCAGTTGTCTATGTCCAGAAACCTTGCAATGATCCATGTAACCTCTCACCCAGCACCCCATATCCATTTATAACACTATACTGTCCATTTTGCCTGCAAAATATTTCAAATAACTTTTATCTTTAACCCATCATTGCTCTGCAAACATCTGATCCATTCCCAGAGCCACAATAATCTTTTCAAGGCAAAGATGATTAAGCTTGCTTAAACATGTCTGGCTAGTAAGTCCTGAAGGTCTATCTTGTGCTTGTTTCTTATGTATTACTTTACTTCCCCCCTTCTGCTAGAAAGATTCTGATTTTTACATCCTTGGACCCTCTGTTCCCCTTCTTATAGGGAATGTAGTTAATCTCTGACCCATAGTATATTAGCTTCATGGGGCAGGGGCCTTATGCTTTTTATTGGTCATCATAATGCCTAGCCCAATATCTGCTATTAAGTGCCTTAAAAATCTGTCCAATATATGAATATCTGTGTTTGATCTACTGGCTGAAAACTTACTTGGAAATATATTCTAGGCAGTTGAAAATGCAAGAGATAAAAGTTAGACGTAGAAATGAGTTGGGGACCATCCTCATATACCTGATATCTGAGGAAGGGGAAAATGAGCATGAACCACCAGGGAAATTCTGTAATCAGAAAAAAATAAATTCAAAAATGGACTCTCAGTAAGACTCTCTTTGAATAGTTAGCTAGAAAGGCCAGAAAAGTAACTGTTATGTACTTAAAAGGAAAACTAACATTTGAGAGTGAAATTTTTCATAAAGGAAAGGTTGACAGTAGGGTCAGACACTATGATGAGACACAGAATATGAGCAATGAAGTAATGGATTTGGGAAGCGGATTGTCATTTATTAAGGGGACTGTGGACTAAGTAAAGTATACCGATAAGAAGTACCCCATGAAAGTTCTGGTTAAGGATATTAGAAGAATAAATAAATAACTGATGTGTGTGTCACACAAACACACACGTGTTCTGTTTAAAGTTATATGCCATCCTAGTTCTTTATTATACAGGTAAATTTCATTACTGCTTTCATTTTCAGCCAAATGCTAATAAACACAACCTAAGCAAAATATTCAGCACACATCTGTCCACTAGATTTTCACATAAGTACTTTTATCCTCATGGCAATCAATTGCTGTGTGAAAGAAATTATATAAAACAATTATATTGAGACTCAGATAATATCTTCTCCAGTGCTGGGGATGGAAACTTCTGCCTCCTGTGTGCAAGGTAAGTGCTCTACCACAGAACTATATCTCCAACCCTTCAGATCTTTTGAATCAGCTGCTGAGGGCCACCAAACCAGTGAGAGGGGGAGCGGGGTTTGAACCTGCTTTCTATCAATGCCTTCTGCTTTTGTGGGTGTGGGGGAGGTAGAACAAAAATTGGTACAGAAAATCTGTAAGAGCATTCCATTTAAAATCATAAGTTTTTAAAACCCCCGTGGGAAACAAGCGTGAAACTTATGACCCCCAGAACTGGAAGGGAGAGGTATGACTCACCTCAAAACTCTACGTCAGCCCATCGCCCATGCCAGGCATTTTGGTATCTGTATATCACCCTTGAGGTCCTTTCACTTGCAGAAACCTTTGGTTACTAATGAGGTCTGAGTTGTAACTAATTGTAGCCAGGCTTTCTGCCCTTCTTATTCTGTACTCTGGTGTACTCTGGTGCTACATCCAAGCAACATCACCCTCTCCCCAGTGCCCAAAACAACATACAGGGTACTGCAGGCAATAACATTTGTTGGGAGGACAAATGGTGGAAGGATCTCTGTCCAACAATTCTGAAGCCCCGGTTTTAGAGTGGCCCTGCTAATCAGCTGAATACCTTGAAATAGACCACAATCTCTCTGTAGATTTCAGTTTTGTCATCCAAAATGGTGGCGCAAAACAGTCAATTTACTATGCTCACAGTTTCTGAGGGTCAGGAATTCAATAGCAGGGAAATAGATGGGGACTGAAATCATCTGGAACTTCATCAGACTCATGCCTGGGGCCTGAGCTGGGTCTACCTGCAGGCTGGGCTCCCTGGGCAGTGTTGAACAGAGTGCCATTGTGTGCTCTCCCACACAGCCTAGGCTTCCTCACAACGCCTCAACCGGACCTCTTCAGACTTGGCCTTGGCATCATGAAGCATTACTTTGACACACTCAGTTGTTGTAAGCAAGTCAGGAGGGCCACTTCAGGCCCAAGAGGTGGGGCTAGACCATACTTCTTGATATCGGAAGGCCAGGCACACTGCAGAAGAGCAGGTTACACAGGCAATACTGGGGCAGCCAGAGACATTCCTTGAGGACTCCCAGAAATACTTGGAGGCAAGATACTTTTCAGTGGCCTAGAGTCTGCTTGTCATGCTGGTGAGATCAGATTGCCAACTAAAAGCCTCTGAATTAACCAGTTCTTCCTCCGAGGGAAGGTAATGGTTTGAATTATGTCCTCCCAAAATTCATATATCTAAGCCCCAGCCCTCAGTAACTCAGAATATGACATTTGGAGATAGGACCTTTAAAGAAGTTATTGAGTTAGAAATAAGGTAATTAGGATAGACACAATTCAATATGACTGTGACTTTGTAAAAAAAGGAGATCAGAATACAGACCCAGAGAGAGGAACACCCCTGTGAAGACACAAGGAGACCATATCTACAAGCCCAGGAGAGAGCCCTCAGGAGGAATCAACCCTTTCTACATCTTAATCTTGGACTTACAACCTCTGTAACAGTGATAATAAATATCTGTTTTTAAGCTCACAGTCTGCACGGCACTTTGTTAGGGAATTCCTAGAAAATGGATCTGGTGAGTGACTGGGCACGTTTTAGCCATGTGGGAACAGTCCCTAAGAACTGCCATGCATTAGTACCTTAGGATCTGCCATTCTTGCTTAAGGGACACCTTGCATGCCTGTGCTCTATGGCATTTATGACTCAACTGGACAGTTCACCTCAAATTTGCTTTTTAACTGTTGGTATTTTTTCCCTTACGTATGGGGCTTATAGTTCTTGGAGAGAAATTTAAGGTTTTGTGTATAGTTTTTACATTTTACTCTTCTGGTATATTCAATTAGGAACTGAAACAGAGTTTATCTACTCTATCATTCTGTAAAGGTACTAGCTAAAATAGGAATGTGAACTTTATATATGTGTCACTAGATAGATAAATATCTCCTTAATAAAGTTCATCTTATTTGCCCAAATTATGCTTTGACCAGTATATCTCTAAAATAAAATATCTCTAAATAAAAATGTCTACATGTATAAGAATGATTGTCTCTGAATTTTGGTAATAGGAATAAATACAGTTAACCAAAATGTCTTAAAGTATTATTATACATTATGGTTTACTGCTTCATGGGTACCATGGAATAATCTATATTTTCAAAGACTATCTAACGGCAAGGAATCATGGTGAAGATAGTGTAAGTGGCAAAAATTGTACACCATTTTTTTCTTACAAAATTTGGAATAAGTGGGTATATATTAATTTTTTAAAATATAAAATGTATGAAGGAAATTAAGGAAGAAGGGAAGGGAGGAAAGAAGAAGGATGGAAGGAGAGAAGAGAGGGATCAAATAATGGGACAGATGCAACAAGATACTTGTGGTGGTATTCCTGTATAGAATCATAGGTGGGTATTTCTTTAGAATTTTCCTTCACTTCTAAGAATTCTAAGGTGATGTGACCTTAAAATGTGTAAGTAAACTACAGAACATAAGAACTGTTTTAATGTGTGGGTGATGGTAGTAACTCTCTTCCTCCAGCTGAGGCTAAACTCATATTGAAAGGTGATTCCAGTGTTTAGAAATTCTGCCTATTCCCACCCTCTTCTTCCTCTTTCCTCTGCCTTTACATCCTAGAGAACGTTACAACTGAGTCAGCCTCTGTTCCTGCTGGTTTCATTCTGGGATTGACAATGGCAACAAAAAACATTTGGCGGGAGGTCAAAGAATCACAAAATTTTAGAGCTGGAAGAGATCTAAGAAAATATCTAGTGCAACAGAGCTATCCTGATGTTAGCTGAAAAGCAAGAAATGCACAACAGAACATATTACTTTGCCATCATAAGCAATTATAGGTCTCTGAACAATAAAGTTGCCTGCATGATTTTTGAAGCTATTTGTATTTTCACGTCTGTATCACTTTCATAAATCTGTGAGAAAAGCCTCCAAACTGCGCTATCATCTGGGAGCACATAGTGGTGGTCCAGAACTGACACTGGGTCAGTGTGGTGTGCAGGAGCAGGGACTGAATGTGGGCTAACTGACCACCACTGGAGCAATGTTTTCAGTTCCTGGTGGTACTGCTTATGAGAGATAGCCACAGGGAAGAGCAATTTTCATGTGACATGGTTGATGGAACAAAAGACGTGGAATAAAATGGGAAGATAGAAGGTGGATCTGTGGGATGAATTTAATCCCTGATTGTGTGAAGAAATTACTGAATTACCATAAGACTAGGGGGTGAGCCCTATCCTGTGGCCATTTGCAATTTAGTTTTAGGGAGATATTTTCTAGTATTTGAAGCATTCCATGAAAATTCTACTTTCGGAGGTAGTAAGTTCCCTGAAGGTGGTACAAGTGGAAACGTCTAGTTTTAAGGGATGTGACAGAAAAGAAAACCAACAGGAAGAATGTTGATTTTGAGCATGTTAAGATCCCTCTTAACTCCCTGTGTCTCCTATTTATCAACTCTGTGATAGCACGTATGGGTGCCATCACTGCATTCACTAAGTTCCCTTGCTTCTCTTACCTTTTATTCCTTCCCTACTTCCCCCGTATCACACAAAAACTTCAGCTAGTGTATGTTAGATAGAAATCCATTAACTACCTCTGTCATTACTTTTTATGTATGTATGTATTTTTGCATTACAATTCTCAATACACCTTTATACCAAAATTTATCATATCTCTGATTATATATAAGGTATGTTGACACCAAATTCACATCTTCATATATGTATTTTGTATAATGATGAGGGTCTCCTTTCACCATCCATGCTATTCCCCTTCTTCTTCCCTTTCCCTCCATCCCCTATTCCCTATCTACAGGTAATCTTCCTCCCTTGCTCTCCCTCCCAATCCCATTTTGAGTCACACCCCCCCAGCTTATATCAGAGAAGACATTTTGCATTTGTTTTTTTGGTACTGCCTAACTTAGCATAATCTTCTCTAATGCCACCCATTTCCCTGCAAATGCCTTGGTCTTATTATTTTTTATTGCTGAGTAATATTCCATTGTGTATAAATGCCACATTTTTTATCCATTCATCCACTGAAGGACATCTATGTTGGTTCCACAGTTTAGCTATTGTGAACTGTGCTGCTATAAACATTGATGTGGCTGTGTCCATATAGTATGCTGTTTTTAGGTCCTTTGGGTATAGTCCAAGAAGACGAATAGCTGGATCAAATGGTGTTTCCATTCCCAGTTTTCCATGGAATCTGCATACTGCTTTCCAAATTGGCTGCACCAATTTGCAGTCTCACCAGCAGTGTATGAGTGTACCTTTTCCCTGCATCCTCGCGAGCACTTGTTGTTGTTTGACTTCATAATGGCTGCCATTCTTACTGGAGTGAGATGGTATCTTAGCGTAGTTTTAATTTGCATTTCTCCGATAGCTAGAGATGATGGTCATTTTTTTGTATATTTGTTGATTGATTGTGTATACTCTTCTGAGAAGTGTCTGTTCAGGTCCTTCACCCATTTATTGATTGGATTATTTATTTTGGGGGTGTTTATCTTGTTGAGCTCTTTATATACTCTAGAGATTATAGCTCTATCTGATGTGTGAATGGTAAAAATTTGTTCCCAGGATGTAGGCTCCCTATAAACCTCACATATTGTTTCTTTTGCTGATAAAAAAAACCTTTTAGTTTGTATCCACCCATTGTGGATTCTTGGTTTTAATTCTTGTGCTATAGGTGTCTTATTAAGGAAGTTGGGTTCTAGCCCCACATGATGGATATTAGGACCTACTTTTTCTTCTATTAGATGCAGAATCTCTGGTTTAATTCCTAGATACTTGGTCCATTTTGAGTTAATTTTGGTGCATGGTGAGAGAAATGGATTCAGTTTCATTTTGTTGCATATGGATTTCAAGTGTTCCCAGCAACATTTGTTGAAGATGCTATCCTTTCTCCAGTGCATGCTTTTAGCCCCTTTGTCTAATATAAGATAGCTGTAATTTTGTGGGTTAGTCTCTGTGTCCTCTATACTGTACCATTGGTCTACAAGCCTGTTTTGGTGCCAGAACCATGCTGTTTTTGTTACTATTGCTCTGTAGTATAGTTTAAGTTCTGGTATAGCAATACCACCTGTTTCACACTTCCTGCTTAGAATTGGGTTAGCTATTCTGGGTCTCTTATTTTTCCAGATGAGTTTCATGATTGCTTTTTCTATTTTTATGAGGAATGCCATTGGGATTTTGATCAGGATTGCATTGAACCTGTATAGTGCTTTTGGTAGTATGGTCATTTTAATAATATTAATTCTGCCTATCCATGAGCAACATAGACCTTTCCATATTCTAAAGTCTTCTTCTATTTCTCTCTTTAGGGTTCTGTAGTTTTCATTGTAAAGATCTTTCATCTCTTTTGTTAGGTTGATTCTCAAGAATCTTATTTTATTTTTTGAGGATATTGTGAATGGGATAGTTTTCCTCATTTCCTTTTCAGAGAATTTGTCACTGATATACAGAAATGCCTTTGATTTATGGGTGTTGATTTATATCCTGCCACTTTGATGAATTCACTTACTAGTTCTAGAAGTTTCTTGGTAGAGGTTTTTGGGTCTTCTAGATATAGAATCATATTATCAGCAAATAGTGCTAATTTATGTCCGTCTTTTCCTATAGTTATTCCTTCAATTTTTTCATTTAATTGCTCTGGCCAGTGTTTCATATTTCTATGTTGAATAGAAGTGATGAGAGAGGGCATCCTTGTCTTGTTCCAGAATTTAGAGGAAATGCCTTCAGATATTCTCCATTTAGAATGATGCTAGCCTGAGGCTTAGCATAGATAGCTTTTACAATTTTGAGGTAAGTTCCTGTTATCCCTAGTTTTTCTAGTGTTTTGAACATACATAAAGCCATGCTGTATTTTGTCAAATGCTTTTTCTGCATTGATCCAGATAATCATATGGTTCTTATCTTTAAGTCTATTGATGTGATGAATTCATTTATTGATTTTCCTATGTTGAACCAAACTTGCAACCAGGAGATGAATCCCAATGGATCATGGTGCATGATCTTTTTGATATGTTTTTGTATCTGATTTGCCAGAATATTATTGAGGATTTTTGCATCTATATTGATTAGAGATATTGGTCTGAAGTTTTCTTTATTTCAGGTGTCTTTGTCTGATTTTGCAATCAGGGTGATATTGGCCTCATAGAATGAATTTGGAAGTACTCCCTCTTTTACTATTTCCTGAAATAGATTGTAGAGCATTGGAATTAGTTTATCTTTAAAGGTCTTGTAAAACTCAGCTGTATACCCAACCGATCCTGGGATTTTCATGGTTGGTAGTCTTTTGAAGGCTTATTTTATTTCCTCACTTGATATTGGTCTGTTTAAGTTGTGTATATCTTCCTGACTCAATCTGGGCAGACCATATGATTAAGAAATTTGTCAATGCCTTCACTATCTTGTATTTTATTAGAGATTAAGGTTCCAAAATAATTTCTAGTTATGTTCTGTATTTCTGTAGTGTCTGATGTGATATTGCCTTTTTCATCCTGTGTGCTAGTAATTTGGGTTGTCTCTCTTCTTCTCTTCGTTAGCGTGGCTAAGGGTCTGTCAATCTTATTTATTTTTTCAAAGAACCAACTTTTATTTTTGTCAATTTTTCCATTTGTTTCTTTTGTTTCAATTTCATTGATTTCAGCTCTGATTTTAATTATTTCTTGCCTTTTACTGTATTTGCTGCTGATTTGTTCTTCTTTTTCTAGGGCTTTGAGATGTAGTGTGAGGTCATTTATTTGTTGGCTTTTTCTTCTTTTAAGGAATTAACTCCATGCAATGAATTTTCGTCTTACTACTGCTTTCATAGTGTCCCAGAGATTTTGATATGTTGTGTTTGTGTTTTCATTTACCTCCAAGAATTTTTTAAAATTCCTCCTTGATGTCTTCTGGTAATGCATTGTTCATTCTGTAGCATATTGTTCATTCTCCATGTGATGTGGGAATTTTTCTTCCTTATTTTATCATTGATTTCCAATTTCATTCCATTAAGATTGGATAAAATGCATGGTAGTATCTCTACACCTTTGTATTTGCTAAGAGTTGCCCCGTGACATAAGATATGGTCTATTTTTGAGAAGGATCCATGTGCTGCTGAGAAAATAGCGTATTTGCTTAATGTTGGTTGATATATTCCATATGTCAATTATGTCTAAGTTATTAATTGTGTTATTGAGTTCTATAGTTTCAACTTTTTTTGGAATATCTGTCCAGTGGTGAGTGAGGTGTGTTAAAATCCCCCACCCATGATTATTGTGTTGTGGTCTATTTGACCCTTGAACTTGTGAAGAGTTTGTTTGAAGAACATAGCTGCACCATTGTTGGGGACATATATACTAATGATTGTTATGTCTTGTTGGTGTATGGTTCCCTTCATCAGTATGTAGTGTCCTTCTTTATCCCTTTTGATTATCTTTGGCTTTAAGTCTATTTTATTTGATATGAGTATGGACACCCCTGCTTGCTTCCAAGGTCCATGTGAGTGGTATGATTTTTCCCAACCTTTCACCTTCAGTATGTGTTTGTATGTCTTTTCCTATCAGATGATTCTACTGTAGGCAGAATATTGTTGGATCTTTTTTTTAATCCAGTCTACTAGCCTATGTCTTTTGATGGTGAGTTTAAGCCATTAACATTTAGGGTTACTATTGAGATATGGTTTGTATTTCTAGCCATATCTGTTTATTTCTGTTAATTAACTTGATTTGTCTTTCCTCTTTGATTAGTTTTTCCTTGTCTGTACTACCTCCCACTGTTGATTTTCATTGTTATTTTTTTCATTTCCTCTTCATGTAATGTTTTGCCAGGGAAGTTTTGAAGCGCCGGTTTTCTACCTGCAAATTGTTTATTTTTTGATTATCGTGCAAGGTTTTTATTTCATCTTCAAACCTGAAGCTTAATTTTGCTGGATACAAGATTCTTGGTTGGAACCTATTATCTTTCAGCATTTGAAATATGTTGTTCCAGGATCTTTTAACTTTCAGAGTCTGTGTTGAAAAATCAGCCATTAATCTAATTGGTTTATCCCTAATTGTAATCTGCTTTCTTTCCCTTGTGGCTTTTAACATTCTCTCCTTGTTCTGTTGTTGGGCATTTTCATTATAATGTGTCTTGGTGTGGATCTCTTGTGGTTTTCTACATTCAGCATCCTGTAGGCTTCTAGGATATGGATTTCTGTTTCATTCTTCATGTCTGGAAAGTTTTCTAAAAGTATTTCATTGAACAGATTGCTCGTTTCTTTAGTTTGGACCTCTATACCTTCCTCTATCCCAATAACTCTTAAATTTGGTCTATTTTTGTTATCCCATATTTCTTGGGTGTTCTGCTCATGGTTTCTTCTCAGCCTTTCTGAGCAGTGTACACTTTTCGAGATGATATACTTCTCTTCGTTGTGTGATGTTCTGACTTTTAAGTGTTCACATCTGCTGGTGAAACTCTCATTTGAGATTTTAATTTGGTTTATTATTTCCTTCATTTTCAGGATTTCTGTTTGGTTTTTTGTATAACTTCTATTTCCCTATAGAGTTGATATTTTGCTTCTTGGATTTGTGTATGTAATTCATTGTCAAAGTGATCTTTTATTGTCTGCATTTGCTGTCTAAAGTCTTCCTTGAGACTCCAGATCACCTGAATCATGTATATCTTCCGATTTTTATCTAACATTCTTTCTGCTGTAGCTATTATCTCCTCTATTGTTGAATTGCTCTGCCTTGTTTGTGGTCCTTTCTTTCCTTGTTTCTTCATGTTGCTTACTTTTCTTTCCAGCTCTGTGTGACTGTGGCATTTCTTCTCTCTTTTCCTCTCTCTTTTTATCATTCCTTTTTCTCTATCTCTTCCCCCATTTTCTTCTTCTTCTTTTTTACTTCCTCCTTTCTACCTCTCCCAACCTCCCAAGTGTTACTCACTCTACAATGTGTAATTTACTAAATGCAAGTAGGTGATTATCTCTATGCTTCTTATTGTCCTCCCACATTCTTAGCTACCCTAAAACACCTCCTGTCTATTCTCCTGCTAATAACACACTTCGAGGAGTTCTCCTCCAAAGTAGCTAAGATATATTAACCCCCATACCCTCACATCTTTCCCCCTAAACATTCTGTTTACTTTTCTTCCAGGAAGTGGTGTTGTGCATTTCAGGTTGAGTCTCTGCCCTCAAAGTTGAGGCAGCAATCCGATAGAGGCAGCTCTCCCTCCCCCTGCCGGGTGCCTCTCCAATCCGGCAGTCTGCGGTTTGCTCCTGGTCTCTATCCCCCTCACTTCTCGTGCCGACAGGCACCAATTACCGTGACTCTAGTCTGCAGCCCTGGGTCCACTCTGGGAATGTGGCGCTCTGGCTGCCCTGCGTTCCTGATCACCTGATCGCTATCTCTGTGTTGGGTAGTCACCAAGTCATCACTGCTGTGGAGAGGGGGAGTTGGAACCTGGCAACCTGTTCTGTCTTATTACCTCTGATAGCCATACCCACCAAGAATTGGCGAGAAAGATTTTGGGTTATCACAGCTGGGGCAGGGGTGTTGGAGATCAGGCACCTTTTCAGTTTCACTCAGCTCTGATATTCACACCCGCAAAGAGCTGGTGAGAAAGTTTTTGAGTTATCACAGCTTGGTAGAGGGGAGTTGGGACACACACACCTGTTCAGAAGCCAATCACGCTGTCTGTTACATATGCCAAAAGCTGATGTGGTAGATTTTCCAAGATGGTGGCTGCCCTTTTCTGTGCTAGGGTGTCCCGTGAGTTGGAGGGGGCTAGGATGTTCCGCTGCTGTGTCCAGAATTTGGTCCTCAGTCCAGTGCCCTGTGGTGACATGGGTCACAGTCTGCAATGCTCCAGCCCTAAAGGATCTATAACCCTGCATCTCCACACTGCCAGAACTCTGCAGCACTCAACTCCACCCATCTGCGGCGGGTTCCCAGGCTGTGTTGCTCGAAAACTCTGTCCTTTAGTGTAGCCACTTTAATCAATAATCTTAGCTCATCTCCTGGATAATCTGTTGCAGCTTCTACATCATGACTTTCTGTTTTCAAATATAGCTTCACTTCATGGGGAAACTCCTGCTTGCTCCAGCATTTCTTATGCAGCTCCTTCAACTCTCTGAGTCCTCCAAAATTAAGAGAATTAAGATCTGTGAAATCACTCTTTGCAGTGATCAAAATTGACAGATTTCACAAAAAGTTAAGTCTAGCTGAATTGATGGAACAAGGCTATGACTCCCTTCCCCCAACCCTAAGGATTCATTCTATTTTATGCAAAAGTTTGAGGTTGAATGCACATTTCAGAAGCCAAGTTTGGCATCCTGTTAGATTCATGCAGACGAGGTGGCTGGAAAATCTCAGTACCACGTGGACACAGAGTGCTAGCCAAGGCCATGGGAGTGGCTATCACCTGGGTGAGTCTGCCCTGGAGATGCACAATATCTTTGTTTTGTTCGTTAACACCAGTAGTTGAACATAGGCATTTTTATTTTAATCTTGAAACTGTTAAATTTGCAAAATTCTATCCATGTTTGCTTAAAATGTCTTATTATTATTAACTTTTTTTTTGCAGAAACCTGAACAAAATACTGCAATAGAGCAACACAATCTCTGCCTTTGCAGAGTGTAAGTGAAGGTCCTCCACCACAGTGCAGCTCGTAGCTCAGAGTCCAAGTGCTGCTGACCACAGCTTACATGGGCTGCAATTTCACATGATGAACATATTGGCAGTTTTTTTCCTCTTCAAAATTCAAATTAACAGCTGATTGTCAGGTGAAAGAGAATGAGAAAGAACTTCAAGATAGGTTAGACTCTAGGCAGGAGCCTGCACTGCAGAAAGTTTTTAATGCTGTGAATAGGCAGAACATCATTCTGGAGTTTGCAGTTCAATAAGGAAGTCAGTCTGGACGTGTCGAGGACACCCATGCCTTTGCCATTGCTGTTGCCCACCAGTAGCCAGGGCTCCTGGAGGTCCAGTGCAGCCAAGGGACGCTTGGAAGGGTCCTCCTGCAGGAGGAAGCACACGAACTCCTTGACCTTCTTGCTAACTCCTTTAAAGTAGTCATCTGGGAAACTAAAGTCTAATCGGCAAATATTCAGGCAGGTCTCTTCCATGATGTCATCCAGGAAGGGGGACACACCGCTAAGAAGCACATATGTGAGCACTCCAACACTCCACATGTTGGAGGTCAGGGAGACAGGGTTCCCAAGAAAGATTTCAGGGGCTGCAAACTCAGCGTTCCCCAGTAACTGGTGGGCATAGTAGGTCATGTTGAGCTGGACAGCGTCTCCAAAGTCAGCCGGTTTAATTGTTGGTGTGGCTAAATTCTGATCCACCAGGAAATTCTCAGGCTAGAATACAGAATAAGACAACTGTCATTTTCAAACATATGTGATTTTAAGATTATTCTGATTGTCAGCAGTCCATGGTGAGGTAAAAGGCACCTGGGAAGTTGACTGGGACACACTGCCTGTGCATAACACAAAGAACATTTTAGCACATGTCCAGGCAAAGAGGAAATGTGCTAACAGAGGAACTGCTGCCACAGCTCAGCACAGAGTAGCTCTCTGAATTCTTAAACAACAAGTACCCTGGGTGTTCAGTTTTCCTCCCAGCACTAAGAGCATTACTTTTCTCTTTGCAAATTAGCAGTGAACTTTGTCCCATGACACCTCAGTAAAATTCACAGGAACTTTTTCAAAGAAACATGAAAAGTAAGACTCAGATATTTACCTGGTATTTTACTGATTGTTTCTATCACTGAATGTAACTGTAAGAAACAGACCAGAGATCCATGATCCCATCCCCCTCCACTCCCTACCATTTCTCACAGGCCCCCAGAGCTCTTGGCTTGGCTCTGGAAGACAGGCTCCAGTGGTCATGTGGCCAAGCTGGTTGAGGTCAGACCCACACTTTTCCAGCCCTGGGCCTGCCAACCTGTAGGTCCAGGTGTGCTATCCTGCAGTTGTGAAGGTATCAGACAACTTCCCAAACCTCCCCCAGGTATGCTCCGATCTTCCCTTCAGTGAGGCTTCTTCATTGTACAACACAGTCCAGGAGGTGACTTGGTCAGCCCTACAGAGGTAGGAATGGTCATTTTCATAAAATGCTTCAAATTACAGACTTCCTCAGGCTAGTAAGAAATGCACCATGGATCTGCCCCCTGCCCCGTGAATGTTTTATCAGTACTTCAGGATTGTGCCTTCACTGTATGGTGTGACTAACAAGATGAGTGACGTGTGTGTGTATGTGTGTATGTGTGTGTGTATGTGTGTGTATGTGTGTATGTGTGTGTATGTGTGTGTGTATGTGTGTGTATGTGTGTGTATGTGTGTATGTGTGTGTATGTGTGTGTGTATATGTGTGTATGTGTGTATGTGTGTGTATGTGTGTGTGTATGTGTGTGTATGTGTGTATGTGTGTGTATGTGTGTATGTGTGTGTGTATGTGTGTGTATGTGTGTGTGTATGTGAGTATGTGTGTGTGTATGTGTGTGTAGGTGTGTGTAGGTGTGTGTATGTGTGTGTGTATGTGTGTATGTGTGTATGTGTGTGTATGTGTGTATGTGTGTATGTGTGTGTGTATGTGTGTGTATGTGTGTGTATGTGTGTATGTGTGTGTATGTGTGTGTGCATGTGTGTGTGTATGTGTGTGTATGTGTGTGCATGTGTGTATGTGTGTGTATGTGTGTGTGCATGTGTGTGTATGTGTGTATGTGTGTGTATGTGTGTGCATGTGTGTATGTGTGTGTGTATGTGTGTGTGTATGTGTGTGTGTATGTGTATATGTGTGTGTGTATGTTTTTCTGGGGATTGAACCCAGGGCCTTCTGCATACTAGGCAAGCACTCTATCAACTGAGCTGCATCCCCAGCCCTGGAGAGAGTTTTGATTCAATGTGGAGATGCAAGTATGGAAGGAGGTGTCTGGGTCTTTATAGGAATTGGGTGGTGGAGAGGGCTGGTCAGGGATTCAACCCTGCACCTCTCAATGGAAGATGATGCAGCATGCACCAGGCAGTGCCTCGCACACAGCCATACTCTAGATATCTGTGTTTGAAGTCAGAGGAATACCCTACCTCCCTCAGAATTAGTTTCCTTATCTGTAAACTGGGCAACATGAAGGATAGAAGAGGTGTGTAGTTAAGAGCCAGATTATAGGGAAACACAGCACCTACTCTGAACTCACTTTTCTTCCCTGCAGTGCTGGGGGTGGAACCCAGGGCTTACATGGGCAAATACTCTACCACTGAACTACACACTAGCCCTGAACTCACTCCTATATTGAAAAAACCCTCCAGATGTTTCTTGGAGATTAGAACACAGCAAGGGCTGGTGTCTGAGCCCAGCCGTATGGCATGGGGTGGGATGAGTCTTGGTTGGAGGCTGTCCTGTGCCTCTGCGGGCACCCCACCTCTGCTCACTAAAGCAAACAGCACTGTCTTCTGAGCTGCAACAAAGAATAAAAACAAAAACAAAACCTCCAGATGTTTCCAATTATTTCTGGAGGTGAAACTCCGCAGTGAGAACACCTTCTCCAGTGTCACAATCTTGAGCATTCTTTCTTTATAAATAGACGGAATCATTCTCTGTAACAGTACAACAGCACGAGGGAGGCTGCTCTGGCAGGGGCAGGCGTTCTCCAGGGAAAGTGCTCCTGGCCCTCCCTTTTTAACCAGCCCCCACTTGACAGGAGTCCTCAGAGGCAGGACTGGCCAGCCCTGAGCTGATGCCTGAAGGAGTGGCCACAAGCTGGTCTTGGCAAGGCCACTGCACCTCACTGAGCACACCTGCCCAGGCAGGTGTCAGGTGTCAGGTCAGCTTCAGGCCACCAAGAGAGGCTCAGTCTTCAGCACCCTGGTGGTGCTAGTGTCTGCACCAGACTTGACTCTTCTTGGACAGCACCCAGTGGAGATGGCCAATGAGGAGCGGGTGCTGGAGGTTCTGCAGATGTCAAGCTCATGGGAGACCTGGTAATGCTTCATCAACTTCTTGTTGACAAAATTTTTGTGGCCACTGTTCGTTTGGTTCCTTTCTGATCATATTTCTTAACAGCAGTGAATCTGCCCCTATGAAGAGACCGAGAAGAGCGTCTCCAGGGTACTGTGAGGTATGTGAAAGGACAGGCAGAGGCTGCCTTCATGGTACAGAGTCCCAACACCTGTGCATAGGCCTAAGAACTACTCAGTGATGCCCACGAACAGTTAGATACTAGGCAAACACCTGAGCCTTCTAACATTTCCTAGGCCATGCTGTGGGGAGTTTTGGTGTTATGAAGCCCCAATCCTGAGGGTGTCCAAGCCCCTTCATGGCATGGCTGTCGCTCCTTCCTCCTAGTGGTAGCCTCCATCTCTCATGCCTGTTCTGGACGTCTCTGTGGCTTCCTGACCACTGAATGTAGCAGAAGTGACAGCACAAGAGAGCCTTAGCCTCACCAGGCAGCTTCTACCATTGTCCACAAGTAGAGCTCTGGGAATGGTGTGCAGAGGCTGCAGATCAACTTCGTGGTGCCTCCTGAGCAGTGTGTTCCTCCCAAACTTGCTGAAAGCAACGTCTGCAGTCCTTTGCTTGGCCACACCCTGGTAGGACAGGCAGGCCATCATGCCAGCTCATGGTTTCTTGAGCTTTACCCAGAGATGCATCTGCCCAGGATGAACTTTGACTCTCTTTTGATAAGACAGCTCTGTACCTCAGGCCTAAGCTGCCATGTATGATGGGACCCGGGGGCTGAGGGAGGCTAAGCATACTCTGTACACTAGGACTATAATAAAACTGTTGTAGGCCCAGGGCAGGTTACGGAGCTTAGGGGTACCAATCCCTGTTTTCTATTTCTCCCCATGGGAGGTGGAGTGTCCCTCTCCTCCCCTCCCAGTCACTGGGTGGTTGTCTGGTGACTTGTTCTGACTGCACACTATGGAGGAAGTTCAGCCGTTGGTTTCTGACACAGAGCCTTAAGAGGCCTTGCAGCTTCTGCCCTTCAGAATGCTTCTGCCATCAGGTGAATGTCTGTGTGGGAAGAGGCCAGCAGCTCAGATGGGGCCTCAGATGTGTGAGTGAGGCATGGGCCTGCCAGCTGGCTGAGCCCAGGAGAAGCCAACAAAATGCCTTCCCAGTCAATCCAGAGTGGTATGAGGAGTAACTCACCACTACTGTTAAGATAGAAAGTTGGGGTGTGATTGTTACACAGCAATGCTTAACAGTCAGATAGACAACAGGAGACACTGGCATGTAGGACAACCTCATCGACTGTGGTCTGAGTATGAGATGTTCCTCCAAAGCCTCAGGAGATAATATAGCAATAATCAGGGTTAAAATGATTGGATTATGAGACCTATAACCTTATCAGCCAAACTTAATTCAAATGCAGTAAGTGGGTGGCAATGTAGGCAGATAGGACATGGGTGGAGGAAGTGGGTCACTAGGGGAGAGCCCTGGAAAGGTTGGTCTTCCCTGTGTACTCTTCCTCTCCTTCCTGGCCACCATGAACAGAGCAGCACTCCACCATGCCATTCTTTCCATTATGTTCTACCTCACCTTGCACCCAGAGCAATGGACTTGGACCACCATGAAATAAACCTCTGAATCCATGAGTGAAAATAAACCTTTTCTCCTCTAAGTTGTCCTCTTCAGGATTTTTGGTCACAGTGATGAAAACCTTACACTGCAGTCATGCTTCCTGACCTTCCTCTCTTGCCCATGGGACATAATGCTTGGACGGGGTGACTGCTGTGTACTATGACTAGCAGAGCCAGAGCTAGAAATCCTGGCTGGCTGTGGTATTGCTGAGCCACCATAGCCCTGACTGCCTCCGCTGGAGGAAAACAACTCTCTATGTTGAAACTTCTTTCTTAGTTTGGTCAAAAGCATACAGATACTCTTGTCTAATTATAATTCCTTTAAATCTCAAGACACAGGTGAAACCTAAGGACACTCAGCCCTTCTCAACTAGAATTCTATGAGAGAGTCAAGTCCCATAAGGAGCCCATGAGTGGTTCTCCCCTGAACTCCCCCAAGGGTGGTGCCTAGTAGCACTGTTCTAGGTGCATAGGCAGGAACCAAATTTATTCCATCAGTGATGGCTTATGACACTAGGCCTTCATTTACGTGGGAACCCCATCTGAAAACAGACTCTTTCCCTCCCCAGTGACCAACCAAAAGTAACAAGAGGTTACCCCTCACATACAAGACACCAACTTCTACTGATGGAAATACACCTCATTTAACTTTATAAATCTACTCTCTTGGAAGAGGCTTTGAGGTTTACATTGTACCTGCCAAGCTCAGCCACTTCACTGTAAAAAGAGTCAGAATTGTCTTTCAGGTCACCATGATCCCATCACTCCCTGGATCTGCAAAGAGAGTAGCATCTTCTCTGAGTTAGTTTTCAGCAGAGCCACATGGTAAGGAGTCTCAGACCCACATCTCCAACATGGCAGCCACATGTGGCCTCTGAGCATTTGAGATATGGCACATCTGAGTGCAGACTCATTGTGAGTGATGTAAGTACTGCATTAATGAGACTTAGCACGAAGAAGAAAGTTAAATTTCTCAGGAATACTTTATAAATCATTGATTTCTTGTTAAAATTAGGCCCCAACTTTCTTTGGCCCAAGAATTAAGATCAATAATCAATAAATGGGATGGTTTCAAACAAAATGTTTATTCTCAGCAAAAGAAACAATCTGTGAGGTAAATAGAGAGCCTACATCTTGGGAGCAAACATTTACTCCTCACATATCAGATAGAGCACTAATATCTAGGATATATAGAGAACACAAAAAGCTAAGCACCAAAAAAAAATGAAATAAAAATAACCAAATCAACAAATGGGCCAAAGACCCAAACATATACTTTTCAGAAGAGAATAAAAATAAATCAACAAATATATGAAAAAATATTCATTATCACTAGCAATTAGAGAAATGTAAATCAAAAGTACTCTAAGATTTCATGTCACTCCAGTCAGAATGGCAGCTATTATGAAGACAAACAAGAATAAGTGTTGGCGAGGATGTGGGGAAAAAGGTGCACTCTTATACTGCTGGTGGGACTGTAAATTGGTGCAGCCAATATGGAGAGCAGCCTGGAGATTTCTTGGAAAATTGGGAATGGAACTACCATTTGATCCAGCTATCCATCTCCTTGGTCTATACCCAAAGGACTTAGAAACAGCATACAACAGGGACACAGCCACATCAATGTTTACAATAGCACAAAAAATTTACAATAGATAAACTGTGGAGCCAACCTAGATGCCCTTCAGAAGACGATTGCATAAAAAAAGAGTGGCATATATACACAAAGGAATATTTCTCAGCAATAAAAAAGAATAAAATCATGACATTTGCAGGAAATGGATGGTGTCAGGGAAGATAATGCTGAGTTAACCAATCCCCAAAAAACAAATGCTGAATGTTTTCTCTGATACAAGGAGTCTGATGCGTAGTGGGGTAGGGACGGGGAGCATGGAAGAAATAGACAAACTCTAGATAGAGCAGAGGTGTCGGAGAGGAATAGAGTGGACAATGGGTAAGAAATGATGGTGGAATGTGATGGACATCATTATCCAAAGTACATTTATGAAGACACGAATTGGTATGAATATACTTTGTATACAATCAGAGATATGAAAAAATGTGCTCTATATGTATCATAAGAATTGTAATGCATTCTGCTGTCATATATAAATAAAAAATTAATAAAAAAGAATAATAAACTAGATATTCTGAATAAAATTACATATTTTAGTAAAATTAATTTTACTTTTATTTTCTAGGAAAAATGTAAATCTTTAATATATAAAATATAAATATTTTTAAAAGACATTTAAATTTTTATATAAAATATTTTATATAAAATATTTAATATATAAAAATATATAATTTTAATAATCTTCTGTTTTGCTCTCATGGGCAGTAATGATTTAGATAGTCCCCTCTTGGTCACAGGGCCACAAAGCCTCAAAGCTCTGTCTCTTTTTACAACATGAGAAATCATGGCTTCAGTACCTTTACTGAATGTTCACAGTTTTTATAGAGTTCATAAATTGTAAATATACTGAAAACACAGACATGATTTTATTGCACAATTGCCACTGAACATCACTTGTTAGTAATGAATCTAACATCATATATAAACAAAGGAAAGTAAGACATTCTGTAATTTTCTTAAAAAGAATCTTAAACCTATGAGTTGCAATCCAGAGACCAGCTGCCAGTGGCACCAGAACACAGCTTTCAGCATGTTCCCAGGACTTCTGCAGAGACCTGGCATTTTGGACCCTTGCTACCTGGGCATTCCCTACCTTAGCTCCTCCTTTGCCCTTTCACCTGCTCTGTGGTGCAGTCCAGCTAGAGCACCCTTGCTCTCATTCCTCTTTCACCTGAGTTTTCTCACCAGGGACGCACTTCTTGAAACACGTGCAATACACTTCGTCTCTCAAGGTGCAGGGGCTGAGGTGCCTCCTCTGTGTTCCTTTCTCAAGTCACTCAGGACTCAAAATCATTCCCAATGGCAAGTGGGCAGCACCTCTGCTGGAGGCTGCTGCTGTGGAGCCCTGTGGCTGCAGCTTGACTGTAAAAAATGCAGAAGTCTGACCAGCTCTGCGGCTCATACCAGAACAGTGTCCTAACCCATGACCCTTGAAGACTCGCTGAAGGACATCCTGAGGACCTGTAGACTTCATTGCCATCATTTCAACTGAGGACACACTCTGCTCTGGACTATTTTGTTAACACTTGCCCATTCTTACTCCTTTTAAGTGCTTGACAGATGCTGAGGCTGGTAATTCTGGCTGTGCCACATGGCTTGTGGGCTATCCCATTCCTCATCATAGCTCTCCCCACACTGGAGAACTACTGAGAATCTCATTTATGAAAATAAAATTATTATTCTACGCAGTTGTGAAACATGCAGAAGTTTGGCCTGGGATTCATCAATGTTAGTCCTGTTACTGAGATGTGCTTTCAGGTGTTTTGGTCAACACACCTCAGGAAAAGAATTGTGAGGTTTTGAAAACGTGCAGAAAAGAACAATGAAGAGGTTCATTTTATGCTTGTATGTTAAAAAAAATGGTCAGTATAGTAAGAACAAATAGAAAGATGAAATGTCAGTAAATTAATAAAAACAAACACCTGCAAATCATCTATTTCATTGGATCTTATGATAACTGAACCAGAAATCAGCCTGACATCTGCCATCTCCCACATACCACTTTGAGACTGGTTTGTGATTTTTCAAAAAACGAAGCTTAATTCATTACACAGCATATTTTAAATTTATAAAATTTATAAGATTGCAAAAACTAAAAAATATTTTAAGATTTAAGAAGCATTTAAGTCACTTAAGAATGAAACAGACTGACCAAATGTAAAATGTAATGTAAATATCTGTAGAGACAAATTATGAGGAATATTTGTCTAGATACCCTTATCAAAAGTTCTCAATGCAAAGCAGGTGGGTTTTTTAAAAACAGAATTAAATGATGCTTTACATTTTAATTCTAACATTCCTACTATATTTCCAATGTTTTTAGGGCACATTTCACCAGCAAAATTACATTAATGTTGGATTAAACAACTACTTATTTGATTTACTTAATACTTATGACAGGCTAAATCCATTTCTTCTAGTTTAATCTTCTTGTCAATAATGTAGATCTAAATTTATAAAAGTGAAGGTGATGGCTTTGAATTAGGTTCTTTAGTGGCTAAGAACAGGAAATTTCAGGGTACTAACATTGGACATATAGTGACCAATTAGGAAAACGATGAGGGGCATTGTGACTAGGAAACGGATTGCAGCTTTGGTTCTGTCAATGTAATATCTAAGACATCATTTAATCACAACACTAGAATTCATTTCACAGTCACATCCTCCTTCATTTTATATCCAGTGCCCTAGTCCACTACCTAAGTGAGGGGCAAACAGGAGAACAGAGATATGTGGTGGTCTAAACAAGTATCACCAATACCTTCTGCTCCAATACCCTCTGTATGCAGAAAAATCCTCATGGATGGAAGGTTGTTCTCTCAAAATCTATTCCTATTTAGAAGCTATGAATGGGATCTGATATGGAAACAGTGTCTTTGCAGAAATAATTGAGGTAAAATGAATGAATGAATAAATTCATAAATCTAATTTTCCTGGTATGCTAAAAAGAAGAGGCACATTTGGAAACACTAATACAGACTCCCAAAAGTGAAGACAAGAGGTAGAGGTAAAGTGAACATATACATGCCAAGCAACTTTTTTAAGGAGTAGGGTTTGACACCAGAATTGTTTGACACAAGAATTGTGAGAGAATAGAATGCCACTGTGTAAAGTTAGCACATGTATGGTACTTTGTAACAAGAGTTGTAGGAAACTAATACTCCTTCCTAACTGGTTTTCAACTTCACCTGTATGTTCTCCATTCCATATTTTCTGTCAATAATAGCAAAGTAACATGGAAATGTAATTTGAATCAATGTCTCTTTTCTTGAACACCCATTAATAATTTCCCATTCCTTCTGGTCAGGTATGGCAAGTGAGCACCACATAAGTAGCTCATTCAAACTGACACAAGTTAAGTGTCAAATACGTATTGAATTTTGAAGAATTAATATCAAAAACTCTCATTATAAAATATACTATTAATGACTTTATATATATTACATCTTAAATCATCCTATCATCCTATTTTTGAAATAGTAATTTAAATAAAATGCACTTGAAATATTAAATTATAGAAGTGACCACCACTTATGGCTTGTTTTTTATTTCCATTGCACAGTTTGGCTCTATAGAATAATGAATTAACCTTTAAGCACCATGTACAATCCTTGCCTCCTATGGCCCTAATATACTCTGCTAACTTCATGTCATACCACTATTACACCTGCAAATTTACTCCCCTCCCACTAATCTTTCAGTTCCTTGATTGGACTAAAAATTTTCCAACATGAGAAACGTTAACATGCCATTTCTTCCATCAGAAATGTTCTACATATTAAATGTTACTGTCTCGATTTTGTGTGTGTGTGGTTCTGGAGATTGAAGCCAGGGCCTTGGGCATGTGAGGCAAATACTCTACCAACTGGACTATATCCTCAGCCCCAGAGATAAACTTTTTTTTAAGCATATTCCCCTCTCTATATTATTCTCTCTCCTTCATATTCATATTCTCTCTCTCTCTCTCTCTCTCTCTCTCTCTCTCAACCTAATGACTTTCCTTTAACTGGCACCTATCTCTTCTAATCATCTGTTTTTCTATACTTAGCTAACTTTAGCATGAGCAGTAAGTTCCTCATAGCAAGGACCATCTAATTTTCGAGCCATAATAACTCCACACTGTTCTAGGTACATTCTGGGTTCTGGGTACATTCT
Source organism: Marmota monax (assembly GCF_021218885.2). Classification (NCBI taxonomy): domain Eukaryota; kingdom Metazoa; phylum Chordata; class Mammalia; order Rodentia; family Sciuridae; genus Marmota; species Marmota monax. The sequence continues at coordinate 904,644 of NW_026694371.1, read as the reverse complement.
AGGTGTTTAATACTTTTTTTGAGTAAATGAAGAAGTAGGTGAATGAGAGAAGATGAAGGAGCTTTGAGTGGCATCTGAGATCAGATGGTGAACTTGACACTTGCTGGCCAGGAGTTGATATCGTTGAAGTAACAAGTCCAGTAAAACTTCTGGCATTTATATGGCATATAAATTTGAGTAAGGACAGACTGGAAAAGAAATATGAGCTAAGGAGTTCTTCTCATAATTCTAGGTTGCACAAATGTCTTAAGCTGAAAGAAAAGAAAGATAGAACACTAGTATTGTGGGAAAGGGGAAGACAATAAAGAACAGGTACAAATTTTACATGTGTCTTTGGAATCAATGCTATCACATCAAATGAGAAAGTCATGCATGGACTATGATTTCTTTTATTTGAAGAGAATCTTACATACTCCATTCTCATTCTGCTTGAATTATTATGAGAAATTAATGAGTTGAAGGTAATGGGGAAAATAATAAAAGTAAATGTCTTTTTACAGTAAATGGTCTTCTACAGGATCTAGGGCCCGGACCAGCAGAATATTTGGATACATCAAGTCCCAAACATTCCTACATTGTCAATATCCTGCTTTGAAAACACACATTCTATTTTTAAGGGGAAATTTCCAATACCATTGTACTTATTTGCATGAGGTGACTTCTACAAGAAGTACATTTGTAGTTTTCATCTCTATCTATTACTCACTCCTCTTTATCTAAAAACTGGTAAGTGAATTTGGGTTAAGGTAACATGTTTTGCATGTTATTGATATAACCTATGCACGGGATGAAATCTTAGGCTGTCTGTGCACTAGCTTATAGACTCTTGTCCTGGAGGAGTGTTCTACAATTTTCCCGTTGTGTCTGCAACTCCAGCGGGTAACCTCAGTTTGAAAAATATACTGGAAGCTCATACAGTTGTACTCTAATCCAGATTTTGATTGCATTATGATTTAATGAACTTTCTCTGAATCTTCTAGTTTGCAATTTTTTTCTTCTGTTAGTCAACTTTCTGTCAGTAAGATAATAAACTGAAAAGGAGGAATGGTTTAGTTTGACTCAGGTTTCACTCCACACTTTGGGGCCCTGTGTTTTGGGGACTGTGGAAAGTCAGGACAGTGAGCACATGGTGAATCAAAGCCTCTCATTCTCAGGGTAGTTAAGAAAGAAAGAGAAGTGAAGGGGCCAGGATACTAATACATTCTTTAGGGCATGCCTCCAATGACCTAGCTTCTTTCCACTAGGCCCTACCTTCTAGAGGTTCCACCACCACCCCAAAGTGCCACTGTCTGGCAATAAAGCTTTTAGAATTTAGGCATTTAGGGAAAATTTAATATCCAACCATAATGTTTCTGAATTTCAGAATGCAAAGAAGACTGTTTATTTTCCCCTTTTAATCCTCAAAAAATGTGTGTTTGTGTGTGTGTGTTTGTGTGTGTGTGTGTGTGTTTGTGTGTTTGAATAATTGAACCTAGGATAATTAATAGGAATGACCAATAAAATAAGTGTAAATCCCTAATGCAACCTTGAAAATTCTTTCTATAGAAAAAAACCCTGTATTACTGAAAATAGAAACCAGTCTGAAATGATAGTCTGGAAATATGGCAAAGATTCTTGAAGTTCTTTCCTGATATTTTTATTGAGGAAGACAGAATATAATACCTTGCCTATTTTATCACAACTGTTTAAAAGAAAGACTTTTGTTTTGAAGAAGATTCATTCTATGGGATTGTGAGTATTTTTATTTTATGGAATTGATTAAACTTGAATCTTTAAAAAAATTCTCATAATAAACTATGAAGTGACACAAAATTCTTTAATGCAGTCACTCACTAACATTCATTTAATTCTGATGACAGCATTGCAGAAGCACCAGCATAAGGGAGACAAGAAGAAGATCACTAACCACTTGCAGAATCAGCACAGCCTGACAGGTTGATAGTCAGCTAGCAAACCATGATTCCACGAATCAAATTTCACTAGAAAATTCATGCACACAGATAAAATTTTACTGGTAAACTCAAGAAGTTCTAACTGTGATGAAATGCATTATCCACCATTTTTTCTTCAACACACTCATAAGCAAAAGTAAAAATATACATTAAAATAAAATGCCACCTCCATATGTATAGAGCAAAGTCTATATAAATCTATATCTAGTATGGCAGATATTAAGAGACTGTTTGTGATTAGTGGAATTATTTAGTTGCTTTTGATATCTGTTTATTCATAATAGAAGTGGTATGCAAAGACATTTAAAGCTGAACTTAATTGACTGCAACAAATATTTAATAAGCATATATATTTTTTATTCATTCACCAGTAATCATACTATATTTCACTATGGAAACTAAACTGAGTTCATTATTTATAACTGTGCAGATATACAATAAACTTTTATTTTGCTTAATATCTGTTGTATTATTTTGTACATGGATGCTTCTCAACTTATGATGATGTTACATCCCAAGAAACCTAACTAAGTTGAAAAGTTTGTTTGAAAAAAAAATGCATTTAATTCCCCTCATCCACTCAACATCACATTCTATCAATACATATATTACACTATGGGTTGTTTACCCTTGTGACTGTGCAGCCATCTGTGAGCTGCAATTCACTTCTATTGCCCAACACTGTGATACTATCATATTGCATACCATTAATCCAGGAAATTATCAAAATTCAAATTTTAAAGTGTGGTTTCTACTGAACACCAATTGCTTTTGTACCCTTGTGAAGTCAATAAATCACAAGGAGAATGCCCATAAGTGTGGGACCATTTGTATTTTAAACTTATTATTTCTAGGACACTTTTGGCCAATTTTTCATCGTGAGTCTGTTTTGAATCCAACTACTGAGAAGGACTCCTATCTACTGTGCAGCTAGTGGAGAAGAGGTTCAGGCTCTGTACAAAGACAGTGATGCGTACTCATATGTAATTGCTGTAGAGGGTGTGATAATTAAGTGCTCCTGTCCTTGCTGTTTTATTGCTTATAGTTCACAGGATAAAAGACTTCCAATGAGGATGCATACATTGGTCTACAGCTACAAATTTTTATAAATTATACAAAGGAATGTGAGCAAAAAAATAATTGAGAACTGTATTAGACAGAGGGATTGGAAAATGCTAGGGAGTTGGAAAATGGGGAAAGAGTTTTTTCCTCCCTTGACAAATTGATGAATGTATGGATTGAACAGAATTTAGATGGGGAGTTTCAGAATTATGACAAGTTCTGCTAAGTACTGAATTTCATGTGTAGATCAGTGGGAAATCAGAGAAGTGTTTTATATGCTTCATTCTGGTTGCTGTATGTAAAAGAAAATCGAAGTTGGAAAGAAGAGAATTTCGATAATACTGTCTAGAAGAAATCTTTTGGCAAGAGGAATAGAGTCCTTCATATTTTATTGTCATGAAAAAATTAAAAACTAGTCATTAATGACATGAGTAGGTTAAAGAAAAGGAACATGCCAAGATTGACTCCAAATTTCCTATTCTGAGCAATGGGAGGCTGACTGGTGGTGGCTTTTCTGGTATGGGAAATGCCTTCAGAGTGGCAGGTTCAATTGGAGACAGAAGTACATAGGAAATAAAAAACAGGACAAACTGAGAATGAAGGTGAATGGATGATTGTAACTATATTGAAAAGTGAGAAAACTGTGAGACATTTTAACAGGTATTTGGTAGTCTAAGTTGGTGGGACACATTGCAGAAAGGTATAAATAGTGCTACTAGCTGGGGTAAGAACACAAAATATCTTTACTTGAGTGCATTCATCTTCCAGATGAACATGGACTCACTAGATTTCTGCTCAGCACTCCCCATTGCTTTGTTTGCACAATATTTCCTGTAAACTTGTTCTGCTTCCTAAGCCACATGGCTATTGCCAGAGCTGCCACGCAGGAGGGTACAATCAACTGTCAAGTTTCATTGATTTTTATGGAATATACCCTTTTCCCAAATTGGAATGTAATGTTTTATGGCAATTTTGGTAAAATGAGTAAGAAAAACAAGTGAAATCCCTTTTGTGTCACTTGGCTATAAAGTAATAAAGTGTGAGAATAAACCATAGCTAAATTTATGCTCATGAAAACCAGAGAACCAGATGATTTTGGTTTCTAAAAATACAAAAATCAAAGAACAACAGAGAGGAGAGTGCTGAGAAAGAAAATTAACATAATTTGAGTTAATAACAGTTGCCACTGGGGTCCAGCCTCAGTCTCATTCTTGGTTTCCTAAGCCACTTCAGTAGTCATTTAATAAGTTCCCATTATTGTTAAGGGAGCACACACTCTCTTTCTGACAATATACAATCAAAAGATACCCAGGAAAGAGAAAAATGATTGCACAGAAATCACGAATTTACCAAAACACAATAAATAGTGGTAAGATCATGAATAGCAGTTTTCAAACCAGTTTTGTTTCCTGTTTTAGTAAGAAAAAAATCTTGTTTATTTTTGTAGTTAAGTCTTAGGAATTAAGAAATCAAAAAACAAAAGTTTAAATATACATGTTATGTGATCAGAATCCATGTATATCCATATTTCTAGTAAATTTACATGTTGACTATTGTCCTTCCTATTTGTGTCCAACTGGAGTACCCACACAATGAGCAACATTGAGATCAACAGTTTTACAATTCTCTGACCATCTCATTTACTAAGCATCAGAGACTAAACATAATTTCTTCAATAGAGTTTGTATACATGCACATGAGTCCAATTTTGCTATTTCAGCACTGTAAACAATATATAAAAAATTAAATCTCAAATTGCAAAAGAAGTTAAAGAAAAATTCAGCTGATATAACAATTAGTAATAGGAAAATGTATTAATAATTCACAAAAAACAGTTTACCCATTATTTTTCCTAAGAGAATCATATATAACTATTCTGTCACTTGAATTTAATAACTTCATAATTTTTTGGCAATTTTTTAAGCAAACTGACACATCAGAATACAAAACAGAAAAATATCAATTTAAGCAAAGAAAAATTATAAGTCTTTTCTACAAAAGACTTATAAAGATCTAAATGGCTATAATTCCTCTATCTATTTGCAGAAACACATAATGGAATCTTTATAAATCTGCCATGTATATCAATATCTACATAAATATACACAGATATAGATACGACACATTAATGGCAAATGATTTGAACTGTGTGTGGGATCAGCAGAGCTTATCAGACCATGGCATGATATGTACCCCGCATTTTTAAGAACTGAATGATGAAAGACGGTCCCCTAGCAACAATCTGAGGTGGAAGGTAACTGAGTGGACAGTTCTCAATACTCATGGTTGTAAGCTTGCTGCAGAGAGCCAGCTCAAAAGGAAGGCTATGTAGGTTAGGGTTGTCATTCAAATACAGTTCTTCAAGGTTTTCCAGTGTACCTGTTTTATTTTTAAAATCAATAATTAAAAAAAAAAACATTAGTCACTATACAAAGGTGCTAGTGGGAATTAATATATAATACATATTTCCCACTCTTCTCTCCATTTTAAGACACTTAGAACCATCAGTCTCAAACTTCACTACATATACAACTTATCTGGGGAGATTTTCTAAAACCCTGATGACCAGGTCACACTCCATAACAATTTATTCAGAACCTCTTCTTTTATGCTTGGTTTTTTGAAAATGCTCCAACTCTAGAGATCTTTTTGAGACAGTTTGGCATTCATGTGTGTGTTGGTGTGTGTGTGTTTGATATAGATCTTTCATGAAGAAAGTTACCACATATTTGGTAGGTAAATCAAAATAAATTCATGTAGTCTTTCAAAAAGTTTCCTTACACGATTATGGTTATTTTTACACATAAGAAGTTCCAGTCTTCCAGCAAGAGTTTGTGTAGATTATTCAAAGACATAAAACTAAAAAGTGAGAGATTCAGATTTTAAATTGCTAAAAATCTCCCAAACCATTGTTTTTATTGTTGTTGTTGTTGAACCTTTGTTTTTTATATATTTATATGTGGTTCTGAGGATCAAATCCAGTGCCTGACACATACTAGGCAAGTGCTCTGCCACTGAGCCACAATCCCAGCCCCCCAAAAATATTCTTAATTACTAATCCAATACTGTTTTAAGCACATTATAGATGGCAGGACAGTATACATAGAATTATTAATTTAAGAACTCACAGTTATTTACTATGTGACCTTAACTAACTCTGTGTAAAACAGTATTACAACCTTCACTTATAAAATTAAAGGTGGTCATAATTATATGAGATAATGGATATAAAAAGATTTAGCAAAATTCTAAAATGCACCCAAATATTAATATTAATCAAATATTATTATTGAGCCTAAATCCCAACAATAATAATTTGTTTCAATTCTGTGTGATTTTTCAAATTTAGCAAAAACAGAAAATAATTCTTTTAAATTAAGATTTCATAAAACACACCTTATTGGAAATATAAACATACCATACTATATTCAAAAATACAATATTAATCACAATACCCCATGGTGAAACAATCAAAGCACCCACTAACATTAAGTATCAGTACTCCATAAAAAAAACTCACAAGGCTAATATAACCTCAGCTTACAAAAACAGATTTATCTGAAATACTGTGTGAAAATACAACAGTAGAGTTAATAATACATAGGGGTCCTACCAATTTCCTTAGGAAGATGATTAAGCAGGTTATCTCCAAGGCTTAGATGTGTGAGATTGGTAAGGTAACCAATGCTTCTGGGAAGAATGGTCAACTGGTTGTTTGTCAAGACTAAATTCTAAAAAAAAAATAACAATTAAAAAGTTATATACACATTTCCTACAACTATATAAATTTAAAATGATACTTCCACAAAAAAATAAAATAACAGGGAAATTAAATCAGATGAGACTTAGTAAGTTACAGGATCTTCTTTCAAAAATTATCATTTGCTAGAAATATAAAAGGAGATTATGTGAACTTAAAACTCAGCCCTAATCCTATAATAGAAAAATCTATCTGGTCCAAGAATTAAAAAATGGTGAAGAATTAGAAAGATGAATTCCAAAAACTCCAATCATATGCTTATAAAGCCCCTGACATGATTTACCTGTAAATCTTTAAGATAACCAATTTCATTTGGCAAGGATTCTAATTTGTTCTCCTCTATATCCAACTCTCTTAACTTCTTAAGGTTTCCAAGACCTTGGGGAAGCTTCTTTAGAAGATTGTTTGATAATATTAGAACCTACAGAGAAACAATTGACAGTTTGATAAAACATGATATGGAATTATATATATGTGTGTGTGTGTGTGTGTGTGTATTTCATTTTTATACCGGACATATATATGACAACTGTGTGACTTAAAAATTTATAAGCAATGATAATTTTCCAAACAGTAAGTATTAGGATAGGTAACATTTGATTAAATTACATAAAATATTTAATTTACTACTCTAAAAATTTTCAAACCCAGTAGAGTTATTGGAAATAATCTTTTAATGTCAAAATTAAACTAAAAATTTGACTATAACTAAATGATAAAAAATTTAAAAACATTAAATTTTTCATGAATATCATATATTAATCTATCTGATACTGACAAGTTGCAAATGTCTATGAAACCACCTGTTGTAAACAATCACTTAAGGAAGGTCACAACTGACAATCCACGGTATTTATAATTTGTGGTATTTACTACATTTCAGGCATTCTAAAAAAATAAAATTGGGGGATGGAGGAAGATGTCCTTGTTTTCTAATAAATTATAAACTACCAGAGGAGTAGGAGTCAGTAATGCAATGGGGTTTTGAAACAAGCACTAAGAAGAAAGGTGTTCAGAGACTTCTAGCTCATTTTATATCTTCTTATTTCACCCATGCTTTCAATCACACAATACTATTTCATCTTACCAAATTAAATAAACAAGATTTAAAAAAAAAACATGATATAGGAAAAATTTTTAAAAGTTGAAGTACTATTAGTAAGCTTTACTCATCAAAAAGATGAAAACTTTAGGGACTCAGGCAACAGTGATTATCCCTGACTAAGAAGGTGAAAATAAGATGGATATTTATTTATGTGAATGAATTTTTAAAGAAAAAAGAGGATGATAAGAGTTAGATGCTGGAAACAACTGGAATAAACATACAGACCTGAAAACATGCTAGATTTCCAACAAATAGCAGGTGAGTGATTTAGGATGGAAATTAGGTCAACATCATACAGTAAAAGGTTCTAAATGCCTGTCTCATGTATCCATAATTATTATGGTAAACAAGATATGGTTTTTAAAAAGAATTCAGAAAAATGGCCTAAAGATGCTGAATTTTAATACCCCTTCCTTCAAAGTTATATTAGAGCATTCAAACCTACCACCTTTTAGTGGGCAATGGTAATACTGAACCTAGACTAACTCATTTTCAGTAGTATTAAATATTAATGATTAGTATTCAGAAGTATTGAGTCTAGACTAATTGATCCAGTCCTGCATCATCCTAACAAGGTCATATGTTTAAGAGAGTTCTTATTATCATCACTTTTAATTAAGATCTTCAAAGAGAAATCACTTATTTTATATAAGTAGATAATTGAGAAAGACTGAGAAGTTTAACATGCTCACTAATACACTCACCTGAAGAGAAACAAGACCAGATAAATCCTCAGGGATCATTCTTAGCTGATTATTGGCTAAATTCAATTCTATCATGATGGTCCAAGTTCCAAAGTCCAATGGAAGTAATGTTAACTGATTGTCCTGGCAAAGACAAAACGCAGCATTTCATGTGGAACCATTAAAACAAAGCTCCATGTGTACAGTCTTTTGGAAAAAAATCTTAAACCTTATTCCCCTTCTCGATATCTAAATCAGGGATTTACAACCAGCAACTAAAGCATCGATTTTCCAAGATTTTTGCATAGTACAGAGATTTTGCTTTGAAGTTAAAAAGGAAGTTTGTTTCCTATGTGAATGAGTAATGGAAATATAAAAATACTACACAGAGAAACCACTTCAGAGTTCAAAGATAATAGTCATAAATTTGATGTTTTATTTCACAATAATGTTTAGAAACCATTGGACAAAATGTGACTGTTCAAATTGAGATATGAACACCATGAAAGAAGATACATGGCCGAAAGGAAACCCAGGCGAGCTCAGGAATAGAAGAGATGTTGAGCAGAAAAAAAGAGAAAAGGGATGGGGATACGGCTCAGTTGGTAGATGGCTTGCCTCCCAAGCACAAGCCCCTGGGTTTGATCCCTAGCACACACACACCCTCTAAAAAGAGGAAGACAGAATTCATTCATCACTAAATAATAAAAACATGATGGAGTGCCATGATATTAATTAAGCATTTTAAATTACCTTTTCCCTGCTTTTACATGTTCACTTTTTTATATTTTGGATTGAATCCAGGGGCACTTAACTACTAATCCACACCCCAGCTATATTTTTTTTTAAATTTTATTTAGAGACAGGTCTCACTGCATTGCTTAGGGCCTCAGTAAGTTGTTCAATCTTCCTATATCAGCCCCCCAACCTGCTAGAATTACAGGTGTGTGCTACCATGCCCATCAAATTCAACCCTAAATAAACTATTACAATGGTAATGGAAGGAAGAGGGTGATATCCCCCTTGTCCCAGTTGGGTATCAATGTGTCAAGATGTTAACCAATTGGTCATGGATTTCTTTTACATTTTTTTAAAAAAATATTTTAGTTGTTAATGGACCTTTGTTATTTAATTTATTTATATGTGGTGCTGAGAACCAAACCCAGTACCTCCCACATTAGGCAAGCACTCTAACATTGGGCCACAAACTCAGTCCCATCTTTTATGTTCTTTTGTTAGTGTATATTTCTAATTTTTTTCTGCAACATTTATGGATCCTTGTGTCTTTTTACACAAAATCATCAATATAAGAAATCCCAATCAGTGAATATATATTTAAAAATCCAGTTTATATTTTCTAAATTGAAATTTATTATTTATTAAAAATATTTAATATTATCTATCCATGCCCAGACTACCAATAGGTACAGTATGATAAAGTATTTTTATTAAGAAATATTTACTATAGGTGCTTATATGAGGAAGAATACAACAAGCTTCATTTTGATTTTTTTCAAAAGAAAGTTTTGTGTAACCTTTACAAGTTTGAATAGAAATTTAGAAAAAGTGCTATAAAGTGTTTTACTAAAAACAACAATCCTTTCCAAGCTAACATACTGTAATAATGTCAAACTCATAAAAGTGCATAATCAAATATAAAAACTAATTAATATTGGGATCACTATGTTCTAAATCTATTATTACAAAATGAATACACAGAATTAATCTTATTTACCACTACATTACTGTTACTGCATATATTAATTATGTAACTATATTAAAATTTTTGTTTGTAATAGGATTTTGAATTTATACTACTTCAGTAATTATGTGCTTCCAAATTACCATAAAAGATACATACTATATTTACGACAAAGTATAGACAGAGTCAAGAAATTGTAAATTTAAATTATAAAGAACAATAATGTGTGACTGGCTCATCAAAGACAGAAAGATATTGAATGATATAATATAAAGAACCCTGTACCTAGATTAAAAAAATCTAGGAAGCTGAATTCCTGCCTCAGCCATGAAATAGCTGTATGGCCAAATAGACTGTTTTCTCTGTGTAGAAAGTTTACTGAAAATTAAATCACTGGACTAGATAAACCACCATTTCTTCACCTCTTTCACAATAAACTATTACAAATGTGAGATCCTTTCACTGGACAGTATAGAGATAAGAAATAAAAAGAACTGCAGATCAGAATTACTTATGGGTGGTCTTTAAAGAGATACATTTTAGAAAACACTGACTATATATGTACACATAAATACCTAAGTATTTACTGTATTTAATCATACTCTAAACAGCTTTAAACTGTATGTATGCAAATAATTTTTATATGCTGTGACTTCCTAATTCTTAATAAACTAAGAATATTGTAACTGGTATTTAATATTCTTCTAAATCTGAGCATCAATTTTGGTGGCTCTGCAGTATTCCACTTTAAAAATTTAAATCCCTAAGAGTAATAATAATTTGGTACCTTTAAAACTGTTCTGCAATAAATATACCTACAAATATACTTTAATAAATCCTCATGATTAATTTTTGAGGACAAAATCCTAGGGTATTATACACAATTCTAAAATACTTTTTATCTGATAAAAACTGTCCCCAAGCGGCTGGGGTTGTGGCTCAGTTGTAGAGTGCTTGCCTAACATATGTGAGTCATTGAGTTTGATTATCAGCACCACATATAAATATATAAAATAAAGGCCCACTGACAACTAAATATCTCCCCCCACTCTGTATGTGTGTGTGTGTGTGTATGTGTGTGTCCCCTAAGTAGACTTCATCAACAAAGTAAAATGACACATAACCCACATCATTAGAGACAGTAGAATATCAATGCATTCGTAATTCCTCCTTTCCTCCTGATACAAAAAGTTTACCTTCATATTTAGTTTTCTTAATGCTTTTGCTCTAGAGAAAATTCCATATGGGATTTTATTGATTTGATTGTGTTCCATGTTGAGGGAACAGATGGTGAAAAACTGAGCTGGACCACCCACTGGATATGACTGGAAGTAATTTCTAGCCAAGTTCAAATTGTTCAGTTTCACAAGACTGCATAAAAGGCTCTGTTAAAAAAACCAAGCATAAATCTAAATTAGAACTGAAAAAAACTTCATTTGAACAGAACAGCAAATTCCAAACACAAATGCTTCAAGGCCTTGCAGGTAAGGATCTACAGAAACAGGTTAGGCTGGTTCTGTGACACTTCCTCCAGATAGTCAATACTCAATTCCAGCAAGCCGTTGTCTTGCCTCATGGAAATTGTGAAGTCAGTGCACTCAGATTTTTCAGATTTCACAAGAAATCAGGAATTTTTTCCCTTTTTTTGAATTTTTGGCTTTAGTTTATTTAAATCACTCTATAACATAAAGTACACATTGGTGACTGAGAAGTATCACAAGGTGGCTAGTTTGAGAGTGCTATGCCACTTACTGTAACAAACCCTATATAGGTTTTAGTTATATAACTATATAAATTAGTAGTAAGATTAACATTAGTATTAAGATTAAGCTGGAGTTTTAGCTCAGTAGTAGAATACTTGCCTTGCACACATAAGACCTTGAGTTTGATCCTCAGCAGCATGTAAAAATAAATAAAAATAAATAGTAAAAAAATTCACATAATTCCTGTCACAGTATAAACCATTATTCAATAATTTAACGTTCTTTAGGAATACTAAATTGAGAAGCTGATTATACTTCTTGATATACTATACCACATTCCTTTTTATATGGTAAAATTTGAAGGAATACAAGTACCTATTAAGCAAGTACTTACTAAACACGTAAACTCATATGTTCCTACTTTAGTTTCCCACTACATAAATAAACTGCTAAGTGTGTAAATATAAAGAAATCTCTGCCTTTAAGAACATTAAACATTTTTAGAGATATAAAGCACAGATAGGAAGCACTTAGAAAATAATGCACAATTGGTATATCATCAATAATAAATTACACAGAATAGGTGCTCATTATTTAGGCTGGATCAAGGAAGAGCAACATTAGTAACCCCTGGAAGGGCATTAGAAATTGAGATTCTAGGCTGACTCCCACAGAATTAATATGCATTACAACAAACTACTCTGTTGACTTGCATACCAATCTTTAAGAAATACTGTTTGTTATTGGTTATTCAAATAGTTTTGAATCAGTCTTGCCTTATCATTTAATAGCTTGTGATTTGGAGCAAACCATTTTTCTTTCTTCTTTTCTCTCTTTCTTTATTTTCTAGTACTGGGGATTGAACCCAGGGTTCCTCCACCTATGAACTATATCCTTGGCATTTTTCTTTGAAATTATCTTAGAGTTTCACTAAGTTGCCCAGGCTAGCCTTGAACTTGTGATCCTGCTTCAGCCTTCCGAGTAGCTGGGATTGCAGGTGTGCACCACTATTCCTGTTTGGGTAAACTGTTGTATTAATACTTGGTTTATTCACTTTTGAAATGATAATGCCTTACTTTATGGGTTGTAGTGAAGACAACGGAGACAAAATACACAAACAGTTTTACCATACCAACATATAATAACTGCTAGAATTTTAGAACCCCTATTTAATTCCAAAGTAAAGAAGAAATACTAGAATACTTAGAAATGCAGAAAATAGACTGCAATGAAATTTTGAAAGATCAAAAAAGAAATCAGAATTCAGAACAGGAAAAAAAAACCAATCTAGATTAAGTAAAAATATAAGCAAAAAGAAACAAAGCCGACTGAGAGTATGTGGGTTTAAAATACCATTCAAAATTCAGCTGTTGGTCCTCCATGAAGGCATGGTACCTGAGATGTCAGTTATGGCAATATAAAAGGAAGGAAGAAAATAACCATAGAATTGAAAGGAATTATCTATTTAATAAATATTTTATTTTCACACTAAACATTAAAAATCTATCCTTAGCATCTATTTTTGCACACAGACAAAATGTGAGCACAAGAACAGTGCTTAAGAAAACCTTATATGACAATTCAAGAAAAATGTCTTTAATCTGCTTTATCACAAACAAGTTTTATTGAGACTCATTGCAAAAATGTTATTCTTAAACTGACAAACTGCTGAACTGATATTCTTCTATGACAAAATATTGATATTTTATTATACTAAGAGTACAAGAAGACTTCTCTTCAACACATTTAAAAAAAATTTTGTAGTTATAGATGGATAGAATGCCTTTATTTTATTTATTTTATTTTTATATGGTACTTAGGATCGAACCCAATGCCTCACACATGCTAGGAGGCAAGTGCTCTTCCACTGAGCTACAGCCCCAACCCTCTTCCATGCATTACTTATATCACACTGTGAAACATAGGTGTTTATCTTTCCTTTACAGTCACATATATCTGGATTCCTATCTTAGGTCTTCTACTCATCAACTTTGGTAAATTGATTAGATAATATCTCTCCCATATTTTCAAAAAAATGTTTATGGTAACAAATCTGACTAAAATAAAACCATCTGTCTTTTCCCCCTATCTATTCAATAAGAATATTCCCAACAAATCATAGGAAGATACTGAATATAAAATAATACATGTAGAGCTCCTAGCTTCATGTCTTGAGCATATGTGCTTAAAGTTATAGTTTCATTTCCTTATGTGCATTTAATCTTGCTAAGTGAAATATGCTAGTCTCAAAAATTAAAGGGTCTAATGTTTTTTCTCTCATATGAGAAAGCTAAAGCAAAATAAGGAAATGAAGGAAGAGAAGATTAGTTTCATAAAAAAAAGGAAAGATCAGTAGACTAGAAGGAGATTGAGAGGGTGAATGGAGGGAAGGGAAAGGGGTATGCAAAGCAATGTTAAAGTCATGCTATATACACACATAAACATAACACAAGCTATTTCAATTTTATGTATAAGTAGAAAGAACCACTCAAAAGTGAACAAGTACGTGAGCAAAAGAAAATCACTAGCATACAGGAAGGAAAATGGGGGAAGGGGCATGGGATGTAAAGGGGAGGAGCCTGAACTAAAATCGAGTTCCATGCATGTATGAGTTTGTCAAAAGTAACCCAAGTACAGCATATAATTGTAATGGGGCAATGCGTGTGCATGCACAGACACACACACATACACATACACACACACATATATACGTATATATATACACACACACACACACATATATAAGCTTCCCCTCACTGACAATAAAACTGGGGCAATATATACACACACATTTAAATTGAATATCCACTTTTTGAATTTTGATATAGACCCAGTCTTTATACTTATGTATATGGATATATATTAAAACCAGTCATTCTTAATTAAGCTCACAAAACATGTCCAAATATAATCTCAAAAACAACTAGTCAATGTGCTAATTACTTACCCTCTTATGGATACAAGTCATTCATTAGCAAGAGGGGTGACATTAAACAAAAGAACCTCATACATTTTGATCATGTGTAAATTACTATGATCAAAGACAAAAATCCAGATATTCTGGTTCTCAGAGCTGTATCTGATATCTGTGGATTTACTCCTTATCCCATTCAACCTGCTGCCAGCAGAAGTACTCTTTTGTCATAGGTAAGAGACTGTTATAGTAGTCTTAATGAACTGATGCAGTCTAGAAACTGCAATTGTGGGAAACTCATTTCCTCTCCACCCACCAATACTACAGATTGAACCCAGGGGCGTTCTTACCACTCAGCCCTTTTTATTTTTTTTTAAATTTTGAGATAAGATATCATTAAATTGCCCATGCTGGCCTTAGGCATGCCATCTTCCTGCCTCAGTCTCTGGAGTAGTTAAAAACAAGCACCACTTTGCCTGGTTGAAATTCATCTTTCAACCCTGGCCAAGTGTTTCATGAAAATTCAGATACACAAATTTACTGTATGTGTGTGTGTGTGTGTGTGTGTGTGTCTACATTTTTAATCATTAGGGAAGAAAAAAATTTGCAAAAGATCTATCAATTATTAAGTCTACATTCCATTCTTTTCTTAGATTATTATGCTTGAATAAACATAAGCAAACATTTATGAGTAAAATTCCCTTTCATTGTTGAGAAACACAGTTTAAAAGAGTGTTATATTATACACAATTACTACCAACACAAAATAAATAAAAATGATTTAATATATACAAACAAGCCAAGTTAAAAGTAACATTTATGTAACAAAATGAAATTAAACCTGTCTCCCTCTGTACAAAATGAAATTAAACCTCTCTCTCCCCCTCTGTACAAAACTCAAATCAAAGTGGATTGAAAACTTAGGCCTTAGAATACAGACCCTCATCTTACTAGAAGAAAAAGAAGGCCCTAGTCTTCACCATGTTGACCAAGGATCTGACTTCCTTAACAAGACCCCTAAAGTGCAAGAAGTAAAAGCAAGAATCACTGAATGAGATAGACTCAAACTAAAACATGTCTTCTCAGCAAAAGAAACAATTAATAATATAAAGAGAGATCCTAGCGATTGGGAAAATATCTTTACCGTGTGCATGTACAATAAAGCATTAATGTCAAAAAACTTACACACAAAAAAATAACCCAATCAATAAAAGGTCTAAGACACTTCTCAAAAGAAATACAATCAAAAAATTTATGACAAAATGTTCAACATCTTTAGCAATTATAGAAAGGCAAATCAAAACTACTTTAAGATTTCATTTCACTCCAGTCAGATCGACAATGATCAAGAATAAAGGCAAGAAGATATGGCAAAGAGACAGTGAAAAATGAACACTCATACATTGCTGGAGTGACTGTAAATTGGTGCAACTACTATGGAAAGCAGATGGAGATTCCTAAGAAAACTTGAAATAGAACCACCATTTGACCCAGCTATAGAACTCTTTGGTTTATACTCAAAGTATTTAAAATTAGCATCCTACAGTGACACAGCCATGTCAATGTTTATAGTAGTTCAATTCACAATAGCTAAACTGTGGAACCAATCTAGGTGTCTTTCAATAGATGAATAGCTAAATCAAATGTACAATGGAATATTACTCAGCCCTAAAGAAGAATGAAATTATGGCATTTTCCAGTAAATGAATGGAACTTTAGAACATCATGATAAGCAAAATAAGCCAATCTCCAAACACCAAAGGCCAAATGTTTTCTCTGATACGTTGATGGTAATTCAAAATAAGGAGGGGGCACTAGAAAAAGTGCGTTAGTTCACCTTAGATCAGGTAGATGGGAGTAAAGAGAGGGGAGGGGAGGGGAGATAGGAAGGACGACACCAACATCACTGCCTTATGCACACATATGTCTCTATTCCTGATGGGATTCTGTAACACGTAAAATCAGGCTGTGGCTGTGGCTCTGTGGCAGAGCCCTTGCCTGGCACATGTGAGGCCCTGGGTTCAATCCTCAGCACCACAGAAAATAAATAAACAAAAATAAATGTACTGTGCCAGTCACATGGAAAAATCAGTAAGATGATGAATCATACCTACCTGTGTACATAAAAGTGCACAAATGCATTCTACTGTCATGGAAAACTAATTATTTTTTTTCAAAAATTAAAAAGTAATGTTTAAAAATGAAAGATTTTGGTGATTCTAATATACGAAATACTTTTAATATTACTGCATTGATAAGGGTGATAATTTGTGTCACATTAGAGTTGCAGCTAACATTAATTTTAATAACAAGTAGTATGTTCTATCAAGGTAGTTCTTGCCATTTATCATCTTTCTACAGTACATTTTTATAAGGAACTGAGCAGGATAGATGAGATTTTAAGCCAGCCATACAGTTTTTTCTTAATATTTTTACTGCCATTGCCCAAAATGACATAAGAATGATTTACAGTGCTAAGGGAACTATAGCACACTGATTTTCCTTCTGATTTTTACCTTATTTATATTAAAAAAGCTTCCATGTATCCTTTCTTTCCTCTTTTGAATTCTATTTTAGTGGTAGCTATATAGGATGCTTGTTATTTAAACAATTTCAGTCACCAAATTATGTCCCCAGCTATAAAGATTGGTTAGTTTTCCCTAAGTTATCTTGAAGGCTTATTCCAATCCAGTCATGTTTTCTCTCATACAATTCTTACCTCTGGTAAAGCAGAAATGTTATTGTTCTCCAAATTTAAGTCTTCAAGTGCACTGCAGTTTGCTAGTGATCTGGGTATTGCTGACAGTCTATTGTATCTCAGACCAAGACGATACAAATGAGACAGGTTGCCTGGAAATATAAAACGAACCTCTTTACTGTCACAGGCTATCCACTGGATTACAAGATTCTTATCTTCTAGAACCAAGGAACTTGTATAAGAAAAATAATCAAATATGCAGTTATACTGTGTTAAGTGTCCTATTGAAAATTATTGTCATCTTTTAACAACTTAATCTTCAGAACCAACTTGTGACAAGAAGTTACACAGATTGGGCATCTCTAATGTGAAAATCTGAAGTTCTCCAAGATCAATAACTTTCTGAGCACCATACACAAATACATCTACATTAATGAAATCTAAGCAAATCCTGCTTAAGAACATATTAGCCACTAATGAGTACATTAAAAATAGTGTTTTATTTTCCAGGTATTTCTAGTTTTATCGTCAGTACGAGAATACACATGAGCTACACAGATGGATATAACGACATCTACTATCATAAAAGATTCAAATCAAATTAAACTTACCAAATAACATATATAAGAAAAAAAGTTCCTTTGATATAACTGTTGCTGTGACATTACTACATAGGGTAGGTTAAAATGTCAGATGTTGCCTTTACTTTTAAGTTTTCTTTTCCAATGTTAGAAGACATAGAAATGATTGTCTGGTCTCTAGGTCACACTTATGTTTTTAGTGACAAATACTTGTGGGCTTTCAATTTTCAGAACCTTCTAGTATCTGTCCATTTCTTTCTTTTGGGTTTGCTCATTTTTAAAAAATTGTTGTATGATAAACTTTCTTTTTGATGTTTATAATGCTTGCATAAATGGATGATAGCATACATTAAGTTGATGGCATAAATTAAGCCTTGGAACTTAAGAGGACAGTCATTATGCTTCATAACCTTCTTTCACTCATTCATTGGTTTCTTTCCCTCTTGCTGAAGAAAGTTACATAAAAATGATTAATTGGTACAGTTTTACTTTCTACATTTATAAAAATTAGTCATTGACAGTAATAAAAAATCTCATGAGTCTATACTATAAATCTAGTCAACTATAATGCAGAAAAGCAGCAATGATCTCAGTTCTTCCCAGTATAACTATTGTTAGGCTCATGCGCATCACTTTCCTTCAACAGGGTTGGTAAACTGAGCCCGAAAGTATTCTAGTTCCAATTAAGTAATATTCCAACAGGAATAAAATAGTATATAAAAATCAAGATTAAAAATTACCATTTAGGAAATATTAAGTGTGTTTTGTCTTTAATGTATCTTCTCAATTAACTAAGGAAATCCACTAGCATCTTTTTTATGACACTCTGGTAAACTGCATCCATTTTGAAGGGGAGAAGGGAATGGAGGGCTTGGGTGACTTTTCAAAGCTCCAGGGAAGTTAGTGGTTAGTAATACAGGCAAAATATTTACTTCAAGACAGCAGTTGTGTATTATTATTTTCATAATATGTTACACTTTTGAAGTGCTAAGCTAGCAGAAAGGTGAAAGGAACAGAATCAAAAGATACATTTCTATTAAGTTCGTGAATACTGTTCAGGTGTATCATTCTTCTCCAAGAGATGACAGGGAGAATCGCAAAAGTCAATTAAGACTGCTGATATGTATAACAGATCATGATTCAAATGTTTAGATTTTCACCAAAAC
Organism: Marmota monax; assembly: GCF_021218885.2. Lineage (NCBI taxonomy): Eukaryota > Metazoa > Chordata > Mammalia > Rodentia > Sciuridae > Marmota > Marmota monax. The sequence continues at coordinate 885,318 of NW_026694371.1, read as the reverse complement.
TCAGGCTTCTGCTACATGATACAGGAGATAGGAATGATGGGAAAAAAAAGAGAAAAAAAATTATTTTAATAAACACTGTAAATGAGAAATAACTGTGATTCATAAAATTTTGAAAACATAGTACTTATTAACTTCCTTTACTCAAAATAGGAATGGTACTATATTTGCTGACCACTAGCAAATCATATAAAATAATGGCAATATTTTTCTTTGTCTTTATTGATCTTTAAAATATTACCTGACCTTGAAGAAAACGTTATACATGAAGCCATGTGTTTTTGATATGTCATCTGAATTACAAGATATTTATTTATAATGAAGATAAATGTTTTCATATTCATAATATAAATTAAAATCAGAAGAATCACTTCTAGTAAAAAATGAAACATAGAATGATTAAGGAAACCAAGACAGAGAAGGATACATAAAGAAGTTACTTTGTGTCAAAGGAAGTGAACCCAAAGGACCCTTGTCCTACTTTCTGGGAGATTTTACCATCTAGCCCCATCTACATTCTCTCTGTGGGCCAAAACCTTTCTTTTAGTGCTCTGATTGCATCACCCACTTACTAGTCAATAAGGATACAAATACATGCTCAAAAATACAAAACAAGAAAATATTGTTAAAATGTTAGAATGGATAGGGTCAACTGCTGACCAAGCCCCATGTATCCATTTGATGAACTGTATGAATAAGAAAATAATATCAATGTTTAGGAGAAAGGAGGCCTAATCAGAGATACAATAAATATAAAGACCCTGAGGCTAGAATTTGTTTGATAAGCTCAAGTATCAATGGTGTATAGCATCCACAATATTCCAAGAATTATACAGTGTCAATAATTAGAAAATCCTAAAATTCCACTAAAAGATTGCTAGAGCTAACAAACAAATTTGACGAATTAGCAGGATACAAATCCAACATACAAAAATCAATGGCTTTCCTATATACCAACAGTGAATCCACAGAGAAAAAAAATCATAAAACAATCTCACTCACAATAGACTAAAACAAAAAACAACAAAAAACCACCAACTGACCAACCTAGCAATAAATCTAACCTCTACAATGAAAATTATAGAATATTGAAGAAATTGAAGACCCCAGAAGATGGAAAGACCTCCCATGTTCATGGATAGACAAAATATTATTAAAATGATCCTACTCCAACAAGCAGAATATAGGTTCAATACAACCCCCATCAAAATACCAATAACATTACTCCTAGAACTAGAAAAAAAATTCCTAAAATTCATTTGGAATAATAGAAGATCAAGAATAGGTAAATCGATGCTTAGCCAACAAAGCAATGCTTTAGGCATCACAATAAATGACTTCAAATTGTACTACAGAACGACAGTAACAAAAACTGCATTGTACTGGCATAAAAAGAGACATAGAGGAATGGTACAGACTAGAAGACACAGAGGCAAACCCACAGTCATCTGATACTTCAAAAAGGTGCTAAAACATGCATTAGAGAAAAAATAACCTTTCTAACACTTGGTGGTGGGAAGAATGAAACTAGACCCTTATGTCTTACCCTGCCAAAAACCAACTCAAAATGGATCAAAATCCTAAGAATTAGACCAGAAACTGCAACTCCTAGAAGAAAATACAGGGTCAACACTCCAGCTTTTAGAACAGTCAATAACTTTCTCAATAGAACCCAACAGCCTTAGGAAATAGTGCAAAGAGTTAATAAATGGGACAACATCAAATTAAAAAGCTTCTGATCAGCAAAGGCAACAATTAGGAATGTAATGAGAGAAAGAACACACCTGAGAGAGAATCACTGCTCTTCTCCTGAAATAGTGTTAACAGATAAAATAGGAACTCCAAAAACCTAACAAAATAACCCCAAATAACCCCACTAGTAAGTAGGTAAATAGATACTTCTCAAAAGAAGAAGTACAAATGGCTAACAAAGTGCATGAAAAAAAAATGTTGAACACCTTTAAAAACTAGGGAATGCAATACAAAACTACACTGACACTTGATCTCATGGCAGTCATGGGCAGGTACAGTATAGAATGCTTGTACCCCAACTGACTCCAGAGGCTGAGACAAGAAATTCACAAGTTCTTGGTCAGCCTCACTGATTTATTGAAACCCAACCTCAAAATAAAAAAGGGATTGGGGTTACAGCTCAGCAGTAAGTGCCCTTGGATTCAATTCCAAAAACAAAATAAAAAACAAAAAACAACCAACAAGAGCAAAAACTCAAAAATACAAACCATGATAAATGCTGGAGATGATGTCGAGAAAAGAAGAAACTTTTACATTGTTGGTGGGATTGCAGATTAGTACAACCACTGTGGAAATCAGTATGATGGGGCCACAAAATCTAGGCATGCAAACACCATATGACCCAGTTGTACAATTCTCATCAGTACTTTTTCTCAAAGAATTAAAGTCATTAAAGCTTTAATATTGATCCATGTATACCCACATTTATAGGCAGCACAATTCGTAATAGCCAAACTATGGAGTCAACTGGCTGTTCATCAACAGGTAAATGGATAAAGAAAATGTGGTATGTGTTCACAGAGGAGATTTATTCAGCCATAAAGAAGAATAAAATGTATAATTTGCAGAAAAAAAAATAGATGGAATTAAGACCATTAGGTTAAGCAAAATAAGCCAAATTCAAAAGGTCCAAGGTTGTATATTTTCTCTCATCTGTGGGAGCTAGAATAAAAAAGGAAAAAGAAAAGAGATGGGGAAGAGGATCAATAAAAATCAAAGGGGAGACAGTAGAGGGTTAGACAAGGCTGTGAGAGGCCTGAGGAGCCGGGTAGTGATAACTGGCCAAATTATATTGTTATATCCTGTGCAAGGACAAATATGTTACAACAAATTCCATCATAATCTACAACTAAGATGCATCAATAAAAAATGAGGAAAGAGGAGATCCAACATGGCGGCGGGCGCGGAGACATCAAGTCTCTGACCTCTTCAGCTGCGCGGGCATAGGGAGCTGTAAATTGTCTAAATGCTGTTTGTTCAGGATCACTAGGCAATGCTGAGCTGACGTGGATCTGGGGTGTACAGTCTGGGCCCCTCAGAACACGCACACCGAGCCCGGATCGGCTGCATTCAAGCTCCGGTTCGCCTGCTTCTCGTGACTCAGCACTAACGATCCCGCTGAAATAACTGGTTGGCCCTTCTGAACTTACAGAGGTAAAAGCCAACCGAGCCTTCATAGGCAGTGGCCACAGGATTGAAACGGGGCTTGGGAGAGACAGTCAGGACCCACCCGTTGCATTGGTCACCCGGCAAAGGGAAGGAACGGTCACCATTTGCATGGGATACCACCTTGGCAGAGAAATGGCGTCACGGGCGGAGGAGATAACTTCATTGAAACCAGCGCGACAGGTGTGTAATCCCCTAGCCATCTCTCTCCACACAGCGGGGAAACCTTAAGGGCCCCTCCCAGCTCTCCTGTGAGTGCGATAGCCAGACCGAGGGAATCAGGAGTGGCGCGGGACTCACGGCGCAGAACTCCCAGCTACCGCTCCCACCAGTGCTGACAACTGAGGTCTCTTGCACCAGCTACCGGGGGCGTGGCTACCAGAGGACAAGCAAATTCGCTGGGGGTTCTCAGCCCCAAGCTCTACAATCTTAGGGTCTGAGGGAGGCAAACAGGGAGAGTGTGCCCAGGCGTTCATGAAAACAGGGCTCCCAGGAGCAGCAGACCTGGCATGTAGCCAGTATTGTGGTGAGCATCACAGGTGAGCGGGGCCTGGCGTGAGGAAACACAAGACAAGGCCCTAGACACTCAGGATTGGAGACCCGCCCAGTCCGGGAGGAAGAGCTGCTGCACAGTGAATGGTTCCCACCTATTGAGAGGAGAAGCTTGGCCCAGTGGGCACAGCTCCACCTACTGGAAGAGAAGTTAATAGAACTCTAGGACTGCATTTATTATTATTATTATTATTTCTTTTTCTTTCATTTTTATTTTTGTTGTTGTTGTTGTTGTTCTTTAACTTTTTTTAATGTTTTTAATTTTTTTATTTTTTATTTTATTACTATTATTATTATTATTTTTTTTTTTTTAATTTTTTATTGTGGGTTGTTCAAAACATTACAAATTTCTTGACATATCATATTCCACACTTTGATTCTAGTGGGTTATGAACTCCCACCTTCACCCCATACACAGATTGCAGATTCACCTCAGTTACACATCCATTGATTTACAAATTGCCATACTAGTGTCTGTTGTGCTCCGCTGCCTTTCCCATCATCCACCCTCCCCCCTCCCCACCTCTCCCCTCCCCTCCCCTCCTCTCTCTCTACCCCCTCCACTGTATAACCCTGAGGGTCTCCTTCCATTACCGTGCAATTTACCTTCTCTCTCCCTTTCCCTCCCACCTCTCATCCCTGTTAAATGTTAATCTTCTTCTCCTGTTCTTCGTCCCTACTCTGTTCTTAGTTACTTTCCTTATATCAAAGAAGACATTTGGCATTTGTTTTTTAGGGATTGGCTAGCTTCACTTAGCATAATCTGCTCTAATGCCATCCATTTCCCTGTAAATTTATTATTATTATTTTTAAATTTTAGTTTTCATTTTTTTATTATCATTATTATTTTTGTAAAAAAAATGTTTTTCTTTCTTTCTTTATTTTCTATTTTTTGTTTCTTTTGTCTTTTCATTTCTTTAAAATTTTCTTATTCCCCCTTCCTTGAATTCTACCTGCCTACTCTCATTCTCTCTAGTGACTTCTTCCCTTCCCTTCTAATATCTTTCCTCCCAAGCATCAAATAAATTTATAAGAGTAAACAGAAACTCAGCAGTCAAACAGAACAAGAAGTAACATGAGCAGCATAAAAAAAGCAAGGAAGAAAAGGAGTACAAACAATGCAGGACAGCCTAAATATTCAGGAGGACCTAGAGTCAGCAGAAAAATGGTCATATAAAGAACTCAAGGAATACCTTAGACAGATGGAATGGAACCTTAAAGAGGATACGAGACAGCAAATCCAAACAGTGAAAGAACTCATTGAAAATGAATTACATAAACAGATAAAATAAGAAGTTAAGCATCTTTATCAGGAGATAGAGATTATAAAAAAAATCAAACAATAATTCTACAAATGAAGGAAACGATAAACCAAATTAAAAACTCAACTGAGAGTATCACTAACAGAGTGGAGCAAGTAGAAGCCAGAACGTCAGATAATGAAGACAAAATATATCATGTTGAAAAGAGCCTAGCCAACTCAGAAAGGCTGGTAAAAAAATCACGAGAAAAACATCCAAGAGATATGGGATAACATAAAAAAACCAAACTCACGAGTCATCGGGATAGAGGAAGGTATAGAGGTTCAAACCAAGGGAATGAGTAACCTGCTGAATGAAATAATTACAGAAAACTTTCCAGAAATAAAAAAGAAAACGGATATACAAATTGTAGATGCATACAGGACACCGAGCACACAAAATCACAGTAGACCAACGCCAAGACACATTGTTATGAAGATATCCAATATACAGAACAAAGAGAAAATATTAAAAGCTACAAGAGAAAGGAGGCAGATTACATTCAGGAGTAAACCAATAAGGTTAACAACGGATTTTTCATCACAGACGCTGAAAGCGAGAAGATCCTGGAACAACGTATTTCAAACACTGAAATACAATGGATGCCAACCAAGAATTCTGTATCCAGCAAAATTAAGCTTCAGGTACGACAACGAAATAAAAATCTTTCATGATAAACAAAAGCTAAAAGAATTTGCAGCCAGAAAACCAGCATTGCAAAGCATCTTGAGCAAAACACTACATGAGGAAGAAATGAAAAACAATAACCAAAACCATCAGTGGGAAGTGCCTCTGTAAAGACAGAGGGCGGGGGGAAAGCTAACCATGGAGAAACAAACTAAATAAAGAAAAAAGAAGAAGATAAATAATCAAACATGGCTGGAAGTACAAACCATATATCAATAGTAACTCTAAACATTAATGGCTTAAACTCTACAATAAAGTGACATAGGCTGGTAACATGGATGAAAAAAAACAAATCCAACAATATGCTGCCTCCAGGAGACACATCTGATTGGAAAAGACATACACAGGCTGAAGGTGAAAGGTTGGGAAAAAATATACCACGCACAAGGTCCTCGTAAGCAAGCAGGGGTGGCCATCCTCATATCGAATAAAATCGACTTCAAGACTAAATTAATCAAAAGGGATAAGGAAGGACATTATATACTGTTACAAGGAACCATTCACCAACAAGACATAACAATTATCAATATTTATGCACCAAATAATGGTGCTGTGACGTTCATAAAACAAATTCTCCTCAAGTTCAAGAATCAAATAGACCACAACACAATAATTACGGGTGACTTCAACACACCTCTCTCACCATTGGACAGATCCTCCAAACAAAAGTTGAATAAAGAAACTATAGAACTCAATATCACAATCAACAACCTAGACTTAACTGACATATATAGAATATATCAACCATCATCAAGTGGATATACTTTTTTCTCAGCAGCACATGGATCCTTCTCAAAAATAGATCATATATTATGCCATAGGGCAACCCTCAGTAAATATAAAGGGGTGGAGATAATACCATGCATTTTATCTGATCATAATGGAATGAAACTGGAAATCAATGATAAAAGAAGGAAGGAAAAATCCTACATCACATGGAAAATGAACAATATGTTACTGAATGATCAATGGGTTACAGAAGACATAAAGGAGGAAATCAAAAAATTCTTAGAGATAAATGAAAATACAGACACAACATATCGGAATCTATGGGACAAAATGAAAGCAGTTTTAAGAGGGAAATTCATCGCCTGGAGGTCATTCCTCAAAAAAAGGAAAAACCAACAAATAAATGAGCTCACACTTCATCTCAAAGCCCTAGAAAAGGAAGAGCAAAACAACACCAAATGCAGCAGAAGGCAAGAAATAATTAAAATCAGAGCAGAAATCAACAAAATTGAAACAAAAGAAACTATTGAAAAAATTAACAAAACTAAAAGTTGGTTCTTCGAAAAAATAAATAAGATCGACAGACCCTTAGCCATGCTAGCGAAGAGAAGAAGAGAGAGAACTCAAATTACTAACATACGGGATGAAAAAGGCAATATCACAACAGATGCTACAGAAATACAGAAGACAATTAGAAATTATTTTGAAAACCTATATTCCAATAAAATAGAAGATAGTGAAGACATCGATAAATTCCTTAAGTCATATGATTTGCCCAGACTGAGTCAGGAGGATACTCACAACTTAAACAGACCAATATCAATGGATGAAATAGAAGAAGCAATCAAAAGACTACCAACCAAGAAAAGCCCAGGACCGGATGGGTATACAGCGGAGTTTTACAAAACCTTTAAAGAAGAATTAATACCAATACTTTTCAAGTTATTTCAGGAAATAGAAAAAGAGGGAGCTCTGCCAAATTCATTCTATGAGGCCAACATCACCCTGATTCCGAAACCAGACAAAGACACTTCAAAGAAAGAAACTACAGACCAATATCTCTAATGAACCTAGATGCAAAAATCCTCAATAAAATTCTGGCGAATCGGATACAAAGGCACATCAAAAAAATTGTGCACCATGATCAAGTAGGATTCATCCCTGGGATGCAAGGATGGTTCAATATACGGAAATCAATAAATGTTATTCACCACATCAATAGACTTAAAGATAAGAACCATATGACCATCTCGATAGACGCAGAAAAAGCATTCGACAAAGTACAGCATCCCTTTATGTTCAAAACTCTAGAAAAACTAGGGATAACAGGAGCATACCTCAATATTGTAAAAGCAATCTATGCTAAGCCTCAGGCTAGCATCATTCTGAATGGAGAAAAATTGAAGGCATTCCCTCTAAAATCTGGAACAAGACAGGGATGTCCTCTCTCACCACTTCTATTCAATATAGTTCTTGAAACACTGGCCAGAGCAATTAGACAGACGAAAGAAATTAAAGGCATAAAAATAGAAAAAGAAGAACTTAAATTATCACTATTTGTGGATGATATGATTCTATACCTAGCAGACCCAAAAGGGTCTACAAAAAAACTACTAGAACTAATAAATGAATTCAGCAAAGTGGCAGGATATAAAATCAACACACATAAATCAAAGGCATTTCTGTATATCAGCGACAAATCCTCTGAAGTGGAAATGAGGAAAAACACTCCATTCACAATATCCTCAAAAAAAATAAAATACTTGGGAATCAACCTAAAAAAAGAGGTGAAAGATTATACAATGAAAACTACAGAACCCTAAAAAGAGAAGTAGAAGAAGATCTTAGAAGATGGAAAAATATACCCTGTTCATGGATAGGCAGAACTAACATCATCAAAATGGCGATATTACCAAAAGTTCTCTATAGGTTTAATGCAATGCCAATCAAAATCCCAACGGCATTTCTTGTAGAAATAGAGAAAGCAATCATGAAATTCATATGGAAAAATAAAAGACCCAGAATAGCAAAAGCAATTTTAAGCAGGAAGTGTGAATCAGGCGGTATAGCGATACCAGATTTCAAACTATATTACAGAGCAATAGTAACAAAAACATCATGGTACTGGTACCAAAACAGGCGGGTGGACCAATGGTACAGAATAGAGGACACAGAGACTAATCCAAAAAGCTACAACTAGCTTATATTTGATAAAGGAGCTAAAAGCATGCAATGGAGGAAGGATAGCATCTTCAACAAATGGTGCTGGGAAAACTGGAAATCCATATGCAACAAAATGAAACTGAATCCCCTCCTCTTGCCATGCACAAAAGTTAACTCAAAATGGATAAAGGAGCTAGATATCAAATCAGAGACACGCCGTCTGATAGAAGAAAAAGTTGGCTCCGATCTACATATTGTGGGGTCGGGCTCCAAATTCCTCAATAGGACACCCATAGCACAAGAGTTAATAACAAGAATCAACAAATGGGACTTACTTAAACTGAAAAGTTTTTTCTCAGCAAGAGAAACAATAAGAGAGGTAAATAGGGAGCCTACATCCTGGGAACAAATCTTTACTCCTCACACTTCAGACAGAGCCCTAATATCCAGAGTATACAAAGAACTCAAGAAATTAGACAATAAGAAAACAAATAACCCAATCAACAAATGGGCCAAGGACCTGAACAGACACTTCTCAGAGGAGGACATACAATCAATCAACAAGTACATGAAAAAATGCTCACCATCTCTAGCAGTCAGAGAAATGCAAATCAAAACCACCCTAAGATACCATCTCACTCCAGTAAGATTGGCAGCCATTATGAAGTCAAACAACAAGTGCTGGCGAGGATGTGGGGAAAAGGGTACACTTGTACATTGCTGGTGGGACTGCAGATTGGTGCAGCCAATTTGGAAAGCAGTATGGAGATTCCTGGGAAAGGTGGGAATGGAACCACTATTCGACCCAGCTATTGCCCTTCTCGGACTATTCCCTGAAGACCTTAAAAGAGCGTACTACAGGGATACTGCCACATCAATGTTCATAGCAGCACAATTCACAATAGCTAGACTGTGGACCCAACCCAGATGCCCTTCAATAAATGAATGGATAAAAAAAAATGTGGCATTTATACACCATGGAGTATTACGCAGCACTAAAAAATGACAAAATCATGGAATTTGCAGGGAAATGGATGGCACTAGAGCAGATTATGCTTAGTGAAGCTAGCCAATCCCTAAAAAACAAATACCAAATGTCTTCTTTGATATAATGAGAGCAACTAAGAACAGAGCAGGGAGGAAGAGCAGGAAGAAAAGATTAACATTAAACAGATACAGGAGGTGGGAGGGAAAGGGAGAGAAGAGGGAAATTGCATGGTAATGGAGGGAGACCCTCATTTTTATACAAAATTACATATAAGAGGTTGTGAGGGGAATGGGAAAATAAACAAGGAGAGAAATGAATTACAGTGGATGGGGTAGAGAGAGAAGATGGGAGGGGAGGGGAGGGGGATAGTAGAGGATAGGAAAGGTAGCAGAATACAACAGTTACTAATAGGGCATTATGTAAAAATGTGGATGTGTAACCGACGTGATTCTGCAACCTGTATTTGGGGTAAAATTGGGAGTTCATAACCAACTTGAATCTAATGTATGAAATATGATATGTCAAGAGCTTTGTAATGTTTTGAACAACCAATAAAAAAATGAGGAAAGAGAAATAGAAATACACAGTGACTAAGAACCAATGAGAAGAACCTAACTTTTAAACATTTTGAGTATCTTATCTTTTGTTTTTCGTGTCTAATCTGCAGAAATAGTAAAGAAATTTTCTGCTTCTCTTTTGAAAACTAAACAAGATTTTGTATTTGATGATAAAATTTATTTTCTGAAAATGGAATTCCACTGAAGTTATCATGCTGAGATTCCACATTATTTTTCCCTTTACCATCCCAATTAGTTGGTTGTTCAAAGTAAACTTAAAGACACACATTTCAATGTAAGAACATATAACAAATTAAACATGTCATTCTGTATTCAAAAAGTATACTGAAATAAAAATTGAATGTATATGTTGACTGGGTGCATAGCATACCAGGGACATGCATCCTTGGGGGAAAATAAAACACTAGGAGATAAAATCTAGTTTTTGAATTTCAGAAATAAAGAATAATCTTTGAGTAGCCAGGCAAATATATTAAATCATTTACAATGAAAAATACTGGACTGGCCTTGTAGTTTTGATCATTCAATTCCAAAGAACAGAAAAACTACCTTTTAGGTCTACTAAGATCCTCAAGAAAAGGAAGTCAAATATAATGATTTTAAACTCATTCAACCTATTCAAGTAAAAAGGTCATAAACACAATAACAATAGAGACACTACTATTCCCATAAACTATGTTTGAAATACTACAAGGATTGACTTTAACCAAAGGAAAACTGACTAAAGCAACTATGGTAACAGTCCTGCTGATGACCATTAGGACTTAAACAAAAATGAAGATCAGGGATTGGCACAGCAGTGTACGTTACCTGTCCAGACACTATAAAAATTACAAGGAAAATAGACCCCAAAAAGCAGGAAGTAGAATAAATTCACTGATTGCCTCATCTGCACAAAAGTTCATGACTGACATTTACAAAACCACAGACTCATCAAATGTAGAATACACATTCAAATGCTCACAGAATATTTAACAAGATAGACCTCATACTGCACCATACATTTTGAATACATTAAAAATAATTCAAGCCATACAAGGTCATGCTTTTCCCCACATGGAATAAAATTATAAATCAATAACAGAAAGAAGGAACACATGGTATATAAAAATGTGTGAGGTGCTAACTAAAGCAATCCTTAAATGGAATATCATAGCACTACATATCTTTATAAAAAAGAAGGAAGATCTAATCAATAACCTCAATCTCCTACCATGATAAACTAGAAAAACAGCAAATAAAATTCAGAGTAAGCAGATGAAAGGGAATAATGCAGTTCAAAATGGAAATCAATGAACTAAAAATCAGAGAAATAGGAAAAAAATCAATAAAACCTTGAGAGGAGCGATAAAACTTACAGTTTTGATAAAGAATATTGGGGAGGGAGAGACAAGACAATTTACCAATATCAGATTCTGTATATATTAAATATAAGAAAATGTTATAATTTTATGTCTTTAATAACAACTCAAATGCAATTAACTTATTCCTTAAAAAAACACATGACCAAGTTTGCTCAAGAAGAAAATAATAACCTGAACAACCCTATAACCTTTAAACATATTGGAAATGTTCTAAAAAGCATTCATATAAATAAAACCCCTGCCCTAGACATCTTCATTGGAAAACTTTATCAACAGTAAAGGATGAAATAATGCCAATTTCATATAAATTGTTCCAAAAACAAAAGAGGAACAGCATTCCCAACTTACTATATGTTGGCCAGCAGTATCTTGAGACCAAAACTAAACAAAGATGGGTTGTAAAATTTTATATGTGAATATATTATTTATTCTAAATAAGTCAATGAATATAATTTTAAAATTAAAAGTACCCTTTTTGATAATTTGTTTGGAAAGCAATTTTAGTCTTATCTTTATTATCTGGGTTTTAATCAGGTTTAAGAAATCAGCATATTTTAAAATTATATTTTATAATTTTCTTCATTGGATTACTCCAATATTATCTATCTAGTACTTCTAGCTTTATTTCTCATAATATAATTTTTCACAGGATTTACATACATTCCCTTCTTTTTGTTCTAGATATGGAGGGAAATTATACTTTATCCTATAGATCACTATTTTTGGTGTTTGTGTTCACTATAGTATATAGCATTTTCTATTGAGTTTGATTTGGGAAGACTTGTATTTTATTCATGTTTCCTTTTTCAGTTAGTCTGATTTTGTTTTATATACAATACATATTTTCTATGCTTTTTTTCTTCCAGGATCATTTCTCTTTGTTCATCATTGCCATTTCAGTTGATTTTATTTTCTTAATTTTAAGTTGTAGTTGGACACAATACCTTTATTTTATTTATTTAGTTTTATGTGGTGCTGAGGATCAAACCCAGTGCCTCGCACATGCTAGATGAGCATTCTACTACTAAGCCAAAACTCCAGCCCCTTCAATAGATTTTAAAGAAAGAAAATTAGGAAATAGTTGTTCTTGTTTCCTACTATATTGAACCATGAATATAAATCTCATATAGAAAATTTATATAAAATATTCACTATGGCTATAAGAACAATTCATTGTGTGTTACAGATGATCTTGCCTTTCAGAAAAACATTTAGAAAATGCTTTTAACCCATTACCACTTCAAATAAGAATATGATATAAAGACCCATGGCAAGAATTCAGGAAAGCATGTGTTCAATGGACAGTAACTATAACTAAGTCTCAGTAAGCTTTTCTGTATAGAGTTGAGCCAAATAACTGGATTTTTAAATTCTTTAACAATTTCCTTGGGAGTTAATTCAAACCATACCCTTAAAAAACTCTAAAAACCATCTTCCAAAATAATAAAAAAGAACTAACAAGAACTAAATAATAGACCATAAATAAGCAAAAGGCTGAAGAGTTTGAGAGCACTTTCCTAACCTGCAGCTCCAAGACTGTCATTCTGGCAAGAGTCAAATCTAGGGCCTGAGCAGAGTGGGACCAATCATGACTACAACCAATAATATAGGTGAATTAGAGATAAAACAGTCCTCTAAATAATTTGTAACAAACTTTGTATTACCTAATGGACCACAAAAATATCCAGCTATGAATATGTATTGATTATAGTGATTCCATTAGGTACCTGCCACAGGCAATCAAAAATCTTTCTAGAGAAAGATAAGACAAACCTACATCTCAAAAAATACAATAGCATCTCAGAAATATTTTTAATGAAATTATATGAATATTTTGCCAAATAAGCACTATAGTATTCTTATATTACACTAATAACTAAAAAGCATTATGTTTTTAAAATTACCTTTTGTGTTTGTAGAAATGTTTGGGCTTTTGGAAAAAAATCTACATAAATATAGAACATTACCTTGGTAAGCTCAAACTTTTTGCAGTGTGATGTATGAAGTCTTTAAGACATGTCTTTTCTTACTACTCCCTCAACACTACAAATGAGCAACCTTTAAACTATACTGGCCATGTTCAGAAAACTAAACAGCAAAGGCTTTATTTTTTAATATTGCCTACTTTAGCAAAAATGGACCTCCTCCATGTAATATGCTGAAATAACAATACCAAAAATCCATCATTTTATAATAAGCTATAAATAATAGAGTATATACATGAAACTTAACATTCTTTTAAACCGACTGAGTTAATTTCCTAAAATTTAATTTTATTTTCCTGAAATAGAAAAAGTTTTCAAACACTGTCTTAAAATTCTTATTACTTATATAGTACTTTGATAATTTCTTTAATTTGTGTTACCAAAATGGATCAAAAATAACCCTTTAAATATCTAGGTTGCTATAAATAATCATCAATATCTTCTTTCTCCTTTCATACCTATAGTATCTGGGAGGTCTAGCAGTTCATTGTGCTGCAAGTCAAGGTTGGTTATGTGTGTGCAGTTTCCAATCTCCTTTGGAAGGTGTTCAAGTTGATTATGAGCTACATCCAGCATAATGAGGTTACATAATTCACCTGTAAATTGACCAACATAGTGATTTAATAAGCATTATTAAATAATATCTCAGGTGATACTAGGATGCAAGGGAGTATTTTTTATGATTTTGAAACATAATTAGAAATATAATATTATTACATAGGCAACTTTTTTTTGAAAATGGAAAAATCAAAGAACATACTTGAATTGTAAGTTAAAAACCTGGTTTTCCCCAACATATTTACATTCTTTCTGAAAAATATTAAAATTGAACTCAAAATTTGAATCTATTATTTCAAAATGACATCTAATACCATGAAAATATTGCTTGTAAAAGATTACTTTATTAATCTGTGTCATGTGGGGTTTTCTTCTTTTGTCCTAATGATTGAACTCAGGGTTTCACACCTACTAAGACCATATTTTACCACTAGCTACATCCAGGGCTCCATGTATATATATTCAAGTAGCAAATTTAACCACAAATGCTGGATGACATAGTCCAGATTTTAAAAGCTGACAAATTTAGCACAATCATATCAAATACATGTTGAGTTCAGATGGAGACATGCCTTACACCTCAAAATATACATGCTTATTATACATGCTTAATACAGGCATATAATATGATGTTACATAAATACATAATTTTTTTTAATAAATAAAAATAACTTCTCAATTTAATAGAAATTTAAAACAATAGACAATGAAGACAAAGCTGGTATGGCTATAATTTCAGACGAAGCAAACTTCAAAGCAAGGAAAATCATCTGGAATATAAAAAACATTACATAATAATAAATGAACAGAATAATCCTAAGACATAGCAATCCTTAGAGCATAAGTACTTCCTCATCTTCACTGTGTCTGTTTGGTGCTTAGTAAAAAGCATTATATTAATTGAAAGAATAAAGATAATTAAGGAAATTTTGGATACTTCTACTCTTCACTTCAGAATAAAACTTAAGATCTGTCATCATCTTTTCAAAGACATAATACCTGAAGTCGTTTCAATTCCATGATTTTTTTTAGAATTAGAAATTTAGGAATAAAAGACAAAAGTTAGGTAGCTGCAAATATGAATCATTTAATGACATAAAATATGCCAATTTAAAAAGTTATGTTCAGGGGCTGGGATTGTGGCTCAGCAGTAGAGCGCTCGCCTAGCCTGGGCTGGGTCCAGGTTCTGTCCTCAGTACCACATAAAAATAAAGGTATTGTGTTGTGTCCATCTACACTAAAAAAAGAAATATTTAAAAAAATTTAAAGTATGTTCAATTTTCAGTAAAAATGTTGCATGTATACTCTCAAGAACAAACTGAAGTTAAATTTAAAATCCTGTTAAATAATTCCTCATTCAACAATAGTATATTAATGTCTAGGTAATTTGATAGCAATGCTATAGAAAGAAACCCTTACAGAATGACTTGTGAATTTAAGTCAAATTTTTTAGGACTAAGTATATCACAAACACAAAACAACAATAACAAAGAAAAGCAATAATATCTCATATTTCCATACAAAAATTCAGCAGTTGGCTGAGCATGGTGGCACATGCCTGTAATACCAGTATCTCAGGAGGCTGAGACCAGAGAACAATGAGTTCAAAGCCAGCATCAGCAAGGGTGTGGCATAATGCAATTCAGTGAGACCCTGTGTCTAAATAAAATTCAAAATGTGGGGTGGGTGTATCTCACTGGTCATGCGTCCCTGAGTTCAATTCCTCGGAAAACAACAAAATATTCAGTATTTGTTTTTCTAAGTCTATACTTCTATCCAACAATAAGCCATAAATGCAGGTCAAATTTTGACAATATGATACTAACAGCAGTCATTCTACAATCTCATTTCTATGGGACCATATGTAATAAATCATTTCCACATAGAAATTCCTGGGAATATTTTAATACCTCTTGAGCAAACTATACTTACCTCATACATACCATGTATTACTTGAGAAAGTCTATAACAGATAGTCTTGAGTAATCTGAAGTTAAAATTAATATTTAAGTGTCTAGACTTAAATCTAACAAAACATGTTATCTAAAAGTTTAACTTCATTTTAAAACACAGAACATTATCTTCCTGAAAAGCTCCAGAGCCTAAAATCAGAAAATTTCCTTTATCACTAACAAGATCTATACTGAATCAAGAATATATTTAATTCATCTTTGTGTATTTTGAATAAACCTTTCACAAAAGAAAAGCTTCCCTTTAAAAATAAAAATATACCTTGTATTTTGATTTTTTAAAACTCTTACAAAAACCCACAAAACTGTAACTTTAATTTCACAAAATTGATGCCAATAAATTTCTATATTCAAAATAGTTCAGAAGTTTTCCCATAATTAAAAATAAAGATAATTCATTTCTTTTTTACTGACATTACACATCTATATTCATTACTTTTTTTCCTACTACCATTCTCTTAAAACATTTGCTTTACTTTCTTACTATTCAGCTTACTATAAAAGACAAGAATGAGTGGTATAGAAATGCTAAATGTTGGTTTACAACAGATCTCTCTTCTTCTACTTTTCTGTCCTGGATTTTTTTTGTTTGCTGTTTTGATTTCATTTTTAATACAATATGTTGCCCAGGCATATCTGGAAATCTTGGGCTCAAGCCACCTTCCATGCCACAGCCACCCAAGTAGCTGGGATTATAGGTATGTGGCACCCTGCACAGCTACTATGTTCGATTTTTTTTTCTATTTTTTAATTGCATCATATTAGTGATACATTAGGATTTGTTTTGATGCAATTATAAATGCATGGAGTATGATTTGCTCAAATTCAGTATAAAATAATTGCCTTTATCCACCCCCCTCAGATCCTCTTCCCTTTCCTTTATTGATCTTTCTGCTATTTAAGTACATTAGTTGTTTTTTTTTTTTTTTCAATTAATGTCTTGTGGACATACATGATGATGAGATTCACTCTAGTATAGTAATATTAGAGTTTTAAATAAAAATTTAGGTACTACCAAAATTTTTTAAAAAATGTTTTTCTATTTTCCTATGGCACTTCAGTTTCACAAAGGTATAATATGAAGATCTTTAGAAATACACTAAGTAGAAAGTGATGTGAATTTAAAGCCTTCAGATAAAAAAGGAAAGTTAGAGAATGGGCACCTAGAGCCTTAATATATCTAGTATAAATATATTGGTGCTTTGAAAACAGATGACAACTTAACAATTAAGCAAACATCTTTCAAATTCATTTTTTTTCCAATCAAAATCAGAGCTGACTGTATTTGTAACAAAGGTCTAATTACTTAGAAACAAATATTAGGAATTTTCTGATATGGAAAAGCACTCAACAGAATTATTAAGCATAACAAATAGAAAAATCGATAGTAATAACCCAAATGTTCTTACCAATTTCAGCAGGTAGTTGTTTGATTTTGTTCTCTCGCATGCTAAGCGTTCTGAGTTTTGACAGGTTTTTTATGTCCTTTTCCACAGTAGTTATGCGATTAAAGCGAAGGTAGAGAGTGGTAAGAGAATCTAACCTATACACCACTGAAGGAATTTCTTTCAGTTTATTATGCCGTAAATCAAGCAACTGCAGCTTCTTCATGTTATCAAGAGAGTCAGGCAAACTGGTAAGTGAATTTTCACTTAGAGCCAGTATCATGAGATTTACTAGACAGCCCACCTCTGCTGGGAGGGACTGCAGCTTGTTACTGTATAAATAAAGTTCAGTTAATTGAGTCAAGTGTTTGATCGATGATGGCAATATGTGCATAGACCTCTTGGATAAGTCCAAACGCACTGAATTCTCTTCCAGGCACTTCTTGAGCTCTTCAGTTACTTCTGCATTACTGGATTTTTTCCCAGTCCCACGTGCAGGACTTGGCCGCTTGATCGTATTGTCAACTAAAAAAGCCACCCCTGGTTGGGCAGCACTGGAGACCCTTTTTCCATCTTTGGCATCTTTCCCTTTGGTTTTAGGTTCTTTTTCATGGCTTTCTGTCCCCAAATCTCCAGAGGCCTTTGAATTCTTTTCTCTTTCTTTGACTGATGGCACATTCAGATCTTTCTCTTTAGAGTCTTTTTCTTTCCCTAAATTACCACTCATGGTGACTCAAGCTTGAAAAAAAATACATTAACTTTTACTTTATTTTCTAGCAATAAAATTCAACATTGAACAGAAAAACACCTTACACAATCAAACAAGTGTTGGCTTGAAAAGGTAATTAGCATGGAGTTACACCCATCTGTCACATGTCGGATCCAAAAGTACACTGTCCATTTCTGAAAACTCATTCGAACTGGTAAAATGGTGCTGGACAATCAATGATTCATTAGAATTCCTGAAATATAATAGAGAGTATTAAATCACCTTATGTTATAATTAATATGAAGTAAACAGTCTCAGAAAAACTGTCTTTCTGTGAACTTTGCTGTGAAGAGTGGTCACAGAGAATGGGAGAACACTGTCTGGGACTAGTGTCTTACATGACCTCATGGCTGGGGAACGCCTGGTAGACAAGAATGTTTCTTTGCAGAGGTGCAGAATGCCTACCTGCTGTTGTAATGCCCTCCATGAGGAGACTCTGTGCTAGAGTTTTATCAGCCTCAAATCAGACACACAGCTCCTGGGAATAGAGGAAATCTCTTGCTAGAATACCACAGTGTTCCACCAGTTCCGCCTCTCCTGAACCTGCCCACCTAACAGTAAGTTCAGACAATAAACTTTGAGAGTTACACAAAGCTCCTAATGTTCCACACTGCAACTGTGGATTGTGGAATAGTGCATGATGTTGCTAGACCTATAAACATCTGAGTACAAAGAATAATGCTTCTAGAGGCTCTAACCTGAAAATGAGGCATATATAAATAAAGAATAGTGGCATAATTCATTAGATCATCTGGTTTTTCAGAGAACAGCACTGCACCAACTCCAGCTTTACCTTCAAAAACATCTGTCTATATGTGAGTCTTTTTTTTCTTATCCCTCTTTGCCCCTCACCAGAACCTGCTAGTTTGGCTACACTGGTTACAGGATTTTGCCATCTTCCTATTACTTGATACAGTATTTACTGAAATTTAATGAATTGAAAACTTAAAAAATAAGGCAGGCTCTCCCATCAAGGAATTTGGAATCTGATAGAGGTATATGATTACAAATCACTCTGTTGCAAAACTTTATGGAAGTTAAAGTGAGAGAAATCACAACAGCAGCTAACATTTATTAAGTGCTAATACAAACACTGAAGAATTTACAAATATTTATATATTTTACGTGGATATATATAACAGCACTATGAGATGAACTATTATCCACATTTTCTACAAAGGGACACTGAAACACAGACGTACTTTTAGATAATTAGCTTTGTTATCGGGAAAGTGAAAAACAGCCAACATTTTAAATCGGCATATATCTACAGGCTATATTCCTAACCAGCACCCTAAAACTGCTCTACCTGCAACTAATTATAGCTTTAGAAAACAGGAAGGGTTATAAAGTTGATAAAAGAATGGACCAGCAGTGCGGCAAAAGAACAAAAGGAACAAAATTATATAGATGGAAAAAAATTTAAAATAAGGGAAAACAATATTAAACTGTGTACTTTGTAAGCACTCTATTTGATTCTCATACAGGTTAATCAGAGGGATCACCCTTGAGAATCCATGACACAGCAATCTCTAATGATCTCTATATTCTTGGAAAAGTGAAAGATGAATAGCACAGGAAAAGTATAAAAATTTCACTGGTGAAGAAATGGTACGGAAAACTTTTGTGGAAGGCATCAGTTCTCCCAAACTTTTAAATTTAAAATACACAATTCTTGTTTTTAACTCTTGTTAGCTTTAACTGATGATACACATTGCTTGGCATGAATAAGGACTCTGGCTTTGATCCCAGGAACAGGAAAAATTGTAGGCTATGGCCCCTCACCCACACAAGTTTACAGGTTAGAGTGTCAGAACACTCAAGATAACTAAGTAACTAGGTAGTGTGGTATATTAATTCCTCATATGAGTGACACAAGCTATAGAACGTTTGGGACAATCATTATCAGTGAAGACAGCTGAGATGAACTTAGGCTAATTCTCCCATTATTAATGGAGTAGAGTTCAAACAAGGAGAGGTGGGTGGTACATCAGGAAAGGGGACATTTTGCCTAAAATAAGAATGAATGGGCTTACTTTGCATATGATAGTGAAAAGGTAGGAATTTGATCAAACAGGAGACTTGCAATGATAAAAGCAGTTGGCTAGGGAATGAAGGATCTATAATTTGAACCTGCAAAGTATGAACTTACAAGGGTAAATACAATTAAATAAACGTGCTATTATTTGCTACCATACCAGGAAAGCTCTGGCTCATGCCATTCACCACTATGGCCCCTTCAATCCAATGAAGTGCTTTTACTTCAACAATACAACAATTAATAATGGAAAATATGCATCATTTCAGGGATACAGCATTGCTTACATGTACTTAAAATGTCATCATGAGCCAAGCATGGAGTCACATGCCTGTAAATTCTAGTAGTTCCCCAGAGGCTGAGGTAGGAGCATCACAAGTTAAAAGCCAGTCTCAGAAATTTAGTGAGGCCTTAAGCAACTTTGCAAGATCCTATCTCAAAATAAAATAATAATAATAATAATAATAATAATATAAAAAAGCCAGGGAGGTGGCTCATTGGATAAGTACCCCTGGGTCCAATTTCTGGTACTAAAATCAAACAAACAAAAAGCATTGAAAGAAAGGCGATCATACTAAGTTTCTGAAAATTCAGTTTTTATTTAGATACACACACACAATTTAGAAGGAAAACTCCAATGTCCCTGTGTAAAAATAAATAATATTTAAAAGTGCAAAAGCTGAGGCTCCATCTCAAACTACTCAATCAGAACCTTTTTGGAAGAGAGTCCAGGAAATCTAAAACCTAAAACAAAGTGTCTGCATAAAAGCTTATCAAGTTTGGGAAACATTTGATCTGACCAAATGTGGGATCTGAAAACCAGTAAATGTATTCTCAAGTATCATTCTAAAACAATGAAGGTTGAAGGTCAAGGACAGTTCCTGAAATAAGTACATTAATGAAAAAAAAAAAAACATTCCTCATAATTTTAGGGTCCTCCTGAAGTCTAAAGGAGTTCCCTTAGTTTATTAACATCATCCACTATATTTGAAATTCAGACTACCAATACTTGAGCTATTTCAATGATTTTACTCTAGCCATGATGGATTTGAGCTGAGTCACATACCCATCCTGCAGCTCCTGTACCTAATGAGATTTGCTACTACACAGTTTACTCACAGTTCACCATGCTTTTATTCTTTAATTAAATAACCAGGCTGGACTATTAACTAAAAAGTTCACATCTAGTAAAATACATTTTGTTCAGGCGAACTGATTTGACAGTCTAATGGTAAATTCTCAATCTATTTCTGAATCAATTGAAACTGCCAAACTTTTTAAGGGAAAATGTACTCAGAGTAATCTTTGATGTTGCTTGAAAATAAGATATTCAAGAGTCTGGGCTTTATGTAATTACTTTAATTGTATAATGTTTGGAGGGACAGCTACATTTACAAAAATTGAGAATTTTGTATTCATTCATGCAGTAGTATACATAGTACTCAGTCTCAAATGCTTCAAATCCATTTGAGGAAGAAATCCTAAAATTGTATCAATAATGAAACTGATGCCAGCAATGTGTTTTTATACTGAGATAGTCACCACCCCTGGTAACTCTTATTTCCAACCATCTAATAACTACTGTAAAGAGAGCACTTTATATGAGATTTTAATATATCTTATTTCAAAGTCTCACAATCAGATCCTAAGGAAGATGTTAAATGAATCCCATTCTTATAACCAAGTTAACTCTCTTAAATCCATTTTACTATTAATCCAAAATGGCATCAAACCAGAAAATGGCACTGATTCCCCCCCACCCCCTTGCAAAGGTTTAGGTTGAGGTAACTTTCATGAGCAAAAACAATGTTACAAATTATGAAAACAATTTTGAATTTCTAAGTTGAAAAGCGACTCTATTCCCTATGTATAAATAAGAACAATGACACATCTAATAAGTGGAAAAATTTTTAAAAAAAGGATGCTGGATTTTAAATTCCATGTGTATCCTTTGCCTTATAACATGCTCAGTTACAAAGATAAGTATCCATATCATAATTGCATATGGATGTTGATTAATTTAGACTTCCAATATCTTCTAAGTCAGGGTTCTGTCATGAAGCTTTCTGTTACTGTGATAAAATATCAGATAAACAACTTTAAGGAAGTAAGGATTGTTTTGGTTCATATTACAGAGGTTTTGGGCTATGGTTGCTTGGCCCCATTACCTTTGGGCCTATTGTGAGGCAGTACATCATGGCAGGGAATACACGAGGAGCAAGACTGCTCTCAACATGCTTGCCAAGAAGCAAAATGGGAAAAACATCCCAGAGTCTCAATATTCCCATTAAAGGTGTGCCTCTGAAGACCTAAATTCCTTCCACTAAATTCTACCTCATAAAAGGTTCCAAAGCCTCCCAAATGGGCCATAAGGTGGGGCCCAGGCCTTCAAGACACGAAACTTTGAGGTCAAAAACTTTTTTGTAGAGGGACATAGGCTTTGCAGACCAAATTAAGTCTGTGTGGCAGGAACATGAATTCTGTTATTTCAGTATGAGAGCAGAAGAAGACCACACACAACAAACAGGAGTAGATGAGTTTCAACAAAATTTCATAGCAAACCAGGCCTCAACCTACGTTTGGCCACTGGTCCATGGTTTAACAAGCCTTATCCTATCACTGTTTCAAATTTTAAATAATTATTTCATAAGTCTCAAGATGACCATGATAAAACTAAAAAGAAAACTCATAAATATTCATCTATAATTGAGGATTTCAACACCCCCTTCTTTGCCAATTACTCAAGAGACCAGAATGAGTGGAGGTAATGGTTTCTAAATTGGTCACAGAAAAGGCAACAGAAAAACATAATTAACTAATAACTGATAAAAATCACAGGAACAAAAGGTGACAAGAAGCAAGACTCTGTAAATTTGAATGTTAATAAATTTCTTATAATACATAAGCAATACCTAAATAATGCACTAACCATCTCTATAAAATTACACAACTATATAAATCACTATATTTACATATACTGTATATGCTAAATCGTATGTAATATCTCCCAAAGTTACATGTAGTATACTTTATAAGCATTTACAGAAGTTTGAAGGAGATTTTGTAATTATAGACTGTTGTTATCATATGTGCTGGTATTGGGATGTAAATTCCAAAAATGTGTCTTCCTCATAATGAGTATTTTTTTTTAATCTTTTTAAAATAAAAAAGTATAAATTTATGTGAGAGTTACACATCTATATAAGAGCACAGAAGAACTAAAAAACTATACACCTAACTTACCTGCTTAATCTCTCCCAGGAAAAGATGTGGGAGTTGAGATGATGAGGCGGGAGGGGGGCGGGAATTAGGGCATAAAGTTGAACAAGGTAAAAAATTTGAGGCCAGATTCTAAAAGGCTATGGATACTCCATTAAAAGAGTCTATACCCTGCCACAGATTCCTTGTTAAATGGAGATATCATTTAACTAATTTCCATCTCAAAAGGAATGTCCTCAAAAGAATAATACATAAATGAAAATGCAGTAAAAAGAAAAAAAAAGACAACAAAAGATCTGGAACTGGGGTTTTGGTTCTCAATCCCTTGATGAACTGAAATATGATTTGAGCAAAAAATATATTTCTGGGCTTCAATTGTTTTATAAGAAAAGTAAGTCTTGAGGGTACATTAAATGATTTCATAGGTTCCTTAAAACACCAAAATTTCTACTACTAAGTCTTAATAGAATGTAGTTCCAAAAAAAAAACAAATGTTTAATACATAATGTTGAAAATCAATTCTAATAAAATTCTTAGGATTATAGAAATATACCCTTGACAATAGAAGACACCAACATTATTAATTGTTCTGAGTATATTTACACACTGAGATATTTTAATATTTAAAAGTATATTAGGTCTCTATGGCCTTAGGTAACCATGATTGTCTCCAAACATATATTTATGATTATCCTAACAATATATTAATCTGAAAATATTCTGTAATACATTCTCAACATCTCCCCAAAATGTATTTCAATATCCTCTAGTTTTAATGGTCAAAGAGATTTGGGATAAAATGTGTTTCTAACATCACTGTTGATTGCCTTTTCAGAAGAAATTATTTGTGCTCTTTATATTTTTCATGGGGTCATCATTACATTATACACAAAAATTCTAAAATTTATGAGGATAACAAAACATTTTATCAGGAATATCTATTAATCTCATAATATTTTAAGCATTCACAGTTCCATTTCCTGGAAAACACGGGTCATTTATCAAACAAACTAGAACACTGATATATATTTTTAAAACCATTAAAATTTTGAGATTTTAAAAAGTATAAAGTTACCAGTAACTGGAATGATAAAGAGCTGAGATTAAAATTTCCAATAATCTACCAAATATTAAAATATTCTGTGATGTTGTCAGATGTACTTTGTTTGTAAACATGATATCATTTTTAATACCTTTATTTTCTTCATTTATTTACTTTTTATGTGCTGCTAAGGAATCAAACATGATGTCATTTTTAATATCTTTATTTTATTCATTTATTTACTTTTTATGTGGTGCAAAGGAATCAAACCCAGTGCCTTGCTCGTGGTAGGCAAGCACTATACCACTGAGCCACAACCCCAGCCCTGTCAGATATATTTTTAATTTGGAACTAAAAAAGTAAACTTGTCATTGCCTAGGAAAAATTAAGGGGAAAAACACTTATATCCTCCCAACTGCTATACTGCTCTTGCAAATCCAAAATGACAGGGAGAATGGAACTGAGTCAAATGAATATATCCAAATCAGAGAACATAAGGATTTTAAATATTTATTTTAAAAGTATCATTAAGTGAGAAAAACAATTGGCATTTTCCTTTGAAAACAAAATGTCATTCAGAAAAAATATATTGTATAACTACTGTTATTATATCAAGGGTCTTAAAGTAAAATTATTTGAGTGGCAGAATCTAAAACATCAAAGTTAAATTTTCAGATTCAGTTAAAAAAGGAATCAACAGTAAGACATACTAAAGAACTAAAAACCAATCTAATAATAGTGCCTGACTATATTCTCTAGTATCATTCTTAATATTTTCTAATAAAAGGCTTCATGATCACAAATTGATACAATCAAAATAATACAGTAGGGCTAGTGTTGAACTCATTCATGATCCTCCTGTCTCAGCCTCCCAAGGCACTGGAATTACAGGCATATGCTACCATACCTGTCATGCTTTTTTTAAATTACAATGATGTTTGTTATTAACTTTTATACTTTATGTCAGGAATTTTAAGTGTTAACCTTTTTAGAGCTTGATTTAACATTTGTTTCTTCAACTTAAAATATATTATAGCCCATGCACATAGATCTGATGCATGGTAATTATAAGTACGCATATTCAAAAACATTTAAGATCTTGAAATAGTGGTGCACATCTGTAATCCCAGCTACTATGGGAGGCCAGGGTAAGAGGACTGTAATTTCAGGGCCAGCCTCACAACTGAATGGGACCCACTCTCAAAATGAAATAAAATACAATGGGTGGTGGATGTAGCTCAATGGCAGAGTGCTTGCCTCACATGCATGTGGTTCTGGGTTCAGTCCCTACTACTGCATAAGAAAAAAAAAACTTTTTGAGCTCTGACTTGAGATAACCATTGATGAATAAAACCAACATAGTGATAAAATAGCTTTTCTGATTTAAAAAGTTTTCAGAGCAAAGATCAACTGTCTCCATGTGATCTCCATGAACTTCTGAGTTGCCAGAATGAAGGATGATTTGCCAGGTGTTGGTACACAGTAATCACAGTCATGGCCATTTGGAAAAGCAAGGCTGCTTCAAAAAGAAATAACAAACTTATTTCCAAGATGTGTTAAATGACCAGTATATGATCTTAGTGTAGCTGTGACTATAGAGTTGTTACAAAAAGTCTTCATGGAGGGAGTCGGATTGAGGTATATCCTAAAAGATTTGGATAACAGAAAGAGCAAGGATGATAATTAATAGAGGGACCATAAAGAACTCCAAATTTCTTGCTCTCTTTTAGGTTATATTGCCCTTAGGCTGGAAAGTTTCTTGAGTATGGAAAGTGTAATAATATGTGTCAATTTTGGGGAGATTATTAGAGTTTTTAGATGATGGACTTGAAAGTAAGCCTTATCTTGAAGGCAGTGGACCATCAACAGTTGAGCTCATTAATCACATCTGATCATCTGTTGGCCAAATGTGTTTCACGCTCTTTTGAGTTACTTATATTTCCTAACCCTAACAGGGTAACTGTGCTTCAACATGTTTGGCAAGTCATTTAAACACTCTGAAACTTAGTTTACTTATTTGTATGAATGGTAAAATAATTACCTGCCAGTCTTGTGGGTAAACGACACAGTATAGAGTGCAATGCTTAATAAATAATAGATTTTCTGGAAACATGAATTTATCTCCTTTTTTCAAGATTCTTCATTTTAATATTTTTAATTGCTTAATTATTTTTGCTCCCAAATGTATAATGATTTTATGATGTTGATATTAACATAGATGTTGTGATCTAAACATGAGATAGCATATTTTAAGGAAACCTTGTTCATTAAAATCAGTGTTTTAGTTTACCTTTCTTGATAATGGGAAATGTAATCTGATTCAGTTGTCAATTATTAGATTGAGACATTTCCAGTTTGTAACTGCTATATTAACAGTTAGAAATGGTAATTTCACGAGAGTCACCCTAATTAAACTTGGGACATCACCTGGTAGGCCAGTGGATGCTTAAAATACTTATTTTTTTAATTTCCTTTTTGCTCTTAAAGGTCCTGATAAATTCAGTGCCTTTCTATTTTTTAATGATGAAGAAAATGCTGTTACTGAGGCAATAAATGACAAAAAGGTGGTTTAAGTACTAATATTTTGTCAATACATACCTCTACCGCAATGTTCAGCAGATATTGTAAAAAAAAAAAAAAAAATCTCTCTTCCATTTTGAAATAAATTCTGCTTAGTTTTATTCCTGGGAAACCAGTACCATTTTTATCTATTTTCCACAGATACACACACACACACACAGGTGTGTGTGTGTGTGTGTGTGTAAATAGAAGTACAGAATAATCATGATCATGACTGTAGGGTTTTACTATCGAATGGCCTGCACTTGTCATAAATCTCTACTCACCTATTGGATTTACACTCAGTATCTGCTCATTTTCTACATTCATTTTTATACCGGTCTTTCATTTCACTTGCACTGATTCAACAAATTACCAAAAAGAAGACTTCCTTTAGAATCTATTTTTTAAAACACAAAATTTTAACATGTTCTAAACTGATAAAACTAATGTAAATCCATCATATTTAAGAACATGGTAAAAAATTACATAATTCTATTTTGGGGGATCACTGATGATTGAATTCAGGGGTACTCAACCACATCTTCAGCCATATTTTGTATTGTTTTTTTAGAGACATGGCCTCACTGAGTTGCTTCGTGCCTTTCTTTGCCTGAGGCTGGTTTTGAGCTTGTGGTCCTCCTGCCTAAGCTTCCTGAGCCACTGGGATTACAGGTGTGCACCACTGTGACAGGCTCAATTCTATTTTTAAGAGTTCAATTTATATTCCAACAAAGCAGGAATAAGTTAATTAACATTTGATTCAAAATTTCTTGACAAGTTTAACTATATGAAATACCACAAGATTTCAGTATGTGGCACCCTTTAAACTTGGAATTAAAACATGCATTTTCTGTATGTATATATTTCAAGTTAAGGACATACACATATCCCAAATCTTTTAAGGATACCAAGCCCCCAAATCTGATGTTTACATACACACACATATATAAATATGGGCAAGCTCTCTACCAAGTACTTATAAGAACTACTCATTATTTTAAAGAAAGACTTTAAAATTTTGTTTCTTGGGAATGTATTTTAAAATATATTGCCATATGTCAAAACTGAAGTAAGATTTCAGAATCTGTGGATATTTTTTTTTATAAAGTAGTTTAAAGTTCATAAGTGTTGTATACTGTTTAAGTCATAAATTCTGGATATAAGCTCTTCCAGTAATTTACAGTGATTACAGCTGCAGTGTGCTTATCTTTCAAAATAAAATGCAAAATTAGTGAAAAACTAACTTCAGAAAAAAAAATTTTTTCATATACAATGACTTGCTGTTAGATGTCATTTTAGGATAAAATGATATATGATGCCTTTAGGAACACAAAGATGAGCTGACTTTTGAATTCCTCAATACTTCTTAAGTCCATAGCTCTTTTCTCAAAATAAGAGGCTATGAAATTGTGAAACCAACACAAATACAGAGTATGCTAAAGTTATAAACATATGGTAATCCTTAGTGTAAGATGCTATCATAGAGATTCAGAAATTAAGAAAACAGAAATATCATTATCTAAGTCTATTCAGAATAAATTGGCATATGTGATTCTATATAATCACTTTGCATTATAATTCCAACCAACTCTGGATTTAGGAAAAAAATGAGTCTTATAATATGCATACGAGGGCTGTGGTCATAGCTCAGAGTGCTTACCTAGCACATGTGAGGCACTAGGTACCATATTCAGCACCACAGAAAAATAAATAATGGTATTGTGTCCGGCAACAACTAAAAATATTTTTTAAAAATGCATGTACAGTGATTCAAACACATATGAATAAAAATAATTTGTAAACAAAAACATTTAGCCTTTTCCATGTCTAAGAATGCCACACACTGTTTAATTTCAGTATATTATAGGAAAGGGATAATGTGTTACATTTGTCATATAATATATGTTGAGTTTTTTTAAACTAAAGTTATATTTTAAAGTGTTTCACTCTTGATGCAAATATAATCTATGAGTTTTTCCTACATAACCTTAGAAAGAAAATGATTATAACCCAAGCTCATAAAGCCTTTATATTTCAAAATCATTTTACATTCTTCATTTTATGCACCTCGCAGGACAATTTTGAGGTAGTTTATTCTGCTTTGCACACAAACAGATTGAGAGAAGGTAGGTTATCAGGCCAAGGAGAGACAGGTGCTAAATGGAATAACCAAGGTTAGAATTCAGACCTAATAAATGAAGTAAAACATTTTATAATATTCTACATGAAAATTCTTTTTAGGGTTAATAGAGAGAAGCTTATTAAAGCATAGACTTCTATTGTTAAATCAAAATTTTAAGTACTGCTTATTGAACAATAAAATTATTTTAAAATATTATACAGAAGGCATTGAGTTAGACAAATAAAATTATCAGATTTGGCTTATTATCTATAACTTACTAAATTTGTTTTTATTAAGTAATCACAAAAAGTAGTATCTTTAGACAATGATAACCTTATGAAGAAATCAAGAATTCAGCCACATATTTGGTACAGCAAAGTAGTTGAAAGGATAAAGATTAAAACATTTTTAAATAAAAAAGTAAAAATAAATAAAAAAGAAAGGATAAAAAATCCCACATTTCCACTCTTCAAAGTAGATTTTTTTTTTCTATTTAACAATCTTAAAATATTCTCAACTTCAAATTAAGAAAATGTGTAGGGGAAAAAAACCCTAAACCCTAGTTCTTTCATACTAATCAATAAAAGTTAATTTTCAATGAGGAAACAAGAGATGGAAAACATTAAGTTGGAAAATATTAAGGCTGAAATTGAACATTTTTTTCTCCAATGTTCTTCCTGAAATTTATCGGATAAATTACTCTGCCATTTTGGAAGACATTTTTTTAAAATAGAAAATTACTTCTTTTTTAAAATAGAAAATTACTTTTTTTGCATTCCCTGGCTCCAATCATCCTAATCAGCAACACAAAATTACCCAGAAACACTCTAGGAGTGTAACGCAAAAGACTGCGTTATAGAAATTATCCAAGTAGCACTTATTTTTGAATTCCTATTTTCCCTTGACATTTACTACTACATAAGAACAAACTATATTAAAAGACACCTACTGAGATTCTTAGGAATTAAGTTAACCTATAATGAAGTGACATTAAAGTCATGCCTAATAATAGTTAAATTTAGAACATATCTGCTGTGGTCACTTTTTTAAAAGGTATAGGGCGGCATCCCAAATAGTACCCCTTTAACAAAAACACTAAATTTCTGGAAAACAACAGTAACAATTCAAAGTTAAAAACAGGTGGCAACGTTTCATCCTGACCATCCTGACGCACACCGAGCTGCATTTTTAATCACCTGTGGATCCTAGTGATGCTGCTTAGGCAGCCGGTTGGCACAAGGGCATGGGGGAGATGGGAGACACGACGACTGCAGAGCGCTCTAAGCTCTTAAAAAAAACCGTGCATCCTACAGAACTGACATATGCAGCACAACAAGAACCCCTTCCGTCCTGTTTCTTTGAGATTATATTTAATTTATGGAGACCCTTTTCCAGTGGAGGGACACTGCACAATCAGGGAAGGCCTGGGTGGTGGGCACGTGTCTGACTCCCCCTGCACCTGCTGCAATGCAGCCGCGTGTCCGGACTCCCAAGGACCCCAGCCCCGCGGCTCCCGGGAGGTGCCTGGGCTTCTCTGGGGGAAGCAGAAAAGTGGGGACGGTGTAGACCATCCTCCCAGAATTTCGGCCTCGCGGAAACACACTTCGATCCGTCTCCAAAATTAAAACTCTGCTGCAAATATAAATTCTTGATTCAAATATAATCTGCATCCCCGACCAAGCGCCCACGCCCACAAGCGCCTGGTAGGTGGGGAGGGGTCTGGGGGGGGAAGGGGAACCGCCAGCCCCCTGCAGCACAGGGCCCGGTTTGGATCAGGTGGCGCACCCCGCCCGCCAGGACACGCCCCTTTCCCCTCCCCAGGCGTGGTGTCCTCCGAGGAGGCGCCAGGACGGGGTCAGAGGGCACGGTCTTCCCGAGCCTGCCAGCGCGGCCCAACATTACTAACCCCTCAGTCCCACCGCCACTCGCCCAGGCCGGCGGGTTTGGAGGGGCCGAGAATCCTGTCCACCGCCAGGCCAGGACCCTGCCAGGGCCTCCAGGCCCCGCCCCCTCCCCAGGTGCGGTGGCCTCCGAGGAGGGGCTGGGACTGGGGGAGAGGGCAGGGTCTTCCTGAGCCTACCAGCCGGGCCCACTGCACGGACCCTTCAGCCTGGCCGCCACTCGCCCAGGTACCTGGTCCTCAGCCTCGGCTGCCGCTTCGGGCCACCCAGGCCCCTCTCGCAGCTTTTGTATTCTTCTACCCAAAGCCTGCACACAGCGGCGTGGATTGGCCAAGACATAGAGGTCCTCTGGCCAATCATAGCTGCGGAGCTAGAGAGCTCCCGGGAATGGGGGGGAGGGGCACAGCGGGGCGCCTGTGCGTTTGGCTCCTTGCAGTGGAGGCACTGGGAGTCCGGCAGCTCGGAGTTGCTGGGACACTTGCCTGGATGAAACCTGGGCAGAACCTGGGATGGGAGCTAGGACAAGGCCGCCTTGCCCCAGCTCACCCCCTCTCTCCAGGAGGCCTTCACCAGACTCAGCTGAAGCCAGGGCTTTGGGCTTCCTGAGGGCCCTAATTCGTTCCAGACCGCCTCAGGGGCATAACCCCAACTCTCCAGTTCCTTCTCTCAGTGGCCCATGCTCACTCCTTGGCTGTGTGAAGTTCCCGTGCTAAGAAGTTTCTCTTTGTGAATATCCGCAACCGTTTGATATAGAAATAGTTGCCATTTCACAGATAGAGAGACTAAAACAAGCTTTGAAGTTCCTTTGCAAACTAGGCAGGTTGCTGGAATTCAAATGCACACATATGGAATTTCAAGGCTGTGGTTCTCAACCATGCAGGCGGTTTTTCTATTGAAACAGTCTCCTGCGGCTGGTCTCTGTGACTTTTCCTCACAAGCTGTCTGAATAGCAATATTTGAGTGGTGTGTTGGTCTCTCCAAAACTAACTGCCTCCTCCCCTACCAGCTGGCTCTTTCTCCTGTCTTCAAACCTCACTGTGCCTACATATCACCTCTAGTACTACTGTTTCTCTGCACCAAATCAAACGCCCTTCACTAGTTTCTCATCAATTTCTGGAGTGTCAGAACCTCAGCTAAACTTTCAAGAACCCCAGTGTGGTTGAAGGCTTTCTGGCCATGTCTCTATGCTCTTTCCAGCACATACCCACCTTGACTCCAACCCACTGGCATCAGACACAGCTACACATGCTTCCCCATTTCTTCATCATATCACCTTGAAATGCGTCTGTCCTACTCCATTTCTACCTGGTGCAATCCTATCCATGCCTCATGCCGCACCCACTTAGTCTTTATTTTGCCTCATAATTTCCACGGTCTGTTTTCCTGTTCCCTGATTTCTCCCAGTACCAGAGGCCCTGATCAAATTTTACCTAGCGTTATTTTATATGAGTCCCTGTCTGAACTCTTCTCCGTAACAAACAAGAATGTAACCTTGCTGAGGACGAGATTTGTCTCACTCATTACTGTTGTGCTGCCTAAGAAACTGCCTCATCAACTTAATGCACCCATGCAACGAATACATCTTGATAGAGTTCATAAAGGTTCTCAGCAGTTGGTAGTCTTCCCCATCATTCAGAAAAGGGCGTCTGGATCAGCCTCATGGGTCATGTTTGCATGTGAAGATCACAGCTTCCCACTCGGTTTCATGGTCTTTTTCATCCTCTGCAGCCATCCTTTCTCTTCTCAGTCTCATTTCCATCGAGAGGCTCTTTTTCCCCCAACCCTCTTTTTTTCATGTTTTTCCTTCTCACTTGATTTCATTTCTTGACCCTTTCCTTCTTCCTTCCTGTGATCAACCTCTTCTTAAAGCCCTTCTAGGAGCGTTCACTTCCATGCTCATTGAGCACATTTACTAAGTACCAGTGCCATAGCCATGCTGTGTTGGGTGGATATCCTAAGATTTATTATATAAGAATAGGATATAGATACCATTTTTAAAAGAACATCCAAAAAACTCTGTTTTAGCAAATCAACCCAAGAAGAACTCATAAGGGAGTAAGAGGTTCGCAGCACTGCTCATGATGCCTGGCATCCTAGGACCCATCTTAGGGTACAGATGACCATTTAGGCCAAATAGTCAGGAGATGGGGTTCTAGTTCCAACTTCCCCTCTAACAGTCTCTAATAACTTCAGCCCCTCTCAGGTGTCTGTTTCTGCACCAGTAAAATTCAGAAATGGGGTTAGGTCAATAGTCCCCAAGGTATTTTTCCAAAGAACACAAATTTTGCAGAAATTTAACAGATATCATGGAAAAATGGGGTAGGGATTGTTCCATGGCCAAAATCTTGGGAAAACCTCTTTCAACAAACTTAAAACTTTCTTTTCCCCTAACTCTTCACAATACCTTTATTAAACTATGCACCTTAAGACTCTTGGGGGACAAGGTAGGAAACTTAATGTGTTGAATGGTAATTCTCTTTTTAAT
The DNA here is from genome assembly GCF_021218885.2 of Marmota monax. Taxonomy (NCBI): domain Eukaryota; kingdom Metazoa; phylum Chordata; class Mammalia; order Rodentia; family Sciuridae; genus Marmota; species Marmota monax. Next base: position 851,725 of record NW_026694371.1, on the reverse strand, counting down.
TATAGAAATTATTTCCAGAAGCCATTTCTGTGCATATTGGAGACAATATAGACAGATGTATCAGAAGATTTTGAACAAGGAATAATCTATAAACCTATTTCTCCTTTCTAAAGCCTGATTGAAACTAACAATTTAGAAAATTTCAATGTGTCCAAGATATGGGAGGAACAAAAGAAGAAAAAACTTTCTAAAACTGAGTAAACCAGTGTGAGAAACATATTTTTGAGTAGAAGAATTTTGCAGGTGACACTGAATTTTAAGCAGGAATCTTGGAGAATAATGTTATTCTCAAATATAGAAGAATTAACAAAAAAGAGGAAAATATATAAAAATACACTTAGAAATGTCATTTTTCTAAAGAATTCTTAGCCAAATGGATCTTTAATAGGAGAGATAAATTTGATGAACTTTAACCTTTGCCGCAGTCTGGCTGGGCACAATCAGGAGCCACTTGTCAAAAGAAACTAACTTTATTTTTAGAACCACACACGCCAAACAAAACAGCCTCTCAGGAAAAACCCTCAGAGCCTCAACTGCCACCACCGGCTTTCCACAAGCCTCTCTCTCCCACACAAGCTTCTCTCCACCTCCCACAATCCTCCTGCTCTTGAGGCCGATTGGCTGGGTCACGTGGGCAGAGCCAAAAAAGTCCCCCAATGAGCAGCTCCGTGGTCTGAAAGGGCAGGGAAACAGCCCAATGAGCATCACCGCAGAGGAGCCAATCAGCTAGATGTTGCTAGGGCCGCTGTGAGCCAATCAGCTAGATGTTGCTGGGGCCGCTGTGAGCCAATCATCAACCAGCAGCTGGAAGTTAACCTTTCCAGCTGCCAGCAAACCTTAAATACCTGGGCTAATTTAAAATGCAATGTCAGTCCATATTTTGATGTGTTAAACTGATTTCTCAATGGTTCTGTTGAAAGTCAAAAAGGAAACAAAATTAGTTTAAACCATTAATTTGGCAATTAGGGGTAAAATTCATTTGGTTAGCAGAGATACACAAAGCAATGTAGTGAAACATCCTCAAAAACATGTTCCAACTTGAAAACATGCATGTTATTTACATATGTATGTATTCCAATAGAAGGATATATGTGTATTATATATGTGTGTGTGAAATATGTGTTTGTACACATACAGATGTCATGGACATGCACTGGGACTTAAGAGCTTGAAATGGTGATTTTAAAATACTTCAAAGCATAAAGGAGCTTATGTCAATAGGAAGGAAAAGACAAGTGTCTAGGGTATGCAAACTGCTATTCTCTTTGGTTGTTGAGTCAATATGTAGGCAAAGCTTTCATGTGGAACATAGTGCAAACATCAAACAAAGTGATTACTCCTTGGTTTGCCTTTGGACTGTACTATTGTCAGGGTTAAGAGAACAGATTCTCCACACCCAGGGTTATTTTATGAGTCTTAATTATGAACCCCTGAGGAACTCAGTGGAGCCTGGGGTTACTGGAGATGATGTCTTGCTTGGCATATTTATCATCTACAAATCATCTGCTGTAAATATACCTCAGCAGGCTCATCATCAGGCTAGCTCAGGAACCTGTGATTTATGAAGGTTACAGGAAACGGTGTGAAGGCTGAAGCACTTAAGGGTAGCTTTCTTTTCTGACCCAGCCCTGCACTCTACTTGAAAAGAAATGATCCAGAGAATGAGTGCTCTTTAGCATTTAGAATTAAGCCTTTTAAAATTCCCTTTGGATGTTATTTTACATCACGGAGTTTTGACATTTAAGAATTTATAAGAAACATCAAAATCACTATGTTAAAGGATAATGTGAGAAAACACTAAATGTAAAATAGAAGCATATTTAAACCTTACTTTTCTTTCCTTTTTTTAAAGTACAAACTGTGCAAAGCATTTTGTCTCAATTTTTATTACACATCTATCATTAGTCTGTATTTTTCTCTGGATAAAATAACAGAACTGACCAAAATGTTTTGGAGATACCATGATTCCAATCTCTGGAAGTTGAAATAAATAAAATGTGTTTCTTCTTTGTATTGCTGAATGTTCTTTGTTTTTGAAGAAAAATGTGTTTGTTTTACAGAGTTTGGATTTTGCCTTGAACATATAAACAATATTTTCTTTGCACATTTGTTTCAATAAATAAAAATTGTTTTAATGAACCAAAAATGACACAAAACAAAAATGCCACCCAGGTTTCTCTCACTGGTGATTCGTTCCTGCAAATACTCTTAAAGCCAACTGGGGAATGATTAACGTTTCCCTTACAGGGTTTTTCTTTAAACACTTATCCTAGAAGAGAAAGCCTTGAAGAGGGTCATTCTATTAACATGTATTAAGAAGTAAAGGGCCAATTTTAATATTTCAAACCACTCTGTTGCTTTCACTCAGCTGTTTTTACTCTAACATTTTAATAAAATATCTTGTTCTTGGCTACATAATCGCCCCAGGGGAGAGGAATAAAAGAGGAATAAAAATGCAGAAGAGTGAGGAGACAAAATGATGGGAAATTGCTTTATTCAACTTTATCTGTGACTCAAGCAACTCACCCTTAGGAAGACTCCACACTTGAAATGAATTACCCTTTATGGTCTCCTCCCACACATCACTGCACTGTTTTAGCATTTGTTTTGCAAACCACCAACTGAGTCTACAAGTAGAGACATAGTAAGGAGTCCAATGATATTTTTGCAGCCCATATATTTGAAGCTAGTTCAGCAAATACTTCAAGAGCCTACAGTTTAGGAGGCTAAATAAATAAATAATAAAATATGGGGGGGGGGCGGTGGAAATTTATATTTTCCTTCCCTCTTACATGGAGAATCAGGTCCTTTTCTTGGTTTTCCCGGGTTTCTTCCCACTCGTTCCTCAAGCTTGTTACTAGGGAAACTTGAAAAAGAAAAAGATACGTTAAGACCACAAAAGTTTTGATGTCACAACCAGGATCCCATTGCTATGCAAAAATCAATGCAAGATTCCCAACCTAGGTCGCTTCACCACAGTCCCTACAAAGCCTGTACGGAACCTGAACAAATAAGATGTTAATTGCAGACTTGCTGAGAAAAACTACCATGGTTCCAGGCCGAGACGCACAGCAATGGAAGCTGAGATATGGGCCCCTCTGCTGTGGACTGGATCAATTCTGAATCCTGACGCTGAAATGCCAGCTCTCCCGCTGCGCAAGGTGCACGCTGAAAGACACGAGGAGAAAGATGGTCAAGTCCAGCGTTTACTTCCCACCCTTCAGAGGCGCCTTCCCATTCGCCATACGCCCCCCACCAAACCCCACCTGCCTCACAGTTTCTCTTACAGTTTGTCGCCGCCAGCACCAGCTCAGGAACCAAGGACGCGAAACCCTCACAGACACAGAAACTACCGCTTTGGCACGAGCCTGGGTTTCAGTAGTGGCCACCTGCAGGCACACTGTGGCCCTGGCTGCACCTCCAGGGCGCACCCTCCCGCCCGCACCTCTCTCTTTCTCCCGCCCGCCTCTCCCTCCCTCCCTCTCCTGCCCACGCCTCTCCCTCTCTCTCCCGCCCGCCCATCTCTCTCTCACTCCCACCCGCCCCTCTCTCTCTTTGCCCGCCCCTCCCTCTCTCCCCCCCTCCGCCCACCCCTCTCTCTCTCTTTACCAGCCCCTCTCTCTCCCCCCCCTCCGCCCGCCCCTCTCTCTCTCTCTTTACCAGCCCCTCTCTCTCCCCCCCTCCGCCCGCCCCTCTCTCTCTCTCTTTACCAGCCCCTCTCTCTCCCCCCCTCCGCCCACCCCTCTCTCTCTCTTTACCAGCCCCTCTCTCTCCCCCCCCTCCGCCCACCCCTCTCTCTCTCTCTCTTTACCAGCCCCTCTCTCTCCCCCCCCTCCGCCCACCCCTCTCTCTCTCTCTTTACCAGCCCCTCTCTCTCTCTCTCTACCAGCCCCTCTGTCTCTCCCCCTCCGCCTGCCCCTCTCTCTCTCTCTCTCCCGCCCCCCTCTCCCCCCCTCCGCCTGCCCCTCTCTCTCTCTCTCTCTGTCTCCCGCCCCCCCTCTCCCCCCCTCCGCCCGCCCCTCTCTCTCTCTCTTTACCAGCCCCTCTGTCTCTGTCTCCCGCCCCCCCTCTCCCCCCTCCGCCTGCCCCTCTCTCTCTCTCTCTCCCGCCCCCCCTCTCCCCCCCCCTCCGCCCGCCCCTCTCTCTCTCTCTCCCGCCCGCCCTTAGGGCCCTCCCTCCTCTCCCACCCAGCTGCTCTCCAAACTTGCTCTGGCACACACCCGCCCTCTGGAGACAGAGGTCCAAGGAGGCTCCCCAACCGCGGGGCACACCAGCAGCCTCAGGCCAGCTGTCCTGCGCACAGCGCGAGTGCGGGCAGTGGGTGCGCGCGCCCAAGAGCGCGCAGGGGGCCGTCTTGCCGGCGCGAGCTCCGGGACCCGCACCTCTCTAGCGCGCCCAGGGAAGATGGAGCGCGGCTCGCCAGCGCACACACTGGAGACTGAGCTGTACTGTCTCTGTCCCTCCCTCGCCTCCCTCCTCCCTGGGAATTCAAACAGCTTTCTGATATCACCAGCCAAAGATAACTTTCCCTCCGCTCCTTAGTCACCCTCTGTCCATCAGTACTTGTGGGGGGTGGGTGGGAGGAGGTAGAGAGGAAAGAGGAAAAAGCATACGCTGAGCCTTCCCATCCAACCAGGAGTACTCCTGTAATAAACCCACCGCTCCAACAAATCTGCCTTAGCAGCTGCCGCCACCACCGGTCACTCCTCCTCTCGGTGCTTTCTTTCCTTCTTGGCTAATCGGTTTGTTGAGAGATAGATTTGGTAAAGCAAATCTTTGTTCTTAATCTACTTTCATCATTTTTTTCTGTGTGTTCATTTGTTGAGAGATTTATATCTGTGCACAACTGGGGACATATCTGCCACTTGATGATTTAAAAAAGCTAGGGTAGACTTAGGCCTCAGTCCAGCCTGAGACAGTATGCTGCATAATTGAAACAGAAACATCAGCAGCCAGTGTCTCCCTGAGAAGAGCAAGATTGGGACCATATATATGACATCCTAACTAAACAGTTTTCTGTGCTTTCTATTTTAATTTACATTGTGCTGTGAAAGGATCTACACATTCGTAAGTGCTAAGATCAGAGAAAAAGTGATAGTTGTCTATATTCAGCAAGGGACTGTGGTGAATTTCATCTGTAATCTAAACTTGATTTACCTGTTGATTTGTGTGATCAATTTCACAAGGCCTTAGTTGTCACTCCTGCTTTGTATGTAGTTCATTGTTGGAAACCACTCTTATTTGCACTAGTACATAGATCGCGGATCTGAGACTAGAGGACATAGATACAAGATTTTGCTGAAACAACTAAAAAATCCATCTTCATCTTTCTCTCTTTCTGCTATATAGGACATATACCAGCATGTGGAAAAATAACCTGATACATTAAGACTGCAAGAGACAATCCTCAAGTTTATATATATTTAACCACTGAGCCACATGTTCAGACATATTTATTTATTTATTTATTTTGATTTTGATTTTGAACCACAGTCTATAAAAATTGCTTACGGCCTCAATAATTTGCTAAGTATAGCTTTGAATTTGCAATCTTCCTGCCTCATCTCCCCATGCTTCTGGTATGAAAGGCAAGCACCACCACACCTGGCTCATATCCTTCTGTTTATAAAGAACAAACCATGTGAGTTGTTTGAGAAGAGGTCACAGGGTATTAACTAATAGAATAAACTCAGAGAAATAAGAACCTGGTCATAAAGAAGACCCCTGACACCATCTATATGAGTATCACACAAATTTACCAACAACAAAGAACTATTTTAGAGTCACTTTAATACATAGCTGTAATTCTAGCAACTTGGTAAATTGAGTTCAGAGGATTGCAAATGAAAGACCAGCTGGGAGACTTCATTGTACTTTCAAATCTGGTCTCTTAATGAACTTTAGTTTAATACTCATATTTTTAATGCATTGTCTTCTCAGGAACTGCCTGTAGAGAATATAAACCTATTGCATTTTGCCTGGCCTCCTAGGTACATGCAGAACAAGTACCATGTGTTTGACACCAAGATATGCTGCCCTCTCAAGCAGTAGATAAGTCTCTAGGTATCATGGCTATAATGGCCTCTGGGTGCTTAGGTGACTGAACATTGTGAAAAAACTCCCAAGGCTTCCCAGCACAAAAAGGGTGACCTAGGGTTTCTTCTCAAAAGAATTTTTACTTTTAATCCCTACAGAGGGATTTAATCCCTGGGACAGGTGTGGTCAATCCACTGAGATGCCCTCAAGCCATCTTTCTTATTATTTCTGCGTAAGGTACTTAATAGTGTCTCTTTGGTAGCTATAAGGTTTTTAATGACCATCCATATTTTTTTTTTGAGAGAGAGAGAGAGAGAGAGAGAGAGAGAGAGAGAATTTTTTAATATTATTTTTTAGTTTTCTGCTGACACAACATCTTATTTGTATGTGGTGCTGAGGATCGAACCCAGCGCTGTGCCCATGCCAGGTGAGTGCGCTACCACTTGAGCCACATCCCCATCCCCAAGACCACCCATATTTTTAGCCCCAATTTTACTCTGTTTTCTGGCCAAACTTCAAGTTTTTAAAATCTTCCTGTTCTCCTTTCTGTTCATGATTATCACAATAATCTTAGCTCAAAGCTGATAGCAACACCCATGTCAACACCTGAATAAAATGCTGCCTTGAAATTTCTTCCACCAAATTAACAAATTCATCTCTTTAAATTCAGCCTCACAAAAATTGTCAGGAAATGGGCAAAATATTAAAAACTTCTTGCCCAGAATATAAAATGAATGACATTTAGTCCAATTTCTAAGAGTCTCCCTTCTCCTCTGAAACATCATAAAGGCATTTTTTTACCACCCTATCATCATTCTGCTCTTCTGAGCTCTGACTAGAATTGCCCATTAAGGTCCACATAAAACAATAACAACTTTTTTTTCAGTTTGCATCTCTAAACTTTTTAAAAATTCCTTGAACAAATCCCCCAAATCTCCTAAATCTTCTGAATTACATGGTCACATTGGTCACAACAATGACCCCACTTCTGGTACCAATTTCGTTTTCAGTCATCTTTTTCACCATTGTGACCAAAGTAACTGATATGGACAATTTTAAAGGAAAACATCTATTTTCGGGCTCATAGTTTCAGAGGTCTTAGTTCAAAAATTACCCACTTAATTACTCAGGTGAAATTGAAAGACATGTCAGAAGAGTGTGGTGGATGAAAGCAGCCCTGAAGAAGGAAACAGAAAGGAAAAAGAATTGAGAGGCAGGCAAACTTGGGATCCCCTAATAATGGGGGAAAATGTATATTTTAAAGGCATGCCTTTAAAGAACCACTTCTTCCAGCCTCATTCTACCTGCCTATAGTTACCACTCAGTTAATCCCTATCAGGGGTTTAATGCATTGATTAAATTAAATTTCTCATAACTCAGTAATTTCACATATAAACTTTACTACATTGTATCATAAATGAGCTTTTGGACGTCATTGCCTACCTAAATCACAACAGTATTTATAAGGGAAGAGTTTACTTCTGTGAGTAAACTACAGAAAAACAACATGAAACAAACAAAGTAGAGACATATCAACTATAAACAATCTAAGGCCCTAGGAAAGCAAGAACCAATCAAATAAAAAAACAGCAGAAGAAAGGAAATAATATCAGGTCTGAAATTAATGAAGAGAATAAAAAAGCAATATAAATAATTAATGTGAAAAAGAGTTGTTTGTTTGAAAAGATAAATAAGACTAATAAACACTTAGCCAAATTAGCCAAAACAGAGAGAAGATAAACACAGTATTTTTAAAAGTGGAGATGAAAAACCAGGTAACAGCACACATCACGGAAATGCAGAGGATCATTAGGGACTATTTTGAAAATATGTTTCAATAATTTGGAAAATCTTTTAAAAATGATACATTTCAATAAACATACAACCTACCAAAATCAAATCAAGAGCACATAGAAAATCTAAACCAGATAAAAAGAAATGAGATTGCATTGGTAATACAAGGCCTCCCAACAAACAAAACACCAGAGTGTCAGCTGAATTCCACCAGAATTTTAAGGAGTTACTCCTGATAGTTCTCAAATCACTCAATGAAATGGAAAAAGTGTGTGGAGCATAGATATTTCCAAAATCATTCTAGGAAGCTACTATAAGCCAAATACCTAGGGACATATCAGGAAGATCAGGGTACTATAGACCAATATATTTTATGAGCACAGATTAAAAAATATATTTTTAAATATGTTTTTAGTTGTAGATGGACACAATGTCCTTATTTTATTTACTTATTTTTTAATGTGGTTCTGAGGATCAAACCCAGTGCCTCACGTGTGCTAAGCAAGCACTCTAATATTGAACCACAACCCTAACCCCCACAAATTCTTATTAAAATTTTAGCAAATCATTTACAGAATAAATTAAGAAGATTGTACATCATGATCAAGTTGGTTTCATACCATGAATGAAAGTATGGTTCAAAATATTCAAATCAAAAATTTTAATTCACCACATAAACATTATTAAGATTTAAAACTCAAATGATTATCTCAATATGAATAGAAAGAGATTTTGACAAAATCTAGGACCCATTCATGGTAAAACACTGAAGAATCCAGGTATATAAGGAACTCACTTCAACATTATATTTGTATACAACAAATTAAAAAACCATATCCTACTGGATAGGAAAGAACTGATAGTATTTTTTAATATCAGAAATAAAACAAGGATGTCTACTCTCATCATTGCTATTCAATGTAGTACTTGAAATTTTAACCAGAACAATTAGCCAAGAAAAAAGAAATATGAAATATACAATTAGTAAAGAAACAAGTCAAATTATCAATTTTTGTAGATGATATGATTCTTTACCTAGAAATTTAAAAATTTCCAGCAGAAGAACTCAATGATCCATAAAAGTAATTAAGCAAAGTAGCAAGATACAAAGTCTAAACACACCAATAATCAATCCACTGGGAAAAAAAATCAAGAAAACATTCCATTTACAATACAATTTTAAAAGTAGCTGGAAATAAATCTAACCAAGGAGGTGAAACAAAATATGTCTACAATAAAAATTATAGACTATTGAAGCAAGAATTTGAAAAAAAGGATAATAAAAGATGGATATGTTCATGGATATGCCCAATTGATATTGCTAAATCATTTATGTATCAAAAGTGATTTACAAATCCAATGCAATCCCTATTAAAATAATATTGGTATTTTCCCCAGAACCTAGAAGAATAGTTGTAAAATTTGTATGCAAAAATAAAATAACCAGAGTAGCCAAGATAATACTAGGAGGAAAAAAAAAAAAAACAATGCTGTAGCCATCACGATAACTGACTTCAATTTAAAATGAAGGGCTATAAAATATCATGGTACCAATATGAAAAACAGACATGTAGATCAATGGAAAAGAAGACTCAGAGACAAACCTACAGATACAGTCATCTGATCTTTGACAAAAGTGCGAAAACATAACAGTCTTTTTAACAAATGCTACTAGGAAAATTGGACATATGGAAGAATTATCTTAGATCCAATTTTATAATCTTGTACAAAAGTCAATGTCAATCAAATAAAATTCAACCAACTCAAAGTCAATAAAATACCTGCTAATGAGACCAGAAATTATGCATTCCATAGAAGAAAATACAGAAGTAAAATTCCAACATATAACTCAGAATGGCTATGAAGAATTTAAATAATAATAAATGCTGGTGAGAATCCTAGGGGACTGAAACTAATGTAATATTGATAACATTTTAAATAAGTGCAAGGTCTATGGAAGTCAATATGTAAGTTCTTTAAAAGACTAGGAATGGAGCCAGTGTATGTTTAAGCTATACCACTCCTTATATGAAATAATTAAAGTCAGCATACTTTAGCAACACAAGCATCCCTAGTTCACAACTTCCAAGTTATAGAAATAACCTAGATATTGGCCAACAGACCAAACACAGAAAATGTGGTATACAATGAAGTTTTATTCAGCCATAAAAAACAAACAAACATATAATTCCCAGGAAAATAGATGGAGATGGAAAACATCATGTTAAGCAAAACAAGCCAGTCTTAGCCAAGGATCCTATGTTTTCTCTTATATGTGGAAACTAGACAGAAGAATGGAAAAATTGGGATCTCATTAAAATTTAATGTGAACTATAGGGTAGAGGAAAGCAATCTGTGATAGGAAGCAAGGAAGGGAAAAGAGAGGAACTTGGGAATAAAATTGACCAAATTATACTATGTGCATGTATAAATATGTCAAACAATGGATCCAAATATTATTTACAATTTTAATGTGGTATTAAAATAACTTTAAAAGGCACATAGTATAAATTATGTGATTAGATTATCTCAGACTTGACATTATAGTAAGAAAAATAAATATATATGTGATATTTTGTTTTTTGCTCTTTACAATAAAATGTATTTCTGAAAAATGAAAGGAAAAATAGGATTCTGAGATACATTGTTATAAAAGTACATGTTACAGGAAAAGCAAGGCTAATATAAGTATTTTACCACAGCCATAAAATAATTAATAAATGTACATACTGCTTTTCTAAAAATAGAAAGAGAGATGATGCTTTTTGTATATAACAAGCAAGTCATTGCTAAGGTAAAAGAAGTACTTTATTCAATTTTCCATAACAGATAGTACATGCATTAGGAATAGATAGAGTATGTATTTTAAAATTTGAACATCATTCTGACATTTTTTTGGCAAGTCCAAAACTTCTCTTGAATTTTAAATTGGGGGAAATTTGTAAAGTGTGATCTTTCATTAAAAACTATGTCACATTCTTTACATTTGTAGGGTTTAATCACTACTGTAATATTCTTGGCATTTTTAAATGTTGGGCTTTGATTAAAACTTTGCCACTTTTTTGGCAATTTAAACTATTCTTCCAAGTATGAATTTACTAGTAATTAATAAGTCATGATATCACAATAAATGATATTTTACATTCTTTAGATTTGTAAAGATTCTCTCAAGTATGAGTTCTCTCATGCTTGATAACCCTTGAATTGTACCTAAATACTTTGCCACATTCTTTACAGTTGTATAACCTTTCCAGTTTGAATTCTCTGGTGTTGGATAAGGCCTACTCTTCAAATAAAAGCCTTGAAATTTTCTTTACATTTGTATTGGTTCTTTCCAGTATGAATTCTCTGGTGTCTACTAAGGTGTGATCTTTGATTAAAAGCTTTGCCACATTCTTTACATTTGTATGGTTTTTCGACAGTATGAATTCTCTGATGTATACTAAGGTATGATATTTCATTAAAAGCTTTGTCACATTCTTTACATTTGTATGGTTTCTCTCCATTATGAATTCTATTGTGCAGAACAAGGGTTTGCCTTACACTAAAAGCTTTACTACATTCTTTACATTTTTATGGTTTCTCTCCAGTGTGAGTTCTCTGGTGCACAATAACTGTGTGCCTAACATTAAAAGCTATGCCACATTCTTTATATTTCTATGGTTTCTCTCCAGTATGTATTCTCTGGTGTTGAGTAAAATGTGATATTTGATTAAAATCTTTGCCATATTTTTTACATTTGTATGGGTTCTCTCCAGTATGAATTCTCTGGTGTTTACTAAGGCATGATCTGTGATTAAAAGCTTTGCCACATTCTTTACATTTGTATCACTAATCTTCAGTGTGAATTCGTTGATGTCGACCAAGATATTGTCTCTGAGGAAAATTTTTTCCACAATATTTATATTTGTATGGCTTTTCTCCAGTATGAGTTCTCTGGTGTATTATATAGTTTGAGATTTGATTAAAATGTTTGCCAGATTCTTTACATTTGTATGGCTTTTCTTAAGTGTGTGTTCTCTGTTTCACAACAAAGCTGTTCTGAACGGTGAATGCTTTGCCACATTCTTTGCATTAGTATGATTTCTCTCCAGTGTGAATTCTCTGGTATCCAATAGGGGTTGCTGTAACATTAAAAGCTTTGCCACATTCCTTACATTTCTCTGGGTCTTTCCACTATGAATTTTTGGTGTTAAGTAAGGTGTGAGCTTTGATTAAAAGCTTTGCCACAGTTTTTACATTTGTATGGTTTCTCTCCAGTGTGAGTTCTCTAAGGCAAAATAAGTGTTTGCCTAACATTAAAAACTTTGCCACATTTTGTACATTTGTATGGTTTCTCTCACTTAATGTCTATTAAAAACTTCTAGAGAACACAAGTTTGTTAAATGTGTACTTCATTTTGGTTATAACTTTCATATTTTTTACTAACTAATGTATATTTAGCATAGGAGGAGGAAATCCTGGTGAGTATCGCAAGATACTTACTCCTAAGTAGTATAACCCAATCCTAAGACACAGACCTGTAAACACATACACATGTAAACACATGTAGTACTCCCTAAGGCTTCATGGTATTGAGAATTTGGCAGGGACTTTGGAAACCTATCTTAGTCTAATCAATTTTGACACACCTACCTCTGAGGAAGTTACTTTCTTTGAATCTTAAAGCCTCTGTAAATTGATATGTAGTGTTCTTGTGAAGAGTAAGAGAGAATGTGTGTGTGTGTGTGTGTGTGTGTATGTGTGTATGTATGTATGAATATATACAAGCATATATGTATATACACATGTGTATAAACACAAACACACACACACACTATATATATATATGAATGAATACATCATGAAACAGTACATATTCCGAATTCTGGTACATGTATTACAGTTAACTGATTATAGTTCTATCTCTCATATGAACTAAAGTTTTCTCAATGATGAGCAATATCTACTAATGACACTGTTTCTGGGACACCCAGCCCAATATCTTGCACATGCTAGAGTCTTCAGTAAGCATTTTTCTAATAAATGAAGCCAGCAAGCACTCACAACAGGATGGTCAGGATAACTGTCTGCCAGAGATAATGACATAGGAGCAAAGAAAGGTTATGTTAACTCACCCTACATTGTAGTAATGGTTATAGGAGAGATTTCCTAAACTGTATGGCCTATGTGGAGTCCAGAACATTTATAAAATATTTAAAATCTTTCTGATGTATTTCAGAGTGCAGTCTAATTTGGAACCAGGCAGGGCATTTACAATCACTCTTTCTACAATGTTTAAGTAATTAAGAAATCGTAAACGCTTTAGCCTTAACAGCAATGGAAACAAATCAGTTCTGCAAAAATGATGGAGAATAGTGAGTTGTACATTGGTTCCAAACTTTCTTAAGTGGAATTAGTTAATTTCATTTTATCTTCTTATTCTCATTCACTCTCAGAAACTGAGTTGCTTTGAATTGTTCCTGGCACATATTAGATGCTCAATAAGTATTTGTTGAATGAAGGAATGAATGAGTGGGGACTGGTTTCATCTTTTACCAAGATCTTCATGCTGTCAGCATTCCCGTGTACCAATGTCTGTGAGTGTTTTATATATGTGTATATGTGCTATGCATTTTATATATGTGTGTATGTATACATGTATAATTGCCTGCCTTGAGTGTGTATGTACATGTGTGTGTTTATATACACATACATGTGTGCTTACCTAGGTATGGGTAAATAGTTGCTGAAGTGTGTCACAGGCCACATACTCTGGATGCACAGTCTGTGACTGTCTGTGTATAACCTATTCATTGGGGATCTGTACTCATGAAAGGAAGAGAAAAGAATTTGTATTTGGCAGTAGAAGAAGTGAAATTTCAACATAACATGACAGAGCCTGTATAAGCCAGTAGAGAGTTCTGGAATAAGTGTCACTAGTAAGTATTATCTTACTTAGATGGAAATGGCTAGACCAAAGTGTCCAGGCCATCATCTTCCTGCCTCCCTCACCGCTGGATGTGGGCTGCCCAGAAAAAGCATGATGCTGGGGCAAAAGCTCTCTACAACTGAGGCAGAGGCTGATGGTGCTGACAGCTAGAGGCTGCCATCTGCACTCCTTAGTACTAGGCAGCAAACCTCCTTGAAAGAGAAATCCAAAAGCTGCCTCTGCATGGCTACAATACATGAGTAAAGGAAGCAGTTCTGTTGAATGCCCTCACAGGCTACACTACCACGTGTCTGTGGCAGTCTGGAAACAATACACCTAAGCAGATGTTGTCTGGACTCAGATAGTCTCCAGTGAATCCTGGAAAAGTAAATTCCTAGTTCTAGTATGAGTAGGTTAAACCACAAAAACACTGTTATCAACTTACTTTCAGGTGAAAGTTGCACACATTTCACCATCCAGAGTGTTGCCCATTCTGTGTGGTGCATTTTGTCCTTCTGCTGATAATCATATTCACTGCTGGCCCTCAGAAGTGTAATAATGAGGGATTTTGATGTGTTTATTTTTTATTTACACTGAGACCCCAGCAGATGCTCCTGCCATGTATCTTTACAAATGGGATATTATTCAATTCAACCATTCTGCCTTTTCTCTTTGAAATATTGTTGTGAATTTCACTATGTGAAGTACTCAACTGATTGCCTTCCACAAAAGTCTGCTTTACAAAAGAGAACTTTTGAAAATGACATTTAAACACTGTTTCATATTGTAACACCAAGTAGTACATTGGGCACTGTAAACTTGCCAGGGAACTTTTATGAATACTTTAGAAAACTTAGGAGGCAGAACTGGTTTCTAAGTTGGAAGACGATTGCTACTGCTTACTCAGGGTTGTTTTCCACTTAGTTTTTGTGCAGACTAGTCTCAGAAGCATTCCCAGTGTTCCCATGGAGCCCTATTGTCTGCTTTGGGGGCCTGATGCAGACATGCAGACCATACAGACTATAAATTTTCTGGAAGCTTGTGCCAAGGAACTTCCTTTTTGATATTACTTAGGGACCAAAGTGTCAGAAGGCTATGCATTACTGTGTATCCCAGTCAGTAAAGTTTTGTTTTCTTCCATGTATGAAAACACACACACACACACACACACACACACTCACACATACACACTCACTGTTGGGCTTTGCCCCTGCAAAGAGCATTCCCACATTATGGTGGCTTTACAATATCAATAGTTTTCAGGGTCTTCCTGTACCAACTTGGATTATTATTTCTGTTTAATCACACTGAGGACATTCCAGTGATAATTGTTACTTTTGAGCTTCAGTTGTTGGCAGTGACAGCACTTAATTGTTGAGTGCCTTCTCCCTTAACCTTCCTGGAGCACAGCCAGGTGTGTGATGCACAATGATCACAGAAAGAGTTCATATGCTGCTAAAAAAAAAAAAAAAACTGGTTTCTGTAATTAAAGAATATTTTGCAACCACATTGGTTACTTCCCTAAGAAATGAACACCATCCGTTCATCGTAACCATGCTGCCCTCTCCTAGTCTGAATCCTGGACAGAGGTCCTTTTGGAAGGCAACACCAGGCAAAGCTTTTCTTCAAAGACAAGGTGAATGTGTGAGGAAGACTGAATGCACAGAGTTGCCTTTATTTCAAAGTTGGAGCAAGACAGGATAAATTGTCCTTGGATTGAAACATGACATTAATGGGAACTAAGGCAGAAGTCAGATGCCCATATCTTTATGTGCAATTCTTTCTGCAGTAGACTCTGAGGGAGCAGGATCTTGCCAGTTTCTTAAACCTGGGGACTAGATCACAGGAAAGCAGTGGATTCTTGTCCCTGAGGCAAAAAAGGCTAAGAGATGGGTGGAAGGAGGACCATTCCATGTGCTGTTTCATGCTGAGAAAATGCTAAACACTTGAGCTGTGCCCAGGACTTAACTGCTATGACTCAGGGTGAAACTTGTAAAGGCCAAGTCCTCCATAACTAATCTCAGTGATGCCAATCCACATGTCCATCTGCAGCAGATGGTTATGTCCTGCATCAGAATGAGTAGATGTTCTTTACACCTTAGCTCATGCCACATTCTGGCCCCTCATAGTGCACAGCCATCTGGGGACTTGGTCAAAACTTTTGGTCACCACAGTGATTTTCTCTAAGTTGCTTTTAAGGGTTGGCTTCTAAATTTTCCAGCTAAAATCACTGTCACTGTGACTCTTGCTAAAAACCCCTGCATGTAACTAGTTCAATAAATTACTCAGAGGACACTTTGGATTTTTTGAAGGCACATTCCTTCAGATGCCCAGATGACTAGTGCTATTACGTCAAAAGAATTGTATAGCAACAAGATTAAGCTTACTGAGGACATGTGTATGAACCAGAAAATTTCTGGGTCTGACACATGGAAAGGTCCTTCTGCAACAAACAAGAGAAAACTCCATCCAACAGGAAACCACAAAATACACAAATCTTCAAGGATTCTAACTTGGAGTCCAGTTGAAGACCTTCCTTCTATAGAAAATGAAGGAGTACATTTCAGGTAGAGTGATTCTGCTAACTTATGGGCCTGAAATACCTTAAAATATACACCAAAACCACTTCCACTGGAATTAAAATTAGAAATGAATATTCATAGGTGCCCTTCACTCAAATCATCAACCATCAGAAAGAGTCCCAGAGCTGAATGTCTAAAAATTATGCTCCTCTTGCATAGAGAAACTCATGGTGTAATAAAAGACAGACTGGAACACTGTTCTCAACAATAGAGAGGGTTGATGGTAAGCCATGCTTCATTCACAGGCACCCTTGCCTGTGCTGTGTGGTGGCTTTAATTTTCTGTAGAATTTTCCAGTTATAAACTTGAGCCTTTCAACTCCCCCATTTGCCCCAAACTCACCTTGCTACTGCTTACTCAGGGTTGTTTTCCACTTAGCTTTTGTGCAGACTAGTCTCAGAAACATTCCCAGTGTTCCCATGAAGTCCTATTGTCTGCTTTGGGGGCTTGATGCAGACACACAGGAAACACAGACTATAAATTTTCTGGAAACCTTGTGCCAAGAGTACCT
Organism: Marmota monax; assembly: GCF_021218885.2. NCBI lineage: Eukaryota > Metazoa > Chordata > Mammalia > Rodentia > Sciuridae > Marmota > Marmota monax. The sequence goes on along the minus strand of NW_026694371.1, from coordinate 834,891 downwards.
TGAGTCTTGGCTTTTATTGAATTGCCATCCATGACAGATGAGCAGTGCACTTATTTGGTGCTTTCTAGAAGAAACCAGTTGCTGCTTTTCTTTTTCTTATTTTTATAGCATTTAAAAAGCAATGATTCCTAAACTTCCACCCCCCAAAAAAAATTAATGAAGAGTATTTGTCAACTAAAATGTTCTAGTGAAGCTCACTGCTGCTCTTCCATTTCTTCTTAATTTGAATGAACAATGACTCTATGTGTAATTACTATGGGGTGTGTTGAAAACATGGGACAATTTGCCCATACTCTGAAGGAAATTACCTCCTTATCGCATGGAAGAACTGTCAGAGAAGAGTAATGCAGTATTATATTAATAATTTGCAGACTTTTATCTAATCTGCATTCATGTAGAGATTATTAATTTTAAAAAATAAATGGTTAATCAGTCTTCCATCATTGTTTTGATTTTTTGTTGCTGTTGTTTAAATGGTTATCATACTTTTAAAGCTGACAGAACTGATTGAATATTGATTTTCTTGAAAGTATTTTGAAGATAGCTTTACAATGGCCTGTAAACTTTGCATATATATGTAGGTTGATACATATTCTTGATTTGAAAATATGGTATATTATTACTGGTTTAATACAAAATACTGAATAGTAAAATTGTATAATTATATAATTAAAAGTATTACCCCCAAATGGGAATGGCATAAGTTGAGGAGTCTTCTGAGATGTTATTCAAAAACATAACCTGATTTTATTTTAAATAATAATCATTCATTTGTTATGTTCATTAAGACAAATTTTTTTACCTTTTCTCTCTCCAAAAAATTTCCATTCCTTCTTAAAAAGTAAATTTTCAGACGTTCCCTCTTTATTGGGTAGTGATAAATAATTTATTCCCTGCTCCACTGAATATTCTAGGGTTTGGTGAGAATACATTACTGAAAGAAATGAAAATATCAAGTTATTCCATTTACTACATTGTGGTGAATATGCTCCACAAATATATAAAATTTTATCAAGCTGGGGAAAATAGCCATAAGCAGTATGAAACAATTTCTGATAAATTAGAAAAGTGAGGAGAAAAGCATATCAAACGTTAGAACATTAATTAAAATATTCAAAATAAACATTTATATTCAAAATTTTAAAAATCTTGAAGAAAAAATTTTGATAGGACCAAGAAAAACAAATGAGCCATGTGTATAGATACTTCTATTTGGTTAATAGTTAAATTCTTATCAGATGTTTTCCAGAAAGGAATTGTAGGCAAACACTCATAATATTACCAAGACCCTGAAACTTGGCTCATCACTTATCAGCAAAAACTATTGTAGTCTAACATTTTTGGAATATTTAAAGAAATTTGCCTACAGTGAAAAATTTGCTAAAATGTAAAATTTGTTTAATGCAACTACAGACTTGTTATTCCCATGTTGCTAGTGTTCTCTTTGATTCACATGCTTACACTATTAAGAAAAAAAAAATGAAGTTCTAAAACTCATTTAAAACAGTATATTCTGTCTGGGCATGGTGGTGCATGCCTGTAATCCCAGCAGCTTCAGAGGTTGAAGCAGGAGGATCACAAGTTCAAAGCCAGCATCAGCAAAAGTGAGGCACTAAGAAACTCAGTGAGACCCTCGCTCTAAAAAAAAAATACAAAACCAATATATTCCATCTTACTCAATTTTTTCCTAATTATTGAGAAAGTGGATATAGCATTTTAATATAACTCAGGATCTTTATGAAAATTACTAGATATTTTACTTGTGTTGTTTCACCCAGTACATTTGTGAAAACTGCAATTTAAGAATAAACATTGATGTTCCATTTTCTAAAGCTATCTTAAAACAAAGTATTGTGCTGATGGAAGTATGAGAATTTTCTCAGGGGTCATTGAGAGACTTACTAGGCAAGATATATTAGCTTTCTGATCTCCAAAAGACCCAAGGATTCATCAAAATTAATTTCAGTCAGGCACAATGGTTCATGTCTGCAATTGCAATAACTCTGGGGTGATGCAGGACTATTGCAAGTTCAAAGCCATGTTCAGCAACTTATTGAGGCTCTGAACAACTTAGCAAGACCGTGTCTCCAAATAAAAAGTAGAAAATGGGCTGAAGCATCTATTACCTCTTCTAACGTTGAGTTGACCTGCATTGCTTGTGGTCCTTTCTTTCCTTGTCTCTTCATACTGTTCGCGTTCCTTTCTACTGGGTGAAACTGTTGTGCTATTGAATTTTCCCCCTATATATTTATATTGGTCTTGTATAGTTGCAAAGTCTCCCTCGCAGGCGTGGGAGGCGGCTCTGCCCCTCCTCCAATTGGGGCAATGTGCCTACCACGCCGGCAGGCCGCTGGGCCTGCTCTGCCGGTTGGTAGCCGGTCCGCCTACCTTCCAGGCGCAGGCGGTGGCTCTGTCCCTCTGCGGGCCGCTAGGCTTGTTCTGTCGGTGGTCACAGTTCTGTCTACTTTGCAGGCGCAGGCAGCGGCACTGCCCCTCTGCAGGCCTCTGGGGCTGTTCTGCCGGTGGGTCGCAGGTCCGCCTACCTTGCAGGCGCGGCGGGGGGGGGGGGCGGCTCTACCCTTCCTCAGGCCACTGGGCCTATTCTGTCTCTCGGTTGCAGGTATGGCCTGTTCTGTTCGTGGTCACAGTTCCGTCTACCTTGCAGGCGCGGGGGGAGGGAGCGGCTCTGCCTCTCAGCAGCCCGCTGCGACTGTTCTGCCGGTGGGTCGTAGGCCCGCCTACCTTGCAGGAGTGGTTGGCAGCTCTGCCCCTCCGCGGGCCACTGGGCCTTTTCTCTCGGTGGTCACAGTTCCGCCTACCTGGCAGGCGCAGGGGGTGGGGGGCGGTTCTGCCCCTCAGCAGGCCGCTGGGCCTGTTCTGTGGGTGGTCACAGTTCCGTCTACCTTGCCAGCACAGGGGGAGGGGGCGGCTCTGCCTCTCAGCAAGCCGCTGCTCCTCTTCTGCCGGTGGGTCGCAGGCCCGCCTACATTGCAGGAGTGATTGGAAGCTCTGCCCCTCCGTGGGCCACTGTGCCTTTTCTGTCCTTGGTCACAGTTCCCCCTACCTGGCAGGCGCGGGGGGTGGGGGGCGGCTCTGCCCCTCAGCAGGCCGCTGGGCCTGCTCTGTGGGTGGTCACAGTTCCCTCTACCTTGCCGGCGCAGGGGGAGGGGGCGGCTCTGCCTCTCAGCAGGCCGCTGCTCCTCTTCTGCCGGTTGGTCGCAGGCCCGCCTACCTTGCAGGAGTGATTAGAAGCTCTGCCCCTCCGCGGGCCACTGGGCCAGTCAGGATAACAGCTGATCTTTCAACACAGACTCTGAAAGCTAGAAGATCCTGGAATAACATATTTCAAACATTGAAAGAAAATGGGTTCCAACCAAGAATTGTGTTTCCAGCGAAATTAAGCTTCAGGATGGAAGATGAAATTAAAACCTTCCACGATAAACAAAAGTTAAAAGAATTTGCATCTAGAAAACCATCTCTTCAAAACATCCTTGGCAAAACATTACAGGAAGAGGAAATGGAAAATAACAATGAAAACCAACAGTGGGAGGTAGGACAGTAAAGGGGGGAAAAACAATCAAAGAGGAAAACAAACCATGTTTAGTAACATAAATAAACAAATATGGCTGGAAGAACAACCCATATCTCAATAATAACCCTAAATGTTAATGGCTTAAACTCACCAATCAAGAGACACAGGCTAGTAGAATGGATCACAAAACAAGACCCAATAATATGCTGCCTACAGGAGACGCATTTGATAGGAAAAGACATACATAGGCTGAAGGTGAAAGGTTGGGAAAAATCATATCACTCATATGGACTTCGGAAACAAGCAGGAGTGTCCATACTCATATCAAATAAAATAGATTTCAAGCCAAAGTTAATCAAAAGGGATAAAGAGGGACACTACATACTGCTTAAGGGAACCATACACCAACAAGATATAACAATCATAAACATATATGCCCCAAACAAACTCTTCTCAAGTTCAAGAGTCTAATAGACCACCATACAATAATCATGGGAGACTTCAACACACCTCTCTCGCCACTGGACAGATCTTCCAAACAAAAGTTGAATAAGGAAACTATAGAACTCAATAACACAATTAATAACCTAGACTTAATTGACATATATAGAATATACCACCCAACATCAAGCATTTACACTTTTTTCTCAGCAGCACATGGATCCTTCTCAAAAATAGATCATATATTATGTCACAGGGAAACTCTTAGACAATATAAAGGAGTAGAGATAATACCATGCATCCTATCTGATCATAATGGAATGGAACTGAAAATCAATGATAAAAGAAGGAAGGAAAAAGCATACATCACTTGCAGAATGAACAATAGGTTACTGAATGATCAATGGGTTATAGAAGACATCAAGGAGGAAATTAAAAAATTCTTAGAGATTAATGAAAACACAGACAAAACATATCAGAATCTATGGGATACATTGAAAGCAGTTCTAAGAGGAAAATTCATTGCTTGGAGTTCATTCCTTAAAAAAAGAAAAAACCAACAAATAAATGATCTCATACTTCATCTCAAAATCCTAGAAAAAGAAGAGCAAAACAACAGCAAAAGAAGTAGAAGGCAAGAAATAATTAAAATCAGAGCTGAAATTAATGAAATCGAAACAAAAGAAACAATTGAAACAATTGACAAAACTAAAAGTTGGTTCTTTGAAAAAATAAACAAAATCGACAGACCGTTAGCCATGCTAACGAAGAGAAGAAGAAAGAGAGCTCAAATTACTAGCATACGGGATGAAAGAGGCAATATCACAACAGACACTTCAGAAATACAGAAGATAATCAAAAATTATTTTGAATCCTTATACTCCAATAAATTAGAAGATAGTGAAGGCATCTATAAATTTCTTAAGTCATATGATCTGCCCAGATTGAGTCAGGAGGATATAGACAACCTAAACAGACCAATATCAATTGAGGAAATAGAAGAAACCATCAAAAGACTACCAACTAAGAAAAGCCCAGGACCGGATGGGTATACAGCAGAGTTTTACAAAACCTTTAAAGAGGAACTAATACCAATACTTTTCAAGCTACTTCAGGAAATAGAAAAAGAGGGAGAACTTCCAAATTCATTCTACGAGGCCAACATCACCCTGATACCTAAACCAGACAAAGACACTTCAAAGAAAGAAAACTACAGACCAATATCTCTAATGAACCTAGATGCAAAAATCCTCAATAAAATTCTGGCGAATCGGATACAAAAACATATCAAAAAAATTGTGCACCATGATCAAGTAGGATTCATCCCTGGGATGCAAGGCTGGTTCAGTATACGGAAATCAATAAATGTTATTCACCACATCAATAGACTTAAAAATAAGAACCATATGATCATCTCGATAGATGCGGAAAAAGCATTCGACAAAGTACAGCATCCCTTTATGTTCAAAACTCTAGAAAAACTAGGGATAACAGGAACATACCTCAATATTGTAAAAGCAATCTATGCTAAGCCTCAGGCTAGCATCATTCTGAATGGAGAAAAATTGAAGGCATTCCCTCTAAAATCTGGAACAAGACAGGGATGCCCTCTCTCACCACTTCTGTTCAACATAGTTCTCGAAACACTGGCCAGAGCAATTAGACAGACGAAAGAAATTAAAGGCATAAAAATAGGAAAAGAAGAACTTAAATTATCACTATTTGCAGATGACATGATTCTATACCTAGCAGACCCCAAAGGGTCTACAAAGAAACTATTAGAGCTAATAAATGAATTCAGCAGAGTGGCAGGATATAAAATCAACACGCATAAATCAAAGGCATTCCTGTATATCAGCGACAAACCCTCTGAAATGGAAATGAGGACAAGCACTCCATTCACAATATCTTCAAAAAAAAATAAAATACTTGGGAATCAACCTAACAAAAGAGGTGAAAGGCTTATACAATGAAAACTACAGAACCCTAAAGAGAGAAATAGAAGAAGATCTTAGAAGATAGAAAAATATACCCTGTTCATGGATAGGCAGAACTAACATCATCAAAATGGCGATATTACCAAAAGTTCTCTATAGGTTTAATGCAATGCCAATCAAAATCCCAAAGGCATTTCTTGTAGAAATAGAGAAAGCAATCATGAAATTCATATGGAAAAATAAACGACCCAGAATAGCAAAAACAATGCTAAGCAGGAAGTGTGAATCAGGCGGTATAGCGATACCAGACTTCAAACTATACTACAGAGCAATAGTAACAAAAACATCATGGTACTGGTACCAAAACAGGCGGGTGGACCAATGGTACAGAATAGAGGACACAGAAACCAATCCACAAAACTACAACTATCTTATATTTGATAAAGGGGCTAAAAGCATGCAATGGAGGAAGGATAGCATCTTCAACAAATGGTGCTGGGAAAACTGGAAATCCATATGCAACAAAATGAAACTGAATCCCTTTCTCTCGCCATGCACAAAAGTTAATTCAAAATGGATCAAGGAGCTTGATATCAAATCAGAGACACGCCGTCTGATAGAAGAAAAAGTTGGCTACGATCTACATACTGTGGGGTTGGGCTCCAAATTCCTCAATAGGACACCCATAGCACAAAAGTTAATAACTAGAATCAACAAATGGGACTTACTCAAACTAAAAAGTTTTTTCTCAGCAAAAGAAACAATAAGAGAGTTAAATAGAGAGCCTACATCCTGGGAACAAATTTTTACTCCTCACACTTCAGATAGAGCCAAAATATCCAGAGTATACAAAGAACTCAAAAAATTAGACAATAAGAGAACAAACAACCCAATCAACAAATGGGCCAAGGACCTGAACAGACACTTCTCAGAGGAGGACATACAATCAATCAACAAGTACATGAAAAAATGCTCACCACCTCTAGCAGTCAGAGAAATTCAAATCAAAACCACCCTAAGATACCATCTCACTCCAGTTAGATTGGCAGCCATTATGAAGTCAAACAACAACAAGTGCTGGCGAGGATGTGGGGAAAAGGGTACACTTGTACATTGCTGGTGGGACTGCAAATTGGTGTGGCCAATTTGGAAAGCAGTATGGAGATTTCTTGGAAAGCTGGGAATGGAACCACCATTTGACCCAGCTATTCCCCTTCTTGGTCTATTCCCTAAAGACCTAAAAAGAGCATGCTACAGGGACACTGCTACATTGATGTTCATAGCAGCACAATTCACAATAGCAAGACTGTGGAACCAACCTAGATGTCCTTCAATAGACGAATGGATAAAAAAGAATGTGGCATTTATACACAATGGAGTATTACTCTGCATTAAAAAATGACAAAATCATAGAATTTACAGGGAAATGGATGGCATTAGAGCAGATTATGCTAAGTGAAGCTAGCCAATCCCTAAAAAACAAATGCCAAATGTCTTCTTTGATATAAGGAGAGTAACTAAGAACAGAGTAGGGTCGAAGAGCATGAGAAGAAGATTAACATTAAACAGGGATGAGAGGTGGGAGGGAAAGGGAGAGAGAAGGGAAATTGCATGGAAATGGAAGGAGACCCTCAGGGTTATACAAAATTACATACAAGAGGAAGTGAGGGTAAAGGGAAAAATAATACAAGGGGGAGAAATGAATGACAGTAGAGGGGGTAGAGAGAGAAGAGGGGAGGGGAGGGGAGGGGAGGGGCGGGGGGATAGTAGAGGATAGGAAAGGCAGCAGAACACAACAGACACTAGTATGGCAATATGTAAATCAATGGATGTGTAGCTGATGTGATTCTGCAATCTGTATATGGGGTAAAAATGGGAGCTCATAACCCACTTGAATCAAAGAGTGAAATATGATATATCAAGAACTATGTAATGTTTTGAACAGCCAACAATAAAAAATTAAAAAAAAAAAGAAAATGGGCTGAATATGTGGTTCAGTGCCTAAGTGCCCCTGGGTTCAATGCCTGTTACAAAAAAAAAATCAATTTAAAACTACACTTAAGAAACAACTATCTTCAACATTTCATCATAATTAGCTTCTTAACAAATAAACCTAACAGGTGATAACAGTTTTTATTGTCCCACAGGAAATACTTGGCAGGAATTCTTAGGGCAAGAAAAGTCCTTATAAATGTGGCAAGAAATCCTTTGATATAACATATTTCCCCTCATAGAAGACAGCTAGAATTGTTTTATGTGTGACTAGAAAGCAATTATTGAAGTGTCCCTTCCCACAATATACATTATAGAAATAAAAAAAAATCAAATGGTTAAAAACACCCTGTTGAAACTTCCTTTCTGTTATACAGCACACTTAATGTTTTTCAAGCTTTAAATATGAATACGAGAAATCTTGTGTTTCTATGTCCTGGATTTTATAAGAAATTCTTTTAATACCATAATGATCTTACTTTCTGGAAGGTAAAAATGTAATCGAAGACATCAAACATATCTCTATTTCCTTCACTGAAGTGTATAAACAAAAAAAATAGGGGGTGAGAGATTCACTCTGATGTAAGGCATAGTTCACTATGCCTTGCATCTGGCACTCATAAGTATTCCTGTTTTACTCTTATTGTGATTGTCTCTGGATATCTTTTTATTGCCACCAAAATAAAACAAATAAATAAAAACAAAAACCCATAATACACTCCCACATACACACACAAAGACCAAAAAATACCAAAAAATCTAATAAATTTAGGAAAGAAGTTGGAACAGAATAAACCAAAAGGTGAATGAAAGGAGAAAACCATAAAATAAGCAGAAGAATGGGGGTAGGATGTGACAGGGTAAGATTGGGAAGGAGACATAAATTTGCACTTAAGACACCTAAATGTCAACACCTGCTAAACTAGGGATCCAAATGTGGGCTCTCTGTGCTTCTGAACCAACCACACGTTGCTACTGTGTGGAGGAGCAGAGCCTAAAATTCTCTGTAGAAACTACTCAGCCCTGATTGAGTGGTATGACAGCAGGCAGAAAAAATACATGAAATAAGGGGCAGGGCTTGTTCTAGAAGAAGTTCATTTCCAAACAGAGGCTTCATTTCCACACTGGCTGGGCCTGCAAGCAGCAGCATGGCAACCCAATCCACATTTTTAGTAGTTCTATAGTTGTTTGCTATACAATTCCCCCAGCTTCTGTCTACATTTTAACATTTAGATGATAAAATTTGGAAAAATATGTCTTTGGATTATCCAACAATTTTAATCATTATGCAAAGTTTAAATATTAAAAGGTCATACATTGTAAAAGAAATTCATATTCTTGGATTTGGTGAAGACAGATACCCACAGAGAACAGAAACCACCAAGCAAGCACTGGCCCATGGCTTCCCAAGTTTCTGAACTCTCTCACTTTCTGTACTCGCTTGCCTGGGGACCAACAGTTTTGAGAGCGAGGGCAGTCCACGGACAGCACTTTGAACTGTGTTTATACTGTTTTTTTTTTCTAATGTCCATTATGAGATTAATATTTTTAAAAGGATAAAATTATATTTATAGTGTATGCTATATGTGTATGTCCACGGCCCTGTGTTAAATCTCTGTCATCAAAAATGTAAAAAAAAAAAAAAAAAAAACAGAAGAGAGATGGGCATGGTGGCACACACCTGTCATACCAGCATCTTAGGAGGCTGAGGCAGGAGGATCAAGGCCAGCCTAAGCAACTTAGCAAGGCCCTAACCAACTCGGTGAGACCCTGTCCTTAATAAAATATTAAAAATGGCTGGGGATGAATCCTGAAATCTAAAAGTCACAAAGTTAATCTGCAAAAATGCTAAACCCAGGGGCTAAATGTATTTGAAGACTATGCAACTCAGGAGGTACCTAAGGACCCAAGTTAGATCTGATGGGGATCCATGCCAGGGCTCAGGACAGGGAGCAAGACACAGTGCTGCTTCCAAGGAGCTTTCAGTTAGTGCAGAGTGCTTCAGCCCTGGCACTATTGACATTCTGGGCTGTCCCAGCTGTGAGGCATGGCATGTGCATTGCAGGAGGTTTAACAGTGTCCCTGTCATCTAACCACTTGATGCTAGTAGCACCTCTGCATAATTGTGACAAGCAAAACATTGCCATGTGTCTCCCCACAAACAAATCAACTCTATCATGAATGACTGGCATAAGACAAAATATTGATAATCACTATTAACAAGAACTATAATATGCCAAGTAGTAGGGAACTTTAAAAATCTCAGGGAAAGATAACATCCATGGACATTTCTATATCCTGTTAGGCCCAGTGGTTTACACCTGAATTCCCAGCAGTTTGGGAGGCTGAGGGAGGAGGATTGAAAGTTTGAAGTCAGCCTCATCAACTTAGTGAGACCCTAAGCAATTCCCTGTCTCTAAATAAAATATATAAAAGGACTGGAGATGTGGATCAGTGGATTAATGCCCCCCCTGGGTTCAATTCCTGGTACAAAAAAAATTAAATAACTTACGTTTCTTGCTGGTCACAATGGCATATAACCTATGATCTTAGCATCTTGGGAGGCTGAGGCAGTAGGATGACACATTTCAGGCCAGCCTCAGCAACTTGGGAAGACCCTGTCTCAAAATAATAATAAGAAGAAGGAGAGTCAGAATAGGCTGGAGATGCATCTCAGTGTTAGAGCACTTGTCTAGCACATGCAAGGCCCTGGGTTCCACCCTCAATACTGAAAATAAATTACATATCCTAGGTGATACTTATAATCAGAGGAAAATGATAAGCGACATCTATACTGTTCCATGACTGTGAAACAGCTCCTGATTGTATTGGGATTCAAAGATGACCAAGATCTATCCAGCAGGATATTTTATAGAATGCTCACAATAGTCTTCCAATTAGTTATTATAGTATGTACTGAGTGGAAAAAAATCAGAATACCCAGAATCATTATTCCTTTCAATATTAGGATGCCGAGGTTGATGCTTAACGTCTCCAAGGTTAATGTCACCATCACCACCACCCACATCCACCAAAATAATACTATCTATTCAGGGGACACACATATGTATCAACTACCTACCGTTCTAAGGTCATCAAATTATTTAATGCTCATAAATCCCTATGGTATTGTTCCATTTTACAGAAGAAACACTAAGGATAAGAGAAATTGGAGATTTAGCCAAAGCTAAAGTGTTATAAATTGGTAGGTGAGGGGCTTTTAACTGTATCACAAAAGTGGTTCCTCTTTCCAGCTGCACACACAGGGAGAGAGACATTCAATCCTCATTATTAATAGTTTTTATGTGTGCAGATTTTCCTATCCACCAGATTTAATGTGTAACCTCAAGATCAATGCTCTTGACACCTTCATGGTCCTTTATGAATACACACAGAGCCATGAAAACTTTTAGCCAGCAAGTGTGCATGTACCCAGCTAGATCATGCCTGACCTTCTTATTATTTCATGGTCACTATCAACACCAAGCAGCATTGATGGTGCAGGACTGAGCTATACAAAAGATAGAAGATAGGCTACAATTGGGGGCATGCAAGATGACCATCAATAGATAAAGCTGCCTGGGCATCACTGATGTGAGGCTAAAATACTGACATGACAGTCACGTTACCCAGAGTGAGAAAGATGCAATACCCTTTCCAGCAGCTCTTTTTTTTTTTTTTGGAGGGACAGGGAGTGACCCGGGAATGAACTCAGGGGCACTTGACCACTGAGCCACATCCTCAGCCCTATTTTGTGTTTTGTTTACAGACAGGGTCTCACTGGGATGCTTGGCGCCTCACTAAGTTGCTGAGGTTGGCTTTGAACTTGCTATCCTCCTGCTTCAGCCTTCTGAGATGCTGGGATGACAGGCATGTACCACTGTGCCTGATCTACCCTGTATGCTTCAGGGTAAGAAACTGTCACAGGTCAATCCGTAGGCAGCTGTGCACACTTCAGAGGTGCAATAGCTCTACCCTTTGCTTCAGGCCACTCTGACAGTCCACCATTAGGCAGAGATGAGCCCTGGACACCACTGCCCTTTTCCTCCTGACCATGACCATCCTCTGTAGTGGATCCCAGATGGATGACACAACCCAGACTGACGTGGCAGAAATATATACAATGATCCCACTGAGAGAACAAAATATCAACAAAGAATGTTTCCTACAAGAAAAATTGCAGCATCCTGATGGTTCACAGTGAGAAGAAATGTCATTTCTTTGCCTAGAATGACAAAAGGGAAAAATAATTTTCAAATTAAGACATTTTCATTTTCAAGGCACTGATCTGCATTATTTGGTGACAAAAGGAGGACCTCTATGAAGAAGAGGGCCCTAGGGGATAGCTTGAGAAATAACTCAACAGTGTACAGTCGGGTGTACACATGAGTGTCTGAGTGATGGAGGGGGCTGGGGATGTGCTAGGGGTGTTGGTGCATACCTGTAATTCCAGCAGCTCAGGGGGCTCAGGGAGGAGGATGGCAACTTCGAGGCCAGTCTCAGCAATATAATGAGGCTTTAGGCAACGCAGGAGTCCCTATCTCAAAATAAAATACAAGAAAAGGGCTGGGGATGTGACTCAGTGGTTAAACACAATTGGGTTCAATCCCTGGTACCATAATAAAATAAAATAAAATGGCTTATATAGAGTGAACAATGTGATAAAGCCAAGTGTTTGGTTCCTCAGAATTCCACAGTGGCTGATTCCAGGGAGAAAATAAGCCATTAGGTAAAACTTAATTATGCTTTTGGAGGCCCTTGGAGACTCCTGTGTTAAGAGACTGATGTATGCTTGGCACAGTGTGGGGAAAGAGGGATGCCTGTGGGAGAGAAGACACAGCCAGGAGGAGTGTGTGGCTTTTAAAGGGTAATTCTGGACTCTCAAAGGGAGGAAGGAACCTATTTCTGCCACCTACAGCTGCACCTGCTTGCAAATGGGACAGAGCAATAGGATTTAGTCAAGTTTAGCTCTGATTTAGACTGTGCTCTTGTGTGACTTTTTCTAACTTAAGGAAAGTTCAAATTAGCAATGTTGAAATTTTGCTGAGAGGTGACAGTATAGTTTTGAGTCCACAGCATGAACCCTGAAGCCAGGCTGTGTGGGTCCCTATGGAAATTCTGTCACTTACAACTCATGTAACCTTGGGCTAGCTTCTTGAACTCTATGAACTTCAGTTTTCTCCTTTCAAAAGAGGTTCTATGCCAGGCATGGTGACACACACCAGTAATCCCTGCAGCTCTGGAGGCTTAGGCAGGAAGATTGCAAGTTCAAAGCCAGCTCAGCAACTTAGTGAGGCCTTAAGCAACTTACTGAGCAAGGCCCTGTCTTTAAATAAAATATAAAAAAAGGAGCTAGGGATGTGGCTCTGTGGTTATAAACAAAAGAGCTGGGGATGTGGCTCTGTGGTTAAGTTCCCCAGGGTTCAATCCCTGGTACCAAAAAAAAAAGTTACAGTGATGTTTAAATGAATAAATATACCTAAACCACTTAGCACAGTACCCAGCACACAAGTGGTATTAATTAGTTGTGTGAGTTTATAAGTTTATACCGGCTCCTAAGAGTCATATGCTAACATGTTTCCCCAAGTCCAAACTAAGTGTTATCAGTCATTACAGTAATAATTTGTTATACGTTTACCAGCATATGGCACATCAAGAATTTTTAATATGTAACTAAAGCACAGACTGTTTTATTTCAATTCTTTGCTTTTCTATAGGTGACATAAACATTTAGAGGTTGTCCCCCAATCCTCAACCCACCAACCAATACTTGTGCTCTTCAACCTACAATAAAAGGATGCCCACAGGAAGTTAAATACATTGTATTGAAAATGCATTCAATACACTTAACCCACCAAAGCTCAGACTAGCTTGCCTTAAACAAACTCCAGTGGTGTGAGTCTACTGCAGAGAAAAATCACTGACACCATACCTCTTTTTGTCATGAGGGGGTACTGGGGATTGAACTCAGGGTTGCTCAACCACTGAGCCACATCCCATCCCTATTTTGTATTTTATTTAGAGACTGGGTTGCGTTGAGTTCCTTAGGGCCTCACCAAGTTGGTAAAGCTGGACTCGAACTTGTGATCTTCCTGCTTCAGCCTCCCAAGATGCTGGGATTACAGGTGCAGGCTTGCACCCTTGTGCCCAGCACAGAGCTCAATTTATAATACAGTGTGATAAAGCTCATGGAATTCACTGAATATTGAACTCAAAGTGAAAAAAAAAAACCAGAGTGGTTGCCAATATCTGCTCTCACATCACTGTAAAGTTGAAATATTTTAAGTCAACCCATCATAAGGTGGGGGCCATCTCTATTTATGGAGTGCCATCAATCTATCTAGCACAGACTCGCTCATTATGGGGTACAGAAATATCATGAAGGTCCAAATAATAATCTCCCTAACCTATTTTACAAAGATAAAGCCATGAGGAAGAATCAAACTCACCCCACTCCCTGCCCATCAACCTCTGCTCATCTCTTAGCTTAAAGGAAGAGCAAGCAGGAATCTGTCACCAGCTAGCTGGGGAGCATTGTTTTCTCTGGAATCATGCTTAGTACCACAAAACTTTATCAGCTAGTGTTTGTTTCCTCTCCCAGGAACCTCAGGTCTCTGCCCAGATAATGTGGATAAATACAGCCTGGCCCTGAGGCTGTGTCATCTGCTGCTCCACCTGTATTCCTACTAGATACAAACCTATCAAAACCATCATGGACCATAGGAGGGACACACAGAACCCCATTCACGATCTTCAACTGAGTAAGAATGTATCAGGACTCCAGAATGTGTCAAAGTGCTTTTTCTACCACTTTCTACCACTGGGGGATATTCATTTCACCCTTTTTAGCTGTGTCTTATGATGTAAGCTACTTGAAATTGTGCATGATACATTATCACAACTTCTAAGGATTATAGAGAATATACTCTTCTAAGCACTTTTTCTAACTCCTCTTTGCAACCCTGTGAAGTATGTTGGTAATACTCCACTTGACAGGAGGAAAAGCTGAGCTTTAATAAATTAATTTGTGGGCTGGAGTTGCGGCTCAGTGGTAGAGTGCTAGCCTAGCACAAGTGAGGCACTGGGGTTCAATCCTCAGCACCACATAAAAATACATAAACCAGATAATGATATTGAGTTCATCTACAACTTAAAAAAATATTTTTACAAATGTCTCTAGTAAGAACCTAAGTCACACAAATATGTGGATCAAATGCCTCTGTGACTTAAAACTGCTCCCTAGCTGGGCATGCCTCTAATCCCAGCAGCTCAGGAGGCTGAGGCAGGAAGTCAGCAAGTTCAAAGCCAGCCTCAACAACTTAGCAAGGCCCTAAGCAAGTCAGGGAAAAACTGGCTCTAAATAAAATACAAAAGAGACAGGGCTGGGAAGTGGCTCAGTAGTTGAGTGCCACTGAGTTCAATCCCAGGTACAAAAAAAAAAAAAAAAGAAAGAAAAAGAAAAAGGCTGTTTTCCAACTCCCTTCCTCTTAGGTAGTAAAAAATTTCACATGTATTAGAGATGACTTTTTTCCCACTTGAAAAGTGGCTGCAGCATCCTTCAGAGCAAAAATACCTCACCTCCCCCGAAAAGTGCAGGCATAAACTAGATTCACTAGGAATCTGTGCCTCAATGTAACCTGAGGGGGAATGTGATCATACTTTCCAATTCACAAAATGTTTTTATGTCATCTGCACAGGCAAATGCAAAAGAAAAAAAACTGGGGATTATCCACAAAATCGACAGCAGGCTTTAGTGTGAAAATCCCAGCTCCTATCCCTGTCCCCCCACCCAGTAAAAATTCATGGCAAGAACTTACATCAGAAACTGCAAGATTCTTGCTGAAACTGTACATGCTAATCAAGGACAAACTGTGAAAGGTGATGACCTGTGTAACCATTTGCTTAAATAGACAACAATCTTGTTTGTTTTTACCATTCCGTGGCTAATCTGCAGGTTATGTCAGTTGATGTCACATTGACTTTATACACTCATGTGTAGAAGTGGAATTAAAAAGTTATGTTTAGCTGGGTGCAGTGGTGCACACCTGTAATCCCAGAAGCTCTGAAGGCTGAGGTAAGTTTATTGTAAGTTCAAAGCCAGCCTCGGCAACTTAGTGAGACCCTGTCTCTAAATAACATAGAAAAAGGGCTGGGGATATAGCTCAGTGGTTAAATGCCATTAGGTTCAATTTCAGGTATAAAACAAAACAGAAAAAAAAACTTGTTTAAAGTATGTGGATTGATAAAATAAAAACAACAATCATTCTTCAACTTTAAAGAGGGGAGAATCCTTGTAAAAATGCTAAACAGAGTATTTTTGAGGGGTGAATAGGAGGGGATTTTTTGGCTTATCAGACCACAGTACAATTATGCTCAGAAATTCATTTTACTGATTAATTAAAAGATGCTCAGATAGTGAGAAAACAATTTACTAGAAATGGATATTAGAGAAAACAGGTTTGTAGCTGTAACTCCACTCCACTCCTTTGAGGCACAGACTACTGGTACATTTTCTCCAGGGCAAGCACTACCTAGCATTCAAGCTTTTAACAAAATGATTCTAATTTTCTTTATGACTATGGAATTATAGAAGAAGGGAATCAATAGATCTTAAGTAATATGCCAACAGGTCATGATCAAGTATAATAAGTTCCTGTCTTCTATTTCAGTCTCAATTTATGTGTTAGGTTCTGAAAAGGTGTTATGAAATATTTGTTTCCAAGCCAAAAGGACATGACATAAGCCCCCGCCCCTAGCTCCATCTGTTGGTGGTAGACGGAGTCTTAGTTCTGTGGCAGGCTTGAAAGTTTCTTTCTTTATAGGATTCATGATAGTCTGATTGATAAGTTTCATTCAGGGTACCCTCCCGTTGCATCCCTTCATCTCTCCCTCTGACCCCTTTGTCTATGCTACAGTTATCGTATATGCACTTTCAAATATACCACAACAAAACCCACTATTCTGTATAATTAGCATACATAAAAAATCTTCCCTTTACAGGGGATTAAACCCAGGGACACTTAACCACTGACCCACATCCCCAGCCCTTTTCCATATTTTGTTTAGAAACAGGGTCTCACTGAGTTGCTTAGGACCTTGCTTTTGCTGAGGCTGGCTTTGAACTTGCAATCCTCCTGCCTCAGCCTTTAGAGCCACTAGGATTACAGGTGTGCACAACCACGCCTGATTGGGAACTATATTTTTTAGGAGAGGGGTCAAGGTACTAAAGTGCGTGTTACAAGAGCAGCTCCTTGCTCCTCTTTTGCTGACATACTTCAGTGTGCTCTCATTGCAAGCAGCCCTTACTTCCAAGGCTTTATGGAATCAACCAGGTTTTGACGCAGCCATTCCCTAAAGTCACCACCAAAAGGGAAAGGAAAAAAAAAATCCAGTGTGCTCTTTGCATTCCCAGGATTAGCCCTTGCTCTGTTCCACGTGTTCTCTGGCTGAAAGGCTGCCCACAGAGCAACCTGCTTTATAATCCAGAGACTGGGGAGGCTTCAAGTTGCAAGTCAGGTATTAACAAAGAGGATTCATCTCATCACTGTAGCCCAACAGATGCGCACAAACTTCAGAACTACTGCAGATGCTGTAAGTGTGCTCCCAATTTGCTTTTTTGCTATCGGTGCCTAATGGAGAGGAGAAATAATGCCACTGATATTCTAGGGTCACACTACCTAAGGATTCAAGCAAGGATGCTGGGCTCCATCTCCAATGATAAAAGGATCAGAAATGAGGAGGAGAGAAACATTCTGAGCCCATGCTGTCTGATCTCTGCCACAAAACTTCAACCCTGCCATCAGCTGCAAACACTTGTGGGCACTGGAGATCCTAAGGGCCAGTGAGATATTGTGATATTCATTAACTTGTGTGGGGGAAGGGTGGATGAAAAGCTACACATATTTGGAGTTTCAACAATAATTTTAAACAGCGGCATGACATCCTTGGAAACAGAACCCCAAGCCTCTAAACTTAAAGGACATGGGAAGACACTTGCTTAGAATAAATCAATTTGGATGGGTGCAGCCACTCTGGAAAGCAGTATGGAGATTCCTCAGAAATCTTGGAATGCAACCACCATTTGACCCAGTTAAACCACATGGTATCTCAGCAAATAGTGTGCACTGTTATATGTAATAGTAAATTTGGGAAATAACACAAATATTCACCTATAGGATATCAATCACAAAATTACGGCACATGCATATGTGGAAATTCTATGTTACCATTAAAAACGCACCCACCTGTAATCCCAGCAACTCAGGAGGTGGAGGCAGGAGTAAAAAGAGTTCAAAGCCAGCCTCAGAATCTTAGAGAGACCCTAAGCAACTCAGTGAGACCCTGTCTGTAAATAAAATATTAAAACAGGCTGGGGATTTGGCTCAGTGGTTAAGCATCCTGGAGTTCAATCCCCAGTACCAAAAACAGAAAGAAAGAAATGAGACTCATACACATACACATTCACACACAGTCACTGTCATGATAAAGGAAGGATGAGATAGAAATGATAAATATATTTGTAGAAAAGCCAACACATGTACGCATACATATTTCAATACTTAGACGAAAATTTAGGAAAAGATTACTTCACAGGAACCAAAAATGAAGTAGGGCTTCTGCTTTTGACTTTCTGCATTTCTTAAATATCAGATTTTCTTTGAACCAACATAAGTTGTCTCTCAGTATCTGTGTAGGTTTGGTCCCATGACCCTCCTAACCCAATACCAAAATCTGTGGAAGCTCAACACTCACATAAAATGGGATAGACTTTGCATAGGACCTACCTATAATCTCTCATATACTTTAAATCATCTGCAGACCACTTATAAAACATCCCATAGAGTGCCTACACAATACTTCACTTGTGTGCATTTAGGGTGTTATGTGGGATGTAGTCACTTCAAGTTTTGCTTTTGGGGAGTTTCTAGAATTTTTGATTTTGAGGTGTTTCTGGAATTTTTTCTTTCTAATTATTTCTATTCTTTTTTAATCTGTGGAGGCAATTTTCTCCGAGGTCCGACATCTCTTAATCTTAAAGCAGTTTTGAGGACAGGTTCCAGTTTCAAGCCCCTTGTTGGATACTCAGGATCGAGGCATCAGTAATCATTGGTTCCAGAGTACAATTAGAGGAGAGAGCAATCAGTTCTCCCCCCAAATCCCAGACAGCATCTCCCGTTGCGGGGTGCTCCCAGGAGCTCGGAAGAGTGCAGAGACACAGTGAGGAGAGACCCTCACTACCCTGCTACAGGGCGGGACCAGGGTGCGAGTGGCCCAGGGCAGAGGGACCAGCTCGGCAGGAATGGAGGCAGGGCCGCACTGCTCAGACTCCTCGCCCAGCCCCACTGCCGTGAGCCAGGCGATT
This sequence comes from Marmota monax, assembly GCF_021218885.2. Classification (NCBI taxonomy): domain Eukaryota; kingdom Metazoa; phylum Chordata; class Mammalia; order Rodentia; family Sciuridae; genus Marmota; species Marmota monax. The sequence continues at coordinate 815,627 of NW_026694371.1, read as the reverse complement.
CCGGGCACGTGCAAGGCGCCACCTACCCTACAGCCCCTAAGAAGCGGCTCAGGCGGCAGGCGGTGGCCGCACTGGAGGTGGCGGGAAGCGGGGCTGACGCCGCGGGAGGCGGGGCCGTGGCAGCGGGGGCCGAGGCGGGATGCGGGGCGCTGGCGGCGGCGGCGGCGGCTGAAGGCGGGGAGGAGGCAGCAGCCGCAGGTGGAGCGGCGGTGGCGGCGGCAGCAGCAGGCAAAGCGGCAGCGGCGGGGGCGGGAGCATGTGGAGCGGCGGCCGCGGCCCGCGAGGCGGAGGAGGCAGCACTGGCGGCGGGTGGGGCGGTAGTTCCAGTGGCGGGAGGCGACGCAGCGGTGGCGGCAGGCCGGCCGGCGGCATCGGTGGTGGCGGAACCCGAAGCAGTGGCCGGCTGGGTCAGCGGCAGCAGGAAGTGAGGCGTCAAGTCAGGAGGCGGGGCGTCGGCAGGAGGAGGCGGGGCGTCGGCAGGGGAGGCGGGGCGTCGGCAGCAGGAGGCGGGGCGTCGGCAGGAGGAGGCGGGGCTGCGGCAGGAGGAGGCGGGGCGGCGGCAGCAGGAGGCGGGGCGGCGGCAGGAGGAGGCGGGGCTGCGGCAGGAGGAGGCGGGGCTGCGGCAGCAGGAGGCGGGGCTGCGGCAGGAGGAGGCGGGGCGTCGGCAGGGGAGGCGGGGCGTCGGCAGGAGGAGGCGGGGCGGCGGCAGGAGGAGGCGGGGCGTCTGGAGCAGGAGGCGGGGCGACGGCAAGGCAGGGCTTCTTGGGTGACCACAGGTGGATAGGCGCCGGCCAAGGCAGGCGGGTCAGAAGCAGCACCAGTGGCCGCAAGCGGGTCGGAGGTGACTGCGGCGGCAGTCGGGTGGGAGGCAGAGGCAGCCGCGGCAGGCAGGTCGGAGGCATTGGCGGCAGCGGCAGGCGGGTCAGTGGCGGCGGCGGTGGCCGCAGGCGTGTGGGCAGTGGGGGCGGTGGCACCGCCTGGTCTGTCCTGGCCTGTCAGGGCGCGGGCGGTGGTGTTCTGGTTTCTGCCACCGTGTCCCTGCAGTATGGGGCAGAGGAGACGCCCCTGACATGTAGTCCCGACTGGGTGGATTGGTTCCCAAAGGACTTCTCTGGTGGAGAGGAGAAGGATGAGGTGGCGGCCCCGGGGGCCGCTAACAGCTCAAAGCTGAGATTCTGCTCTTGGGAATGCTGCACAGCCGCAAGTCCTCCATTCAGAGGGTGAGTTGGTGGTGTTGGGTCCTTCTGTCGTCCCTTGGCTCCCCTCCAGTGTCCCAGGTGGCCCCTACCTGGAGACCCAGAGGAGGGTGATGGTCATGCTGGCCTACACCTGGGTTGCAGCGCACTTTCTCTCACACTCTCACAAGTGGGCATGGAGCCAAATGCACGGGGACCCCAAACTCTGGCAAAACTGGCTGGAGACACACCGAAACCTCCCGTGGGGACACAGGCCCTGGGGCATTGATGAGGGGAAACACACTCTCCAGATCTCACTTGGAGAACTTGTTGGATTCCTTCTTCCGCCCTGGCTCGCTTCAGGTGACCTGAGTTTGCAGGGATTCCCAGCCAAGCCCCAGGGAGCAGTGTCCAAAAGAGTTTTGAGTAAGGCACCAGGCATTTAAATATTTTACTACTCCAAAGGAGTCTTGGCTCCAACACTTTTGGGAATTGGGTACTGTCACTCCAGCTACTTAAATCCTAGTGACCTGGTGAGTGTAGTTAGTGATGGTATTTGCCTTGTAAATGTGTAGTTAGAAACATCTTTGAAAACTTTGAAAATGTTTTGCAGATACACATTAGTCCATTTGTTTTCACTTTGGGTCTGTCAGAAAAGAATGGAGGACTGTATACTGTTTGGTAAAGGGGAAAATAAAGGCAAAGTTGACTTCGTTCATCCTCATTACACACAAAACAAACTTCTAAACTATTATTGTGCACACTTAGTATTTCCCCCTTTCCACTCTGTTGAAATAGTCTATGCAAAAAAAAAGTCTATGTGATATTTCATAGTTGTGATGTTTTTAAAAAGTACCCTCTTGAATTTGCTTTATTATTTGTTTTATTTACTTTGCTTCTCACCTCTACAAAGACATGGGTGTACTTATGATAGGTTTTGAGCAAACTGATTTTAGCTCCTCCCATTTGTTACAAAACCTTGGAAATCATTTTTATTTTCTACAGTGTAACAGTGAGGCAAATTAATTTTATGTTATGATTGTATGGATTGTGAATATTGTGATTCTTAATATTTGCATTTACCAATTCTTTTCTCAAGAGAGTTGCCTATCTCACCTGTCAGCTCCCACAAGTCCCTCTCATGTTTTGGACATTTTCTGTATAATTGCATTCCTTGTTTACTTTTTCCATAAGACTGCAAACTTAGTGAGGGAAGATTTCATGTTTATTATTCCTCAGAGCCTGGGGTAGGCATTGGAGTAATTTTTGAATGAACAAAACTTCTGGAAATTTTGGTACAAAAGTTTCATGATATTAGAGTTTGGCAAGTTTAAATCCCCAATAAAAGCAAACAAACAAAACCAAAAAACACCCCCCAAAAAACAACAACAAGAATGTGAGTACGAGTACTAATGCTAGTACTGAGTATGTTGCAGAGAAAATAGCATAGAACGTTTCAGCTTTAAAATAGATTTAGTGTTTTCATTAGCTATAAGTAAAAAGCTATAACTAAAAATAGATGAGTTAAGAAAGTGTCAAACTAACTTTATGATTAGTGTTTTCCTTAGCTATAAGTAAAAAGATAGTACCAATGCATTTATAAACATTCAGTTTTTACCTTAGTTAGTTAGTTTGTTTGTTTATTTATTTATTTATGCCAAAAGATCAAGTTTTCTAATGTTAATCCAGGATGGAATTTTAAATTTCAATTTTGAAGTTAAAGAGACATAACATTTTTTTTTTTCTCCTAGCAGGTAGTGTTTTATAAGATGTCACCCATTCTATTTGGAGAGCACCAACAAGATTTATAAAGATGACATTTCCAATAGCTAGTTTGTGAATTTCCAAATTTGGGATTTTCCTGTGCCGATGGACTTTTTTGACCCAACCTTTGGCTGCAAGATTATATTCAGGGGAACAAGAGCATTGATATATGTTATTGATACACAGGTAGTTAGAAATAATTATGTTTACTTCTTTTCCCTGATGGCAAAAGTATGTAGAAACAATGGAAAATTGTTCATCTTATTGTCATTTGTTTGCAGCTCATTTCTCTGCCAGCAGATTCCATAACAATATTCAATGCAATTGCAGAGATGCTTTTGGAACAGGCATGTCATTGCAATTTGAAAGAATCAGTTGGTTAGGAGGTTTAGTTTACATCCTGAGCCCTAGTTAATGAGCACTTAGCATTGGCTTTCCAGTAAATTTTGCTACACATTACTATTAGCTATTATAGTAGTACTACAACTTATCAAAAAGATCCTGTCAGTGCCCATAATATAAGATGGACTATGAGAAAGAACTGAGTCAATATATACTAGAGTGATTAGTTTCCTTGAGTGTCCAAATTGAATTTAGTCCAACAAGCATTTATTAAGGGCCTACTATGTGCCAGGCAGTCAGATGAATGGAACATGTCCCTATTCCTAAGAATCTTACTTTTCATAGCTTATATATTATTTAGGAATGCATTCTGAGTAATACACCATACATTGGGAACTTTCACCTACATGATCTAATTTAATCTTCACAACATTGTGAAGTTAATATTGTAATTCCTGTTTTATAGAGGAGTAAACTAAAATCACAGAGTTGAAGCAACTTGTTTAAAGTCACACATCTAATAAATGGCAGAGATGGGATTGCTTTAAAAAACTATTGTGAAGAATTGTTCATTTCCCCTTTCCTTTATATTAGCAGGATTAAAATTTGAGGCATTAATTTGGGATTTTAATTTTTTATCTTAAGAAGTAGAAGAACTAACTATTAGTATATTTGAATATTTGGATATTTCTGAATAATTAGTGTAATATATTTTCTGTGGTTGGGGAAAGAGTTAGTTTGACACTTTCTTAACTCATTCCTTGCGTTTTGTAAGATTCTTTTTATAAAATAATTTTTTTCTGACTTACAGGATAACTACAGGGAGGCTTCAACAAGACTTCACATTACTGTTTCTAAAGTCTACAAAGTTGGGACTGGGGTTGTGGCTCAGAGGTAGAGTGCTCACCTAGCACATGTGAGGCCCTGGGTTCAATCCTCAGCACCGCATAAAAATAAATAAATCTTTTAAAAAGGTACTGTGTACAACTAAAATAAATAAATATTTTTTAAAATAAAGCCTACAAAGTTAAGCCAGACATTAATTTTGAGAGTTTTATTCCCAAAGTTGATGGTATGTCTGATTCTCACAAAATAGAAACAAAGAGGGACATTCATCAGAGGGCCAGTGATGACCTTGCAGATGCTGGGCTAGAAAAAAAAAATCCATGTTAGGTAAAAATATGTATATTTGAAATGAGATCCCTCCCTGAAAAAACAACATGTGTGTTTGATATGAGAGCCCTGAAGATATATTCCCATCTCTGTCATTACAACCCCATAGCTTTCTGTTACTGATAGGCCCATTCCTAGTTCTGAAATATTCCGGTCTCTTCTTTGTTGAATTCCAAGCTATCTTGTAAGCCTGGTGAAATTGAGAAGTTATTTTTCTTTCTTTTCACATTTTCCTGGTGATTGAATCCATGTGACAGGTATCCATTGGTGCTTTTGCCCCACCCCCAACCTCCAGTTGCCTTAGGCAAATAATCTCTTGTTATATTTGTTGTTAAAGTCTAGCTTAAATTTCCATACTATCTTTATTAGTAGCAAGAGTCTTTTATAAATGTGGTACACTTTCAAGTCTGGACTGATTCTAATGTATCTTAGTTTTTAAAACACTTTACTTTTATGAAACTCTATCCTTTGTGTTAGGTGGATTTATCCTATAAGTTTGCACCCTTTTTCTATGAAATAGTTGAAAGGATTGCTTATTTATAATTATTTAATTAAGAAACTACTGTTAAAGATCACCTGCTAATTAAGATTAATGATTTTGAATTTGCTTTCTATAAGCATATAAGGAATAACTTTGTCCATTTTATTTTTTGTGATATTTGTACAAATGAGCATTTAAAAATACCAAGAAAATGTTCTCTTAATGATAGCAACAGATTACAGGGGAAGCAGAGGAGCAACACAATATAATAATTACCTTATCCTGAGTCTGTTATGGTGACTTCCCTATAAGCTCAATAATGTTCTCTGAGCCTCAGGGTCCAAGAGATTTTAGTAACTCCCCTAGGAAACCATGCAAAAAAGTCTCATTGACTTATAGTTTGCCTGGATTAAATTTTTAAATCATTTATAGGAAATTAATGCTTAAAAATAAAATTCAGTGCTGAGGTTGTGGAGCAGTGGTAAAGATCTTGCCTCACACATATGAGGCACTGGGTTCCATCCTGAGAACCACATATAAATGAATAAAATAAAGGTATTTTGTCCATTTACAACTAAAATATTTAAAAAAATAAATTCAAACTATCTTCCTCTAAAAAGTATCCTTCTTTCTTCTCCCACTGTAATCTGTTTTGTTGTTGTTGTTGTTGTTTTTGTTGTTGTTTGTATTGGTTTTTTTTTTTTTTTTTTTTTTTTGGTATGAGAAAGTTAACCACTGAGCCTTATCTGCAGCCCTTTTTTACATATTTAATTTGGAGAGAGGAGCTACCTGAGCTTCTTAGGACCTCAATTAGTTGCTGAGCTGGCTTGAACTCTTGCTCTTCCTGCGTTAGCCTCCTGAGCCATTGGGATTATAGGTGTATGCCTCCACACCCAGCCACCAAATGTAATCTTAGCTTCATATTTTTGTGTTCTTATTTTGAAGATTCAGTTTAAGAAAAAAAGGATCACTTCTTCCATCCCAGTAAATTTAATATGTATCTATTATATTTTCCAAACATTAATTTGAAAGGATTCAGTGTTCAGTGGCTTCTTGGGCTTTTGTGTAATGCTAGATATTGACATCAAACTGTAAATGTTTTGTGTTTTACTGACTGCCCACATAAGAACTTTCTGGTAGCATGATCACTCAAATCAGAGATGGATTATAATTATGTATAGCTTGAGTTTGGATAATTTTTTTGTTAAATTTTTTGGTGACCTCTTAGAAAAGGATTCACTTAATCAAAGAGGAGTAAGAAAAACATTTAACACATGCAATTATGTCAGTAAAATAAAGTAGAGATATAATTCAACTTTTATTCTTTGATAATAGAAGTGTTTCTGAAACAAGTACTATTTTTGTTTCGGTATGGTGTTGTACGGCCTTATATATTATTTAATAATTTATGGTCTTTGATTTTTTTGCTAACTTTGATTCTTAAAAGATACTGAACACTTCCCCAATTTTTTTTCAAGAATTCAGGTATTGGAAAATTTTTTCTCTTTGATGTTGTCACCAATATGTACATTGCAACAGACAGCCCCCCCCCCCCGCCCATGTATATGCAGTCTTATGAACTTTGCTGTGTCATGATTGATGTTGTAATGGATGTGTCTTCTCTATATGGGTGAGTTATACACAAAATTCTGCAACACTTCAGACACGTGGAATAATAGCTCTATTTGTTGATTAAATTTCTGAGGCCTCTGGCAAGTACTATATAAAATGTGATTGTGTTGATGATGGTGCTTTAACTTGGAGCAAGACTTCTTTTAAAGCAGACTGATGGATCTTACTCTTTGAAATAGCTTGGCAAAGAGCAGTTGGAAAATGTGATGAGTGCTGACTTACTTATCTCTGAATGTTTCTTCTGCCATTATTTAAGGAATTTGTACTGTGTCTTCTCACTACTAGGACTTAACTAGATCAAAAACTGTTAATTTACTTAAATTTCAGAATGACAAAGTGCTTTATGAAATGTTTGAATCTTAATCTTTTAGAAGCACATAAGCAAGGTAGTCAGAATTCTAGATGTCAGAGGACTTATGCATATAAAAATTTAACCTATACATCTGAGTTTCCAAAATAAATCTCTGAAATATGAAATATGAGCATTTCCCATATGTTAACTCACTAAATGAAAGACAGCAAACAGTGATTTTCTGCAATAGGTACAAGAAACAATGAAAATTGGGTGGAATAAGTGGTGTTTCAAAAGCCAATGGCATTCTGTGAATCTTCTGATAGCCCTGATTCCTTTATTGTATTAACTTGAATTCCCAAGATGCTTTTAACTGCTCTTTGGCTTCTAATCCCTGTGTCCTCTGTTCCTGTTCTCAGATTTGCCTGTGACCACATCCATCATTTTGGTCTGTCTGATTCATCGGTGTTTTTCTCCAGCTAACTGGACAGGAGAACGTATTTATCTTTTTTTTTTTCCAGTGCTGGGCTTAGAGCTCCGACGTTGTGTGGAATACATACACCTCCAGCCCTGTCTTATCCATTTTAAAAATATTTTTCAGATGTTGATTGCCACAGTCTGGCTGGGCACAATCAGGAGCCACTTGTCAAAAGAAACTAACTTTATTTTTAGAACCACACACACCAAACAAAACAGCCTCTCAGGAAAAACCCTCAGAGCCTCAACTGCCACCACCGGCTTTCCACAAGCCTCTCTCTCCCCCACAAGCTTCTCTCCACCTCCCACAATCCTCCTGCTCTTGAGGCCGATTGGCTGGGTCACGTGGGCGGAGCCAAAAAAGTCTCCCAATGAGCAGCTCCCTGGTCTGAAAGGGCAGGGAAACAGCCCAATGAGCATCACCGCAGAGGAGCCAATCAGCTAGATGTTGCTGGGGCCGCTGTGAGCCAATCATCATATTTTAAAAATATTTTTTAGATGTTGATGGAGCTTTATCTTTATTTTATACATTTATACATGGTGCTGAGAATTGAACCAACTGCCTCACACTTTAGACAAGTGCTCTACTACTAAGCCACAACCCCAGGTGTCTTATCCATTTCTGGACCCACCTATTCTTATTTACATTTCTTATTTCTTTTTCACATTTGTGATTACTTGTTCACCTTGTTTTGTTTTCTATAATTAAAATGAGACATATTACCAATTATATTGCTCACTCCTATTTTTTAATTTATTTTGGTACTGGGGATTGAACTCAGGGGCACTCAAACACTGAGCCACATCCCCAGCCTTATTGTGTATTTTATTTAGAGAGAGGGTCTCACTGAGTTGCCTAGTTGCCTCACCGCTGCTGAGGCTGGCTTTAAACTCATGATCCTCCTGTTTTAGCCTCCCAACCTGCTGGGATTATAGGCATGTGCCACTGAGCCTGGCTTTCCCATTTATACTTTTAAAAATGGATGAGTAGAATGTTTGATTTGTCTTTAAGACAAATCAAAATTTCATAAGACAAATATTTTACAATTTGAAAATGAAATTTAATTTTAAAATTTATTTAGTAAGGCACATAATGAGGTATAGACATCATAATGAACTTCTAAAGAAAATAGTTATCACCTCACTATTCTCAACATATTCTGTACATGCAGTTTGATGAGCTTAATTGTAGTTAATTTGTTTATTAATTGACTCTGGCTTTACATTTTTTGAAGGGGAACTGCATATAATTCTGACAATGTTATCTTAATAAATGAAGTAGATTTTAGCTCCTGTAGGTCTCCCTTTGCAAGTTTGAGTATGCCATAGAATATTTAGTAGAGCATATTTCTTTTAATTTTTATATTTAATCATTTTTTACTATAGTAGTTTTCATATTTAGATCCTTCTTTATAGACTATGTCAATGCAGATTTATGTGAGGAAAGATTTAAAGCCTGCCATATAACATGTATCCTATGTGAACATGTGGAAGGTATATGAATGCATGCATGTAACAGTGCTGGTCACAGAAAGGGAAAGCCTGTGTTGTTGACACTTGGTATGCATTTTATCTCATGATGTCATCCAGAAGCTTTTCACTTCATGATTTTAGTACTAACAAGGTTCCTTTTCCTTTCCTTCTAGTTTGGAACCTTTGGGGTATGCTGAATCTAAATCTTGTTCCTCATGGCTATGACCTTTGAACTTCTGCTTGGGTAAGAAATAAGCTTCAGATAATCATATTTGCCAGAAGTAAATGTGAATTAGAGCCACAAGAAGACCATTTTGTATAACTTATTAAACTTAAATATGCTGGGAGCAATAGCACATGCCTGTAATCCCAGCAGCTGAGGAGGCTGAGGCAAGAGAATGGCAAGTTCAATCCCAGTTTCAGCAACAATGAGACACTAAGCAACTCAGTACAATCCTATCTTTAAATAAAATACAAAATACAGCTGGGTATGTGGCTCAATGATGGAGTGCTCTTGAGTTCAATGTGTGGTATGAAATAAATAAATAAATAGAATAGAATAGAATAGCAATTCCAAATGTTAGAAATGATATGTATCAACTATAATTTTTTGTGATTACTAAAGAGAGAACAAAATAAGTTTTAGAAAACTGATAATTTCTTATAAAGTTAAACATATGCCTATACAATAAATCAACAATACCATTGTTGGGAACTTACCCAAGAGAAATGAAAGCATATACCCATGGAAGACCATTCTAGAATGTTCATAGTAGTTATACTAATAATAGCCTAACTCTGAAGAAAACCCAAATGTCTCTGGTAGGAGCATGAATAAACGAATTGTGGAATGATCACATAGTGGAATACTACCTGGCAATTCAAAGGTGGGCTCAAGAGACATGCAATGGTATGACTGAGCTGCAAAACCCTGTTGAGTGAAAGCAACTGGCATTGTTTATATCGTGTAGCTCTGTAAAAATAAGAAAAGTATAATACACACAGAGAATGTGAGCCTGCTGAAGTAAGAAATACTGAAGGACTAACGAGGTTGGCAAGATGGTGACATGGAGATGGGCTGATGTATGGTGTTGAAGGCCAGGCTAAAGGCATGGGAATTGATCAGACACAATATGACAGTATATTCTCCACAATTAAGTAATATAGTGAAAATGAATTTTACCCTAAAATTTAAGTACAGTAGGAAGAAAGAGAAAGCTGGAAAATCCATTACAAATTCTGAAGTGTTCCAGGAAGAAGAAGACTTATCTTTGAAGGAATGATACTTGTTTAATGAAAGCCCTTCAAAAATCTTAAAATGAGGATAAAACACTTAAAGAATTTGCTCCTTATTTTCCATTTGCTACTTTATTTGGAACTTGTGGTCTGGATAGTGAGCAAAATTCCACATAAGCATCCCTTATGGTTAGATGTCCTCCTTAGTGGAAAAGAACAGTGATCATAAATTTTTTCATTCTCTTCACTGCACTCTCAATCCTGTGCCTCCAGTTTGAATATTGGTGAACACATGGGGGGAAGTAAAGGGTGAAAAAAGACTATCTCCTAATGTGTATTCTTAACAGGAATTTCTTATTATTAATGAAGGCACCTGGATAAATGCTATTTATTGACTACCACAATTGCTGTTTCTGTAGAAACAAATTAAAAAGTCATGTGGTAACCATAGTATCATGAGGAAAAGTTGTAAATGTTGCATTTATATGGGATGAAAAACCTCTTCCCCTTCTCTTCTCTCTGATCCTCTGTGTTCTGCTCTTCCTCTCCTTGTAGGAAAGAGCTAATTTCCCAAGACAACTGCAGAGGTGGGTGTGCTGGCATAAGGGAAGTTGTGCTGATATTTAGGCTAGTAGTAGTCTGGGATACTCGGCCATTTCCTTAGATCTTCCTTTACAAACAGATTCTAGGCTGCCCTAAAGAAATCAGAGAACTATGAGCCAGTTCAGAATTCCATGCATCTTGTTCCTAACGAACATGCAAAGCATCACATGAATATTCTTTATTTTTTCGAGTTCTACAAGACCTTTATTTATTTTTTTTTAATTTTTTATTGTTGGCTGTTCAAAACATTACATAGTTCTTGATATATCATCTTTCACACTTTGATTCAAGTGGGTTATGAGCTCCCATTTTTACCCCATATACAGATTGCAGAATCACATCAGTTACACATCCATTGATTTACATATTGCCATACTAGTGTCTGTTGTGTTCTGCTGCCTTTCCTATCCTTTACTATCCCCCCTCCCCTCCCCTCCCCTCCCCTCTTCTCTCTCTGCCCCCTCTACTGACATTCGTTTGTCCCCCTTGTATTATTTTTCCCTTTCCCCTCACTTCCTCTTGTATGTACTTTTGTATAACTCTGAGGGTCTCCTTCCATTTCCATGCAATTTCCCTTCTCTCTCCCTTTCCCTCCCACCTCTCATCCCTGTTTAATGTTAATCTTCTTCTCATGCTCTTTGACCCTACTCTGTTCTTAGTTACTCTCCTTATATCAAAGAAGACATTTGGCATTTGTTTGTTAGGGATTGGCTAGCTTCACTTAGCATAATCTGCTCTAATGCCATCCATTTCCCTGTAAATTCTATGATTTTGTCATTTTTTAATGCAGAGTAATACTCCATTGTGTATAAATGCCACATTTTTTTATCCATTCATCTATTGAAGGGCATCTAGGTTGGTTCCACAGTCTTGCTATTGTGAATTGTGCTGCTATGAACATAGATGTAGCAATGTCCCTGTAGCATGCTCTTTTTAGGTCTTTAGGGAATAGACCAAGAAGGGGAATAGCTGGGTCAAATGGTGGCTCCATTCCCAGCTTTCCAAGAAATCTCCATACTGCTTTCCAAATTGGCTGCACCAATTTGCAGTCCCACCAGCAATGTACAAGTGTACCCTTTTCCCCACATCCTCGCCAGCACTTGTTGTTTGACTTCATAATGGCTGCCAGTCTAACTGGAGTGAGATGGTATCTTAGGGTGGTTTTGATTTGCATTTCTCTGACTGCTAGAGGTGGTGAGCATTTTTTCATGTACTTGTTGATTGATTGTATGTCCTCCTCTGAGAAGTGTCTGTTCAGGTCCTTGGCCCATTTGTTGATTGGGTTATTTGTTATCTTATTGTCTAATTTTTTGAGTTCTTTGTATACTCTGGATATTTTGGCTCTATCTGAAGTGTGAGGAGTAAAGATTTGTTCCCAGGATGTAGGCTCTCTATTTACCTCTCTTATTGTTTCTTTTGCTGAGAAAAAACTTTTTAGTTTGAGTAAGTCCCATTTGTTCATTCTAGTTATTAACTCTTGTGCTATGGGTGTCCTATTGAGGAATTTGGAGCCCGACCCCACAGTATGTAGATCGTAGCCAACTTTTTCTTCTATCAGACGGCGTGTCTCTGATTTGATATCAATCTCCTTGATCCATTTTGAATTAACTTTTGTGCATGGCGAGAGAAAGGGATTCAGTTTCATTTTGTTGCATATGGATTTCCAGTTTTCCTAGCACCATTTGTTGAAGATGCTATCCTTCCTCCATTGCATGCTTTTAGCCCCTTTATCAAATATAAGGTAGTTGTAGTTTTGTGGATTGGTTTCTGTGTCCTCTATTCTGTACCATTGGTCCACCCGCCTGTTTTGGTACCAGTACCATGCTGTTTTTGTTACTATTGCTCTATAGTATAGTTTGAAGTCTGGTATCGCTATACCGCCTGATTCACACTTCCTGCTTAGCATTGTTTTTGCTATTCTGGGTCGTTTATTTTTCCATATGAATTTCATGATTGCTTTCTCTATTTCTACAAGAAATGCCGTTGGGATTTTGATTGGCATTGCATTAAACCTATAGAGAACTTTTGGTAATATCACCATTTTGATGATGTTAGTTCTGCCTATCCATGAACAGGGTATATTTTTCCATCTTCTAAGATCTTCTTCTATTTCTCTCTTTAGGGTTCTGTAGTTTTCATTGTATAAGCCTTTCACCTCTTTTGTTAGGTTGATTCCCAAGTATTTTATTTTTTTTGAAGATATTGTGAATGGAGTGGTTGTCCTCATTTCCATTTCAGAGGATTTGTCGCTGATATACAGGAATGCCTTTGATTTATGCGTGTTGATTTTATATCCTGCCACTTTGCTGAATTCATTTATTAGCTCTAATAGTTTCTTTGTAGACCCTTTTGGGTCTGCTAGGTATAGAATCATGTCATCTGCAAGTAGTGATAATTTAAGTTCTTCTTTTCCTATTTTTATGCCTTTAATTTCTTTCGTCTGTCTAATTGCTCTGGCCAGTGTTTCAAGAACTATGTTGAACAGAAGTGGTGAGAGAGGGCATCCCTGTCTTGTTCCAGATTTTAGAGGGAATGCCTTCAATTTTTCTCCATTCAGAATGATGCTAGCCTGAGGCTTAGCATAGATTGCTTTTACAATATTGAGGTATGTTCCTGTTATCCCTAGTTTTTCTAGAGTTTTGAACATAAAGGGATGCTGTACTTTGTCAAATGCTTTTTCCGCATCTATCAAGATGATCATATGGTTCTTATTTTTAAGTCTATTGATGTGGTGAATAACATTTATTGATTTCCGTATATTGAACCAGCCTTGCATCCCAGGGATGAATCCTACTTGATCATGGTGCACAATTTTTTTGATATGTTTTTGTATCCGATTTGCCAGAATTTTATTGAGGATTTTTGCATCTAGGTTCATTAGAGATATTGGTCTGTAGTTTTCTTTCTTTGAAGTGTCTTTGTCTGGTTTAGGTATCAGGGTGATGCTGGCCTCGTAGAATGAATTTGGAAGTTCTCCCTCTTTTTCTATTTCCTGAAGTAGCTTGAAAAGTATTGGTATTAGTTCCTCTTTAAAGGTTTTGTAAAACTCTGCTGTATACCCATCTGGTCCTGGGCTTTTCTTAGTTGGTAGTCTTTTGATGGTTTCTTCTATTTCCTCCATTGATATTGGTCTGTTTAGGTTGTCTATATCCTCCTGACTCAATCTGGGCAGATCATATGACTTAAGAAATTTATCGATGCCTTCACTATCTTCTAATTTATTGGAGTATAAGGATTCAAAATAATTTTTGATTATCTTCTGTATTTCTGAATTGTCTGTTTTGATATTGCCTTTTTCATCCCGTATGCTAGTAATTTGAGTTCTCTCTCTTCTTCTCTTCGCTAGCATGGCTCAGGGTCTGTCAATTTTGTTTATTTTTTCAAAGAACCAACTTTTAGTTTTGTCAATTGTTTCAATTGTTTCTTTTGTTTCGATTTCATTAATTTCAGCTCTGATTTTAATTATTTCTTGCCTTCTACTTCTTTTGCTGTTGTTTTGCTCTTCTTTTTCTAGGATTTTGAGATGAAGTATGAGATAATTTATTTATTGGTTTTTTCTTTTTTTAAGGAATGAACTCCAAGCAATGAATTTTCCTCTTAGAACTGCTTTCAATGTGTCCCATAGATTCCGATATGTTTTGTCTGTGTTTTCATTAATCTCTAAGAATTTTTTAATTTCCTCCTTGATGTCTTCTATAACCCATTGATCATTCAGTAACCTATTGTTCATTCTCCAAGTGATGTATTCTTTTTCCTTCCTTATTTTATCATTGATTTTCAGTTCCATTCCATTATGATCAGATAGGATGCATGGTATTATCTCTACTCCTTTATATTGTCTAAGAGTTTCCCTGTGACATAATATATGATCTATTTTTGAGAAGGATCCATGTGCTGCTGAGAAAAAAAGTGTAACTGCTTGATGTTGGGTGGTATATTCTATATATGTCAATTAAGTCTAGGTTATTAATTGTGTTATTGAGTTCTATAGTTTCCTTATTCAACTTTTGTTTGGAAGATCTGTCCAGTGGCGAGAGAGGTGTGTTGAAGTCTCCCATGATTATTGTATGGTGGTCTTTTAGACTCTTGAACTTGAGAAGAGTTTGTTTGATGAACATAGCTGCACCATTGTTTGGGGCATATATATTTATGATTGTTATGTCTTGTTGGTGTATGGTTCCCTTGAGCAGTATGTAGTGTCCCTCTTTATCCCTTTTGATTAACTTTGGCTTGAAATCTATTTTATTTGATATGAGTATGGACACTCCTGCTTGTTTCCGAAGTCCATATGAGTGATATGATTTTTCCCAACCTTTCACCTTCAGCCTATGTATGTCTTTTCCTATCAAATGCGTCTCCTGTAGGCAGCATATTGTTGGGTCTTGTTTTGTGATCCATTCTACTAGCCTGTGTCTCTTGATTGGTGAGTTTAAGCCATTAACATTTAGGGTTATTATTGAGATATGGGTTGTTCTTCCAGCCATATTTGTTTATTTATGTTACTAAACATGGTTTGTTTTCCTCTTTGATTATTTTTCCCCCCTTTACTGTCCTACCTCCCACTGTTGGTTTTCATTGTTATTTTCCATTTCCTCTTCCTGTAATGTTTTGCCAAGGATGTTTTGAAGAGATGGTTTTCTAGCTGCAAATTCTTTTAACTTTTGTTTATCGTGGAAGGTTTTAATTTCATCTTCCATTCTGAAGCTTAATTTCGCTGGAAACATAATTCTTGGTTGGAACCCATTTTCTTTCAGTGTTTGAAATATGTTATTCCAGGATCTTCTAGCTTTCAGAGTCTGTGTTGAAAGATCAGCTGTTATCCTGATTGGCTTACCCCTAAATGTGATCTGCTTACTTTCTCTTGTAGCTTTTAAAATTCTCTCCTTATTCTGTATGTTGGGCATCTTCATTATAATGTGTCTAGGTGTGGGTCTCTTATGATTTTGCACATTCGGCGTCCTGTAGGCTTCTAGGATTTGGGATTCTGTCTCATTCTTCAAGTCTGGGAAGTTTTCTCGTATTATTTCATTGAATAGATTGCTCATTCCTTTGGTGTGAAACTCTGTCCCTTCCTGTATCCCAATGACTCTTAAATTTGGTCTCTTGATGTTATCCCATATTTCTTGGATGTTCTGCTCATGGTTTCTTAACAGTCTTGCTGAGCTGTCTATGCTCTTTTCAAGTTGAAATACTTTATCTTCATTGTCTCATGTTCTATCTTCTAAGTGTTCTACTCTGCTGGTAGTATTCTCAATTGAGTTTTTAAGTTGGTTTATTGCTTCCTGCATTTCTAGGATTTCTGTTTGTTTGTTTTTTATAACCTCTATCTCCCTGTATAGTTGATCTTTTGCTTCTTGGATTTGTTTATGTAATTCATTGTTGAAGTGATCTTTCATTGTCTGATTTTGCTGTCTGATGTCTTCCTTGAGACTCCAGATCATCTGAAGCATGTATATCCTGAATTCTTTATCTGACATTCCATCTGCTGCAGCTATTACCTCTTCTAACGTTGAGTTGACCTGCATTGCTTGTGGTCCTTTCTTTCCTTGTCTCTTCATACTTTTCACGTTCCTTTCTACTTGGTGAAACTGTTGTGCTATTGAATTTTCCCCCTATATATTTATATTAGTCTTGTATAGTTGCAAAGTTCTGCCAGTGGGTCGCAGGTCCGCCTACCTTGCAGGCGCGGGGGGGGTGCGGCTCTACCCTTCCTCAGGCCAGTGGGCCTGTTCTGTCTGTCGGTTGCAGGTCTGGCCTGTTCTGATGGTGGTCACAGTTCCGTCTACCTTGCAGGTGCGGGGGGAGGGGGCGGCTCTGCCTCTCAGCAGGCCGCTGCTCCTCTTCTGCAGGTGGGTCCCAGGTCCGCCTACCTTGCAGGAGTGATTGGAAGCTCTGCCCCGCCACGGGCCACTGGGCCTTTTCTGTCGGTGGTCACAGTTCCGCCTACCTTGTAGGCGCGTGGGGTGGGGGACGGCTCTGCCCCTCAGCAGGCCGCTGGGCCTGCTCTGTGGGTGGTCACAGTTCTGTCTACCTTGCCGGCACAGGGGGAGGGGGCGGCTCTGCCTCTCAGCAGGCCGCTGCTCCTCTTCTGCCGGTTGGTCGCAGGCCCGCCTACCTTGCAGGAGTGATTGGAAGCTCTGTCCCGCCGCGGGCCACTCACATGAATATTCTTACTTGCATATAGACAGCTAAGAATGTAACATATTGTGATAAAAACTGGACATGTTTTTTCTCATTCTTCAAACATCTCATAACAAATGGCTTCCATTATCTTCAGGACGTTTGTCATTTTGAATTAATGTGATAGAGACACACCATATGTCGCAGGAAAGAGCTTACACAAAATAGAAATTTCTTTCATGTAAAAGTCGGTATACCTGCAATTTGCTGAAGTTTGTCCCTGTACGTGTCTCTCCATCATTGGGGTCTACATCTAAGTACATTTGGACCTATAATCCCTTTTGCATGGTCATGGGAAACTCACTATGACACCTGCATTCTCATGAGCACAAAGGGAAAAGGGGAATGGTTGGTGTGTCCTGGAGAATTGCACCGAACACTTTCCCCTCATATCTCATTAGTTAGTTCTAGGGCCACACCCAGCTAAAGAGAGGCCAAGAAATGGAGTCTTTATTGTGAGTGATGAGAATCTACATGCATCTGAACTCATAGCCTAATTTATATATACATGATCTCATTTGGTTTCCCCAACCAATAACATTGATATTAGCAAGGCAGAGATAACTTCTCATTCTCTAAATGTGAGATTCATAGCACCCAAGTAACTAGCTCAAAGGAATTCAGTAGTGTGTCTGGGATGGATTTGAGTTTTGTCTCTGACATCCAATGCATGATCAAATTTGACATAATGCAGGGATATCTTTTTTATCATAAATTCAAGTTGTAATAATACCAATATGGGGCTGGGCTGTAGCACAGTGGCAGAGCTCTTGCCAATCATGCATGAGGAACTGGGTTCAATCCTCAGCATAAAACTAAACACATAAAAATAGACTAAAGGCATCTGTCTACTACTACCAAAAAAAAATTAAAAACAGTTGTCTTTCTTTTCAAGATGGTAGCTCACTAAGTTGATAATGTACTTCTTTAAAGGCTTGTAAGATAGCAGATCCCTTGTATAAAAATACAGGTCCAAAATTAAAAAAAAAAAAAAAGATTTTGGGTACGTCCCAGGTGCAACCTAGGATTTCAGTAAGCATCCTACCAAATAGTGCTCAAAAAGTGATTCAGCAAACTAACAAAATCACATGAAATTAAAACCTCTAGATTTTATTATTACATCGGACTCTGGGGACATGTCCCAGCAGTGTTCTGAAAAGCCCTCCAGGTGATGTGATGCAACAGGAACTTTGAGAACAACTGCCCTGTCCAGCAATTCTGAAATATCTGGTCTACCAACACAAGACATTTTTGGTCAGTGGTAATCATTTTATACCTTTATTTTATGTGATTGATGGAGATCAAACTCAGGTCCTTGGGCATGTGAGGCAAATGCTCAACCACTGAGTTATACCCCCAGCCCCATTAAATGTTTTCTTTTGTTCCTGTGCTGAGGATTGAACCAAGTACATCATGCATATTAGAGAAGCACCCTACTGCCCTGAACAAAGTCTTAAATGTGTTCTTTCTTTGAGATTTTTTAAATTGTATATGGGCACATAAGAGATTATGATCTTCTCGCATTACAAACCTTACTTTATCTTGGGTTAACCTAAAACACAATTTATATTTTTTCTTATGATAAAATAGTGGATGATTATTAAACATTTTTTAAAAAGTGTGAGGTTGGAACATGGCAGCTGATAGGGAGGTAGCACTCCCATGACCTATGCCGCTGCACTTGCAATGAGCAAGTTCTGAACGACCAGATGCTGTCTTGTCAGGGAAGTTGGGCTACAATGAAACCTAAGAGAAGAGTTTGAACATCTCAGGGGCTGCAACGTGGCTCAGACGCGAGTGAATCAGAGCACTGCAAAGCATTTTGGGCAAAACACTACACGAAGAGGAAATGAAAAACAGCAACCAAAACCATCAGTGGGAATTACCTCAGTAAAGGGAGAAAAAACTAATCAAAGAGGAAAAACAAACCAAATTAAATGAATAAAAAATAAACAAACATGACTGGAAGTACAAACCATATACCAATAGTAACGCTAAACATTAATGGCTTAAACTCACCAATTAAGCAACATAGGATAGTAACCTGGATTAAAAAATCAGTTCCAACCTATGCTATGTTCAGGAGACTCATCTGATAGGAAAAGACACAGGCTGAAGGTGAAAGGTTGGGAAAAATCATACCACACATGTGGACCTCGGAAGCAAGCAGGGGTGGCCATACTCATATCAAATAAAATTTACTTCAAGCCTAAGTTAATCAAAGGGATAAAGATGGACACTATATACTGTTAAAGGGAACCGTTCACCAACAATACATAACAATCATCAATATATATTCCCCAAACAATATGTTCATAAAACAAACTCTCCTCAAGTTCAAGCAACAAATAGACCACAACACAATAATTATGGGTGACTTCAACACACCTCTCTCACCACTAGACAGATCTTCCAAAGAAAATTTGAATAAAGAAACTATAGAACTCAATAAAATAATTAATAACCTAGACTTAATTGACATATATAGAATATATCAACCATCATCAAGTGGATATACTTTTTTTTCTCAGCAGCATATGGATCTTTCTCAAAAATAGAACATATATTATGCCATAGGGAAACTCTTAGCAATTATAAAGGAGTAGAGATAATACCATGCATCTTATCTGATCATAATGGAATAAAACTGGAAATCAATGATAAAAGAAGGAAGGAAAAATCCTACATCACTTGGAGAATGAACAATAGGTTACTGAATGATCAATGGGTTACAGAAGACATCAAGGAGGAAATTAAAAAATTCTTAGAGATAAATGAAACACAGACACAACATATCGGAATCTATGGGGCACAATGAAAGCAGTTCTAAGAGGAAAATTCATTGCTTGGAGTTCATTCCTCAAGAAAAAAAAAGAAAAAACCAACAAATAAATGATCTCACAATTCATATAAAAGCCCTAGAAAAGAAGAGCAAAACAACAGCAAATGTAATAGAAGGCAAGAAATAATTAAAATCAGAGCTGAAATCAATGAAATTGAAATAAAAGAAACAATTGAAAAAGTTGACAAAACTAAAAGTTGGTTCTTTGAAAAAATAAATAAGATTGACAGATCCTTAGCCATCTAATGAAGAAAAGAAGAGAGAGAACTCAAATTACTAGCACATGGGATGAAAAAGGCAATATCACAGCAGACACTACAGAAATACCGAAGATAATTAGAAATTATTTTTGAAACCTTATACTCCAATAAAATAGAAGATAGTGAAGGCATCGTTAAATTTCTTAAGTCATATGATTTGCCCAGATTGAGTCAGGAGGATATACACAACATAAACAGACCAATATCAACTGAGGAAATAGAAGAAGCCATCAAAAGTCTATCAACCAAGAACAGCCCAGGACTGTATGGATACAAAACCTTTAAAGAAGAACTAATACCAATACTTTTCAAGCTATTTCAGGAAATAGAAAAAGAGGGAGTACTTCCAAATTCATTTTAGAAGGCCAACATCACCCTGATTCCTAAACCAGACAAAGACACCTCAAAGAAAGAAAACTACAGACCAATATCTCTAATGAACATAGATGCAAAAATCCTCAATAAAATTCTGGCAAATCGAATACAAAACCATATCAAAGAGATCGTGCACCATGATCAAGCAGGATTCATCCCTGGGATGCAAGCCTGGTTCAATATGCAGAAATCAATAAATGTAATTCACCACATCAATAGACTTAAAGATAAGAACCATATGATCATCTCAATAGACACAGAAAAAGCATTCGACAAAATACACCATCCCTTTATGTTAAAAATACTAGAAAAACTAGGGATAACAGGAACTTACCTCAACATTTTAAAAGGTATTTATGCTAAGCCTCAGGCAAGCAGTATTCTAAATGGAGAAAAATTGAAGTCATTCCCTCTAAAATCTGGAACAAGACAGGGATGCCCTCTCTCACCACTTCTATTCAACATAGTTCTCAAAACACTGGCCAGAGCAATTAGACAGACGAAAGAAATTAAAGGCATAAAAATAGGAAAAGAAGAACTTAACTTAGCACTATTTGCGATGACATGATCCTATACCTAGCAGACCCAAAAGGTTCTACCAAGAAACTTCTAGAACTAGAAAATGAATTCAGCAAAATGGCAGGATATAAAATCTACACGCATAAATCAAAGGCATCCTGTATATCAGTGACAAATCCTCTGAAATGGAAATGAGGATAACCACCCCATTCACAATATCCTCAAAAAAATAAAATAAAATACTTGAGAATCAACCTAACAAAAGAGGTGAAAGACCTATACAATGAAAACTACAGAACCCTAAAGAGAGAAATAGAAGAAGACTTTAGAAGATGGAAAGATATACCTTGTTCATGAATAGGCAGAATTAATATCATTAAGATAGCCATTTTACCAAAAGTACTCTATAGGTTCAATGCAATGCCAATCAAAATCCCAATGGCATTCCTCATAGAAATAGAAAAAGCAATCATGAAATTCATCTGGAAAAATAAAATACTCAGAATAGCTAAAGCAATTTTAAGCAGGAAGAGTGAAACAAGTTGTATAGCGATACCAGATTTTAAACTATAATACAGAGCAGTAGCAAAAAAACAGTATGGTACTGGTACCAAAACAGGAGGGTAGACCAATGGTACATAATAGAGTATGCAGAGTCCAATCCACAAAATTACAACTACCTTATATTAGACAAAGGTGCTAAAAGCATGCAATGGAGAAATGATAGCATCTTCAACAAATGGTGCTGGGAGAACTGGAAATCCATATGCAACAAAATGAAATTGAATCCCTTTTTCTCACTATGCACAAAAGTTAACTAAAAATGGATCAAGGAGCTAGGAATCAAACCAGAGGCTCTGCGTCTAATAGAAGAAAAGTGGGCCCTAATCTCCATCTCATGGGGTCGGGCTCCAAATTCCTTAATAGGACAGCTATAGCACAAGAGTTAAAATCAAGAATCAACAAATGGGATGTATTCAAACTAAAAAGTTTTTTTTTTTTTCTCAGAAAGAGAAATAATACGTGAGGTAAATAGGGAGCCTACATCCTGGGAACAAATTTTTACCCCTCACACTTCAGATAGAGCTGTAATCTCCAGAGTATACAAAGAACTCAAAAAATTAAACAACAAGAGAACAAATAACCCAATCAACAAATGGGCCAAGGACCTGAACAGACACTTCTCAGAGGAGGACATACAATCAATCAACAATTACACAAAAAAAAAATGCTCACCATCTCTAGCAGTCAGAGAAATGCAAATTTAAACGCTCTAAGATACCATCTCACTCCAGTAAGAATTGCAGCCATTGTGAAGTCAAACAATAACAAGTGCTGGCGAGGATGTGGGGAGATAGGTACACTTCTACATTGCTGGTGGGACTCCAAATTCGTCCAGCCAATTTGGAAAGCAGGATGGAGATTCCTTGGAAATCTGGAAATGGAACCACCATTTGACCCAGATATTCCCCTTCTCAGACTATACACAAAAGACCTAAAAAGAGCATACTACAGGGACACAGCTACATCAATATTCATAGCAGCACAGTTTACAATAGCAAGACTGTGGAACCAACCTAGATGCCCTTCAATAGATGAATGGATAAAAAGTGCCATTTATACACAATGGAATATTACTCAGCACTAAAAAATAACAAAATCATGGCATTTGCAGGGAGATGGATGGCATTAGAGAAGATTATGCTAAGTGAAGTTAGCCAATCCCTAAAAAACAAATGCCAAATGTCTTCTTTGATATAAGGGGGGTGACTCAAAACAGAGTAGGGAGGAAGAGCATGAGAAGAAGATTAACACTAAACAGGGACGAGAGGTGGGAGGGAATGGGAGGGAGAAAGGGATTTGTATGGAAGATGGAAGGAGACCCTCATTGTTACACAAAATTACATATATGATGGTGTGAGGGGCAAGAAAAAGAGAGAGAAATGTGTCACAGTAGATTTGGTAGATAGAGGTGATGGGAGGGGAGGGGGAATAGGAAGGGGAGCAGAATACAACAGACACTAGTATTGCTGTATGTATATACGTGACTGTATAGCCAATGCGATTCTTCAATCTGTACACGTGGAAAAATAAGATTTCATACCCCATTTGAATCCAATGTATGATATGTCAAGATCATTGTATTGTCTTAAGCAACTAATAAAAAAATTTAAAAAAGTGTGACCTAGGAAGTATGGGGAATATAGTATTATCTTTTGTTTCTAGATCGTTGGTCTGGAATTTACACTGGGATCTGAAGAATCTGTGCTATCTGAAGCATCTGTGCCATTCAGCTTAACACTTATTCCAGCTGTCCATAGCCCTTCCATTTTGCCCTGAAAATCCTTGAGTCTTGCTCTGTAACAGAAAAGAAGAGGAGTATGCTGAGAGGAATGTGTATCTTTCAGACTTCATGATAAGAATTTAAGGATATGATTTGTATTTAGGACTTTCCACTTTGCCTTAGCAAAAGAAAACTGTTCTTTATTCTTGACACCTTTTCAGGGGGCAGCATTGTTCTACCTACTTCTTTCTGTTACCTGTTTATCTGGCTTTGGTTACCTTACACTCATGCATTTAGCAGTAGTCAGTCTGAAGACTTTGTGAGAGACATAGCTTTATGCAGTTCTGCCCCTCTGGTACTTAATCCTGGAAATGCTAGCATCTCTGTTTTGAATGGGCTCAACTAGAGTCTTGGGTTCTA
This sequence comes from Marmota monax, assembly GCF_021218885.2. Lineage (NCBI taxonomy): Eukaryota > Metazoa > Chordata > Mammalia > Rodentia > Sciuridae > Marmota > Marmota monax. The sequence continues at coordinate 792,099 of NW_026694371.1, read as the reverse complement.
TTTCTGTTCTCCCTCTATTATATGCTCTTGGAAATTGCTTGCCTTCAGGTAGTACACTGGGCAGTCAGAAATTTTACCTCATCTGTTTCCATTTTCTAAGTGTTCACTGTCCTTTTGAAAACTGTTATGTAACATATTTTATCTAAATTTTAGTTTTTCATAGCAGTAGGGTAACTCTGTTCCTTGTTACTCCATGAAGACTTAAAGCACAAAAGTTTCTTTGCTTTTTATTTATCATAGGTTTTTAAATTGTAAACTTAAGTTATTCAAGAGTTGGATATGCATGTTTCCTATGTTGCATTCCACATATGTGACACTAAGAAGAAATTGTATTACAAGAACAGAAGAAGAAAGACAAATTGGAGAGGAGAAAATAACCTTTAAGAGTTGCAAAGTTAATAAAGCAAGCCAGAATATTTTTTTTTTTAGTGCTGGTGATTGAATCTAGGATTTTCCATATGCTAAGCACACACTGCCATTTATTATACCTTTATTCCTCAGAATGTATACATTCATGCAAATATAGATACATACTGGAGATTGAAACCTAGAGACATTTTTCCAATAAACCATATACCCAGCATTTTTTTTAGACAGTGTCTTGCTAAATTGCTGTGGCTGGCCTCCTCCTGTCTTGGCCTCCTCCTATCTCAGCCTCCCGAGTTGCTGGGATTATAGTCATTTGCCACTGTCTCCAGCTAGTTTTATATATTATCTTAAATATTGAAGAAATTCTGTTGTCTTCCCTTGACTTCTTTGAGCATCTATTTAATTATAAAGTTGTTAATTTACCTTTGTTACAAGTTGCATAAAAATATTGACAATCTGTTTCTCAGTTTTAAGAAATGGAGTAAGTGCCAGATTAAGAGCCAAATTATGTGTTTTTTTATATTGTGGACTATTTTTTATCATGGCAGAATTCAGCTCAATTGAAAAGAATAAGCAAATATTGTCCTTCAGGATATTTTATGAGTGGGCAATTTTTTGAAGCCCATATTGAAGTAGTAGAAAGAGAAATGATAAATTTTTTATTTTTTTCCTTTAATTTTTATTGTTGGTTGTTCAAAACATTACATAGTTCTTGACATATCATATTTCACACTTTGATTCAAGTGGGTTATGAACTCCCATTTTTACCCCGTATACAGATTGCAGCATCACATCGGTTACACATCCACTGTTTTACATATTGCCATACTAGTGTCTGTTGTATTCTGCTGCCTTTCCTATCCTCTACTATCCCCCATCCCCTCCCCTCCCATCTTCTCTCTCTACCCCATCTACTGTAATTTATTTCTCTCCTTGTTTTTTTTCCTATTCCCCTCACAACCTCTTATATGTAATTTTGTATAACTCTGAGGGTCTCCTTCCATTTCCATGCAATTTCCCTTTTCTCTCCCTTTCCCTCCCACCTCATGTCTCTGTTTAATGTTAATCTTTTCCTCCTGCTCTTCCTCCCTGCTCTGTTCTTAGTTGCTCTCATTATATCAAAGAAGACATTTGGCATTTGTTTTTTAGGGATTGGCTAGCTTCATTTAGCATAATCTGCTCTAATGCCATCCATTTCCCTGCAAATTCCATGATTTTGTCAATTTTTAGTGCTGCATAATACTCCATTGTGTATAAATGCCACATTTTTTATCCATTCATCTATTGAAGGGCATCTGGGTTGGTACCACAGTCTAGCTATTGTGAATTGTGCTGCTATGAACATCGATGTGGCAGTATCCCTGTAGTACGCTCTTTTAAGGTCTTCAAGGAATAGTCCGAGAAGGGCAATAGCTGGGTCAAATGGTGGTTCCATTCCCAGCTTTCCCAGGAATCTCCATACTGATTTCCAAATTGGCCACACCAATTTGCAGTCCCACCAGCAATGTAGAAGAGTACCCTTTTCCCCACATCCTCGCCAGCACTTGTTGTTTGACTTCATAATGGCTGCCAATCTAACTGGAGTGAGATGGTATCTTAGGGTGGTTTTGATTTGCATTTCTCTGACTGCTAGAGGTGGTGAGCATTTTTTCATGTACTTGTTGATTGATTGTATGTCCTCCTCTGAGAAGTGTCTGTTCAGGTCCTTGGCCCATTTGTTGATTGGGTTATTTGTTCTCATATTGTCTAATTTTTTGAGTTCTTTGTATACTCTGGATATTAGGGCTCTATCTGAAGTGTGAGGAGTAAAGATTTGTTCCCAGGATGTAGGCTCCCTATTTACCTATCTTATTGTTTCTCTTTCTGAGAAAAAAACTTTTTAGTTTGAGTAAGTCCCATTTGTTGATTCTAGTTATTAACTCTTGTGCTATGGGTGTCCTATTAAGGAATTTGGAGCCCGACCCCACAATATGTAGATCAGAGCCAACTTTTTCTTCTATCAGACGCAGAGTCTCTGATTTGATATCAAGCTCCTTGATCTACTTTGAGTTAACTTTTGTGCATGGCGAGAGGAGGGGATTCAGTTTCATTTTGTTGCATATGGATTTCCAGTTTTCCCAGCACCATTTGTTGAAGATGCTATCCTTCCTCCATTGCATGCTTTTATTCCCTTTATCAAATATATGATAGTTGTAACTTTGTGGATTAGTCTCTGTGTCCTCTATTCTGTACCATTGGTCCACCCGCCTGTTTTGGTACCAGTACCATGATGTTTTAGGATTTTTTTTATAAATTTGTTAATTTGACATCTGGTAATTCTGAGTTTTGTTGTTAAGGGTCATCTTTTCCATGATAAACCTATTAATAGTAATCATAAAAATAAAACCAAACACCTTTCCACCTATCTCTAATAGATGATTTATTTTTAAAATCTTGGAAGTATGAAGCATTGGAAGATTTTATTCAATGAAAGTAGGAAATACATTGATAAAATATCTTTGTAGAAAAATTTGATAATCCCTATTATAACAAAAGACAGCAATGTGTAACCTGAACTGTCAATGAATTAGAGAATTTCATTATGTTGACAGATAATGTACAAAATGCTGTTTTTAATTTGTTTTGATTAAAACACATTGTAGAGTAAATGGAGATTTACTACAATAACATAATTGTTCCAATAGTAATTGGGGTAAAGCTGTGAAGAAAATCTACATGATAAAGAAAAATATATGAAAGTTGATAATAGTTAACAAAATCTCAACAGACTGGCAGTTAGTTGCTAATAAGTTTTTCTTATAACAGAATTGTTTTTGTTATAATTACAATAATCTACCTTGATTTATATTAAATTTTTTAAATAAATATTTGGGAGAATTCCACTTTTAAAATCATTTGAATTTTTTACAATACATATTGATAATAAGTTTTATTTTCAAGCATTTTAGATTATATAATAAGAAATATTAAATAATTTGATAAATGCAAATAAATATAAATAAATATAGTGAACCTTCATTTTTTATGGATTATAAGTTAGAAAATGTGTTTACACATGATGCTTTATTTGTAAACTGAAAAATCAATACACAAGGCAACAAAACATCCCAGCCACCTGGTGAGCAACTTCTCAGCAAAGGCAATGCTGTAACACTCTGCTGTCGTATTTAACCTCCACTACATTAAATAAATATCATTTTGCAGTAAAGTACTATTTTTCACAGTTTTTGCATTTTTCCTTATTGTTTTCAAGTTGTCTATTGTTTGTATGCAAAAGGGTGATGTGCCATATAGAAAATATATGTGTATTATATAAACATTGTATGTGAGTGAATTGTAACAGTTTAGGAACAAGTTCAGTATTAATTAATCAATGATATACATTAAATGACTTGCTTATAAATACAAACACATAATTCAAGCTTAGGTCATGATCTGTTGATGAAAATGGTGATAAAGGTCCTCAAAAAATTAAACATGTATTTCCCACAAGAACAATACTTCCATGTTCTCAAATTGAACATTTGTGGTGACTATACAGAACTTAATCACCAAAAATAATGAGTATATTTTGTATTTATTTATTTCCAATCAGTCAATGATAGTTTCAACATTTTTAAATACATTAATTAATAAGATAATAAATTAAATAATTTTGAGTAAATACCACAAATATTTAAAAACATTTGTATTTTCAAAGTATTACTACACTGACATAATGTACATAGCTTTATAAATGCATTTCTCCTATTTATATTATAAAAACATACAAGGACCTGGAAAATGCAAAAAAAAAATAAGGTTAATCAGAATATGTGGACAAAAATTCACATTTAATATTGTAACTCTACCTAGATCAACATAGGGTACCTGGCAAAATACTATTCAGTAAAGAGTTGGAGGTGCCAACAGGGACAAGAGAAACTATTTAGTTTCCTGTGATGGTCTACTGTTTTTAGTGCCACAGGTAATTTTTTAAAAATGAAGCTTCCAGCACTTAATAAATAAGCAAATAATAAAAATTGTTATATATGTGTAGATATATAAGAAAAATTGGGGCTGGTATTATGGCTTAGCGGTACAGTGCTCCCCTCGCATGTGCAAGGCCCTGGGTTTGATCCTCAGCACCACATAAAAATAAATAAATAAGGTTAAAAAAGTGATGCCATGAACTATTAAATCTCTAAGTTGTTTTTGTGAGGTATTTTGCTCATAGTGATGGAAATCTGACTAAAAAAATAGTAGGATTTATGTACTGGAATTTTATTACAGGAGACATTTTATCATGAAATTGACATGTTCAAGAGACATGTTATGAGAATATTGTTAGAATTAATGTTTAAAGGAAAACCTTTAAGCATAGAAAAATGTAGCTTATTGTCGCGACCCCTTGCCCGCAAGGAAGACGCAACTCAGGAATCTTCTTTCAGCAGTTTATTCAGGCCCTTGATATTTCTTCTTCTCCCTCTCGGATGCCCCTCCCAGCCTTAATAAAGCATCCCAAGCCCCAATGCAAAGCTGCCGCGTGGAGCTTTCTCACAGGGTGGTGAAAAATCATGTGCCAACTTTCCTAGATAAGGAGTTGTTTGTCACAGACCACAGCGGAGCCAGCGTCATCTTGTAATGGCGACCATAGTCTGCAGAAACGGCAGAAGCGGCTCACCACAGTTCCCCCTTTCTGTTTTCTTAAAACAATACAGGCGAGAGTAGAGGTCCTATCCCACTGTGCAGAAGTGGCTGCATAGTATGGCTCAGTCCTAAGGAGGGCCCTTCCCCAGATCTGAGGCCATATCAGCCGACGCCTTTTTCTTGGGGCGGGGCGTGGACGCGTCTAACCCGCATGCAACAGGACATGCTCTCCTTGAGGTCCTCTTCAAGGATCACTCAAGTGCAGTGCCTTGCCTCGCATCCTGTATCGTGACGATGGTGGACGAAGGGGGATAGCGGAGGCTGAACTGTGGCTGTTTATAATGACAAACAAGTTGACAGCACCCTGAAAGAAAGGCACGAACTTCAAGGCGATAGAAAAGCACTAGTGTGGAAACCCATCTGCGTGCAATGGCAGTAAGACCGGCAGAGTGCAAGGGCTTTCCAACACTAAGAGAATAACAAGGAAAGTCATGTCGATCCCAGTGCAATGTTATAATAACTTGGGGTGTAACGACCATGACAAAGGTTTACTGCTTAAGATGCGCAAGCCAGACTTGAGGTGAGTTGCCATTTTCTAAAGCTGCAAGAGCTTGTATGATCATAGCCTTTTCTTGTGCATGGCGAGTCTTAAGGCGACAGAGAAGCCACAAACAAAGCACAACACTGAAGCAACACATTGCACCAAAAATGCCTACTCCCACCCACTCTTTGAAGAAGGAAAAAGCAGAAGATATCCAATCGGTGAATTGACCCAAAGTCACTGGTTCGACACGGGTACTATTCAAAACAGCAATCTGAGTTAGTTGAGACTGGATCATGTTTTCTGCTTCCATGGACCAGGTTCCGGATGGATACTCCCCGATGATGTGGGAGGCATTTCTGGAATCATTAAATCTGACAGAGGTTATACATAAATGTGCACGTTGGTCAACACAACCCAAAAGCACCAAGTCTGCCAATTCTTCTACCTGAGCTTGGAGTAAATCTATTCTTTGGTTGGCAGCTAAAATCCCTGACAAAATATGTTGATTAATTGAATTTTGGGACTCAAGTATGGTAGAAGTTTGTTGAACAACTTGATTAATGGTGGCAGCAGTTTGTACTTGACTGGCCATGGCCACTCCGGCCGTAACCGCTGCAGCAGCAGACACTGCCACAGCTGTCACTATAGCTGCCGTAATTCCAAAATCCCTGCGGACTCTAAGTAGCTCAACAATGGGGAATTTATCTGGGTCCGCAGTGACTGGGATTGGGACAAAGGTTGGAATTTTCATAACCACTGCTACAGTCCAAGAACCATTCCAACACTCAGATAAGAGACAGGTAACACTAGAACAATCCAGCATCCCTGACGAGGTGTCATTAGTCAAAAGGAGCAAGAATGGGGATTGGACGCAGACCATCGCAGGGGGCAATGTGGCATTATATAGCAAAGAGTTGAACGAAACAGATGTAAGTCTATTACCCCGTTCACTCTTGCGGACGGTACCAGAAACATTAGCCAGCCAGCTTTTGACTCCCAGCAATTGAGCCAATGCAGAAATATCAGCTGAAGCCCCCTTCTCATTGGAAATCAGCCATTGAAACCAGGACCAACCTACTCCTGTAGAGGAGTTGGCACTATGGTTAAAGTTATAAACATACCTCTTAAGAGAGGGGGAAAAAGAGAAACCCTTAGCAACTTGAAGTCTCTCCCAAGAATGATCCTGACAAGGCGTAAATGTTGGGGGGAAACCAAGATTAGGGGTACAGTAAGGAGAGGCCTTGAAATGAGTGGCATTGTAAGTACTATTAGAAGAAGGAGGCACTGGGATTAGTACCTTGGAGATCATAGCCAAGGTAGTTATGTTAAAAGCAGAGCTATTTACAGGGGTCCCTGAACCTAATTGCTTCCCTGAAACTACTTGGCTCAGTACGGCATTAATAATACTCCCTGAGACCTGATTGGACCGCAATGGATCCTCCCAGTTAGTCAAATTTTTGATCTTAAGGCTGATGCAATTAGCGTTTCCAAGGCTGAAACAAAAAACTCCTGTGAGATTAACCTGAGATTGATTAAAAATGCTCTCCACGTCCCCTCTAGGAGAGGCACAGGGAGCAGACATCTCACATGAGGTAGAGAAAAGAGTGGGGAGGACACTAGAACTACCATGAACCGGCATCGGCATTGGCCAAGCCCGTGCCACTGCCCACCACTGCATTGGTGTCGTCTGTGCCATCGGCACCAGCACCAGAACCAGAGCACGTAGCAGAGTGAAGATCCTCATCACAGGGTTGCTGTGGTATCTCTTGTTGTTGGTCGGTTGATGTCAAGACTCTTCTTGTCAGACGTTCAGGGACCCACAACGGCTCCGTGCGATCCTGGGGAAAAACACATACAGATCCTCGTGCCCATGTCAGCACGGGGTCGGGGCCGTTCCATTGGCCCGTAAGAACATCCTTCCACTTAACATAGCCAATCACAGAGGGCTGAGGGGACACATGTCTATCGGCCACAGAGTGACCATGAATATCCAAATTTAAAAAATTAATGGTAAAGAGAGCTAAGGACAGGCGTTCTTTAGGAGTGTGTTCAGCTCCTATTCCCCCTTTTTGTTTTTGTAAAGTTTCCTTTAAGGTGCGATGAGCACGCTCAACAATGCCTTGTCCTTGAGGATTGTAAGGCAGACCATGAGTAAGTTGCACTCCCATGGTAGAACAAAAGGATGTAAATTGTCTGCCAGTATAAGCAGGTCCATTATCAGTCTTAAGGGATGCAGGAGCACCCCATGCTGCCCATGCTTCTAGGCAATGAGTAATAACATTACGTACCTTCTCTCCCGACAAAGCAGAGGCATGAATAACTCCAGAGCACGTATCAACAGAAACATGTACATACTTGAGGTTACCAAAGTCAGGTATGTGCGTCACATCCATTTGCCAGACAACCAATGGCTTCAATCCCCGTGGGTTCACTCCATAAGTAGGGGGATGAAGAAATGTGACACAATGGGGACATTGTAATACTATCTGACGAGCATCCGATCTTGAAATGGAAAAACGCCTGCGCAGCGTTAAAGCATTAACATGGAAATTCTGGTGAAATAATTTAGCCCCCTCTAAGGAGGAAGCCAAGCATATCAACTGGCCTCTAGTGGCTGAGTCTGCACAGGCATTACCCTGTGATAACGGACCAGGAAGAGAGGTGTGAGCCCGTATGTGCATTGGATAAAAAGGAGCAGTGCGGCTACAGATAAGTTGTTGAAGCTGATTAAAGTAAGCAGATACATTATGGGCATTACTAATAGCTCCCACGGCCTCCAGGACTTTGAGTGCTTGTACCACATAAATGGAGTCTGAGATAAGATTAAAAGGAAAAGAACATTGTTTAAAAACCTCAATAACAATTTGCAGTTCAACCCATTGTGGATTACCAGGAGCAAATTGATGCTGAACAGGGGGAGAATCATTAATTACATAAGCTCCCATTCCAGACTTGGAACCATCAGTGAAAATATTAACAGCCCCCGGAATTGGGTTGGGTGAAGTTACCTTAGGGAAAATGATGGGATGTTCTTTAACAAAATGGAGTAATGGATGGGAAGGGTAATGATTATCAATATCCCCTTGAAACGAGCAACATAGAATAGCCCAGTTGTCTAGAGTAGCACACAAAACATTAAGCTGAGCCTTAGTATAGGGTATAATAAGAGAAGAAGGTGATTGTCCGAAAAATTGAATGCTTTGGTGGATCCCTTTAAGTGCTAACGCTGCAACAGCATCAGGATAGTATTCTAAAGATTTTCCTGGGGATATATGTGGGTGGATCCATAGTAAAGGCCCATCTTGCCACAGTACTCCAGTAGGCTGCCGCATAGTGGCAAGCACACATAACTGGAAAGGTTTATCACTGCGGAGCCTGCATAGAGTAGCATGTTGTATAGCTTCTTCTACTGTTATAAGGGCTGCCCTGGCCTCTTTGGTGAGGCTACGAGGAGAAGCAAGATCTGGATCACCCTTAAGGGTAGCATACAAAGGCTGGAGCACACCATTAGGAATATGTAAATATCCCCTTATCCAATTAATATCTCCCAGCAGTTTTTGAAAATCATTCAGAGTTTGGAGATCCTGAGTTCTTATGGTGATTTTTTGTGGTTTCAATTTGTCATGCCCAATGATTGCTCCCAAATACTCAATAGAATTCCCCGTTTGAACCTTTTCAGGTGCGATATGTAGCCCATATTGAGCTAACAGCTTTACTAAGTCTCTATAGGCCTCATTAACTATCTGCTCTAACTTAGTGGCCAATAACACATCATCCATATAATGAATGATCTTGATGGAGGAATACTTATGTCTGAGAGGTGCGAGTGCCTTCCCCACATACATCTGGCACATCGTGGGACTATTAGCCATTCCCTGCGGCAACACTACCCACTCAAACCTAAGATCTGGCTCCTCGTGGTTACACGAGGGAAGGGTGAAAGCAAAACGTTGTGAGTCTTTAGGATGCAAAGGAATAGAAAAGAAACAGTCTTTAATGTCAATAGCAATAATATGCCAGCCCTGAGGAATAGAGGAGAGCAGAGGCAGCCCTCTTTGAATGGGCCCCATAAGTTGCATTTGAGCATTAACTGCTCGTAAATCATGCAGTAGGCGCCACTTTCCTGATTTTTTCCTAATAACAAATATGGGAGTATTCCATGGAGAAGTGGAAGGTTGGATGTGACCCAAGTCCAGTTGTTCTTTGATTAAATTATGGGCTGCTGCCAATTTAACCGAGGGAAGAGGCCACTGAGGCACCCAAACAGGCTCCTCGGTGAGCCATGTTATGGGTATTTGAGCCCCAGTGGCCCCTAGGAAAAACCCAGACCAAATCTGTTAAGCTTTTGATGACCTTGCACAGGATGGCTACGCCCCTGTAGATGTTTTCCTAGTCCTAGACCTGGCCTATACCCCATATTTTGCATAATCTGTTGAGACGCCGGGGAATAGTCATTACTAAGAGTGAACCCCATGTCTTTCATCAGATCACGACCCCATAAAGAGATAGGTAAATCAAGTACATAAGGCTGAAAAGTGCCATTGTGTCCTTCTGGGTCCTTCCAAGATAGATGTCTACAGCTGATTTGAGGGGCTTGGGCATATCCCAAACCTCTCAGTGATTGATCTGAGAGCTGCACCGGCCACCCCTTTGACCAGTCCTTTTGTGCAATTATACTACGATCTGCTCCAGTATCGAGCGATCCCAAAATTGATTTGCCTTCTATGGTTAAGTTTAAAGTAGGACGGTCATTCATATCTAAGGACAAATAAACAGAATTCCCTCCAGTAACTCCAATCTCATCACTTGTCCTTGAAAAGGAATCAGCAGAAAAGCGGGTATGCAGGCTGGGTAGAAGTAACAATTGGGCAATCCGATCTCCTGGGGAAATAGATACAATGCCCCTTGGAGCTTCCACCATAACTTTTATTGTCCCTACAGTATCAGGGCTAATAACTCCAGGAAAGACATGAAGACCTTGCAAAGTAGAAGATGCACGTCCAATTAGCAAACCTACAGTGCCAGGCGGTAAAGGCCCTTTGAACTCAGTTTCCACCAATTGGACTCCCATCTTAGGTGTTAATACGAGTCTGGAGGTGGAACAGAGGTCCAATCCCGCGGCACCTGTAGTGGCTCTCCGCGTCTCATGGGATGGCGTAGAGATGGCCATGTCTCGGGTTTGGGTGTGACATTCTCCATTGCCCCATATATTTGTGGGCCCTGGGGTCGGGGGCCCCTTCGGCCGTTTTTTGGCCCAGCTGAAATAGGCTGTCCATGGATGTCCCTCACTGATCTACACTCTTTTGCCCAATGCTTCCCTTTTTTACATTTTGGACACAGCCCTGGTTGACGAAAGCCATTGGAAGGGCCACCGTGAGGGGGTCCAGTAAAATTATCTTTTTTAGGACATTCACGTCTGAAATGACCGGGCTGACCACAATGGAAGCATGTTCCGGCACCAGGATTGCCCCTTTTTGCCACCCGAAGGACAGCAGCTGCAAGACCTGCATTAGTTAAAGGTCCTGCAATCTCTCTACACACTTTCATCCATGCTTCTATGCCCTTATTTTTATAAGGAGTGATTGCCGCTTTACATTCCTTGGTGCATTGTTCAAAGACCAATTGCTTGATAAGGGGCATGGCTCTATCAGGATCCCCAAAAATCTTTCCAGCAGCATCCACCATCCTTGCTACAAAATCTGAAAAAGGTTCTGTAGGGCCTTGTAGAATTTTGGTCAAATTGCCAGACACCTCTCCTCTATTTGGAAGCGACTTCCATGCCCGAATACAAATATTGTTAATTTGATCATATGCCTCAAGAGGAAATCCTGTTTGTTGATTTGCAAATCTACCCTGTCCCAAGAGCATATCCTTGTCCCAATGGGGGTGTCCCGCTGCATGGTTTTGGGCGGCCTGCTCTATTGCGCCCTCTAGCACGAATGCTCTCCAGTCCAAATATTTACCCGGGGAAACGCAAGCCCGAACAAGGCTAGCCCAATCAGAGGGAGTCATACAGTATCTAGACAGATTTTCCACCTGAGTCAGCGTGAAGGCGGCATCCACCCCATAAGTGCGTACAGACTCCGCCAGGGTCTTCACAATTTTAAAATCTAAGGGTTCATGGACTCTTCCCCTGTTGTCATCCTGAAAAACTGGATAAGCAAGACCCATCTCAGCGTGAACAGCCCTCCATGTTTGGGCATGGAAAGCTCTTCCCGAAACGCCCCCGCCATCCGGCGGTGGATCCGGGGGATCGCTTTTCTTGAGCCCTTGCTTATCTGTGTTCCCTTCTCCTACAGCTAAACTCCCTAGCTGGCGAGACAGCCTCTCGAGCTCTTCCTCCTCATCCTCCTCCTCCTCTGACCCACTTTCGCATGGGGGTGTACGCAGCGTACTGAGATCTGGATACAACCGTTTCCTCCCCCGTCTCATGCTCTGCACACTCCCATCCTCCCGAGTCACTTCACTTTCTGCCATCTCCGATTTTTCCTCATGCAATCGCTCTAAAACCTCCTGTCCTTTAGTAAGTGCTTCCTGACATCTATCATCTGTAAGGCAACTACGGACCATTTTCCAAAGGGGTATCACCCCACCCTCTAATATGCCCTGCTCAGAGGCAAAGTCAAGATCTTTGCCTAATTTATCCCAACTAGGCACAGTAAGGCTGCCCGAAAATGCGAACCACGGTGCAGCGATATCTATCTTCTGTAAAAATCTCTGTAAAGTACTATGTTTCACTTCCAGTCCCTTGGAACGTAACAGGCCATCTAGGGCCAGGAGAAGCGGACTTGAAGATGCGGCACCCATGACACAACAACAAAGAAAGCACAAAAAAAAGAAAGCGAAAGTAGGAGCGAAAGTACACAGTGCAGCTGCAATAAAATATAAGGCTCTCTCTTTCATTACAGAGGAGCTGTCCCGCTTTGGTCGCGGATCCCACTTACTAGGGACTAACCCCGCTTTGATCGCGGATCCCACTTACCTGGGACTAACCGGTGCACCACCCCTGACTGCTGAAAGTTCTGGTTCCCGGGTCTCGGCACCACTTGTCGCGACCCCTTGCCCGCAAGGAAGACGCAACTCAGGAATCTTCTTTCAGCAGTTTATTCAGGCCCTTGATATTTCTTCTTCTCCCTCTCGGATGCCCCTCCCAGCCTTAATAAAGCATCCCAAGCCCCAATGCAAAGCTGCCGCGTGGAGCTTTCTCACAGGGTGGTGAAAAATCATGTGCCAACTCTCCCAGATAAGGAGTTGTTTGTCACAGACCACAGCGGAGCCAGCGTCATCTTGTAATGGCGACCATAATCTGCAGAAACGGCAGAAGCGGCTCACCACAGCTTATACATGCACATGCGTGCACACACATGCACACACATTTAATTATATCATAACAAAATAATATTTTAAATACTACAGTTCTCAGTGGATTTTTACTTCAGTGTTCTATAATTCAATATGCACACAATTAAAAAGATAATGAACTAAATGATAAAAAAAATCCATGTTCACAAATACAAATAAATGGACAAAATTGGAAGTCAGATCTTGCTTAAGGTCATATAGAAAGTTACAGGCAAATCCTATCTTTATAAGGATAACTCAATTTTCTTGATTCTAAATACATTTTCTTCACTAAAACCAAATTAGCAATCAGTCTGAAACTTATGCTATAGAGAGACTACTGAAACTTATACATCTATAAACATTTGGAAATAAAGAGAAATTGGTATTTGGAAAGTTTCTCTGGTGAATATATATTACCATGTCAATTTAAATATAATTATTCTGACATAAAATAAATTTCAATGAATATTACGTATGTTTTCAAGTTGTTTTTATTTTTACCACTTTGTCAATATTTCTCACCATGGGTTTTTAAATTTTAAATATTTTAAAAAATATTATTATAATTATGCTTTCCATATTAAAAGAATTTTTTTCTTTTTAATTTTTTAAAAGGGGGAAATAAATACCCCAAATTGTCATGCTAAATTAGTAGTACAATATCTGGTAGGGGATATCTTAATAATTTTCCCATAGTCTAATAACCCATTTATTATAATAATGAATCTTATGCAGGAAAACTGATATTCCAAGAGCAGATAAGATTAAATCCAATTTCTCTTCCCTGAAGATGAATAAAATAAAAGTTATTAGTGATTTTTGAACTAATTCTCCTCCACTCTCTCTCATTTCTAAGTTATATGCTGGTAATATTAAAAAATCATATGTGATACAAGTAAGTCTTTTACAAGATTCATGGACTTTGCTAGTGCTCCTTTCAACTTTAAGACTGTTTCAAATATGGTTCATATCAACTGAAATGATCAGGGATTGTTGATGGAAATAATCAATTGCAGATGGTTTGATAAAAATATCATGACACACAATCATTATGGAATAAACTTGGTTAATAAGAAGTGAACATGAGGTCTGTGTTAAGTGTCCCTACATAGCTGAATATATTATAAGTACCTCCATGGCTTGCTTCAACACTGAAGTCCAAGGTTGGGTCTGGATAGAGAAGTAATTATATTATTTAATATGAGGGAATATTACATCACCCTAATGGGAAATAATAACTTCATCAGAGATCAGGAAGTAATTTAGCTGCCTATTGTTTCATGTACTTTCCAATTTATATTACAATAATTAATGAATATATTTTCATAGAAAGTTCTTCAGAGTAGGATCTTTATCTTATTTACCTTAACATTGATCAGAGAATATCACATAGTGAATAAAAATTTTTAGTAGACCAAAAGAGCAGTACGCCAAAAATACAGTGGATTTAACTCAACTAAATTTTGTTAAACTCAATAAATATTGTTTTTGAAATTGTAACTTTTTTTAGACAAATACAAAATATAATTTCAGATAATGAGGTCTGCCAGTTGATCTAAAATATATTAATTTTACACGATGAACCAGAGTTTGATCACAAATAGAGCATTAGTACCACATATAAATAAATAAAATAAATATCTGTCAATAATAAAAAAAAATTAAAGATTTATTGTGAGGAAACGATCTATGTGACTGTGGGGACAAAATTTATGAGCTAGGACAATGAGAAGGGGAGGATCAACACTCAGGCATCAGTACAAGTTACTAATCTCAGGTGGATTTGCTTGATCTCCATGGGAACCTCAGTTTTGGTACCCAGACCTCTAAATAAATTAAATCAGGCATACTCAGATTACTTGAGATAATCACCCTGTAAGTCAGCAGATGATAAACTTTAATCATATTAGTAAACTAACCTCACATCAAAACATAGAGGCTACACCCTAGCCAACTTGACCCCTAACACTGATCAGAACAGGGATTGTTGATAGAAATAATCAATTGCAGATGGTTTGATAAAAATGTCATATAACAGAATGTGTCCTTATCTCAGTGGCAGAGCCTTTGCCTAGCATGTGTGAGGCATTCGGTTTGATCCTCAGCACCACATAAAAATAAATAAATAAAATAAAGGCATTCTCTCCATCTACAACTACTATAGTAGTTGTATACACACACACGCGCGCACACACACACACACACACACACACACATATATATATATATATATATATATACACAGTATTATATAAGAACGCATCAATCAGGAAATATTAATTGACTTTTTGATTGGTGTAACTGATCATATTGCCAAATTGCACCAATATGATCTTTAAATATCCCTTCCATTTAAGATATTATCCAGTGTTTGCTACATTCCAGGCTAAGAAGGGTAAATTTTTTATGCTGTTAAGACTCCTGATACCAAATTCTAATTGAAGGGTCCACTGGGCCATAATCATATTAGAGCAACCACCTATAAATGCACAAATCTACACAGACTCTCAATTCCCATAATTTTGTAGAATGATTCCCCATGTTCAGAAAACTGCTATAATTCTATCACAGCAAAATTTAAAATAAGAAACACCAAAGAAAGAGAGGCATAGTTTAAAGAGTAGGAATATACTAAATATTGTCCTGAAGAATGCTTTACTCACTTGGTCTCTATGTGGCAACCCTCAAAATATTGAAAACTAAGGATGATGACCCATGCATCAAGGGCTAGGGTTGTCTTGTTTCACTAATTAGTCATGGTGGGATGAACTTCACATAATTGAACTCAACTTCCACCCATCTCCCCTTCCTAGAGTTCAGAATGCACAACCTACCCACTATGTGGTTGGTCTTATTGTTGTGAGTGCCCATTCCTTCTTCCTCAGCCAGAACTGAACCTCCATAGAAGAAAAACCATGATGGCAGGAAGTGTGATGCCACTGGTTACCCATTACCTTGACAAGTCCTGCTTCCTCAAATGTTGAAGTCCCAACACCAGAGAAAAACACTGAGGCTAGTGTAGAGTAGAAAGTAAGAAGCTTTATTTATAGCATAGTAGGGCAGATTTCTTTCCCCCCAGAGGAATTAGGGACCCAAAAGGCAGAATCTTTGGGATGAGGAAATCCTATTTCTTTTATACATCTAAAGTTTTCTTTATTATTTTACATTCTTCCCCTATATCTTGTTGACTTCCCTTTATTCCATATAGCTGACTGAGAGATGCCTGTGGGAAACCCAAAAACTGGTAAATAGGTGGGTTGGAGGGATGGGAGAGGGGTGATCTTGGCTGGCATGGGGGGGGGAGCCCAGGGTGAATTAATCAGCAGTCCCTGTCTGCTCAGGGGTTGCTTTATTAACAGTTCTTGAGGAAGAGCAGTATTGGCCAGGCTTTGGGGCAATTAACATTTCAATCTCCCAAAGCGAGTCTTCAAACAGGTTTGGTCTGTTTTTCTCAACCTGGTCCGATTTATCTACACTGACTACCTATTTTTTTTTAATTCTGGCTTCAGTTGGAGGAACAGCTCGGACATGATAGTGCATATGCTTAGGGCTTAGCTGGCGAGATGTCCTGGAATCCCAGGGACAGATAACAAAGAGACAAACAAAGGAAGCACCAACACCAAGAAAGATGAGCTACATTTGATGCCTTCCATCCTTCCCTTTATTAGGCTCTCTAGTGCCTCAGATTTTGAATTCAGATTTTTCATGGTTGAAGAAGGAAAAGCCAGGTGCAGTGGCACACCCTTGTCTCTGGAGGCAGGATCACTTGGTCCCAGGGAATTAGAAGCCTGGAGCAGGGTCAGCCGACAAGAGCCAGGTGACCTTGGGTTCTCCCTGCAACGGAGTGGGGTTCTCTGGTGCCTGGGCCCTTTAAGGAACGATTGGGGGAAAGGGGGGAAAGAAGAGGCATCTGCAGCACGGGTGACCTGGCAGGATGAGAGCAGCCACAGAGATTGGGAAATGGGTGGGGGTCCTTTAAGGGATCGGTCCGGGGTGGGAGGGTGGCAACGGTTATTGAAGTGGGCGGAGCATCTGTTGAACCCACCTCCCTGGGGTCCCCAGA
Source organism: Marmota monax (assembly GCF_021218885.2). Lineage (NCBI taxonomy): Eukaryota > Metazoa > Chordata > Mammalia > Rodentia > Sciuridae > Marmota > Marmota monax. The sequence goes on along the minus strand of NW_026694371.1, from coordinate 775,150 downwards.
CCTCAGGGCTCCAGGATGCGGTCCCAGCATTGCAGGGGGCATGACTGGAGGAAAGTGGACGTAGCAAGGGTAAATGGGGGGACGGGTGCACCTCCCAGGGCTCAGGCTCCCCCGGGCAGCGACCAGAGGTGGCGGTGGTGGCGGCGGCAGCGTCTCCCACAGCACAAGCAGATGGATTGGGGCACCGAGCTGAGCTGTGGGTGAGTGCGGTAGACCGGCCGAAGTTCCGCCTTGCTGGAGTGCACACTTTCCCCTTTGTGCCCACTGTACCTTAATGGGGACTCGGCACTTGGCCTTCCACTGACCCCTGGGTCCCCACCCTCTTGCCCTCTGCCCTCTCAGAGTTTCACAGCGAGTCTCAGGGCACCCCGAGGCTAAGGGAGAGCTTGCAGGCTAAGGGAAACTGAGGCACGGGTGGGTTGAGTTCTAGGACCAGGCTGGGGCACCCGCCGAGGTCACCTACTTTGCGTGCCCTGGTCAGGCCAGGAGCTCATCTTATGGCCCCTGGGTCCCTGCCCGCCGTGAGCATGTCCCATCAGGAGAGGGAGGGGACCCTCTAGTCATCCTCCGCCCCACGTGGGACCCTCAAATCCTGAGCGCTTTTCAGTCTGTAATCCACAGGTAGGAGCTAGGGAGGCTTCTGCAACAGGAGAGGGCTGAGAGGCCTGGCCCCAGTCCCCTCCTGGCCCTTCTCCAATACACCACTCCAGGGCGGGCCGCTCCTTGGCGCCTCTTACCCCACCAAGGAAGCCTCAGCTGTACCTTGGAACCCTCCCCTTTCTGGGGGCGGTGGAATTCCTAGGTTCCTGGGTGCAGCAGGGTAGCTAGATCTCCACCTCCTCTCCCACTGTGGGATTTATTTTGGAGGTGTAGTGGGGTTAATGGGGAAGCTAAGTCTCTCTTTGGAGGACTCCGAATCAGGGAACTTGGTGCCTGACCCCCGGCTATGAGGAGGTTTCCCCCTCCAGTAGCTGCTGCAAACCCTGCCCTTCTGGCCTTGACTCTTGCCAGACTGGCCGTACTTTCCAGAAGCTGGAGGATTAGGGGACATTTGTATGAGGGAGGTGCCTTGCTGCATTTAACACCCCTACAGCCTTTCGGGAGACCAAGACCCTGTTTTCCTGCGTCATCAATTCCTAAATGATACAGTGCAATGACTATGCCCAAGACATCAACATTGAATTAGGTAATATAAATCACCTAATGATGCTGTAAGGTCTGTGGGAAGATGGGCATAGGTTCTTTGCAAATATTGCATCATTTTGTTGAATGGACTTGAGCAGCTTTGGAATTTGGGGTCCGTTTATGTGGGGAAGAGGTGTAAGGATCCTATAAATGATAATCCATGGACTGTACTACTGCTTCTCCCTGTAGATATGATTATGATGTTTGATTACAGAATGTGGCCACCAGCCCCACTAGGGGCACATAAAAGTTGTATAAGAATTATACCCCTTTACCAAAGTCCCCAAATCTGAGTTCTAAATCACATCTGAATCAAGGGTTGGAGATAAGGGATATGGATCATAACTTATAACTGTTTGGGGGATAAATGTTTGGAGTGTATCCCTTCTCATCTGTAAACAGGTCCTAGGGCATTCTGCTCCTGGAGAATCTTAATCCCAGCCTCCTGACCCCAGTCCCAGGTTTAGCCAGAAGCAGTCCTTTGTACAGATTCTCCAGGAGGTGAATGACGTTGCAGGCCAGCAAGAACTGGTGGCTGAGAACCTCAGCATGCTTGTGTGTCCTGAGCTGCTCAAGTACTCACAGGAGTTGAAGCAGGAGAGGAAGATGGCGCGGTGCCCATTCCCTGGGACTTGCCGAAGGCACCTGCCAGAACCCTTATGAGCCTTCTCACCCTCCTTTCCATAGCACTTCCAGGAAGGATGGCGGGCTCATCAGCAGCTGGAAAGTGGCTTCAAACAGCTTGAAAATGTGAGTTCCACAGGTTGTGGGTGGCTCTGGCCTATGAGCAGGGTGAGGGTGGCCCATCCATAAAGTTGCCCCCTCTTTCTGGCCAGCACGCCCCTCTCCCAAGTGCTTCCAGCATACCTACGGACCCCTATCTGCTGGATGACTTCCCACCAGTCCCTAAAGTCCTTGGTTTCCCACCTCCCCTAATGGGGAGAGAGGCCCTTTCCCTCTGCTTCTGTCTCTTCCACAGAGTAAACATAAATTTGAGCAAGATTGCCGGGAGGCAGAGAAAGCAGCCCAGACCGCTGAGTGGCTAGACCAGGATATCAATGCCACCAAGGCCGATGTGGAGAAGGTGCATGTGGGATCTGTGACAGGCTTGAGGGGTCAGAGTGGGACATAGCCAGAATCTGGCAGTTACCTCTGCCTTGCATTCCTCAGGCCAAGCAGCAAGCCCACCTTTGGAGTTATGTGGCAGAAGGAAGCAAGAATGAATATGCGGCCCAGCTACAGACCAGGCCCACTTCTGTGTTTCACAGATGCCCAAGATATTTGATGTGAGTGCTCTAAGCTCCCAGGCCCAACTCTCACACATATGTCAAGACGCCAGCTGCCATGTCCCCATTCCTAAATTGGAATAGAATTGGAAACCTGAAGTAACAGTGAGTTGTGCATTGACTCAAGCTTTCTTCCAGGGATGCCTTTCTTTCCCTTTGAAATTTGTACTCATTTTACTAAGGCCCCAGCTCTAACAACATCTAGGTCTCAACTGCCTTCTCTTTCAGCCTCCTTTTCCAGTCTCTATTCCAGTGTGGGTGCTGGGATCATCTGTGCTGCTTCTGTTTTTTGTTTTGTTTTGTTTTTTGTCTTCAAAGCCCTGTTTCATTGTACCCTCTTTTGAGAAGATCTTCCTGAGACCCTAGGCGAGGGTCACCTTTTCAACCCCAGCCCTGTGTTGCAGCTCCACCCACAGGAGTATGGGTACTCCATATTCGACTGTCTTCCCACCACACTGGGCAGCTGACAGTCAGGGCACCAACATATTTGCAGAGTGCTTCATACCTGATCTGCCTCCACCCATGTGTTTCATGCCTTTTCCCTGTCCCCACAGAAACTGCAGGACAAGGATGAGCGTAGAGCCACCTTCAGTGAGATCAGTAAGTCAGGGTACTGGCTGCTGTCAGAGACGGAACTGCAGTTGTTACTCATCATTACCAAGTGCTTTGAGGCCATGAAGGTGGTTGCCAATGCTGTGGATGCCAAGAATGTGGGTGCCTGAGTAGGCCAATGAGTGGGCACTGTGGGGATCTCCCAAACTAGGCACTGGGCCTTGCCCCTGACTGGCCACCCACAGTTCTTTCCCCCAGGACACCCAGGTTCTCATAGAGCTGCACAAGTCAGGTTATGCCCGCCCTGGTGACATGGAATTCGAAGACTTCAGCCAGCCTGTGATCTGTGCACACTCAGAAAATGGCCTGGACACCCTCTCAGATGGAGAGCCTAAGTTCCAGGGCCCTGGCCATAGTCGTGCCAAGCGCTGGCCTTTTGGCAACAAGAGCAAGGTAGGGGCCCTGAATCTTGTGTGGGAAGACAGTAAGTGGGGACAGCTGAGGCCCTAAGGAGTTGAGCCCAGCCACAGGAATGCTGAGTCCTGGGTAAGAATTTTCCTCTTGGCTACATGCCTGGGCTGGACAGAAGGAAGGCAAGTCAGCAGCACATTGGCCTGGGAGTCCCCTGAGGCTGAGGAGGGCAGGGTGTTGTCCTGTGGCATCTGTCTGCTGATGCTTGGGATGCTGGGAGAAGATCTGCTGGTGGAGTTCGTGCTGGACTGACAGCTTGTGTTCCTGTCTTTTAGGAGTGCTCCTAACCCCAGATCTCTATCCAGCTGATGGATCCTTATGCCCTATAGTTTTGGTATTTTTTTTTTGTTTATGTGTTTTCAGCAACAGAAATAAACCCTAACACCACCGGTTTATATCTTGGACAGCCCCTGACTCCCTAGTATGCCTTATATCACCTCCCACTGACCCCAGCAATCCTGGTGTTCAGCCCTCTCCTCCTAAGCTGTAACCCCTGATCTTTCCTGCCTTCCACAGCTCTCTATGAGTGGCATGCCACTTTGGCCTTTGTCTGAAGCCTTTCTTCATGCAAATGCCTCCTGTACCTCCTTCTAAACTGAGTCCAGAAAGCCCAGTGGACTATAGCATCCCTGTTCCAGCCCCTAGACCTAATAGTCAAGGGATGTAGGAGATGGGATAGGGAGAGGTGTGACCTCTTTCTGTGAGTCTAATGACCTCCCTGTTACCTCTCAGGTTTTGTGTTGCCCTTCCATGTATTTTCTGTGTGGTTATGCATCTTGAGTTGGGATTTTCTTACTACTTTTTTATTTCTTTTTTGCTTTTGCTTCTCTGCATCCATACTTATGTTCATCCTTCTGTCCATCTTGATTTTCTGCCCTCACCTCCTCCTTGCCTGCCCCCTCCTGGACCCAGCTGGTAGTCACACCCCCTAATCCTCTTCCCCCTAGAGGGTGTCATGTCCTTGACCTTGCCTCGTGGGTTCCCTTCCCAGCTATGTCTATGGTCTTATTGAGTGAGATCAGTAAGTCAGGCAATCTGTGGCTATCATCCTTCCAGATCCTTCCAGGAGGCCATGGGGTAAGTGAGGACTGTGGGAGGAGGGGGCACTGGCCCTCTCATCAGCAAGGTGGTGGTGGACCCTAGGCTTGCTTCCTGCAGCCAGCTGGGCCCCACTTCTTCTTCACTCTGTCCATGACCTTCTTCCAAGTGATTTGGAAGGGGAGGAAGGTGCACTTGAATCCTCAGGAGTGTGCAGCGCCTGGAAGCTTCAGCTTCAGAATCCCAGACTCAACCCTCTCTTTCCCTTGCAGACTGTGGCTTCAGAGGATTTTAGCCACTTGCCCCTGGAGCAGCAGAGAAAGTGGCTGCAGCGTCAGTTAGAAGAACACAACCAGGAGCTGCACAAGGAGGAGGATCAGAGGTAGGGCCTGGCAGAGGGGCCAGGCAGGGGACTGAGGAGTGCCACTGGGTCATATTTACAATAGCGGTATGCACAGCAGTAGAGTGCTTGCCTAGCACAGGCAAAAAGTAACCATAAAATACTTACACTCAAAGGCACCCAAGAATGTCACAGAGACACCAGCAGGGAGGTTTTATGGGTGATTCTTCATGCGCCTGGAGGAACCTGTTGCCTTCACTGCCCTGCAAGGATTCCTAGCAAACAGAGTGAAAGCTGCCAGCTTATTTAGAAGGCTGGGAAACCTGGGTCCCAAATCAGTGAGCAAGAATTCAAGTCAATGAAGTTACAAGCTCATTTTACCTCACTTCTGGTTTTAGATACAAAATCCTGGCAAGAAAATTTATTGATGTACTACAAAACAATACATGGCATGGTGGTGTTACTTGGGTGCAGGTATCTAATGCCACAGAACTGCATGCTACATAGTAATCACAAGAGGAAATTTTGTGTTATGTCTCCTTCACTAGAATAGGAAAAAGGTTATTTTTTTAAAGAAACAAATACATAATCAATTGGGCATTATCCCAACAATGCAAACATGGTTCAATATCAAGAAGCCTTGGGGCTGGGGATGTGGCTCAAGCGGTAGCGCACTCGCCTGGCATGCATGCGGCCCGGGTTCGATCCTCAGCACCACATACAAACAAAGATGTTGTGTCCGCCAAAAACTAAAAAACAAATATTAAAATTCTCTCTCTCTCTCTCTCTCTCTCTCTCTCTCTCTCTCTCTCTCTCTAAAAAAAAGGAAAAAAAATATCAAGAAGCCTTGCAGTCTAATCCACCACATTAGAGAGATAAAAGGAAACAAAAGCATATGGCTATTTAATAATTCAAACATTTAAATATTAAAAATAAAAATCTGCCAGATTAAAAAGAAAATCTTTACTCACTTTCTCCCAAGTAGCAAATTCCTCTTCCCAGTCCTGCACATAATAGGAATGATGTTCGCCACTTGCCAGGAGGTGGTCAAGTTCTAGTTTGCTGTCTGCGAGTTACCTCTTGGACAGACGGGGGTGAAGTTGCATCCTCCACTGGGTGGTTTCTGGGTTTCTATGGTGGAGCAGCAGGTACAGGGTATGTGCCTAGAGTCAAGGCAGCCTGCTCATGAATTCCAGCTCCTGGAGGTAATGGGCAGCTTGATATAACATTTCATGTCTCAGTTTCTTCATCTGTGACATGGGTCAGGTAATGACTGAAAGGAAGCTGAGCTGAGGTCTGCCATATCCCACTAGTGCTCTACAGCTCCCACTACCCAGATGGATAGAGGAGATGGGAATGGGAGACTAATGACAGGAACCGCAGCTAGAATCACGGACATCCACTGTGCTCCAGGCTCTACTCTACTCACTTCACATGGACTTCCTGGATATCTTAGGTTATTCTAAGAGATGATAAGCACAGATAGGATTCTGACTCTCTTACTATGTTTCCTTTCTTTCCTGTCCATTTCCAGTGCTGGCAATGAAACCTAGTGCCTTGCACTTGCCAGTGGAGTGCTCTGACATTGAGCTACTTCTTAGCCCCCTAGAGCTATATATAATATATATATATATATATATATATATATATATATATATATATATTTGTTAGGACTTGCTGTGTAAAAGTACTGTACCAGTCCTCACAACAGCCCACATGGCAAACACATGCATTTATTCCCATTTTCAAGGTTAAGGTGCAGATAGTGCTCTATAGCCTAAGCTCACACCACCAGGAAATGCCAATCCAAGATGCCAACCCAGGCAGTGAGCCCTACTAGCATTGGAGCTCTTTTTTGTGGGTTTGGCCACATTGCCCAGGCTGGCCTCTAACTCTTGGACTCAAGCAACCCTAATACTTCAGCCTCCCCTGTAGCTGGCACCACCATGTCTGGCCCCCGCATTTGAGTTCTGATCATTGTGTGGCCTTGCTCCTTGCTGTGAGCGCCTTCACCCACTACTCCTTTCTTCACCGTCTTGCCCCAGGGAATCTCTGAAGAAAATGAAGTGTGTTATGAGAAGACACCCCAGATGGGTGACCCTGCCAGCTTGCAGCCCCAGATCACAGAAACACTGAGCCACATCAAATGGCTGAAATTGGAAGTACAGAAGCACAAGGTAAGGGGAAGGCCCTGGGGAGGGGTAGAGTCATCACCAGCCTGGATAAGTTACTTCTGGCTGGGGTACAGGGATCCAGTTGTTTCTCATCAACATCTTGGGTGTGCCTGGGTGATCTCAGGAAGAATCCAGGTGCAGGGTGGGCCACCTCTGAACCCTGGCCTGGAGATGATGTGATCTCATCCTCCAAGGCTTGGCTGGCAGAAGCTGAGAGCCGGGTCCTAAGCAACCTAGGGGACAGCTGGTGCCAGCACACCTGTCCTCACAACCCCCCATCCAGTGTCCCCAGGGACAGTAGCAGAAACGCTTCACAGATCAACAAGGAGAGGTGAGCCAGGAGGCCAGAGCAGGTATGGCCAGAGAGACACAGAGGACCTGCCTCCATCTGCCTTCTTGCCCCACACTGCTCTGAAGAGCACACCTCAGAAGAGGGCCAGGAAACCCCTATCTACACGCCGTGCCACGAGGATTTTGAGGAGCCTGCATCACCCATAGGCCAGTGTGTGTCCATTTACCACTTTGAAGATGAGAACACATGGGGGTGGAGGGGTGGGGGCCCATCAGTTGCTCTGGTGTCTCTGGCTAGTTTGTTCAATTTTTTCTAATGCCGAGACCTGGGCCGACCCCACAACAGGGTCCAGTGAGGGCACCATCTCTATGACCCAGGGTGAGGACCTCAGTCTGATGGAAGAGGACAAAGGCGATGGCTGGACATGGGTCCGGCAGAAACAGGGAGGTGAAGGCTATGTGCCCACCTCCTACCTCCGAGTGTCACTCAACTGAACCTGCCAGAAGCAGGAAGAGGGGGCCTATAAGCTGTTGCTCCTGGGCATCGGGAGCCCAGGACCTATGCACTTCATTTCTGCCCCGTAGCTTTGGCTGTGACCTGTGTAACCTGCTGCCCACCCCCATCCCACCTGTCATCCCAATAGACCCGCTGTGCCTTTCAAAATCAGTGTACATACTCATGTTCAAGTCTTTTCTTCCTGCCACTTGGCTTGGGCCATTTTGTTACATATCATTCTTGTTGATTTGCAATAAAGCAACCGTAGCAAGCTTTCAAATATAAAAATTCAGAATATGAACAAGCCCCTGAGCACTTTGGTGTAACTCATTCAAAATGACCAGTTAAATTCTGCTACACTTGTTTGATATTGTTCTGCTCCTTCTATGGAGGAAAAAGGAACCCATATTGACACCTTTGGTTAGCCCAGTCATAACTACTTCTACATTCATGCACTGTATATGAATAAAATGTATCTAAGTCACAGAATTTATGGTAATTTATTACATCAGCATTAGGAAGCTTTGAATGGGAAAAGGGTCTTGCATTCATGTTTAGGGTGAAATTATGAATTGTTAGTTTAAATCTGAGAATATGGCAAAAACAATAAATTAAATAGTAATGTTTTCTATGAACATGAGTAGAGCTCAGAAATGATTCAGAAATTAAGAATGACTATAGAAAATTTAAATCTATCCTATAGGCTTGGGGTTGTGGCTCAGAGGTAGAGAGCTCACCTAACACATGCAAGGCCCTGAGTTCTGTCCTCAACACCACATAAAAATAAAAACATAAAATAAAGATATAGTGTCCAACTACAACTAAAAAATAAATACTAAAATAAATCTATCTCATATCTCAATATTCAATTTGCAAGCTTATCTCATATCTTTGTGTGTTTCAAATACTGTCTTCTATTAAATGTTACTGAATCTAAACCTTCATTGTCAGGGTAACTATATATGTCTAAATACACTTGTTCTGCTTTCCAGTGAAGCATTAGTCAAAATTACTTCTATCGGGTGAAAACAAGAGTGACCCTACAGAGAGTTGTAGAACAGCAAAGGCAATATGTTATAATGTTTGAATATCAGATTGTAGAGTCTATGAGCAATAAGAAGGCACTTAATCCATACGCATTATCATGTCACGTTATTCAATTTCCCCAACATTGGACAACTTATCAATAACAGGTTCTCCAGTTTAATTTTATATTGAAAATAAAAGAAGGTATTCCTTTAAATATTGCTCATTCTTATTTTAGTTGTAGGAAAAACTTACCTTTTTGACAAGTTTCCATGATAACAAGATGTAAACTGTTTCATTTGCTTTGAAATACAGAAATAAGTAAGCACATCACTGGGATTTCATTGATTTTTTTTTAAATTTATTTATATTGAAGTTAGGAAATATGTAATTACTTTTAGTTTACATGTGATTTTTTGATTTATTATCTCTTCTTGATCCACCATATTTTATTCAACATTGAAATCACAATATCAACATTCATATGAACACTAAATGGAAAATAATCAGAAATATTTTAAGTACTATTAGCTCAGAATGCTATGCAAAGTTTTATGTGAATTTTAGCAAGTGCATAATACATTACTGGGAGTCATTGTAATATACTCTACTAACTTTTTAGAAAAAGGAAATAAAAGAGTCAGATGTTCTCTATTAGTTCATGAGAACAATGACTTTTTTCAGGTTGTTTTTCTTATTGTTTTGTTTTTTTTCACTGCCTTTCCTCTGGTTTGTTTCAAAAGCCTGGAACAGATTTGATATTCTGGAAAGCACTTTTAATAAAAACAGATATTCAGTAATGGGAGCTTTTAGCATAATGTCCAGGCAATCTGCCCCCATGGACTCATGGACCTTTCCATCTTTGCATTTCAGGAGTCTCCTTTATCGACACTCATTGCTGAGTTTGATTTTCACTCCTTAAACTCAAGGAACACTTTAATTAACTGATGAAGAAAAATAACTTTAGTTTCACAAATATGAGTTTCATACAGTAGGCAGTTTTTCACCAAGCAAAGGTCCAATCTTAAGTACAGAGCCATAACTCACAGCAGCTACACACTCCTTAATGGGAGCAGCTCCTAAGTCACCAACAATAACAGCAACAAAAAACGTGTAGCAGCTTGTGTGGGTTTTCCCTCCTCTCCTCATTTACTACCACACTAGGATAGAAAATTATTGTTTAAAATGCAAGCATGAAAATCAAAACACAACTTAGGCTTGATCTGATTGGGAATGGAAAACTGCAAATTTGTGGGATTTGTTCTAAAACTGAAATGGGAGGCTCTTCCAGTCTTGTGGGTCCCCTTAAGCCTGTGTTTTGATTTTCTTCCAAGAATACAGCTGTTGGAAGGAAATGCTTCTTCACTGAAACCTATCAAAGCACAGATATTAAAGGGATAGAACCCTTTCAAACTGCAGGCTTATCACCAAGTTCCCTTCCAGGAGTCTTAGAAGGATAGGTTCCTAGCCCTGAAGGAAACTCATACTTTTTATCCATGTGCAATGTGGAAACAGTGGTTCTCAAGTCCCAAGAAGACCCAGCCTCAGGCTCCAATGACAAGGGCTATTCTAGTATTTGGGTGAAGTTCTGAACTCTCAGAGCTCCAGGTAAAAGCTTGTTGTTGTTGTTTTTTTAACACTTCCCATCCATTTAAGATGCAAATACTCACAAAGAAATAATCTCTGAATCCTACCAGGATGTTTGCATTTATGGAGGGGTCCTAAGTGCTCACCCTCTGCTGGGAGCCATTAGCCAAGTAGGTATGACAATTTCCTTGCCAGTGTACCCCATGTTGCTGACATTTTGCAGTGACATTGAATGTAGGTGACCTTGCTCAAGGACCAAGGTGGATTAGGGTGTTCCCGGTTTAAGATAATTGGGTTTAGGGGGTTCCAGGTTTAAGATTATTCCTCCTGGGAATAGGGCGTATCCTGCTGCCTGAGTTCCCCTTGAGTTCTCACGGTATTCAGACAGTATATTTTGGAGATAGAAGCCCAGTGGAGGTGGATTTGGGCAGAGAACGTGGATTTCCCCAGAACGTGTTTGTGGACGGCTGGTGTGAGTTCGGGAGTAAAGAGTTGCTGTTTGAATCTACAAGCTGTGTGGTGGCTCGTGATTGTGTGCCCAGCCAGACTGCGGCAACCCTCATCTTCGAGAGCACTGGGTTACAAAACACAACTCAGATCTCAAAGTAAGCCTGGTATTATGGCTAGGAGGCAAAACTGGATCTAGTTTTCAAGAAGACCCACTTTTTTTTTGGGGGGGGGGGCGGGGCAGAGAGAAAGAACATCAGTGGCCACCATCTATACAGTTTCCTTCTAACTTCTTGTGCCCTAAGTAGGATCTTGTACAGATATTGTGTCTTTTGGGGGAGTCTTTCACTTCCTATAACCAGGGCCTGAGTCCCTTTCCACTTTGGCACTAACAGGTTTCTGCTCAGGAAAGCATGCAGCAGCCTTTGAACTCCTACACGGGTTGGCCACCAACTTTTCCCTTGAAATGAAGATGCGGGATCAGGGTGAGGATAGACACAGCGCAGATTAAGGTTCCCAAAGAAGGTGGAATCCACTTCAGGGAGGCCTGTCTTTAACCAGGAGGACGCTTGCAGTAATCAGGACCACCAACAGCTCCTGCTCCCCAGAGTCAAAACACCAAAGGTAACAAAGGGACCAGGACCCTCAGCTCCATGGCTCCAGGGAGGCAGACAGACCAGAAAAGGCTTTACCTGAGTCGCTCAAGACATCCTCTCCGGGGGTCCTGTGGTCACCACCTTTGGCAGGGAGGCCGCCCAAGTGCAGAGGGGAGGTCACCTTGGCACCAGCTGGGGCTGCTCCAGCAACCACAGCACCCAAGGCTCGGGCACCAGCCTGGGCGATGGACACAGGAGCGGGATCCCGCTGGTTCACCGGGAAGGGGAAGACCCTGCCGGGTCCATGAGCTCCGCGCCGGGGTTGGCGAGCTCCGCAGGTAAGGCAGCTCAGCACGGCAGGCTCTGGCCGTCCTGCCTCACCCCCGGCTCCCAGGGCGGCCAGCTCCCGGGCCCTAGGCAGCGGGACTCGTTGCCGCGTCTTGTTCAAGGCCTGCACCAGCTTCTCGCCAACGGAGAAGGCTCCACAGGCAGTCCTGCAGGATGAGCCGGCTGGGTGTCAGGCCGCCGAGTGCCCACAGGCACTTGATGTAAATGCTTTTAAGCAAAATTCACAGAAGGAATCTATGGCCTCAAAAAGGTTAAGAAACTTGATGGAGCACAAATACTAAATGGCACAAATACGAAATCTGGCACTGACAAAGATTAAGCCGAGAGATTGAGTTTTATTCTGAGTACTGAAAGGAGAATAGCAATAAGGATGGTCAGAATCGAGAAGGACATAGATAAGTTTATGCAACTTCCCGTTTTACGCTAAAGTGCATACTTCAAGTGAACTTCTCAAGTACATTTAGTTTGAAATGTATGTTAGAACTGCATACATGTCCATTGATAAACGAAATTGATAACTGAATTATAACAGAAGGAAACTTTCAGAAAAATGGAAAAAAAATACCAGAAAAGAAGTATTCAGGCCATTCTTTTAGATATTTTCCTGACATCAAATTTCTTTATATATCATGAAGTTATGATATGATTATGATAAAGTTATGATATGATTCAATCTGTTATACTAACCAAGATATAATTGATGGCATGGATTTTATGACCTATATAAAATGAATTAAATTTTAATCATTTATTTCATCATGACAACAATCTTTATTATAACTTATAAAAATAGAATAAAGATCCTTTTGGTTCATAAGTGTGATGATTATTGGGTGTTCATGGGGCTGGTGTGGGAGATGTGCCTTGCTCTACACCTTGTCACTACATCTGCACATTATTTATCTGTTGTCAAAAACAAGGCTAAGGAAGGTATTTTATTAGGTAAATTTAAACTCCTTCTTTCTCTCTTGAGTTCTTATTTCTTTTTAATAAATGATGTAATTCCACCTTACTGTGATCTCTCCTCCTGGGGCCCATGAGCCACCCTAGAAATTGTCTAAAAAGATCAAAAAGAATTATCTTTCTTATTACCTTCCAATATGCATCACGTACTGTCCTGTTCAATTTTCAATTTCCACACTGTACTGTCTTGTTCAATATTCAATTTTTTGTCTTTTAATTTTTTTAACAATTCTATACCAACTAAAGGATAAAATCTAACTATAAATAATGACAGATCTGAACTTTCTTGATCTCTTTACCCTCTACACATAATTCCAGTATATTGTATTTTCACTTCCCTGAACACAGTTGCTTCAAAATATGTTCAGGCCTCATCTCCTGGGTGAAAATTTACAGACTAGCCCTGACAAACTACCCTAAAATGTTTAATTATTGTATTTTGCATATAAAAGTGAACACAAAATTTTTCATTATATGGATTCATCATTTTCACAATGTTAATAGTATTTGTATGAAAGTCAATGTTAATTTTTTATAAGCATAAATACCCAAAGAAATTGATAAAAAAAATTCTTTAAAATTATTAAGGTACCAACTAATTATACCAAAACTAACATTTCATTTACACTATTTTTATTAAATAGATGAAAGTCTGATGGCTTTGACAAATAGATAACATAGAAATCACGATTCAGTGAGGGAAGGAGAGAAGGAGAGAAGCACACAGTCAACTTCACATAAAAAGTAGCTTTGAGGGCTGGGATTTGCTCACCTAGCACGGGTGGGACCTGGGTTTGATCCTCAGCACCACAGAAAAATAAAGGCATTGTGTTCTGTCAATCTACACCTAAAAAGTAAATATTAAAAAAAGAGTAGCTTTGAGTATTAAAAAGTTAATTTTTTAACCAATAAATCTCTAAAACAACATGGATCTGAAAGTTTTTATAATTTTTACACATTTTTTTTTTAATTCTAAGTCAAGATCTTTCACACAAAGAAAAAAAAGACTTCTGAGCTAGAAAAAAAAAAAAAACACTTAAAAAATTTTTAGGAAAACTGAGAGATACCAAAGGTTTACATTGCACCAGAGCCAGTACAAATGTGCTGAGGACAGCAAATATTTTAGTATATGAGAAGATAAATCTATACACAACTTACAAAATGAACTTCAGTTTCACATAATTCACATATTGTTATTGTTTGTTGTGTAGCTTTTAAGAAATACAAATATCTTAAGAGAAACAACTGAACCTTGCCATTATAGTAAGAATTCTTGCCAAAAATGAATGTATGTAATTCTTACTCTTTATGTATATTCTTTGCCAAAAAGAAAAGATTATAATAAATTAGATTTATTTAAGATTTCTAAAATCAAATAGCAAAAATGCAATTGAATAAGTGATATTCTAAAATTGTTGGCTCTTGAAATACTGCATCTTTTTTAACAAATTGAATTAGGAATGATCATATTTTAGAAAACTCATCATTTTTAAGGAAGCTAGCTACTTTCATTTAAGTACCATTTAACTCAAAAACTTGGCAACTCAGAGATGTCACATGATTCAATTAAATGCATGTTTAAGAACTGTATCAATTCAACACACTCTCATTCAAATGCACATTTTACTGAGCACTATACCAATATCAATGGAGGTCATAAAAGCATTAAAATACTCTCCCTATCATGGAGGATTTTATAGTCTAGTTGGAAATTCAAGACCCTAGAAATAACAGCAAACAAAAGGAAGTGCATAAAAATATAGCTTAAAAGAGAGTCACAATATTGGTGGGTGCTTAAACAACATTTTTTGGCTATGAATTAGCTTTATTATGGCTTCATTATTGCATTAGCATTCTTCAAATATAATACCATGCATAAAAAGAGCATAATTTCATTTAGAAAAACAACAACAATAACAAAATAATAGAAAATAAATTTATTCCCAGAGAGTGTTATTAAGGTCAAAACATTGAATAAATAAACCTATACAAACTATTCTTTCATGTAAATGCTAAAATTAATTAAACCAAAATAGTCATGTTTAGTAAGGGGAAAGATAGCAATAAGTTGTGAAAACATTGAAACTAAGGTGAATAGAGAAAATCATCAAAGAGCAGCATTTGTTTTCATAAAAAAAAAAAAAAAACAGTTTCTCCAATTAATACTTATTTTGAGTTTTGGTGACTGGGAAAAAGTTCCAAATAACAGAGCTAAGGAAGAACTTTTGGAAAGCGTCATCATTAGAGAGAAATGAGGAAATCACAATCTGCTCTTTCGTTAGAAAGGCCTGGGGACTCATCCAACCTGAAGGCAATGGAGGAGTCTCTGCCCTGCCAAACGAAACTCTCACAGCATTCAGATCTCACAGACATTCTCTTTTCATTTCCATCCATCTTGCATCTTCTTTTTCTTTCTAATCTCATTTCTATTAGAATTTTAGCTTTTCCAGTGAATTGTTTTACTCTCTCCATCTTACATATATGGTTTGGTTTCTTCACTGGAATTTTGGTTTTGCTTTTATTCTAAGATGCATATCACTCAAATTTATTTCTTAGCTCTAAATACTACTTTCAGATTTTAAGCCCAGTTGTGCTAATTTTCTTTTTCTTTTTCTTTTGCGTTTGATTTCTATATCTCCGATCAAATATATTTCTTCTGAATTTAAGGTCAGAAAAGTTAGGGGTAGCCTCCATTCTGCTTAGTCTGAAATATTGACATTTCCTCTTGCAAGCTTGTGTTTTGCTGGTGATCAATACAAAAGAGAAAAAATAAGCAGCAGAAATAATAAATTGATAACTCATTGCTATAAAATATAAGTTCAGTCTTAAAACCAGTTCCAAAATAAAAATATAGTGACATAAATATGTACAAAGGATTTAATTTTATTATCATATTTTAACTAACTCATGTTTTCATCTAAAATATTTTGACAGGTCTCCAAAAAATCAATCAAAGTGTACATTTATATTAACATCAGAAAACTCTTTCTCTCTATTTAATAAGATGACATCCACTCAAACTCATTTCTATCTCTAGTGTGGTGCCTTAAGGCCATCATATTTGATAGTCCTAAGAATAAATTTGGGATGCTCTCTTGGGAACTTTTAAATACTAGAGATATATGGAAATAATTTTGGCTTTGAGCAAAGAAGGCTATTCCTTATTTTACTATTTAGAGAGTATAATTATTCTACATTGCTTTTCCCCTAGGATACTATAATTTTGGCAACTCTTCCATTCATTGTTCTTACCCAAGGTACACGTGGGCCACAGACTTTGAAATAGAAACACATGTCCATTTGGAGGACAAAGGTTTGTCCTAGTCTAGCCTCAGTGAAACTTACAAATGTTGGGGCTGCATCATGAAAATTGGGCAAAAAATTTGAAAGAAAATAAAAATCATTCTCAGTTCACTAATGGAATGAAGAAATAATTTTTTGTGTTTTGTTTTTAAAATGGGGGGCTATCTCATAATCTCTGAAAACCAGCACAACGTCAGAAAAAAAATATTGCTTAATAAAACCACAGCAACAATCACAGCTTACCAGCAATAACTCTGAGGTTTATTTTTGCCCTCCTCTAATCCAAAGAGTCTCTCTTATTTTTGGAGCATAGTGCTGTCTCTGGATAATACAAGTTTCCCTAGCCAGTGCCTCTCATGGACAGGTAATCTAAGAATAGCACAAGGCATGAAGACTGTCATGCTAGGTTCTTTGCATGGCTTCCCATTACACAGTAAAGTACCTCTTATCTTCTCTGGGACTCAGTTTTTCTCCTCTTAAATTACAATAATAATTAAACTTACTTTCTAGGGTTTCTTGGGGAATTAAAATAACTAGTAGAAAGAGTGATTCTTGCACTTGGTAAATTAGTTTTCTTACTTCCCTCTATTCTCTCTGTATTAGGCAAGGTTCATTAGAAAAACAGAATCAATAGATTGTTTGCATATGTGTGTGTGTGTGTGTGTGTGTGTGTGTGAGAGAGAGAGAGAGAGAGAGAGAAGAAGAAGAAGGAGGAGGAGGAGGGGGGGGGGGATACAGCTTTAGTTTTAGGCATTTGCTGAGATTGATAATTCTAAAATCTGCAGAGCACTCCTGTGGGTTAGAGAAGAGATGATGATGTAGTTTCAGTCTAAAGGAAGTCTGGCAGCAGAATCATGCTTCTTTAGAAGAACTCAGTCTTTTCTCATAAAGCCTTCAGTTGATTGGATCAAATTATGACAGGTATTTTGTCTTACTGAAAGTCTGTTTAAATATCAATCGCATCTAAAGAAATCTTCATAACAACCTCTGTATGGGACTTTCACCAAAATTTCGGGACTTATTCAAGCCAAGTTGACACATAATGTTAAGCATCACACTTCAATGTTTTGAAAAGAACTCCTAGAAGAGGCCAGATCCTGCAGAGTTCCAGAGTATTACGGCGGGTCACGTGGGGAGTTGCTTCTCACACCTCACCGGCAGGATAGTTGGGTAACAGATCAGGGTGCTTACTTGGAAGGGAGGGTTTCTCCCACAAGCAAGAGAGGCAGAAACAGAAATGGTCAGGCTCTTGCAAGGTAACTTCATAGGAAGCAGTAACCACATTTCAAGGCAAATGCAATCCATATATTCTATACTTTTGTATAGCAGAAAGTCTATTCCATTTTCTCAAAAGTAGGTGGGAAAATTCAAATCATAGGATAATGAAACCACCTTATCTTAATGTAACTAAATTTAATTAAACATTTTCTTGAACATTTTGGTAGATATTCCCCTCCTAAAATTAATTGGTGTATCCCTTTATCACCAGACAATAGGAGGAAGTAAACAGTAGTATGGGAAGCGTGTGTTACAATAGTTTTCCTTATTTCTGTAATAAGCTTTCTTTATCTTAACAGAACCGGATAAAGTTTGGGAAGTCAGGAAATGGCTCACTCAGAAGATCCTATTTAAGATTGGGAATCACATAGGGCTATATGTTCATTACACTTTGGAGGTGGGTTGACAGAAACTAATATCCTAGTGAAGGAAAAGCTTATACATGGACTCCGAGGCAATTGTGAGCCAGCAGGAGATGGGGATAAATAGAAAAAAGAAGAGCCTTTCCACCACTCCAACATCAAGAAAAGGAGTCAGAGCAGGGGGAGGTCCTCTGGGAAAAACTACGAAAACCTGGATTTTTGTGAGGTTTCCTTCTTTGAGGAACCAAATGTCTTTTAGGACCTGTCTACTTTGAGCACCACTTCAGTGACTTCAGATCACTACCCCTGCTCCAGGGTTTACAATTGTTACCTGCAGATATCATTAATAGAATCAGAATGACCAATGTTCTTTTTTCTTTTAGAGAGAGAGGGAGAGGGAGAGGGAGAGGGAGAGAGAGAGAGAGAGAGAGAGAGAGAGAGAGAGAGAGAGAGAGGTGAGAGAATTTTTAATATTTATTTTTAGATTTCAGTGGACATATCATCTTCATTTTATTTTTATGTGGTGCTGAGGATCGAACCCAGCACCCTGTGCATGCCAGGTGAGCACACTACCACTTGAGCCACATCCCTAGCCCACCAATGTTCTTGTTTATATTTTTTATTATAAAAATTTTTAAATAATTGAAAAAGTAGGAATAATATGACTACAAATACCTGTGTTCCTGCTTCTTGGCATTTAGGATCTCAAAATTTAGGACAACATTGCTTCTAAGCCCTTTCATTAGGCAGAACAAGGAAATACATTTGAAAAGTCATGAATTCTTAGAATGTCAATTCAAATTTAATTTTTATATTTTCATTTGTCTCTAACAATGAGAATCTGGGTTTCTAATAACAATAACATGTAGCATGATATATTCCAACAGGTATGACTTTGATTCTATTTCTTTAAATTTATTCTGTTCCATTATAGGTAATAGTTTATATTTATTTTGGTTTTTTATCATTACTTCTTTTTTAATATGAATATAATATACATGTATTTCTACTTATTTTTCCTTTTTTTAAAAAAATATTAAAATATAGCTGTGATCCATGTTTGTAAATATAAGTATGGATATTTTCAAAATATGGAGATAAAAGACATCTCTGCACATCATTGAAAATGACTTACTTATTGCTGCTTATACAATTTGGTATTTACATTTGGTCTAACAAGTTAAGACAAAATAACTTGTTAAGAATTTTTTGATCACTTGTATTAAAAGTAGTTATCATGATTGTAAGGTTTATAATTTTATGGTTCTACTTTTAAATTATGCATTGATTATCTGCCTTTTAAAAATTTTACAGATTGTAAATCCAGGTTGCTTCTGGATTATTATTAAAGGAAGTGAATTTGACTACCCATAACAAAACACTGCAGTGAAAGACTTTTATAACAGCATGTGTCTAGATACAGAAATAAAGCCAGGAATACTGTAAGTGGGGCAGTTATGTTCTATATGAGCTTTAATCACTGTGTCTTGGAACACTACTCACAATGTAGCATACTTTGTCACCTAAGCTGATGAAGGCTTTATGGGTAATGCCAGTTGTTTATAATTATCACTGGTGTTAGGATTTTCAGCACAAGGTGAAAGATAGCCATACAAAGACTGGTTGTGTAAGATCAATGTGGGGAAACTGGAAATGGCACAACATCCAAATCCAGGCGTTAGAGTCATAGTCTTGGGTATTGGAATGAGAAAATTATTTTAAATCCTCAGCCGGTGTAGACACTTCAGCAGAGGGCTTGGAGTTCTCAGTCTAGTGCTGACACCTCCGTTTTGGTTGCTTTAGACTTAGGCCCAATGCATGCTTCTGTATTTTGCTTACACCATATTATGGCCTGCCTCTCTTTAACTTCTTGCAATATCAGTGCCCATAGTCCACTGTGTGATGCCACAACCAGCATGGCCAAACTAGTAGGTTCCAGTGAGGGACAAAGGGGGATGAGAAAAATAAACACACACACACACACACACACACACACGATTTGCTAGGCTTTGGATTATCTGTTGAGTATGGTGATCCTGTGTTTCAGTCAGGATGTCTAGGAATGTCACTTAAGTGGAAGTGGTTCCCCTTAAGAGAAGCTGCAAGTATTTATTCACTCAGCCACCCAATAAGTAGTTTTTGAAGACTTATTATGTGCCAGGCACTGTGATGGGTCCTGGAAATATGGCAGTAAGCAAAACAAATAAAAATACACATCTTCATAGAGCCAAAATCCATTTGTGACAGGAAGTAAACAAACTTAGAGGGTGGAAAAAGCCGTGCAAGTGAATGGAGAGGATAACCGTGTGGTTGCAGTTTTATATCAGCCTCACACGTGACATGACTGACAATCATTTGTAAGCTTTCTGATTTCAGAAGTTAAAGCAGTGCATTTTTAAATTTTTACTTTCTAAAAATTTTCCTTAGTTAAGGAGTCAGGATGATTTTATAGTACTCCCCCTAACCTGGGGGTGATATGTTCTAAGACCCCAAATGAAAACCTCTGTATACAGGCTGGGTTTTTCCATGTACATTAATATTTCTGATACTTTAATTTATAGATTAGTCACAGTAAAAGATTAATAATGACAAGTAAAATAATAATAATAAAATAATAATAATAATAATAATACATTTTAATAGTTTGCACTTTGGGGCCATTAATGGTTACTTGTACATAAGCACCTGCAATACCAATTCTGTAATGGATATGGTTACTGAATGACTAATGGGTAGGTGGCACATGCAGCATGGGTATGCTATACAAAGGACTACTTCATGTTCTGGGCTTGATGGAAGGAGATGGACGGTGAGATTTCATCACAATACTCAGAATGGAGCATAACTTAAAACTTGTGAATTGTTTATTTCTGGAATTTCCTATTAATATGTTCAAGTTTTATTTAACCAGTGAGCACTGAAACTGTGGATGAGGGGACTACTGTAGTAAGAAAAACAGTGGAACAGAATCTGGGAGACCTGTATTCCTCCTGAAATTCTTTAACTGGGAGACTGTGTTTAGCTTAGGCAGGTCCAGATGGTGACATCTCTGCTCTTCTGTAAGGTAAAATGTAGGCTGTGATGGTTTCCAGAGGGAACTTTTGGTCCAATTATGTGACTAGAGCTTCTTGACACCAAACATAAAAACCAAATCTTCCTTTTCTTTTGTAGGTTTGTGTGGTATATTCCCAGGAGCTAAAGTGGTGGTGCAAGGCAGCCTCTCTCTTCTCCACCTTCCTTCCTCAAAAGGGCATATGGGTTCAGGCACTTTGCTCCTGGGGCCTTCACCAGCTGGTCTCTGTTGCATTCCCTCAGTTTGCTCCTGTGATGGAGCAAGTCCATTAGGGAAGGGTGGCTGCAAGAAAGACAGTAACAGGAAGTAGAGAGGAACACTTATCTCCCCAGAAGGGTAGGTTGCTGGTCCGGCCTCAGGTTGCAGAGATCAGGTTGTGTGCTCAAGTGTGTGTTCCTTATTCTCCTGCTTATCAGAGTGGCTTAAGGTGGAGGGAGAGACCATAACGAGCTGGTAACTGGGTGGTGACTGGGTAGTCTTCACTGACTCTGGGGCCACATGTCACATTTATTAGAAAACATGAGTAACAAGTCAGTCTCAGCCTTTTGTGATAATGTTTCTAGTTTCCTTCTCAGAGTAAAAGATTGTCACTTTAATAAATAACTACGAGTACTCTTCTTCTACTGAAGGAGGAGCAATACCAAGTAAACTTCAGTTGCAATAGGAGGGGTCTCCTGAATAGAAAGAACAACGTGACAGCAGGAATTTCCAGACATTGGGGATTTATAGGTACTTAAGGAAAAAGTAGATCCTTTTCCAGCTTGTAATTCTGCATGTTTATAACCACAATTGCTATCAAAATAACTTGTTTTGAGCTCTTGGGGACTTTCTTTTTGTATTTGGTATTTTGATCTAGGTTTATTGAGGCAGGAGAATAATATAATGAAATTGGGCAACCACCTTTTCCTAAACTTTATGAGACAAAAGATGAGGAACATTCAGGCATGATGAGGATCCAGGGAAGGGACCAGGTCACACTGAAATAATCTGGTAGAGTGGGCTGTCATTTGCCTTAATCTGAAGAAAAGCATTGTACTTTTTTGGTACTGGTTTTGTTTTGTAATATTGAACCCGTGCATGCTATCCTCAGCCTCATGCATGCACTCTATCACTGAGGTGCATACCCACCCCCAGCCTGATATTGAATTTATTATCCAATCTCAGTATTTTACTTCTTCGTGCAAAATTGGCAAATACTAATTATTGCAAAAGCCATCTATTTACAGAAACTTTCATGTAATTCTTGTCTTATACTGATGTTGATATTTAAAGATCATAAATAGAATTTCTTCACAGATTTGTTCATTATGTCTCAACCACCAAATCCTCATTGAAACACTTTTTTTTTCTTAAATTTTTGGGCTTCTTTGTTGAAATTTTCATACCAACGTATGTTCACCATCAATTTATGTACTATATGTATATTTGTGCTTTTTACATAAAAATAAAGATTTTTTGTCACTTTTCAAGAAAGAGCTTTTGCCTTGCCTGTAGTAGTGCCATTAGAAACAATTATTTATATGTGTTTTGTTTTACATTAAGCATAATAATTATATATGTATATTTTAAATGACTATATTATGCACAATTTTTATTTGTAATGGAACTATCTCTGTTTCACTTTTAAGCAGCCGGGTTGCTGTAGAATCTTTTATGCAGCTTCCTATAGAGAAAAATAATTCAGTCAGTATTGCACAAAACTATTCTGTGAAGACAATGCTGAAATTGTGTAAGTACAGCTTCTTCAATAGTTTGAATCATTAAAAAGTCTTAAGTGTTTATTTGAAATCTGTTCCTTGGCAGGAATGCTAAGAAATTCAGAGGTCTCTGTTCTGCAAAAAGTGGTTTCTGAGTCACTGCCAAATCTGGCTGTGCAGCGGAGTCCCCTGGGCAGCCCCATCTCCAGAGGCTTAAGTTGGGGTTGGGGAATGAAGAGAAGGTCTATGTTGCTTGCCCTTTCTAGTATTTTTTAACTTATAAAAAGTAAGAAGTTATCTATAAAGAAAATATAAAACAGAATCATGGCCATGAAATGTTTATTAACCAGGCATGGTGATGCATGCCTGTTGTTCCAGCTGCTTGGAAGGCTGAGGTAAAAGGATCAGTTGAGCCCGGGAGTTCAAGGCCAGCCTAGGCACCATAGACCCTGTCACAACTAAGCAAAACCCAAATATTTACGGCATTCCTCTCCAGACCTGTGCCCTCCCTCCTATGAGGACTTGTGGTCTTTTAAACATCTCAGCAAAAATATTTATAATTGGGGCTGGGGATTTGGCTCAAGCTGTAGCGCGCTTGCCTGGCATGCGTGCGGCCTGGGTTCGATCCTCAGCACCACATACAAACAAAGATGTTGTGTCCGCCAAAAACTGAAAAATAAATATTGAAATTCTCTCTCTCAAAAAAAAAAAATGGTCAAACTTATTGATTACTTAAAACAATAAAATTAAAAAAAATATATTTATAATTTTCTTATAGATCAATAAAAATTTTTAATGTATTATAAATTTGCTGTAGCTGTTATGAAGGCAATGTTTTTACCTATACATTTTTTCATAACTGGTTATGATACATAAAAAACATACATAAAAACATTTATTTCTATATGTTTATTTCTTATTCAGATACTTATTAGTGCTTCTGTTTATCACTTGCTTGCTGACTGGAAATTTCCAGTCCTGCCTAGAGCCCACAGGTCCCTCATATTAATGTTTTAATTTCTGTGACTGGCTAGCTTACATGAGGATCAGCAAGTTACTAAGTTGTAGGTTTTGTGCTTATATTCTTCTTGGATGGACCAGAAAGCTGCTGTCCTCCCACAGAGGTTGAGTCTCTATGGTGGGTGACAGTCCCTGGCCAGGTAAATAAAACTCTCTTTTTGATTTGAAATTCAAACTTAGTGTGCTTCCTGGAGTGCCTCCCCATAACACATCCATTCCAGCAAATGCCATAATTTCATTTTTCTTCATGGCTGAGTAATAAGGAATATATATTTTGGTTACAATGTATTTTTTCCAAATTAATTTGTACAGCTTCATACATGTTCTTTTAAATTAAAATCCCAACATGATTTCTTTAAAAAGTGCGCACTTTGTGTAAAACTCCAATGTTCACTTAGATGAATAAAATTCTAAAAATATCTAAGAAAGAAGAATAACACAAGTTCAGAGTATACTAGTAGTTACCACAAGCTGCAGAGAGAAGGGGGGAGAGATGGGGAAGGTTGGCAAAAAATAAAATAATAAACATCCAAAAGTGATTTTTAAATGAAGAAACTTCACCAAGTAAAGCAAAGCAATTTATTGAACAAGATATTTTTTTAAGAACAATTCACAATCCAGCAGCACAAAAGCAGAAGAATAGGGCCACAGGATCAGGAGGCATTTACAATCAGAAAAGAGATGCAAGGTTCAAAAACAACTCAACTGGTTACAAAGTCAGCTTTGCAGGTTGCAAATGGTGTTTGTCTCATTTGGTCAGTTCAGACCTCCCTACTCTGTTAAAAAAGAATTCTCTTAGCTTCATTGCAATCCTCTAAATACTAAAATAGATCGCAAATGGAGGTTCATTTTACAGTAGCATTGGGGGTGGGAGAGCCAGAGAAGGAGAATGTGAACACAGAAGACATGGAGCCACACTATCCCTCCAAGACTTTCTGTTTCCACATGGAATTGTAACCAACAATTCAGGACTTTTTGTTTAAGGAAATTAGACCCAGAGGAGCTTCTGAATTAATGTGACCTATTCCCAACTAACTGCCAGTCTTGATTGTTGCAAAAATGTTGCAAAAATGTCCACGGGTATGCAGAAGACCAACCTCTAGGGAAAGATGGATTGGGTGCACCTGACTTCACCACACACCTCCGCCCCAGCCAAACCATGCAGATTTCTAAACTGTTACATCGTGTTTATGTTGTAGGGGGGGTACTCTATGTTAACATTCAGGTGGCTTAGAAAATGCAGAGTCACTCCACCCCGCCCCTCGAGGCTCAGGGGGCCTTCAGCATCACCCCCTCCTTCTCAGAGGGAAGGGGTCATTTCCGTGGCAGGCCTGAAGGTCTCTAGACGTGCATAAGGCAGCTGGCCAGGGGGTCGTGGTGCGAGGACTTCCGTGGCTAGTGAGCACACAAGCATGCCCAGGTCTCCTCTCCCGGCCTCTGCAACTGACTCTGCGCTCAGGTCTGTCACCGCGGGCAGCATGGACAGCAGCCAATTGGTGCACTCGGGCTGGCTGAGGAAATCGCCCCCAGAGAAGAAGCTGCGAGTCTGTGTGAGTGAGTCTGCGGGTACTGGGTGCTGGGGAATGGGCGGACAGTAGGTGGGGCCAGGCGCCTTCTCTACAGACTCTTCCCCGCCAGTCTCCCTGGAAGCGCAGCCACTTTCAAAGTTCACATGGAGGGTTTTGGAGGCGAAGTGTGGATTTCCAGGGCGGGGTGCCATAGTTACCACGGAAGATCAGGCTGAAGTTTCAGCAGGGAGCAGGGTCCAGCCCGCTTGCCCATGCCCTTGGGGTCACCTCCAGTGGTTCCCAGCTGCTGTTGGCCCTGTGCTTGGACCATTCAATGCTGTTATTTCAGTATTTTTCATCCTGTGAGCAGGGTTTTATCCTGTTTCCTTTCAGATAGTTTCAGCATGAGACTCTGGTGACTTGTCCAAGCTGTTGTGTGTCAGTAGTGTATTTTCTCTTTGTTAAGTGGTATCCTGGTCAATGGATGTACCAATCTCATGGCTTGACCATTGACCCACTCTTCTTAGTTCAGGAATCCTTATGGCAAAGTGCATTGAAAACATTCCTTGTGACTGTATTCTCTTTGAGCATAATGCCCTCAAGTCTTGCCTTTTTCTTTAAGGATTGTTTGTTTTTGTTTTATGTTGAGTTTTGAGAATATCTTATACATTCAAAACAGAAGTACTTTGCTCAAAGTGGTGTTTATATTTTTTTTTCTTTTAGTGGGGGGTATTGAGAATTGAACCCTAGGGCAATTTACAAATGATTTACATCCCCAGTGTGTGTGTGTGTGTGTGTGTGTGTGTGTATATATATATATATATATATATATTATTTTTAAGATGGGTTTCAGGAAGTTGTGGAGGCTGGCCTTGAATTGAGCCTTAGGCCATCCTCCTATCTCACCCTCCCACATTTTTGGAATGACAGGCATATTCGTTCAGTCTGTAACTTATATTTTTATCCACCGAATCAGGACTTTCACTGAACAGAAGTTTGTTAATGTATTCGTCTTCCCTTTTCTAGGTTTCATTTCATTGTCAAATCTGGGAATGTTTTGCTTAACCATAGGTTCTAAAGATTTCCCCATTTACTTTAGTTTTGTTTTCATAAATGTCATGGTTTGGGTCTAGAATGTCCCCCAAAGCTCAGGTGGCAGTGCTGAAGTTTTAAGAGGTGAAAAGTCTGGATTACGAGGGCCCTGACTTCTACCAGTGGGTTAACCCTTCTAATAGATTAATAATTTGAATGGAGCAGGCTGGTTTATAGCTCACGGTAGAACACAGCACAGCATGTGTGAGGTCTTGGTTTCCATCTCCAGTACCAACAATAAAACATAAATTAATGACTTGAGTGGAAGTAATGGGAGGTGTTGAAAATGAGAAGCACGTCAGGTTGTCTGTAGAAAGTGGGCCCCAGGGTGTGGCCTGGAGGACTGTCATGTCCCTTACTGTCTGTCTCTCTCTCTCTGCCTGCTTTCTGGAGGCCAAGAGCTGAGCACCTTCCCTCTTTCTTGCTCACTCACCAGGAGGTTTCTGCAGTGGAGTTGGCTGACCACACTCTGCCACCATAAGTCAAAATGAACCCTTGCTCCTCAGAGTTGCCCTCCTCAGGTATTTTGGTCACAGTGACAAGGAGCTGACCCACACCCTGTGCATCTGTGTTGTGTTTTCTCTCAGGTCCGTGGCCCACTTTAATATTTGTATAAGGATCGTGACTTAGCTCACTTCCTTTTGGCTAGTGGATGCTACCTGTTGCCCCTGATACCCATTGTGGACCAAGCTGCCTTTCCTTCACTGAATTGCTCTCTTGGCTTTGTGCAGAGTTGCCTGGCACATTTCTCTGGCTCTCCTGGTGCTCTTTTTCAGTCTATTGACCCTGTGTCTCTACCTCTGTCATCGGTTACAGTTGGTGTTTATGACTGTGGAGATGGGATGAGTCTGGAAGTCTGGTGGACCAACTCCTCAGCTTATTCTTGTTTTTAAACTATTTTAGCTGTTGTCATTCTTGTGCCTTATCAATACAAAGTTGGCAGTGATGTTGTTTTTGTCCAAAAAGTCTTGATGTGATTTCGATAGGGATTTCTTTGCTCCATGTTTCCTGGTCCTAATTTTTTTTTCCCTACATCAAATGGTGTTGTGGCTTTTGCCTTAATCATTAAACCAGAGTTGTAAGACCCGTGGAGAGGAGTGGCTGTTATGTCAACATACACTTCTGTTTGTTGGGTGCTTTCTTCCTACTAGTGCCTCCTCCCATCAGTCCTTTCTGGACGAAGACTTCTTCTGACCCTTCCATGGGGCAGGTTTGCTGGAGGCAAGTCATCTGTTTGCCCTCACTGGAAAATGTCTCCTTACCTCTTTATTCTGAAGAGTATTGCCAATGGATGGGGAATTATGAGAGCTCTTATCTTTTTGAAATTGAAAAATGTTTGCCAGTTTCCTTTGGTGTTCATCGTTGTGATGAAAAGCTTATTGTCATTCAAAGGACTGGTAGTGTAGAAAATAGTTTTCCTGTGAAGAGGACTAGAAAAATTGGGCCATAGCTGGAGAGGACCATTCCATCATGTCAAGCCTGTGGTTTTTTTCTAGGATAGGAGAGGTTTGGTGCCATGAGCAGACTGCAGGTTCCACACTTCCTAGTCTTAACTTAGAGACCCAGGAGAAATGTTGAAGCACTTGGCATGGTGGGTGGTGACCACGACTGGAATCCCAGCAGTTCAGAAGGCAGGAGGAATACAAACCCCAGGACAGCCTGAGCAACTTAGGGGGACCTTGTCTCAAAATCAATTTTAGGACAAAAACCTTTGAAATAATGAGCGAATTTCTTACTTGTTTTTACTCCTTCCTGGTGGGATTCAGGCCTGGAGGAGACGCTGGTTCATCCTAAGGAACAGCCAGGAAAGCATTGACCCAGCTGTCCTGGAATACTACAAGCACGACCAGTCCAAGAAGCCCTTGCGGATCATCAACCTGGACCTCTGTGAGCAGGTGCATGCATACGTGACCTTTCATGAGAAGGGGCTGCCAGGTGGCTTTGTGTTCGACGTCCAGACCAGGGATCGCACCTTTTACCTTGTGGCACAGACAAACGAGGACATGCATAAGTGGGTGCAGAGCATCTGCCAGGTCTGCGGCTTCCAGCGGCTGGTGCAGAGCAAAGGTACAGAGAAACTGGCCTTCTCTGGAGGCTGAGATGTCCCTTATGTTCCCAGAAATTGAACTCAGGTCCACTGGGCCACTGAGCCACATGCCCAGCCCTATTTTGTATTTTATTTAGAGACAGGGTTGCACTTAATTCTTTAGGGCCTTGCTTTTCCAGAGGCTGGCTTTGAACTTGTGATCCTCCTGCCTCAGCCTTCTGAGCCAATGGGATTACAGGTTGTGCCACCGTGCCCAGCTCCTCTGTGATTATTATAGTTGAAGAATCCAGGGGTGCTCCACATCCACCTGGGAGAAGACAGGTGAGGGAGGAGTGGTAATTTACTTTTGGATTTTGATGACAAGTTTCTTTTTGGAGTGGTCAGCCAGTCTGGACATTGTAGTGACACGTAGACAGCTGTATGAATGTACTTAAAATAACAGAATTTTACATTTTGAAATGGTGGTATTTATGGTGGTATTTATGTGAATTACATATAATTTTTAAAAGAATTTCTTCAGGTTACTGAACACCAACCTTTTCAGGACTTGGAACCAGCTGGGTGGACTGTGCCCTAAGCAGGAAGATCTTCAACTCTGCAAAAATGCAGAGTTAGGTAGTGAAGAAGTACGAGGGCTGCAGTCATGCCAGTCCTTCTTGCTGTAGTACTGAGGTCCTGTGAGTTTTGAAAAGAGGGAGCTGTGTTTTCACATTACACCAGGCCTTAGAAAGTGGGTGGGCAGTGGGCCTGGGGTCGAGTGCTGCTGTGGAGCTCTGATTCTCATCTTCCTTGGGAAGCGTCACGAGTCCATTTCCTCCGTCACTTCATGAAGAGTAGCTCAGCTTTTCAGTCCGTTTTAAATTGCCTTGTGTGATCTGTGTGGTGGGAAGCTCCTTGGTTCTCCATGCATGTCTTGCACCCTATTGTACCTGATGCTGCTGCACATCTGCTCAGCTGACTCCAAATTCAGTTGATTTGGGGACATGTTGGTGTAGGGACAGGTGTCAAGCCACACAGTGTTGGTGAGTTCATTGCCAGGGCAGGGACACTGGCTTGGGTACCAAGGGCTCAGTGAGGTCAGGAAGATTGGTGATGGAACGATTGAGTAGTTGGTCAGTATCGTTGTCTTCTACAGAGCGTGTTCCCTTGGGCCCTTGGATTCCTGTTCATGAGGGGATGTCCTGTGAGCTAGCTGCAGGTTCAGTTACTACATGGAGGACATTAGTGGCATGTGAGAACTTCAGAACTCTGAGGTGTTTCCTGAAGAGAGCAGGTGATGTGTCCTCCTTCTCAGAGGAGAGTCCAGTGTGTTTACCTTTAGCAGCTTCTTTTTGTGATGCTGGAGATTGAACCCAGAGCCTTGTGGATGTGAGGCAAGTAATCTACCAACTGAGCTATACCCCCAGCCCCACAGCTTTCTTAAACAGTGCACAGTGGCTACAGAAACCTTCCACCTTGTCAGCACTCATGTCTCCCAGCTGAGCCGGGAGTTGTGAAGGAGCAAGGAGTCAGCCTCTGACCTCTGTTCATGGAAGAGCCTGTTTGATTAACGTTTCTGACACGAGTTTCGGGTTTTCTGTTAAGGAAACTGTACTTACTCACTGCCTGACTCTGAACCTTTGCAGAGCTGAAGATCTTTCTATTGGCCTGGGCTGTGTTTTCATAGGCACTCCACTTTCATTGCCTCAAACTCACTTGAGGAGCCCCTTGCCTGGCTGGGCCTGTTGAGAGCCTTCCAACATCTTTTCTCTGGATCCACCCCTGTGGTTGGTGAGGAGAAGCCTACACTCACACCATATCTCCACGGCCACAGAAGGATGTGAGAGCAGCCCTACCTGGAACTTCTCCCTGAAACCAGAGACATAATATAAATCCAGCTAACAGGTCATAATTAACAGATTTCAGAGCTAGCCAGGACCGACTCCAGGACATATAGCTGGGTGACAGTGGGATTCTGCCTCAGCCAGGTATGATTTTAAGTTGTGATACCTGGCCTCTTTGAACCTGACCTCTGCCTGAGTGCATCAGTCCCTTTGTACTGGAAGCTCCCCCTGAAACCTTCCACTGTGTCCTGCCCTGACCCTGGCTCCCTCCTCACTGACCCATTTGGCTCAGCATTCTGAGGTGAACCTGCTGAAATTCACATCACCTCCCGGATAATATGAGCAAGTCTTTGACAGAAGTTCTGACTCTTTCTGTAAATTGGATCAAATGCTCTCTGCTCTCACCCAGTGCTTCATGCGTGCATCACGGGCTCTTTAGAGTCTCTAGTTGGTATTCCTGAAAGATGGTTCTGTGGAGGAAGAGATCCTGCATCTCTCAGTCCCATGAGACACATCCTGCAAGGTCCCAGCAGACACACCCTGGTATCATTCATTTCTTAAGGGATGCACAAGGACCCTCCACAACACTTGTTTCACTAAAAAGATTTTTTGTGGCATTCGGGGTCTTTTTTCTTCACAAAAGTTTTGTCTTGGGGCTGGAGTTGTAGCTCAGTGGTAGAGCCTTGCCTAGCATGTGTGAGGCCCTGGGTTCAATTCTTAGCACTTCACATAAATAAATGAATAGAGTAAAGGTCCATCAACATCTAAAAAAATTGAAACAATTTGTCCATTCTGTTTTTGAGGTGGTCTCTTCAGGTTTTACCTAGGCTGGCCTGAGCTCTGGACTTCAGCTTTCCTTCCACCTTCGCCTCTTGAGTGCTAAGACAAGAAGATGCTCATCCTCACTCAGCCATCTCTTTTTGACCCTTCGAGCCAACCCTGTATTTTTATTTCCTTGGCCACTTTCCAGTTCCTCACGTAACCCACAAAAAAACACCCAAGATAAAGCCTGCAGGATCAAGATGAGGCTGGGAGGGACACAGTTTGACTTCAGGTAGCAGGAAACAATTTCCTGACAGCTCTTCCCTTGTAAAGAGTCTGGGGATGATGCTCACAAAGGAGAACAGTTACCATAACAAATATGAAGATTCTGTACCACATGTGGGGTTTGTTTCTGGGATTGTTTTGGAGAGTGCTCTTTATCCCTGGGGTATTGCAGGCATAGGCTGGAGGGACCTAGATCACATACACAGCAGGGCACATTCTGTGACCTGGCTGAGGAGGCTCATTAAGCATAGCTGGTATCAATATGGGAGTCTTCCCTGCCCAAGGCTGACCACACACCTTGGGGCTACTTCAGAGCAGAAAGAGATAGATGACCAAAGAATCATCAGGCTTGCATGGAGGGTAGGAATATGTAAGGTGCGAAGGTGTGCCTGGGCGTCACCATGATACTTAATATCTGTCCTTCTGAGGACCCGCTTTAGGACATGGCCACCTTCTCACCTGTCCTTGTTTTTTTGGTACTGGGGCTTGAACCCAGGGGCACTCTACCACTGACTCATATCCCAGTCCTATTGTGTATTTTATTTGTGTACAGGGTCTCACTGAACTGCTTAGCACCTATAGGTTTCTGAGGCTGGCTTTGAAATCATGCTCCTCTTGTCTCAGACTCCAAAGACACTGGGATTACAGGCATGTGCCACTGTGCCTGGCCCCACCTGTCCTTACTTTTTATCCACAGACTCCCTGACAAATGATTCCTCAGCCAGTCAGCACCCCATTCCATCCTCAGCTAAGCTGAACTGCTCATGTCAGCAGCACCTCCAAGAAAATAGACGCTCCACCCTGGCACACTGCAGGAAGCCTACGCTGATCACATGCAGCTCCTCTGACGGGGAGGAAGGACAGCCCATGTGGTCCTCCAGAGCACCACAGGAGTTCCTCCACCAGTACCTCCACTTGGACCAGTGCATGAGCCATGGACCACAGAGTGCAAGGTAGGGATGAGTGTCAGGGGCTCCTGTGTCCCTGCCTTAGGGCTGTAACATGGGACAAGCATGGTACTGTGACCACACCACCCTAGAGGTGCCTTGGCCCCTGCTTTATAGCTGTAACATGGGACAAGCATGATCTCATGACTCCACCAACCCAGGGGCTCCTGTGTCCCTGCTTTATAGCTGTAAGATGGGACAAGCATGGTCCTGTGACCATACCAGCCAGGGCTCCTGTGTGCCTGCTTCATAGCTGCAAGATGGGACAAACATGATCCCATGATCACACCAGCCCAGGGGCTCCTGTGCCCCTGCTTTATAGCAGTAAGTCAGGACAAGCATGGTCCCGTGACCACACCACCTTAGGGGATCCTGTGCCCTTGCTGTAGAGGTGTAACATAGGACGAGCATGGTCCTGTGACCACACTAGCCCAAGTGCTCTTGCATGCCTGCTTTAGAGCTATGAGATTGGACAAGCATGGTCCTGTGACCACACCGGACCAAGGGCTCCTGTGTCCCTTCTTTAGAGCTGTAAGATGCGACAGGCAGGGTCCTGTGACCACACGGGTCCAGGGGCTCCTGTGCTCCTGCCTTAGAACTATAAGATATGACATGTTTGGTCCTATGACCACATTAGGCCAGGTGCCCCTGTGCCCCTGAATAATCTGGAACAAACATGTCCAGTGACCACACCAACCCTGGGCTCCTGGGCTCCTACTTTGCAATTGTAAAGCCCAGAGAGAAGACCTCTCTTCAGGTAAGCACACAATAGAATGTCGTCTAAATTAACCCTCACAGTTGCTTGGCAGTAGCAAGTGATGATTGGGTCCCTGAAAATGTCCTTTTGTCAAGAATTACAAACACATCAGGGTCTGGAGTTTCAGAACTGAAAACAAAACCTGACTGCCTTTCCCTATGCTGGTAGGAACCAGTCCTACCATGCTTCTGCTTAGAGCTGTGCCATTTCTTGTAGTGACTGCTATCCACAAGTGCTTCTTAGATTGAAAATGTTTAAATTAAATGAAATTTAAAGTCCAGAGTCTGTCCAGGCAGAATGGCTTATGTCTATCTTCCCAGAGGCTTAGGAGGCTGAGGTAGGAGGATGGTGAGTTTGAAGCCAGACTTAGCAACCTAACAAGGCCTTGAGCAATTTAGTGAGATAATGTCTCAAAATAAAACATAAACAAATGGCTGAGGAATGTAAATCTATGTTTAAGCACCCCTAGGTGCTCTCCCTGGTACCAACAAATAACATAACATAAAATGACATAACATGCTATAAAATAAAATAAAATCCTGAGCCTCAATGGTAACAGCCACACTTAAAGCACTTTGTGCCTCATGTGGCTTGTTCCACCTGCATGGACTCCCTGCCAGGAACAGTCCTCTGTTTTCCAGCCCCAGCTGCCTCTCACAGGCACTGTGCCTGTAGCCTGCACACACTTATATTTCATTTTATTCCCATTGTTTTAGCAATAAAAACCATGGAGCTGCTTGGCTCTGCCAAAGCTAGTTTTGTTTTGCTCCCAGAGCCAGCAGATCTCAAGTTATGCTTCTTATTAGTTGATTTAGAAATATTTAATTTATGTTACAAAGATTAAGGCAGATTGAGGTGGCTCACTTCATGTCATCTGTGGGAATGTTTTCATACACAATCTTTCTTGAGCCACCAAACCCTGGGCCTTGGTCACGTTTCATGGACAGCAGTGTCCAGGACAGGGCAGGTTCTATTGCAGCATGGCCTCAGGTTGGGGATGCTGGCTGCCAGAGTAGGGGCTACACCTCATATTTGTCCTCATTTTACTAGCTGCCAAGCCTGGCCTAGGATTTGAAGTCCTCTGACTCAGAATCTTGAGTAACTGGATTACATGCACACACCACTGAATTCAGCTTAGACCACATCTTATGGTACCTGATCCCCCGGAAAAACCCTGCACCTTCCTTCTGATGGTCCACCGCTCAACCTCCAGCACTCATGGAGAGAGGGGCTAAGTCCAGGACGAGAGGGCCAGCAAGTCAGGGCCCCTATACTAGGCAGCTCCCTGGTCCTGTGAGGAGGGTCACTGGGGCTTCTGCTCAGTCATGGTGAGGTCCAGATTCAGGTCCTGTCATTGTCTGTAATCTTGTTCACTTTGCCAACTCCTTGACTTCATATCCACTCATCTTCAGAATGGGAATAGCTAATGCAAGGCTTTCCCAGGACCATCAAGTAGTCCATGACAGATCAGTCCTGTTTCCTGCTGCTCTCAGGCTGTATCCCCTCCCATTAATTGCCAAGGAGTGGAGAGTTCCAGGTTTTAAAATCACATTTCTATACAATGTACTTAACATTTATGCCTTGAAACTAATGTTCACGTCATGCCCCTGAGGATTTGTGGGATGTTCCTTTAGATGCAGGAAGATGGGGGTCCTGAGACCCACCTTCCTGGGAGTGACAGACATCACTGTTAAGCTTGCTGCAGATCACACCTAGTGCAGAAGGCCCAACACAATGTTGAGACTGCACTACTCACTCTTGAGCCCCTGCTCATGGGTCACAGGGCAGATGTGCCAGTGTCCCTGCTGGAGCCGGAAGTCAGGGCCCTCTCTGTGCCTACTTCCTCTGTGAACCTCTGTTAATCTTTCCAGCTGGAATTCACTCCTCTCTGGGTACCCTAGCCAGATCTCTTGAGACAATAGTGAACAAACCCAAGCTCTTGTGCATGCTATGCCAGCATTCTACTGCTGAGCCACACCCCAAGCCTTTTTAAAATTTTAGTTAGGAGAGAGGGTGTCACAGAGTTGCTCAGGCTGGCCTTGAACTTGAGATCTTCCTTCCCCAACTCCTTCAGTAGCTTGGAATACTGGTGTGGCCCCTACTCTAGCCAGTTTTGATGATCTTTCAGAGAAATTGAAACTTTCTGCCTGGTATTATGGATTTTATGTTACTGTTACAGCTCTGGGAAGACAGGAACTCGGGACAGATGATAGATGAATGATAGACATATGGTCCATGCCATCGAAGTAGTGTGGCAGAGGACCTGGACCTACACACAGCTGGGGCAGCATTGCTGGGCCCAAGGACTCAGTCTTTCAGGGTTATCAGAAGCACTAGCAAACTAGACATTAAAAAGAGAGTCTTCTAGGTTATAGAGTTAAGATAACACACCAGTAGATGGTTGGTTGGGAAATCATCTCAGTTTTCAAAACTGTGTGTTCAGTAGAGACACCAGGAAGCCCAATCTGTAAGGCGGGGCTGTGATTCATCCTTCTCCAGAACCTAGTGAGGAATCTTCCCTGATGGCAGGGGGCAGATTGCAGGTGTCAAGGGACACACCTACATGCATGATAGTCACTAAATACAGTCACCTCCTCTCTGAGTGAAATGTCACAACCTGTGGTGAACCATGTGTCAAAAGGGGAGGCCCATGAAGAGTGCAGTGTGACCTCAAGCAAGCTACATGTGTAGGAGCAGCAGGAGGCTGGCCCCTGCCTGCCATATGGATGTTCCTGTCTGTGCTAACCTGGGCTCTGTCTCCTGCTGCTGCCGCAGAGTCTTGTTCTTGACGTGATTGTGATTTTGCTCTGATTCTGCTCTTCAAGAGCAAAATAGCCCCCAGGGTCCATTATCAAGCCATACAGCAAAGTCTGGGACAAAGATTAACTGACACACCCAGGAGAGACAGATACCAGACACTCTCCTGCAGAAAGAAAAATGTCCATTCTCCAAAGGATTATGACAACCCAGAGTCCACACAGCATGCCAGACACAGCATTCAGGACAGAATCCAGACTCTCTCAACATACAGAGATGCAGTGATATGAAAACAGTTCTTAAAGGAAGGGGCAGAGGCCAACCAGACTCCAGATGCTGACCCTAAAGCCCTGTTTAACAGCACTCCACATGAGAAAGGAAAACACTCCTGAGATTAATGGAAAGATGGAGAAACCCTCCAAAGTCTGTCCTGTGAGAGGACCCTTCAGGTATATAAAAACAAAGACATTCTCAGGAGAAAGAGAGGTGAGAGAGATTCCAGGAGATCTGTCTTGAGGGTGTGACCAGGGTACTCTTCAGGCAGAAGCAGGGGACCAGAAGGAAAGGTGGCCCCAGGAGTGTTCATGTCACAAGACAGAGACAGCCCACCTCCTCTAGGTCCTGCAATTCATTTAACCCATTGTTTGCACACAGGACACCTATGAAAAGTGAGCAACAGATGCATCATTGATGGTTACTTTGAAATAAACGCTGTATCCTTAGAGTTCTCTTCTATTGATAAAAGTAGTAGGAGAATGGTGGCAGCGTTTATATACTCCATGTATTTGGAAAATACATATAAAAGGTATATACCGCTAGAGTCTGATGGTAATGCACCTGTGTTCATTTCATTGAAATATTCACAAGACTGAAAATCCAGGGGACTTAATGGATTAAAACATGTATGAAAAGCAAGATTTATAAATTATTGAGTGAGGCTTCCTCTGGTTTCCTTTCTTGGCTCCCTCACCTTCTGCAGCCACATGAGGCCCCTGTGATACATTGCCCTTTTATCTCATGTAACTTCATGTCATGTTCATTTTTTTCAGTTCTGGCGATTGAACCTAAAGGTGCTTACCAGTGAGTTACACCCAGCCCCTCTTTTATCATTTTTGATTTGTTCTTCTTAGTTATACATTATAGTAGAATGTATTTTGAAATATATATGGAGAAGAACTTCTCGTTCTTCTGGTTGTATATGATGTATAATTACATTGGTCATATAATCATGTATGCATATAGGACACCCCTTCTGTATAAATTTTGAGACAGTCTCACTATATTTCTGAGGCTGCATTGAGGTTGCAATCCTCATGCCTAAGCCACCTGAATCTCTGGGTTTACAAGTAAGACCACCATGCTTCAGCTTTGGGATCTTCATTTTATGAGAGACCTCTGTTGGCTCCAAATTTCAAAACTAATTTTCTTTTGGCATGAAAAGAGTTCCATTGTACAGCCTCCTGGCCCCAGTTGATTCTGATGGACAATCAACATTATTTTGTTCTTAATTCTTTCTCCTTATGAATGACTTTAACTTCTTTATAAAACTAACCTTTGAAGGGCTGCAGTTGTGGCTAAGTGGTTGAATGCTCACCTAGCATGGGTGAGGGACTGGATTTGATCCCCAGCACCACACAAAAATAAGTAAATAAAAATAATGGTAATGTGTGCACCTACAACTAAAAACAATATTAAAAAATAAACTGTGAAAAACACAACATAAGGTTGACCATCATAATCACCCACAGATGTTGATCTGTGCCTGGGACATAAGGAATGCAGAGGCCTAGGGAGGCCAGTGAAGCCTGGGAACAGAAGTGGAGCTTCCAACCATCAGGGCTCATGTTGACAGAAGACAGCGCTGGCCTGCACGCCTGCCTGTCTGCTTACACGCTGGTGGCTACTTCTCTATGTGACCTGAGAGCTGAGGAGTTTCCACTAGGCAGATATTCTGTGGGTAGGCCTGAGAGGCCCTGGCCCTCTAGAAACAGCTGCACCTTGGTATGTTTCTGAGATCTCAGGTGCATCAAGACCCTTGAGGCCTCCAGTAGCTGAGAGATGCTATTGTGAATATTGACTTTCTTTCACACAAACAAAATCCTATTAAGAATCCTAACATAAAGGATGAAAAAGAGACCTGAAACTCAGAAACTTATGGTCCAGTTCCCCAAACCAATATTGAAACGAAACTCTTGTGAAGCAGAAGATGTTATGTAGGGGAACCAGGAGGTTACCAGAGGGTGCTGCCCAGGAGAAGGACTGGAGAATGTGGAGCCTGACAGTCTTGTGTCTTTGTTCTTCTTTACCAATTGAGTTTAAAAAATAGTGATCAACACCTTTTCTAACCTGAATACAGTTCCCAAATGGGAAACTTTGCTATAGATTTTTACATTTTATGGAGAGGTATTTACCCCTCTGAATGCCTCTTCAGAGACTGTAACTCATGATAGAAAACAGATCTGTGGCTTGGTTCAGACATCTCCTAGTGTACTGAATTCTAGCCTATGAGCTGGATCCTGTGAACACTTAGAGGTGGAAGTGCTTGCTGGATGCTCTCTGACACCGTATCAGGTTGCTTTCAGCCTCTCAATATTTGCCTTCCAATGTGTCTCCTCCATGTTGTCTAACAGAGCATCCAGGTAGTGTGAGTGGCTAGGGGAAACCTGCTATGGTGCCGGAAAGACTGATCGTCAGTGAGCAATCTGGCAGTGTGAGGGTTGTGTGGACACCCTTCTGGAGTGCAAAGATGACAGTGTGAGGGGTGTGTCTAAACCTGCTGGGGTACGGAGAAGGCTGATGCACAGTGAGCAAGCAGGCAGTGTGAGGGGGTGTCTAGACCTACTGGGGTTTAGGGAAGACTGACCCTCAGTGAGAAAGAAGTCTGTGTGAGGGATGTCTCTAGACCTGTTGGGGTGCAGGGAAGACAGCCACAGTGAGCAATCAGGTAGTGTGAGAGTTGTGTCTAAACCTGCTGAGGTGCAGGGAAGACTGACACTCAGTAGCAAGAAGGCAATTTGAAGGTTGTGTGGACACCCTTCTGGGGTGCAAGGACAACAGGAAGTGTGAGGGGTGTGTCTAGACCTGCTGGGGTGCATGGAACACTGAGCCACAGTGAGCAAGCAGGCAGTTTGGGGGGGTGTCTAGACCTGCTGGGGTGCAGGGAACACTAAGCCATATTGAGTAAGCAGGCAGTGTGAGGGATGTGTCTAGACCTGCTGGGGTGCAGGAAACACTGACCCTCAGTGACCAAGCAGGCAGTATGAGGGGTGTGTCTAGACCTGCTGGGGTGCAGGAAAGACAGTGACAGTGAGCAAGTAGGCAGTATGAAGGGTGTGTCTAGACCTGCTGGGGTGCAGGGAATACTGAGCCACAGTGAGCAAGCAGGCAGTGTGAGGGGGGTGTCTAGACCTGCTGGGGTGCAGGAAACACTAAGCCATATTGAGTAAGCAGGCAGTGTGAGGGATGTGTGTAGACCTACTGGGGTGCAGAGAAAGCAGCCACAGTGAGCAAGCAGGCAGTGTGATTGGGGTGTCGAGACCTGTTGTAGTGCATGGAAGGCAGCCATGTTGAACAAGCAGGCAGTGTGTGGGGTGTGTCTAAAGCTGCTGAGGTGCAGGGAAGACTGACCCTCAGTGACCAAGCAGGCAGTGTGTGGGGTGTGTCTAAAGCTGCTGAGGTGCAGGGAAGACTGACCCTCAGTGACCAAGCAGGCAGTGTGAGGGTCATGTCTAAACTTGCTGCGGTGCAGGGAAGACAGCCACAGTGATGAAGCAGGCAGTGTGAGGGGTCTTTATAGACCTGCTGGGGTGCAGAGAAGACTGACTGTTAGTGAGCAAGCAGGCAGTGTGAGGGGTGGGTCTAGAACTCATGGGGTGCAGGGAAGACAAACACAGTGACCAAGCAGTCATTGTGAGGTTTATGTCTAGACCTGTTGGGGTGCAGGGAACACTGAGCCACAGTTACCAAGCAAGCAGGGTGAGGGGGGTGTCTACACCTGCTGGGATTCAGGGAAGACAGCCACAGTGAGCAATCCAGCAGTGTGGGGGGGGGGTGTCTACACCTGCTGGGATTCAGGGAAGACAGCCACAGTGAGCAATCCAGCAGTGTGGGGGGGGGTGTCTAGACCTGCTGGGGTGCAGGGAAGAGAGCACAGTGAGCAAGTAGGCAGTGTGAGATGAATGTGGACATCCTTTTGGGGTTCAGTGAAGAGTGACCCTCCATCAGCAAACAGGCAGTGTGAGGGGCATGGGAACACCTGCTGGGATGCAGAGTAGGCTGACCCAGCTTAGCAAAGGTTCATGGGGTGGTGAGGCAAACACTGGCTGAGTGTCCACATAGAGGATGCACTGGAGTGCAGTTCAGGAGAAACATCCCATGTTTTGAATCATGGGTTTGCTGCTGTATCCTAGGTTGAAAGAGTCACAGATGAGCAATACATGTCCCAGGCAGACTTCAGAGCTGCCGGGCCTCAGCCAGCTTCCTCCAGTCCAACGGGGTGCATGGGGCTTTGACAACCCCTGATTCCTTTCTGGAGTCAGTTCTGCCCTTCCCTTCTTCCTCTTTCAGGAGTGACAGCTTCTCTCAAAACTCAAGGACTTCATTCCAAATGAGGAGTGACATGGCCAGCCAGAAGCTTGCCCAGGGCAGTGGGCACTGTGTTAGCAGGCTCTTTGGTCATGTCCAAGACCTCTGTATCCAGTTCAAGCCTCAGAGGCATAGCCTGGACTTCAGATGTCTCAGTGGCAGTTTCTCCCAGCACCTGACCTCCAGCAGCCACACCACAGGCATTCCCACAGGTCCTGAGAGACGCAGGGAGGATTCATCCTGCTGCACAGCACTCAGAATCACACCACTCTCAGCCTTCCAGATCCTCAAGAAATCCATGATGGATAGACGCCACAGCACCATGGCAGCAACTGCTCCAGGCAATAATGTCATGGCTACCCCAAGCCAGGTAGGAAGACCTCAGCAGAGCTGTCCTTCGCAGGACCCTGTGGTCAGGAAGAAGGATAGATCATTGTCTTTTGCTGCCACCATACCCAGACACAGAGACTTCCCTGCAGTGGACAGCAACCTCCTTCCACAAGGTCAGTGTCAACCCCAGCTAGGCCAGGGGAGTGGGAGGAAGGACAGGGTACTCACTGTTTGCTGGCCCTCAGCACCCAGGCCCTAGGAAGACATTTGGGTTACTGACATTTGGGATGCAGGCCTTCCATGCCACCCCAGCTGTTTCTGGGAGAAGTTCCTGCTCACTGAAGGAGACTGGCCCTCCTGGTTAACCACGGTGCAGTGTGTCACAGGCTTCTTTGTGGCTTAAATCATAGCTTTTCATTCACTTACAAACCAAACCAAAGACTTAAAAGGAAATCTACCTCAGTCCAGATTGCAGCCAAACCTAGAAGTACTCATACAACAACACGAGAAATTAAGGGTAATTTCTGAGACACTTAACCTCTCTATGGTTAAGTCTGAACTTCTCTTTGAGGTTCTTCCTTCCACTGCCACTGGTTTTCCCTGTATGCATTCCAGGTCTGTGGACTCCTCATCTTCTTGATGCAGGAACAGTATCGGGTCCTCCCATTGGCACTCAGCCTGAGAACCTGTGAACCTGCACAGCCTTCTTTCTTCCAACCTGCTGCTTAGGGGAGTTGGGCAGGACAGAGCTTCATCTCCCCTTCATATGAGGCCTGAGGTTAGGACACATACTCAGCATCCTCAGAGGCAGAGATGACTCAACCCCAGGGTCCTGGCATCTGGTTTGGAGCTCTGTGCTCATGCCCCTGGCCTGGAACTGAGGCAGAGGATCTTGAAAACAAGCTCCTGCCCGCCCCCCAGAATTCACCTCCAGCAGGGAAGATAAAACACACATATATAAACCTGTGCCCATATTTTCAGTGTGGCTTGTGGGGGCTGCACAGGCCTCAACCTGACGTTGCCCACTGTGCTGGTCAAGCTGGTTAAGCAGGATGGTAGGGTAAAAGGAGAAGTGAATGAGAGAAGGCAGAAATCAAGGGGTCTCTGTAGATTGCAACTGGGGCAATC
Organism: Marmota monax; assembly: GCF_021218885.2. NCBI lineage: Eukaryota > Metazoa > Chordata > Mammalia > Rodentia > Sciuridae > Marmota > Marmota monax. Next base: position 733,597 of record NW_026694371.1, on the reverse strand, counting down.
CCTGTGTTTAGGAGGGACTTCCAAACTCTCTGTGCTGCAGCAGGATGTGTCAGAGGTGAACCATGTGCTGGAGGATCAGGGCCTATGTCCTCTGGAGGTCTAGTAAGACCCAGAGTGACTGAAGAGCATGGGGAAGGTCCATGCAGAACCAGCTGGGGCCACGTTGGTCTGACTCCCTCTGTCACAGCTACCTTCCCTGAGACCCACAAGCACTCCCCACGGGGCATGGAGAGAGCAGGACCCTCTGTTGAGTCCAGGAGCCTTGGAGCCAGCATTCACCAGGTGAGTGGGTTTTGAATGTCTCTGTAGACTGTTTGGACAGGTGTAAGTCCACACCCCAAGAGCTGTCAGTACATCCCCACTGCTGAGAGCTCCCTCAAAGGATCCTGTCTGGGCTCATACCTCAGGTCAGGGCCCTGGTCAGTGCACAGTCCCTAGTCTGGAAGGACTGAGGCACTGGCACCTTGACTCAGCTGGTGGTCAGAGCAGGAAAGCCAGGGTGGTGCTACTCCCTGCAACAGCCTCATTCACAGAGTCTCAACAGAATAGGAATGGTGCAGCAGAGGATGGGTCAGGTGGAAGGCTCAGATGTGTACCAAGGTGACAACAAGAAGATTGGTGCACTGAGGACTGTGAAATGCCTGCGTGTATGGCCCGGGCTGAGAAGGCAGCTGAGCTGTTCACCTCCACTGCAGCTTGTGGCCTGTGCTGAAAGCTTCTGGGCATGCACCATGGCCTCACGCCCACCTTTCAGGGACAGGACTGCCCACAGGATACTTCCCCTGATCAGCTCTGGGAGGCTGGCAGGGCCTGGTGAGGCTGGAGGCACATACAGCCCATGCAGTCTGCAGCCAGGGCTGTCCATGCCCAGTGGGCCTCAGGGCTGGGTGGACCCAGCCACTAGGAGCATTTTACAGGAGACTTACCCCAGATGCTGGATCCAGGAAAGCTGGAAGAGACTCAGACAATTCCCCTATTCCCATTCCCACTTGTCTTCCTGCCTGGTCTCCGCGTGCTCCACAACACAGTGTGGCCCGCCCAGTGGTGGCTATCCTGACTTGAACACAGATTTTCACCTCCTCCCTGTTTCTTCTGGTCAGTAAAGGCTGTTTCTTCACTGTCTTCTCTTCAGCCAGCAGGAGTGGACGTGGGCCATCTGAATCACGCTGCATCTGAAGATGACTACCTGCCCAGGAGCACGGATCCCTTCACACTGCAGGCCATGCAGAGAACAGGTGGGAATTCCCATAATGTCCGTAATCCCAGGAACCCAGGGAGCCCTCAGTTTGGCTCTCATAGCTGCTCACGTGAAGCCCTTCCGTCACACAAAGGTCTTGTAAGACCTGGTGAGATCCCACCACCCTATGTTGAGTATCGCCTCAAGCTGGGCTGGCAAGGTAAGTGCACTCTTTTCTGTCCCATCTCTGGACAATACCCAGGCTCTGTTGCTTTATTAGGCACCATATGGATCCTGGACTTGGGGTTTGGACATTGGGTAAATCACTGAACCTCAGTCGTGTGTCTTATCTGTGAAATAGGGAACATGCCTGCCCCTAGGTTTGTGGAAGGAGAACCCCAGTGCAGGAACTGGGGCACTGCAGTCAGATATGGCCACTGCATGAGCCAGGAGGAAGGACTCCACGCCCCAGGTCTGCAGCTCCTGGTTCTGTAGGCCAAGGGCCACTGACATGGGTCCAGGGGAGAAACAGGAGCAAGAAAACCAGCAGAAAGAGCCATGAGTCTGGCCAGCAGCCACTTAGTCCCAGTGTGTGGTGCTCAAGCTGCAGGGCCTGTGGAGCCACCTTCCTCCAGAGTTGGTTAGCAGCCTGCCCGGGAGGGTGGGGTGTGGTACCCGTGACCAGCGCCACTTCAGGTGCAGCCTCTTGATTCCTTTTATAAAATCATAAGCCTGGGAAGAGAAAACCTGTGGTTAAACCATGTGTCTCATTTTGGATCTGGACATGTGGGTACCACAGAAAGTAAGAAAAACATATTTGGTGAGAGACAGTGAAGTGGTTGGGACCAACAAAGATGGCAGTGCTCCTTGCAGAAGGAGTTATCTGGGCAACGTCTCTGGCCATAGCTGCTGTCTGGCTGGCAGGGGTTTGTGTAAAGTAAGGGGTGGGGGTGACCCTGAGCCAGAGCCTGGCCCTGTTTGGCCTTCACACCACCTCATGGTGGGACAGGTCCAGCCTGTGGTTTGCACAATGCCCCTGGATTCTCAGCACTGCCCGAGCAGGACCTGAGAATGCCCTGTCAATGTCCAATCCCACGTAGGGTCTAAGCTACAAATTGTACCCTGGGCCTGCAGCAAGGAGCACTGGAACCCAGCCCCTGGGCCAAACTCAATGTTATGACATTTTCCTCCCCTGCCAGGTCCCACTGATGAATGGCTCAAGCAACTGGAACTTGGGTGGGGACAGACCTTGGGGCCTCATCCCCTTCAGGCAGATCATGGGGTTCCCCTGCCTGGCTCACCAGCCCCAACTGTGATTCTGCCCATCCCATTCTGGACCAACTTAGCCCATTCCACATCTGCTCATCATACACTACTTCCGGGCTCTGGTCATGTTGGCCTCCAAAATCTAGGGAATACGTGCTTCTTGAATGCTGTGCTACAGTGCTTGAGCAGCACTCGGCCTCTTCGAGACTTCTGTCTACGAAGAGACTTCCATCGAGAGGTGCCTGGAAGGGGCCAGGACCAAGAACTTACTGAAGCCTTTGCAGATGTGATTGGTGCCCTCTGGCACCCTAACTCCTGTGAAGCTGTGGATCCTGCTGAATTCCAAGCTGTCTTCCAGAAATACATTCCCTCCTTCTCTGGAAATAACCAGCAGGATGCCCAAGAGTTCCTGAAACTCCTCATGGAGCGACTACACCTTGAACTCAACAGACAAGGTTGCCAGGCTCCACCAATCTTGGCCCATGATCCAGCTCCCTGTCCGTCTCTCAGAGGAGAGACTCTGCTCAAAGAACCTGAGTTAACTGATGATGATCGAGCCAACCTAATGTGGAAGCATTACCTGGAACGAGAGGATAGCAAGATTGTGGACCTGTTTGCCGGCCAGTTGAAAAGTTGTCGCATGTGCCAGGCCTGTGGGTATCACTCCATGACCTTTGAGGTTTTTTTTGATCTGTCCCTGCCCATCCCCAAGGAAGGATTTTCTGGGGAGAAGGTCTCTCTGTGGGATTGTTTCAACCTTTTCACCAAGGAAGAAGAGATAGAGTTGGAGAATGCCCCAGTGTGTGACCGATGTTGCCAGAAAACACAGAGTACCAAAAAGTTGACAATACAAAGATTCCCCTCAATCCTCGTTCTCCATCTGAATCGATTCTCCACCTCCCAAGGCACCATCACGAAGATTTCAGTGGATGTAGACTTCCCACTGCAGCAGATGAGCCTCGAGGACTTTACCAGTGACAGAACTGTGAGCCCTGTTTATGAGCTTTATGCCCTGTGCAACCACTCAGGCAGTGTCCACTCTGGCCACTACACAGCCCTGTGCCGAAGCCAGACTGATTGGCATGTCTATGATGACTCTTGTGTCTCGCCTATAAGTGAAAATCAAGTGGCATCCAGTGAAGGCTATGTGCTGTTCTACCAACTAATGTAGGGGCCATCCCAGTGCTTGGGACAGCCCCCGTAAGCCCTACCATCTGTGAAACCCTTAAAACACCCTTAAGTCCCAGGGTCCCCATTGACCTGAGCTATCTGTTTTTTTTCTGTATTTTTATTTGGGGAGCAGGGTGGAGTGGATGTAGTTCCCATTTTTATTTATTTTTTTCTAAAATGTACCTTCCATCTGGAGGCTCCCTTTTCACCCAGCCCTGTGTACAGAGCTTCCCAGACTTCTGCCCATGTACAGCCCCTATAAACTCTGAAACTTAACTTTTTGTGAATAAATTAAGAAAAAAAACATATTTGGGAACCCAAGAACAATGTGAGGCTGTGCCGTATTTTCCCCGTGTGAGGCTGGAGAGCCCATGAAGGCCTCCATGAACATGTTGTGTGTCTGCCTTTGTGTGCTGTTGCTATTACTGGTCACTGATTTCCTGCTCACGTTCTAGCAAATTCAGCTGACCTGGATTTGTGTGACAGCCTCCCCAGCCAGCCTTTCTCCCAGTCACCCAGGGCCATGTGAGCATGCATGTTTGGAGGGTTGGTGGGGGAGTGACATGGGGGGGCTGTGGCTTACCTGAGGGTCAGGAAGGCTGGACATGAACCACAGCTGCTGTTGGCTGAAATACCTCCTGAGGCTGGGTAACCTGGTCTGTGAAAGGGACAGTTGTGTCCCAGATCAGATCTTAGTCTGGGATGGAGTAGAGCTCAGCCAAGCTGGAGATCAGAGCATGGAGCTGAGACTCCTCGTCCTTCCACAGCAGCTGCACGAAGGTCTTCAGTTCTTCTCAGTACTTGTGCCCCCCTCCTCCACACGCACACACACACGCACACACACACACACACACGCGCACACACACGCACACACACACACACAGGATCACCAGCCTGCACCCAGGAGACAGCAAGGGAATGCTCTTCATTGCTGTGAGCCCCCTAGGGCCCAGTCCTGCTGGTTCTGCTCACTGGCCTTAGCCCAGGCTCCCCATCCACTTTGGGGTAGAGTCTGGCTGCAAGTCCTTCCTGAGCACAGAGCGCCATCATTAGCTGTGGAGATCTTTATTCCAGGATGAAAAGATTACTCAGAAAGGTATTTATCCTTTTCAGTTTTCTTATTTGAGAATGGGGTAATGCTAATATTAATGAGATTTATTTCTCACCACTGAGTGAAAGAACTTTGTGCACTCTATTTAAGGTACAATAAATCATGACATTTTCCTGTGCACTAGGTGAATCAGGGTACAATTACTAGAGCTGTGTGAGTGCTGGACACTGTGATCTCTCATCATTCTGATTGTTTTCTTTTCCCAAATTATTTATACATATCTACTGATCAAATACAAAATTGAGGGAGATCCCCAATAGGGTTCCAGCATGTCTCTATGCATAAGTCCCCACACTTCTTAACCTATGTGCTACAAATTCTAGTCATTTTCTTCCCCTGCAATCTAAGCCCCAGGTCCTCAATCCAGGAGTCAGCCTGGTCCCTCAATGTTCATTGTCCAAATTGATGGCCTGGGAACTCGGAATGAACTAAGTTGAGTAGATCATAAGGCTTGCTTCTTTGCTGTACCATGTCTCGGGAATTGATCTTTTGTTTCCTGCTACCCACTGACTTGAAAATTATTGTTTCCTCTATCTCTACATACTCTCATTTTAAGTGACAAGGTAAATCTAGTTTCTTACCGTATATTCGACATAATTTGAAGATAGGGTTAGTTTTTCCCTGTCTCCATTGAAGATGGATTCAAGATTGTCAATTTTATAGACAACTTTTATAAGGGAACAATATAAAAGATTATCATATTTAACACATATGACTGATGACTGAGATTATGTACAAATTATTTGACAGGCACATGCTTCCATCTCTCTCGGGTAAAACTTCATGTGTGATACTAGAACTTAAATACTTCAGAGTGAAAAAAACTATATATTTTTCATTTTTGCATCCCACACATGATTTTCCAAAGCACCTTGCTCATATTTGGTGCCAAATACTGTGTCCTTTCCTCAAGTTTCTTTTCATACACGTCATGTATTATAAAATTCTTCCTAACACTTTGATTTAAAAAAATCAATAACAATATATTCAAACATTTCAAATTAGCCATATTTTTCATAGGTATTTTTAAATTAACATTTTGAAATTTTAGCAAAAGTGAGGTGCTAAGCAACTCAGTGAGATCCTGTCTGTAAAGAAACTATAAAATAGGACTGGGGATGTAGCTCACTGGTTGAGTGCCCTTGAGTTCAAACCCTTGTACCCCCCCAAAATGTAAAATGCTGTTTTCATATAAGTGGACTCTCCTAGTTCCAAAGCTTCAAAAATATTCAGGAGAGCATTTATTATCTAAATACTAAGTGATTTTCTATGATAAACCTATTTACATTTAAAATATTTATTGAATTTCCTAAATAAATATTGCTCAACATTAATATAAAGTTAAAAAATGTTAAATCAAACAAGTGTTGATGATTTTAGTATTATATTTTCCTTGGCTCAATATTTTAAACATGCAATCCATTCAACATTGTGTTAATATATTTTCTCTTAAGATTTTTATGTATATTATGGATGTATAATTTTTTTTTCTTTTCAAAATTAGCCAGGTGTTTCTTCCTCTGTACAGTGGGATGATAGTACTGATGTCCTCATCATATGATTAGGAGTAAAAATTGAGAGAATTCCTGCCAGGCTACCAAAAAATGATAGTGATGGTGATGATGTTTTCATTGTGATTATTTTGATAACAATTGAGTATTATATTTGTGCGTGTGTGTGCGTGTGTGTATGTGTGTGTGTGTGTTACTAGGGCCATGAATATGCTAGGTGAGTACTATATTACTGGGCTAAGTCCCCAGTCTTTTTTTTTCTACATATTTTGAGATGGCCTTGCTAAGTTGCCTAGACTGGCCTCAAACTTGTTATCTACTTGCCTCAGACTCCTGCAGAGGTGGCATTATAGACATGCACCATCATGCCTGTTTGGTATTACAGCTTTTAAAAGTTTTCATTTACTATCATGAACACTAGGTCAGACATCTATATGACCTTGAAAATATGATTTTGGATGATTGAGTCATATCTATATTACATACTACAATTGAATCTTAATTTTTTTTTACTTTTCAAGTTAAAAGTGAAAAAGGAATGTTGGGTTTTTCCATCCTCAGATGATTTGTAAATCAGAATAAATCATCGACATTTTTAAGGAACCCGGTGATCCTTTACTGAACTACCTGCTCTAGTCTCTACACTGTCCTCCAGTTCCAAAGAAATACATGATTTCTATAATTTATTCTGAACTTGATTTGAAACTGCTAAGAACTATAATTGCTTTAAGTGATTAGTCACAAGCTGTGAAATGTTAATTTTTAAAGAGCAAGGATTATCCCTTAATATAGGTTATAATGAATAATGATTTAAACTATAAGGAAAATCTGCTTGTTGTCAGTCATCCTAGAATTCCCCTCCTCTCCCTAATTTTTTATTACTCTGAAAAAGGCATGTTAAAGAGAACTTTTAGTTTTTAAATTGTTAGGATTTATGTAAATATCTATAACTATTCTAAACCTGAAAATTTTCTGGACCAAAGAAGAAATACATTAGAGAAGTCTGTTTAAGGTTCATTACTGCATTAATTTAGAAAGTATGTGAAAGACAGGGAAAATGTTGGTATTAAATAATTAAAACACTGAATATTGCTTTTCTTTCCCGGAGAGGGGCACAGTCTTGTGCCACCCTCTTGTCACTGCGGATTCCTTTGCTGGGTTTTGGGAAGGGCCTGTGCATCTTTCCAGCCGGCAGGAGTCTGCGAAGGGACCTTGGATAGCAGGACTCAGGTCCTGCAGTACTCAGTTCCTCGGGTGCCCCTGAGCCGGGTGAGTCTCCCAGGACCCTGCCCACTGCTGGTGTCCAGGTGCAAAAGAACGGGGTCAGGGGAGGCCACTCTCCAAATCCTCTGCCTCCCCGTGTGCTGCCACTCCTGGTGCAGCATGCCTGTCTGGAGCTGGAAGGCATGGCCAAGTGAGGGGATGGGGCCTCCTTCGGAGAGGGCAGCGGCGGAAGGGGCCAGGTGAGCAGGAGCTGAAGGGCGGGGCCTCGGAGGGGGCGGTGTCTCTGGGCGGGGCAGAAGCCTGGCTGCAGGAAGCAGTGCTTTGGCTGAGGCCTGTGCAGGTGCACCCACCCACCAGCAGACACGTGGAGAGAGACCTTAGGACCTGGTCAGGCTCTGGGCGGTGGCAGGAAGCCCTGTGGAAAGGGCAGCAAGGAGGCTTCTGGAGCCAGACCCAGGGGGGTGGGGAGGCTAGCAGTGGGCTCAAGGTGGACCCAGGCTGAGCCACTTCTCCTGGCTGGAGAGCCGCGCAGTGAACGCGCTTTTCGTGGAGTACTTGGTAGAACATAAACACTGTGTAACTGTAGGTTTGGCTGCAGCTGAGGCTTGATGAAGTCAGTTGCATCTTTTCAAGGAGGCTGGTCTTCTGCATACCCATGGACATTTAAATTTCTTTTTGCTTTAATTAGCTATACATGACAATAGAATGCATTTATGCACTTTGATATATCCCATGGACATTTTTTCAACTCGACAAGACTGGCGTTTAATTGGGGGTAGATCACATTCAGACAAAAAAGGTCCTAAACAAATTGAAAAACAAAAATGAGAATTCATTCTAATTCAAAGCCAACAGGGCTGTGGGGTGGAGCCAAAGTCTTAATTAACAACCTTATGGCTCCTTGTAGGGAGGGGGTCAATTCCTGGGACAGGAAAACCCTGGAGGCAGGGCAGGTTCTTGGTAAGGATGGAGGGCTCTCTGGTGGGCTGCAGAGCACCTCGAACATGCCTTGGTCTGCTGCCTGGGTTCAGTAGGCCACGGTACCTCATCTGCCTCCATTCCCAGCTGCCTCCACCACTGCCCATGGCCCTTGTCTGTGTCCACGTGCTTTTGTTTTGCATGGATGCCAGTCACTCCAGAGGCAGGTGCTCTCACTTCTTGGGGCTCACCAGGGCAGAAGGGGAACTGCCTCCCTGGGGCGAGACAGCAGACAACATTTTGGCATCTCTTCCAAGGGTTTCATTTCCACCTGGTTCCCTGTCTTCTACCAGAACCCAGTACCACATGGGCTCAGCCTCTTCCCCACAGTCCAGTGGGCTCCATTCATGCCCTCTGGATGCGTGAGTATCTGGGCTCCACTTTGTGCTCTGAGAGTTGACTCTTTAGTCCTTTGAAGGCCTTCTAAAAGATGAGGGGTGGAAAAAATGTCTTGTGAGCTCTAAGATTGACTAGTGCCAGGGAGGCTGGATAAATGCTAGCTTGGAATATTTTAGCTCCAGCCTCACAAAGATGCCTCTTACTGACACATTGTGTTAAAAGGGTTTACCAGTAGAATTGCTTGCACTTCCCATCTCTAGAAGATTGGCAAGACCAAGCAGACATTTGTACTAGAGCAAAGGCGTCTTCTCTGAACCACCTATCTATGCAAGCTCTAAGGTCAAGGAGAGGATAGTTTGCCTCAAGAAGAGTCCTTACAGTGTCAGGTGACAATTGTGGTTCTTTGTGTTTCTTCTTTGCAGAAACAAATTCTTCCTCAGCCTTTCACAGTTTTGGACATCTATAAGCACTGGGAACAGTAAGTCTGGTTGGGCTGAAGGGTTTTAATAGGGATACCTCAGAGCAATCTTCATGGAATAAACTAGATTACTAGTCTGGTGTGAAACAGCTCACTGGAGACTCTTGTTTCCTCCAGGAAGCCATGTCACATCACATGTGTGGGTGCCTGGTAGTGGGGGGGGACATTAAGGGGTTCAATCATTGAAGAATAAAAATGTCTCACAAGCTTGTTAAAGACCAACCGAGAACTGTAAAAGCACTTTATAAAAGCAGTGAGAATCCTTAATACAAAATTTCATCTACACTGTGTTCTCATCACTGATTTAACTCTCATCTTCTAGAAATGTCATGCCATCCATTTGGTATAGGCATTTCTTCTTGTCCTACAGAACCACAGAGCTCAGCCAGAAGCTGAAGTCAGAGAAGGCTCCAGCCCTGAACGCCAAGAAAGGCTAAGGGTTTTACATCACCATTGGTTCAGAGAGGGAAGAGGAGGAGGAGGAGGAGGAGGAGGAGAAGGAGGAGGAGGAGGAGGAGAATGTCAAAGCCAGTAAGAGCCCTGCATATGGGTTGTTGCTAGGGGACTTAGGCCACCCAGTTTGGCCCCCATCCTTGGTGCTAGTGGGGATCCAGCTGGTTCTAAGAAGTGCCTGCATGAACCAGCACCTGTCAGAGACAGTTCACTGCTGCTGTTCCTTAATGTTACTGATCACTCATGGTTATGTTCAAGACCAAATGAGAACTATAAAAGCACTTTAATAAAGGATTGAAAATGCAGAATACAAAATTATATTCTGCACCATTGGGCAGGCCAGTGGGATAGTGGATTTTTTGGGTGGGAAACCCTCCTAGGTTCTCCCCTAGTGGGAGTCCTGGGAAGACCAAACCTTTTAATGGGAGAGATTTAAAAGCCATAACAGATCTGATGAGCCTTTTAGCTGTGGCAAATAACTAGGGTTGCAGGGGTAAACCCCCAAAACCAGGTGGGTCCATGTAGCATATCGTCTGCCCTTCAGAAGTACCCAGAAGCTGCATTTTTTTACAAATCTTGATGGGGTGGAAAGAAGACCACATTTTCAGAAGTGCTGTTGGAAACACTATAAAGGCTTCTCTCAGACCTGTCTTCTGTGTGGACCTGGGGGATTTCTCAGGAGTACTGATCTCCACCCTCATTATGGAGTTTGCACACTGGTTTGGAGGGCTGTGCAAGGCATTGACTCCTGAGCATTAGCACAGTGATTCTATACATGCCACCGTTTCCCCTTCTCCTGACTTCAAGTCTCCCTGAGCTTTCTCAGCAGCACCCATGCCTCTCCAGAGCAATGGCTATGTCTCCTGGGCATGGTGTTACCATTTTTTTTTTTTTTGCTTACATAAAAGACAGTTTCCTAATTTTTTCACCTTCTTTAATTCTTTAATACAATTTTTGATTTCAAAAGAAAGGCAGGATTCATTATAAAGTATACATTATACGATTCAGAGGTATATGAGGCAGCAGGATCAGAAGTTGGAGGCTAGCTTGCTAACATAGTGGGGCCATGTTTCAAAATTTTAAAAAAGGCTGTTGCTCAGTTGTAGAGCACATGTGTGGCAACCCTCACAACAAAGGAGGAGGAGTTTAACTGAATTTAGAATGTTGGAAAATTGCTTTGAAAAAGAAAAAGATCACCCATACTCTCTCCATCTATAATTAAGTAAATTATTATTTTACTTATTTATTCTCAGACTGCTTTGAAATGTGTTTGAGATCACACTGAATCTCTCTCTCTCTCTCTCTCTCTCTCTCTCTCTCTCTATATATATATATATATATATATATATCACTTTAACTTCTTAATTTATAAATGCAAAACAAGTACACTTTGAACTAGAAAAAGCATATGCAAGGAACCTGGAAGACTTATTTTTCTCCTCTTCTGCTTCCTTTTGTTCATTGCATGTGTCTATTGGTGGGTGCCCTGTAAAACTTCCTCTCTTCTGTATAGGCTAAAATGAGTGTTCACTATTGAAAGCATGAGTACAAACTTATGCATTAAACAGAAATGGTCAAATTTCTTAATGACTGCCTAAGCAAATTCTTACTTTACTTTTTCATGTTGGGGATTGAACCCAGAGGTGGTGAGCCACTGAGTCACATCCCCAGCCAATTTTTATATTTTCTTTTGAGAAAGGGTCTCACGAAGTTGCTGAGGCTGGTGATGAACTTGCAATCTTCCTGCCTCAGCTGCTGGACTTGCTGGGATTACAGGACTGTGCCAATGGCTGGGCTTGGCTATGCAATTTTTTAAAGCTCTGATAATGGAATTTTAAATATACTTTTTGAAAGAGGCCACATTGAGGAAAATATGTTGAAGTATGTGTGGGCAAAATGACAGGATTTCGAGAAGAGTAAATGAGACAAAGATGAAATAAAATTGGCTACAAGGTGATAATGGACTGAGCTGGGTGGTTCAGTATTCCTCCCCTCTACTTATGAATTTCTTTAAAATATTCCATCAGTATAGAAAGAAATAGACATGGAGACAAGTTCCAGGAAAAAAAAAAGATTATGTATTCCTCTCAGTAACATTCTTTTTAGCAAATTAGTAATCATTTTCTTTCTATCTGAGATCGAATCTATAAAATCAACAGCTATTTTGTTGCATGAATCATGGTTCAGCGACTTCTCCATTGAAAGCCATTTGAATTCCAGGTAGCTTTCCCTATAGACCCAGGCTGACTGCCTGACGACCAAGTCTTTTTCTTTTCTTGTGTCTGCTATGAGGGTGGGGGGTTGAGGGAAGATCACATGGAAGCCCCAGGCCTCAAGAATGCTAGGTGAATGCCCCATGACAGAACTTTATACCCCGCCTCCACTGTCCTTACTTGCACTCGACTTTCAGGGCTATGGTGTGGTGTCCTTTGTGAAGGGAACCCACCAGTGTTGTGCAGTGTTTGTGATAGTTGGTGGCAGGGATGTGACCCAGTTCTTTCTTTCTGGGGCCATGATGTTTCATGCCACAGGGGAGCAGAGACCCTCAGGATATGGACACAGAGCTTCCGTGTTCCCTGACAGCCATGGCTAAGAGATGGCAGTTCTTTCCCAAATTGGACATTAGCCTTTGCTTCTCCCAGCAGCCCCAGGCTTTCAGGAGCAAAAGAGTTGTTGGTTTGTTTTTTCTCACTGAACAACTTATTTTTAATTTATTTTTTTTACATTTGAATTAGATGGGATTTAATTTCTCATTTTTCTGAGTGTACAGGTTCAGAATCACATTGCTCATGCAGTCACCTATATACACACAGCAATAATAATGTCTATTTTATTCTGCTGTCCTTCCTTTCCCCCCTTCCCCTCCCCTCCCCTCCTATCACTTTTCTCTACCCAATCTAATGTGACACACTTCTTTTTTTTTCTCCTCACATCGTCATACATGTATTCTGTATAATGAATAGGGTCTCCTTCCATCTTCCATGCAATTCCCCTTCTCCCTCCCTTTCCCTCCCACCTCTCTTCCCTATCTAGAGGTAATATTTTTCTCATGCTCTTCCTCTCTCCCCCATTTTGAGTCTCTCACTTTATATCAGAGAAGACATTTGGTACTTATTTTTTAGGGATTGGCTAACTTCACTTTGCATAATCTGCTCTAATGCCATCCATTTCCCTGCAAATGCCATGATCTTATTATTTTTTTAGTGCTGAATAATATTCCATTGTGTATAAATGCCACATCTTTTTTTATCCATTCATCAATTCAAGGGCATCTAGGTTGCTTCCACAGTCTAGCTATTATGAATTGTGCTGCTCTAAACATTGATGTGGCTGTGTCCCTGTAGTATGCTGTTTTTAGGTCTTTTGGGTATAGTCTGAGAAGGGGAATAGTTGTGTCAAATGGTGGTTCCATTCCAAGCTTTCGAAGGAATCTCCATACTGCTTTCCAAATTGGCTGCACCAATTTGCAGTCCCACCAGCAATGTATGAGTGTACATTTTCCCCACCGCATCCTCACCAGCACTTGTTGTTGTTTGACTTCATAATGGCTGCCATTCTTACTGGAATGAGATGGTATCTTAAAGTAGTTTTAATTTGCATTTCTCTGATTGCTAGAGATGGTGAGCATTTTTTTGTGTATTCATTGATTGATTGTTCAGGTCCTTGGCCCATTTGTTGATTGGGTTATTTGTTTTTTTGTTTTTGGTGTTTAACTTTTTGAGTTATTTGTGTATCCTAGAGATTAGAGCTCTATCTGATGTATAAGGGGTAAAAATTTGTTCCCAGGATGTAGGCTCCATATTCACCTCACATATTATTTCTCTTGCTGAGAAAAAGCTTCTAAGTTTGAATTTGTCCCATTTGTTGATTCTTGGTTTTAATTCTTGTGCTATAGGTGTCTTATTAAGGAACTTGGGGCCTAACCCCACATGATGGAGATGAGGGCCAAATTTTTCTTCTATTAGACACAGAGTCTCTGGTTTGATTCCTAGATCCTTGATCCATTTTGAGTTAACTTTTGTGCATGGTGAGAGAAAGGGATTCAGTTTCATTTTGTTGCATATGAATTTCCAGTTCTCCCAGCACCATTTGTTGAAGATGCTATCCTTCCTCCATTGCATGCTTTTAGCACCTTTGTCTATATAAGGTAGTTGTAATTTTGTGGGTTAGTCTCTGTGTCCTCTGTTCTCTACCATTGGTCTACCCACCTGTTTTGGTGCCAGTACCATGCTGTTTTTTTTTTTTTTTTTTTTACTATTGCTCTGTAGTATAGTTTAAGGTCTGGTATAGTGATACAACCTGTTTCACTCTTCCTGCTTAGAATTGCTTTAGCTATTCTGGGTCTCTTATTTTTACAGATGAATTTCACAATTGCTTTATCTATTTCTGTGAGGAATGCCATTGGGATTTTGATCGGAATCACATTGAATCTGTAAAGTGCTTTTGGTAATATCGCCATTTTGATGATGTTAGTTCTGCCTATCCATGAACAAGGTATATCTTTCCATCTTCTAAGGTCTTCTTCTATTTCTCTCTTTAAGGTTCTATAGTTTTCATTGTATAGATCTTTCACCTCTTTTGTTAATTTGATTCCCAAGTATTTTAATTTTTTTTGAGAATATTGTGAGTGGGGTAGTTTTCCTCATTTCCATTTCAGGGGATTCGTCACTGATATACAGGATGCCTTTGATTTATGGGTGTTGATTTTATATCCTGCCACTTTGCTGAATTCATTTACTAGTTCTAGACGTTTCTTGGTAGAACCTTTTGGGTCTGCTATGTATAGGATCATATTATCAGCAAATAGTGCTAGTTTAAATTCTTCTTTTCCTATAGTTATACCTTTAATTTATTTCATCTGTCTGATTGCTCTGGCTAGTGCTTCCACTACTATGTTGAATAGAAGCGGTGAGAGAGGGCATCCCTGTCCCATATTTTAGAGGGAATGCCTTCAATTTTTCTCTGTTTAGAATGATGCTGGCCTGAGGCTTAGTGTAGATAGCTTTTATAATGTTGAGGTGGGTTCCTGTTATCCCTAGTTTTTCTAGTGTTTTGAACATAAAGGGATGCTGTACTTTGTTGAATGCTTTTTTCTGCATCTATCAAGATGCTCATATGGTTCTTATATTTAACTCTTTTGATGTGGTGAATTACATTTATTGATTTCCATATGTTAAACCAGCCTTGCATCTCGGGGATAAATCCCACTTGATCATGGAGCACAAACTTTTTGATATGTTTTGCATCTGATTTTCCAGAATTTTATTGAGGATTTTTGCATCTATATTTATTAGAGATATTGGTCTGAAAATTTCTTACTTTTATGTCTTTGTCTGCTTTTGGAATCAGGGTGATGTTGGCCTTGTAGAATGAATTTGGGAGTTCTCCCTCTTTTTCTATTTCCTGAAATAGATTGAAGAGTATTAGTATTAGTTCTTCTTTAAAGGTCTTGCAAAACTCTGCTGTATATCCATTTGGTCCTGGGCTTTTCTTGGTTGATAATCTTTTGATGGATTCTATTTCCTCATTTGATATTGGTCTGTTTAAGTTGTGTATACCTTCCTTACTCAATCTGGGGAGATCATATGACTCAAGGAATTTATCAATGTCTTCAGTATCTTCTGTTTTATTGGAGTATAAGGTATCAAAATAATTTCTAATTATCACAGTATTTCTGTAGTGTCTGTTGTGATATTGCCTTTTTCATCCCATGTGCTAGTAATTTGGGTTGTATCTCTTTTTCTATTTGTTAGCATGGCTAAGAGTCTGTCAATCTTATTTATTTTTTCAAGGAACCAACTTTTCGTTTTGTCAATTTTTTCAATTGTTTCTTTTATTTCGATTTCATTGATTTCAGCTCTGATTTTAATTATTTCTTGCCTTCTACTGCATTTGCTACTGATTTGCTCTTCTTTTTTTAGGACTTTGAGATGTAGTGTGAGACCATTTATTTGTTGGCTTTTTCTTTTTTTGAGGAATGAACTACATGCAATGAATTTTCCTTTTAATACTGCTTTCATAGTGTCCCATAGATTTCGATATGTTGTGTCCGTGTTTTCATTTATCTCTAAGAATTTTTTAATTTCCTCCTTGATGTCTTCTGTAACCCATTATTCATTCAGTAGCATATTGTTCATTCTCCAGGTGACGTATGAATTTTTCTTCCTTATTTTATCTTTGATTTCCAAAATTCATTCCATTATGATCAGATAAAATGCATGGTAATATCTCTACTCCTTTATATTTGCTAAGAGTTGCCCTATGGCATAATATACAGTCTATTTTTGAGAAGGATCCATGTGCAGCTGAGAAAAAACTGTATCCGCTTGATGTTGGTTTATATATTCTATATATGTCAATTACATCTAAGTTATTGTGTTATTGAGTTCTATAGTTTCTTTATTCAACTTTTGTTTGGAAGATCTGTCCAGTGGTGAGAGAGATGTGTCAAAGTCACCCTTGATTATTGTGTTGTGGTCTATTTGTTTCTTGAACTTGAGAAGATTTTGTTTGATGAACATAGCTGCACCATTGTTTGGGGCATATATATTAATGATTTTACAGGAATGCCTTTGATTCATTGGTGGTGAATGGTTCCCTTTAGCAGTATGTAATGTCCGTCTTTATCCATTTTGATTAACTTTGGCTTGAAGTCTATTTTATTTGATATGAGGATGGACACCCCTGCTTGCTTCCGAGGTCCATGTGAGTGGTATGATTCTTCCCAACCTTTCACCTTCAGTCTGTGCATGTATTTTCCTAATAGATGAGTCTCCTATAGGCAGCATATTGTTGGATTATTTTTTTAATCCAGACTACTAGCCTATGTCTTTTGATTGGTGAGTTTAAGCCATTATCATTCAGGGTTACTATTGAGATATGGTTTGTACTTCTGGCCATGTTTGTTTATTTTTGTTATTTAACTTGATTTGTTTTTCCTCTTTGATTAGTTTTTCCCTTTACTGTACTACCTCCCACTGTTGATTTTCATTGTTGTTTTTCATTTCCTCTTCATTGATTGTTTTGCCCAGGATGCTTTGCAGTGCTGGTTTTCTAGGTGCAAATTATTTTAACTTTTGTTTATCATGGAAGGTTTTTATTTCATCATCAAACCTGAAGCTTCATTTTGTTGGATACGAGCTTCTTGGTTGGAACCCATTATCTTACAGTGTTTGAAATATGTTGTCTCAGGATCTTCTTGCTTTCAGAGTCTGTGTTGAAAAATCAGCCATTAACCTAATTAGTTTACCCCTAAATGTAATCTGCCTCCTTTCTCTTGTGGCTTTTAAAATTCTCTCCTAGTTCTGTATGTTGGACATTTTCATTATAATGTGTCTTGGTGTGGATCTCTTGTAGTTTTGTATATTTGGCATCCTGTAGGCTTCTAGGATTTGGATTTCCATTTCATTCTTCATGTATGGAAAGTTTTCTAAAATTATTTCATTGAACAGATTGCTCATTCCTTTAGTTTGTACCTCTATACCTTCCTCTATCCCAATAATTCTTAAATTTGGTCTTTTAATGTTATTCCAGATTTCTTGTGTGTTCTGCTTTTGGGTTCTTATCAACCTTTCTGAGTTGTCTAGACTCTTTTCAAGATGATATATTTTGTCTTCATTGTCTGATGTTCTGACTTCTAATTGGTCTACTCTGCTGGTGATACTCTCATTTGAGTTTTAATTTGGTTTATAATTTCCTTCATTTCCAGGATTTCCTTTTTTTTTTTTTTTTTTTTTTGTATAACCTCTATCTCCCTGTGGAGTTGATCTTTTGCTTCTTGGATTTGTTTCAGTAATTCATTGTCAAAGTGATCTTCCATTGTCTGCATTTGCTGTCTAAGGTCTTCCTTGAGACTCCAGATCATCTGTAGCATGTATGTCTTGAAATCTTTATCTGACATTTTTTCTGCTGTAGCTACCAACTCCTCTATTGTTGAGTTGTCCTGCATTGTTTGTGTTCCTTTTTTTCCTTGTTTTTTCATGTTGTTCACATTTCTTTCCAACTCTGTGTGACTGCCGTGTTATTCTTTTCTCCTATAAATTTGTGTTGCTTTTGTCTAGCTCCGAGATCTCTCCTTTGTGATGGGAGACAATGTTTAGAGACGTTGGGTTCAATTGCAATTTAAAATAAATTCATTAGCTTCATAAAAGGCATACAGATTCTGGTGGAGTATAGAGAACTGAGGGTTGGATGTAGGACTTTATGTTTATGGGGAAAGATGTGAGGATATGGGGGTTAATATATCTTAGCTACTTTGGAGGAGAACTCTAATGAAGGGAGTTATTAACAGGAGAATAGACAGGAGTATTTTGGGGTAGCTAAGTACTTGGGAGGATTATAAGAAGCATAGAAACATTCACCTATTTGCATTTAGTAAATTACATGTAGTAGAAATAGTAATGCTTGGGATGTTGGGAGGGGAAGAGAAGGAGGAAGAAAAATAGAAAGAAAAGAAGAAGAAAGAAAAAATGCACTCTTAGAATTCTGTTTTCTTCTCTTCTAGTAGGTGGTGTTGTGCATTACAGGTTGAGTCTCTGCCCTCAGGGTGTAGGAAGCAATTCGTGTGGGGCGGCTCTCCTCCCCTGCCAGGTGCCTC
Organism: Marmota monax; assembly: GCF_021218885.2. Classification (NCBI taxonomy): domain Eukaryota; kingdom Metazoa; phylum Chordata; class Mammalia; order Rodentia; family Sciuridae; genus Marmota; species Marmota monax. The sequence continues at coordinate 715,294 of NW_026694371.1, read as the reverse complement.
TCCAATCCAGGCCTCTTTGGGTTGCTCCTGGTCTCTATCCCCCTCACTTCTCCTGCTCACCAGGCCCCAATTACTGGGACTCTTCTCCACAGCTCTGGGTTCACTCTGGGTGTGTGGTGCCTGGCTGCTCCGTTCTTGTGGTCAACTGAGCGCTCTCTTTGTTGGGTAGTCACCAAATCATCACGGCTGTGGAGAGAGGGAGTTGGAAACCAGCAACCTGTTCTGACTTACTCCCTCTGATAGCCACGCCCACTGAGAGCTGGTGAGAATGGTTTGGGGTTATCACAACTGGGGATGTGGAGTTGGAGATCTGGCACCTTCTCAGTTTCACTGGACTGACATTCACGCCCACCGAGAGCTGGCGAGAAAAGTTCTTGAGTTATCACATCTGGGTGGAAGTGGGGGCTGGGGGTCACACACCTGTTCCGTCGCCAGTCTCGCTGCCTGTTAGATCTGCCCAAAGCTGATGAGGTAGATTTTCCAAAATGCCGACCGCCCGTTTCCATGCTGGAGTGTCCGTGTCCAGTGAGGAGGAGGGAATGGGGCTGTTTCTCCACTAAGTCCAAACATCAGTCCTTGATCCGGTGCCCTGTGGAGACGCGGGCACTGGACCAAGTCTGTCTGGTGCATTCTGTCTCCACAGAATCTGAGACTGTGCATCTCTATGCGGCCAGAACTCCAGAGCGCACTGCTGTTCTGCCGGCAGGGTTCCGCACATGGAACAACGTGGAATTTCTCACCTTCTGGACTGTGTTTGAGACCAGCCATTTTTTAAACTGTCACAGGCTCCATGAAGCTTAAATTCATGGGTGGGGGGTCCTATGAGGGGGGCATCTGTCCACTAGCTCGGGGTCACGCCAGTAATGAGTTCTCCTCTAATCCATATCCAAGAGCTGTTTGTTGAAATGAAACCTGCCTGCTGTTCTTAGAGCAGAAGGCCCATGTGGCTCATCCAGTGGTGTTTGTCTCTTGTAGACCCTAAACTTGCATCTACCAGTGCCTCAGCAGTTGAGCCAGATTTGCCATAAAGCATGAAAGAAAAGGCCAAGGTGAGTGGGACCACTCTGCATGCCATGCCTGTGGGAATTGAAGTGCCCTGTAGGAACAGTCCCCTAGGTCTAAAATGTGCATTGACTAAAAAGATCAGGGGGTGCACCCTGAAGGCTGAGTCACCCTTGGGGCCTCAGTGCCCACTCAATCTGCATAAACAGGGAAGGCCTGAGTCTGAGCACTCTGGGCTGGTTTCCTCCTCTGAGCAGGGTGGGTGGTCTTGCAGCCTCTTTCACACTTGGCATTTTCAGTTTCTCCTCCAAGGTTATGTGAACCAGGAGCTTCTCCGAGCCAATTCCCAGGCCTCAAAGTTCACTATAAAGGCACGCAGACTCTTTGCTTCCCATATTCTGGAGAACAAAGATGACCCAGATGGTAGACTGGAATCTCAGCATGAAGGAGCCACGTTCCCCTTAAAACAGGTAAGTCAGGGACAGTAAGCCATGGAAGGAAAAGGCAGTGAGCCTCTTTTGTCCTCCTGTAGAAATAATGCCACCAATGTGGTCCAGTCTACTGCCATGGTCTCTCCAAATGAGGGGTTTTGGTCTCCAGTGAGACAGAGCAACACTCCTCAAAGTAAAGGTAGGGCCTATCCTGAGGTGTCAGCTCCCACGCTCTGGCAGCCCAGGAGCCATGTGTATCCAGGAGGGGAAGCTGGTTGCAGCTATAGGAGAACATCTGCCTAACGGAAGCAGCACCCTGACTTGTGAAGTACACATTTCTCTCTCCCTTCAGCCCTTCTGAATTTTCTTCCCAACACACACAATCATGCTGTGGATTATAGGCACTAAAGGTGACTCAAACAAAGACTGAGCTGGCAATGGACCAGCCCCAAGCAACTCTGACACACTGTAAAGCATTGACCATCCCCTGGCCACCCTGGGCTTCTAAATATGTCTCAAGCAAGCTCTGCAGAGGGTGACAAATCCAGCACATGGCAAGGTACGGCACACAGAAAATAATCACATGGCCTTTGGAGAGAAGGTTCTGTGGGCACAGCCAGGCTCACTGCCCTCAGCCAGGTGTGACGTGGATGCTTACCTGTGTCACTCCTAATGTGAGCACCTCCAGAGCCAGTCCACTGAGCTTTCTTGAAGAGCCCAGCATATAAGACTTTATGCATGTTCAGCCCAGAATGGTGTAGATCTCTGACGAGGTCAGAGGCTGTGGTCTGAGGCAGTGTCGAGACCCAGGCTTTGATCTTCAAGATACAGCTTCACCAGCTGGGACAGCAGCAGATTGTTTGCTGACTTTCCTCCCTAGTGTTCTTTGTGTTAGATGTGGGTGTGACAAAGAGGCAGTTTAGAAGGGGATGTAGAAGGATTTCTTTGCCTGTGTAGTCACCACACAATTATGAAATGCTAAACAGAGGTGTGGAAAATTGTAAACAACGGCGGCACCAGAAGTCACTCTGCCAGGCAGTAAATCTGCTTAGTCAGTCACCACTGTGTATCCAATGCCACCCACCCCAAGAAGCCTAGAGCCCAGGACTGGAAGGCCAAGGGGCTTCTATGTCGATGGATTGGGAGTCGAGTGTCTACAAGCCCTTCACTTTTATTTTAAATCTGCAGTTTGTTACGGAGGGACCTTGTTGTTCATCCATTTACTAATTTTACAAGCAGGGAAACTGAGTTTTTGAGAGGAGCTAGGTCCTGGATGGAATTACGTACGTCGGTGGTAAAGTCAGACTCACAGACCAGATCTTCTGACCCTGCTCTGGTCAGCCTGCTAAAAGATTCCTTCTCCCTCCTGGTTTCCCTTTCATCTCATAGGTAGAGAGGGCCTCACTTAAACATTCTGGGTTCATAGTCTTTTCCCCACCCTTATTTGAGTGGAGGATTTGAGTAAGAAGACAAAAGAGGTCTAAGTTGAATGTAAGGTCCATGTGTGAGGAAGGCATGAACTTGGAGCATGTTTGGGGCAGAGTGACCCCTGGACCTTGCCCTCCTGTCTATAGGATTGTAAAAGGGTGAGCATTTTCCCTTGCATCCTCTCCGCTCTCACCATATGATATTTGTCCCAGCTCCCAATGGTCTGTGACCCCAAGTCCTCTCTCAGCAGATGCCACCAAGGAAGCAGCAAGAAAGGCTTGAAACGGAAGTCGTCAGAAGACCAGTCAACCCCCAAGATCAAGAAGCAGCAGCAGCCAGAGATCAGGGAAGGCTTAGAGGGAGCTATTTTATCAGAAAAGCCCTCCATGCCTTCCAAAGGGACATCAAAGGGAGACAAAGCAAGTGGCATCCAAAAGGAAAAGAAGGGGAAGGAATCTTGTGACCCCCAAGGGGCCCAAAACAAGCCAGAGGGGAGCTGGGGATGGTGAAGGTCAAGGTTGGAGATCCAAATGCCCCAAGAAGCAAAAGCAAGAAGAAGAAGTCTGATAAAGATAAGTAAGCCCATGTCCTTTGGCCCATGCTGAGTGTGTCCAGGCCCCTCAGACAACGGTTGGTTTTCCACCATGCAGAGGAAGATCCCTGGGAAGTGATTTGTTCAGGGTCTTGGGGGCAGCTAGTGGCAAAGCCAGGAAAGAATCCAAAGCACCTGGCTCAATGGGGGATGCCAGCTCCCCAAAGCCCAGAAATCTCTCTTTGCATCTGGTAGTCACATTTATTTCCAGCTTCAGGCTTCTAGTAGGTCCAGGCTCAGGCTGCATCCTGACCATTGCAGAGAATGGTGTCCTCTACCCTTGGGGCCCATGTCAAATTTTGGAAGAGCCTATTTCTACATCCAGCTGTGGGGTGCTTATTGGACCAGAACGCCTGAGTCCTTTTCATCTCTCTAGACTTCATTTCTCATTTACTGATACCTCTGCTGGGGTCTGCACTCAGTGGGTCCGTGTAAGTCTTCATGCCAGCACAGGTACTAGAGAACTGAGGCTCAGAGTAGCAGTCTTCTCATGGTCACAGGTTTTCACTGGCTCCAAATTGGCCACCCTTAGCACACTGTGGGCATTGGAGTTTAACCAGTTTGACACAGATTCATTGTGGATCTCTTCTTCTTTCCTCTAGATTATTTGTGGGTGTCTCCCATCGAATGGCATCTGTTAGCCTGGGAGGGTTCATCTTTCTGGGTGCCTACGACCAGACCCGCTGCCGGCTGTCAGACATGGGCAGAGAGAGTTCCTGAGTGGATGCCACTCGTGCACTTTCATGAAGAAAGGGGGCCCCCGTGAGAGCCCTGCCTTCTGGGCAGCAGGAGAACCTGTGCTGAAGCCCAAAGCTGCTGTGACTGTGACCATGGTACCCAGGGTCAGACTGGCTGGAGTTGTCATCAGGGTGCCACAAAAAGAAAGTGTGTCACGGTGGGACTCTGAACAGCCCCTCAGAACCCCTTAATAAATGTGCCTGGCAGTGCCACAGCCAGCCTGGCAAAGCTTGCATTTGATCTGTATATGATCTGTCATTTCCTACCACCTGATGGTGGATGCTGTGGAGAGATGGTTACAATTTGAAAAGAATGAAGAGGGGAAGGGGGAAGTGGGGCGGGGGCACAACAGCTGTGCATGTGGGCATTTCTCCCTGGGGTCAGTTCCTGTGGTGTAAGGTTAGAGCTCTGTTTAAAAAGCGCCTCCGGCAGGTGCAGACAGGCATTCTTCCTGTTAACCAGGTGCTATGTTCAATGACCCTCAGGTGGCACCTAACAACACATGGTCCAGTGACCCATGTGGTGTGTGAGAGGAAGTGGGCATCTGCAGCTCCAGAGGCTAAACAGGGGCATGCAGTCCCCAGGAAGGCTGATCAATCCCTACTCCACTGCTCTGCCTCCAGGCTCAGACGCGGCCTGGACCAGTGCTGGATAGAGCAATGCTTCCTCTTCCTTAGTGGAGTCATCCCTGGAAGGAGAGAAGGCAAGATGGAAAAGTTGCTATACTTTGGATTCTGTGGCTTTACCAATGAAGTGCACGTGTAGAAAAGTTCAGAGAGAAATCATAGGAATCTAACAGTGTCGTGTCTACCCTGGAGCCATAGTGCATGATCCTGCCTTGCCCAAATTTCCCCTGTTGGGGAAAATATTAAAAGCAGAATGACTGCATTGATAAGGTGATCTCTGGGAAAGAAGGAACGAGCCCAGCCATATGCTCAACACTTATAAACCAACCTTTCTTAAAGACCCTTCAATGCCATTTGTTAGACACTTCAATATTTTACATGGTTTTCAATATACATTGTACCAAAATTTCTATAAATAAATAACTCTGTACATAAAAGTAATGCTTCCTGTTTCACATTGCCTCTCAGAAGCAGCAGATTCACATATTTTGTGAAAGTCACATTAATAAGTTAACTGTTGAGGACAAAACTCTAAATGTGCTTATCTTCTGGAAAAATTTTAACCTCTGATAGGAACATCTTACACAGGTAGCCATTTGGCTAATATCTCCCCTTCAGCCTTTTGGCTAAAGAAATGTACTTTGAGATTTTTTAAGGACCTTATTTGTTTCAATGTAATTTTTCAGTGAATTGGCACTCATAAGATGGTTAGCTACAGGGCTCAAAATTGAAAACTCACCCAGGTCTAGGGCTAAATCTTATGTAGTCTACGCCCAGTCCCGTCTGTGTGTGCGAAGGGTGTGGACAGGCCTGCTCTGGCTCCTCAGTAGAAATAGCCCTGAAGGGTGAGAACTTAATCTTTTTTATCCCCCAATGTAATATTATATTGGCAGAATTAAAACATCATTATTGAAAAATGCACAGCTACCAACACCAGCAGCCTTTGCCTTAATAAAAAGCCTCAGCTAACAATCCGGCAACATGGATAAGACCACATTTGCTTTTAACAAAAAAATGAGGTTCAGAGAAGGAAGAAAGCCTAAATGTTCTGACCCACGGTGTGTGGTGGATTAGCAACATTCATGCCACCTGTCCCCAGGACCCACTGCAAGGGTGATGTGGAGAGTCTCCTCGGTCACCCTGGCTGGGCTTCTGGCCATGCAGTGCACTTGGCTGTGTGCTGTCTCTGGCTGTGGGCTGAGAGTGGAGGGCCTGCTCCTTGGAGAAACTGTCCACGTCAGCATTGCAGTCACAGCACACAAGAGACCTGCTGGGCTCTGAAGGAGAGAGCGAGCCAGATCAGAACCAATGCCAGCTCATCTCCATCCCCGCACACAGAACAGGCCACTCACTCACATCCAAGTGAGGTCCTGCTCCCCCACCAAACACCTTCACGGAAAAGTCTGGGAACATGCCACACTGTTAGTGGAGACGGGTCTTTCATGCTCACATGCCCAAGATCAAGCTAATCTCGTACTTAGAGAATGTAGTCACACTACTTTGATCACAGCCAAAAAAATGAAGAAGAAAACAAAAGCAAACCCCAACAGTTGAATTAGGTACCATGCAGGGTTAAGAGTTTTCTGAACAACTAGAAGTTTCATCTCAAAACAGCCCTGGTGAACAGATACTAAATCTCCCTATGTTGCTTAGGATTCTGGAAAATTTTTGCTCAGATTTACTGTATCATAAATAGTATCTAGGAGACACTTCTAGAATTAAAAGGGCACCACGCCAGACCTTCCTGTTTATATACTAAATTCGGAGAGAGAGTACTAGATGGAAATGTAGGCATCTCCCCTCTTCATTTAGTGAGTAGGTCAACCCAGATTTTGATTTCAAAAAGGCACTGCTTTTCCTGATGAAAGCATCACCTACCCATCTCAGGTGGACCAGGTGTCCAGTAGCTTTCTCTGTCAATGTTCCAGGGTTCTTTACTGTACCTAACACCGAGCTTGGGCTGCCTGCACGTGATGCTGTGAACATCAACCTCTGGGAAGAGGCCTCAATCTCTGAGATACACAATTGCAACAGACTCCCTGGTTTAGAAACTGCTTAGGATGTCTCAATAAGCCTTAGGAACAGAATGGGCAGAGCTGCTGCTGCAATCTTTCTATCAATGGTGGGTGAAGCTGGCAATGGGCCTGTTTTCTAGTAACATTTTCCAAGCAAGCAGTCCTGCAGCATCCACAACCATGTTAGAGGAGCAGCTCTCACAGGCTCGGGCTTCAGCCCAGCAAGTGCTCATAATCTTCCACCAACTAAACAGCGGCCCTGTAGAGTGCTCTCCCTCTGACACTGGAATACAGAGCATATCTGGGTACTGCCCCTGCACTCTCATCCCTTGGTATCCATGAGGGGCCGGTGCCAGAGCCCCATGCAGATACCAAAATCCAGGGATGCTCAAGTCCCTTGTGTACAATGACACACCATTTGCACATGACCTACATATATCCTCCCATATGAGTTACCTCTAGATTAATCATCATGACTAGTAAAATGTAACTATATACATAGCTGTTGGACTGTATTTTTAGGGAATAATGATAAGGAAAAGAAGGCTGCATGTTCATGCAGCTTCTCTGCCCTGAATATTTCTAGTGTGCAGGTACTCGAACCCACAGACACAAACAGCTGACTGTGCAAGCAGGGCTTGGATTCGGGGCCTGGGTTGTCCCTTGCAGCTGTTCTTACAGCAGTCCTACCTTATCCCGACTGGGACACTCACTACTAATCCCAGGGGGTGACTTTCCTGAGACACAGGATGTTAAAACCTCTGCAGAATTTGACAGACCAGGACGGAGCCAAAGAGCAGAGGCCTTGGCAGGGCAGCCACCTTTTTCACCTGATGCTGCCCATCTAATGCCAAATGCCTATCTTGGGAGGCCATCTCTACCTATGGGGGACAGTCACCTAGAGCTCCACCTCACTGTATCAGAGGCCTTACCATCACCCTCGATGTCCTCATTGGCCCGATGGCCACCATCAGTCCTGACCACAGTTTCTTGCTGGTCAGAAAGGGTCCCCTGAGAAGAGAGGTAGCTTGGAACACCTGGTGCACAAAGGTTTCATCTGAAAGGAGATAAGACAATGAAATATCAGGGTTGCAGTGACAACAGATGCATATGCGCATTCAATGTGAGGCCTCAAACAGCATCCCCTGGAAACAGCCATCGACGCTGCTCAGAGACCAGGTGGAGTCGGTGCAGGAAAAAGGCCCTCCCAGACCTGAGACTTACCTGAGCCCAGGTCGAAAGCAGGGAAACCAATGTGAAGACCACAAAATATGGAGAAGAGTGACAGGAAGGGAGACCGAACTAACAAAACCAGAGCACTGTGAGTTTCAGGGACAATCCACCATGTGGCAAGCAGCACAGGATGCCTCCACTTATGAGGAGGATATCAGCAGGCAGTTTGTTAATATTTTTTTAGAGAGAGAGAGAGAGAGAGAGAGAGAGAGAGAGAGAGAGAGAGAGAGAGAGAATTTTTTTTTTAATATTTATTTTTTAGTTTTCGGTGGACACAACATCTTTGGTTGTGGTGCTGAGGATCGAACCTAGGCCGCACGCATGCCAGGCAAGTGCGCTACCGCTTGAGCTACATCCCCAGCCCTATTAATATTTTTTAGTGTCAACTGTCATGGCTTCTCCTGACCTGAAAATAAATGCCACCATGCTCACCTGTGTTGGTGACGCTGTGCTACTCGCTCTTCTTCCTGATTTGGTAGATGATGCACACCCACACCAGAGACGTCAGAACAATGCTGCACCCCACGGCGATGGTGAAGATGCTCATGGTAGTCTTGTCCTTCCTGCAGCCAGGTGTGGGCAAGATGCTCAGCTGGCTGTGAGTGTGCTCTGTGCCCAGGATGTTACCTGCATCCTCCACCACCATGTTCTAGACCACCAGCAGCTGGTTGCCAGGGGTGAAGTGGCACCTGTGGGTGAGGCTCAGTGGGTGGTTACCCTTGAGCCAGGTGATGTGGGGTGAGGGGCTGCTGGCCACTTTTCACTGGAGGGCTACCATCTCCTCAACAGACACCACACAGTCTTCCAAGGGTACCACCAAGGATGGGGTCTCTGCAAGAGGTCAAGAGACCTCACACTCACTCTGGGGCCTCAGTGCTGTGGGTCTGCTTGGTTCTCTAGACATGGCACAATCCCACCAGAGAGCTTCTGTTAGAGCAGCAAATTTTTCAGAAGATGGCTGATCTCAGGTCACAAAGATGCTCCTGTTCCCAAACTGGCTTGTGTCCCTGTTCTTGACTAAGACCACACCCCTCCTGCATGCTGTCTGGTCTCCAGTTGCTCAAGGCTCTGGCATTGCACTGGCCTTTAGTATTTTTAAAGAGATAGGGCCAGATATGGTGGCACACGCCAGTAATCCCTACAGGTTGGGAGGCCGAGGCAAGGAGGATCATGTGTTCAAAGCCAGCCTCAGCGAAACCGAGGCACTAAGCAATTCAGTGAGACCTGGTCTCTAAATAAAATACAAAACATGGCTGGGGGTGTGGTTCAGTGGCTGAGTGCCTCTTGGTTCTATCCCCAGTACCAAAAATATTTTTCTTTAAAAAGAGGAAAAATCCTAAAATCAGCCCCAAATTTCAAACAGTAGAAACACCTTCCAATAACTCCTAGGCTCCAAAGAGCAACTCCACAGCGTTTGCCCTAGGTGCTGTTTAAGACCCCTACACACACACACACACACACACACTCGGAATACATCAGGGGTTGAACCTAAGACAGTCAGGGTGACATTCCCTGACACAAAGCCTGCTGAGTTCTGGGCAGTGCAGCTGTAAATGCCCATTTTCACATCAGTGATGAAAACACACGTTGTCTTCTGGCATGACATACATGCGATGTTCCCAAGCTGCAGGGAAGTCTCAGCCTCTGTCCTTCTGCCAGGCAATCTGGGGTTTGGGATGGCCAGTGGCAGCACACTCAAGGGGAGCCAAGGTGCCTGTCCAGATGGTGATGTCTTGGGGCCTTTTGGTAAATGATGGCAGCACTGGAAAACATACACAAAGGGGGAGGTTAGGGGATAGCTAGCTGCAAATGCAGGGAATGTCTCTGGGGAAGAGACTCCCCGTGTGCGAGGGCCACAGCTTGCTCCCTCCCCGCCCTCTGCCTTCACCAGCCCAGGACTCTGCTACAGCCAACAAAGAGCAATGAGCATCCCAGAGAAAGTGCCAGCCTCTCCCCACCAGGGCACAGCACTTCCTCAACCTCTCCACTCCAGCTAGTGATAGAGCCTCAGGCTGTTGCTGACATTCTGCCTACTGCACCTCATAGGGTAATGGGTCATGCAGGTGGAGTTGTGGCCTAAGGCTTTCCTGCATTCACAAGCCACCAGGAGAGAGGCCAGAAACAGAAATACCTGCTCACCAAGCTGGAATCACAGAGAGAAGGTCCATGCCTCCCCTGGGGCAGCTTGAGGGCCACACAGTCTGAGGGCCACCCGGGCAGAAGCACGTGGCTCACTGGCTCAGCCTCAGCAAGCACTGGGATGTCAGAGTCAGTGTCCAGCTGCACCGCAGGCATCACCACAATTCCTGACAAAGCTGCTCTGGTCAGCCAGGCGCTGTGGCACATGCCTGTCATCCCAGTGGCTCAGGAGGCTGAAGCAGGAGGATCATGTTCAAAGCCAGCCCCAACAACTCAGCAAGGCCCTAAGCAACTCAGTGAGACCCTGTCTCTAAAGTATAGAAAAGGGTTGGGGATGTGGCTCTGCGGGTAAGCCCCCTGGGACCTCTTTTACCTGGTACAAATAACAACTTCCCTGGCAGAGAGTCACTTAGTGGTCTGAGTCTTGAGGTGGCAGTGGGGTCTCTCTCAGAATACACCCAGACAACCCTGCCAGAGTGAGGTCAAGTTTGTTCTGTGGTCTGTGGGGCTGACTGAGCACAGGGCACCACCACTTCTGAAGACCCGCGAGTCAACTCTGTCACTGGCACTTTAATGATCAGAAAAATCTCCCCAGGTTCCATGGTGAGGGCAAGTGCCCACTCATGCTCCTCCGTCCCCTCCACAAACAGCAGCCCTGAAGAGAGCCGCTCTGAGTACAGGACCTCGTGCCACCCTCCAAGACACTGGTCCTGCTCTCTGCTGTCTTGAGAGGTGGGGACCTGCCCCTGCCCAGGATGGCCTGTGCCTCCACAGCTCTGCCACCCACTCAAGGGCTCTGTGACAGCCTTGAAACTCAGTTAGCAACCATTAGGCGGCAGGTGGAGCTCCCCCAAAGCCCATCAGAGCAGTGTCACTGTGTGACCTGTCAGGCCAAGACCTGGAAAGCCCCACTCATGAAGAAGGCCCACCACAAGAATCCCTGTCGCCAGGCATCTGATGAAAATAGTGGCCACTGTGTAACAGAGCCACTGTGCCAGGTGACTGCACCAGTCAGGGTGAATAGGACAGTGGTCAAGAAACTGAAGGAGAGTCAGGCGAATGAGATGCCAGCAGCAGGCCCTGTGAGGTCCACCAGAGTCCTGGGAATCAGAAAGGCCACACCCACGTACAGGGCTATACACGCACCCTGCAAAGACCCAGGGGGAGCCTCGTTTCTTGCCTGGGCTGGGCTGGCAGACAGGCACAAGGAGGAAGTGAGGGTGTGGCCCACCGTGCACACACACGGCCTGGATGAAGGACTCAGGATTGCTGATGGGGGTGACTTAAGGACTTCTGTGTCCAATTATTGGCTACTCACTAGCAAACCAAGCAAGAACTCAAGGGGCTGTACAGAGCAGTCTCCACAACAATCGTCTAGGAGAGGCCCTAAAGGAATGGGGATGGGACAGCAAGCGCTGGGGGAGGACAGGAAGATCTGACTTCTGGACTTGCCACATCATTTCATCTTTTTTTTAATTTTTTTGAGCTAGGTATTGAGCCCAGTGGTGCTTCACCACTGAGCCACATCTCCAGCCCTATTTTGTACTTTATTTATAGACAGAGTCTCACTGGGTGGCTTAGGGACTCACAAACTTGCTGAGGCTGACTTTGAACTCAAGATCCTCCTGCATCGGCCTCCTGAGCCACTGGGATGGGGCCTGTGCTACCGCGTCTGGCATATTATTTTATCTTAAACACCCAATTTTCAACAATCGATTTTGAAACAGGAGAAAAAAGTTAGTACAACCTGTCCCTGAGAAAACTGAGATCTTGGACTTATTAAATAACATCAGCTATTATAAAGATACTAGAAAAATTAAAAGAATCTATGTCTAAGAAAATTAAAGCATGACAACACTTTCTTACTCAAGAGAAACGAACAATGAACAGAAAATCTAAAAATGAACCAAATACAAACCATGGCATTTAGAAGTATAGTAAATGAAATTATAAATCCACCCTAGGGCTGGGGTCGAAGGTCAGTGGTAGAACACTTGCCTACATGTGTAAGGCCCTGGGTTCAATCCCCAGTACTACATTTAAAAAATCTAACTAAAATAAAGGTATTGTGTCCATCTACAAATAAAAATATTAAAAAAAACTCTACCCTAGAGGGCTCAGGAGCAGTACGGGGCTTGTAGATGAGTCAGTGAAATTGAGACAGCAGAGATATCCAGTGTGGGAAACAAAAACACGTGAAGAAATACACAGAACTACAGAGATCTGTTCAAGAGCATCAAGCATGACAACACCAGATAATGAGAGTCCAAGAAGAGGACCCAAGAAAGAGGGAGAGTATGTTTGAAGCTCTGATGGACCCAAACATATGAAACTGGGTGGAAAACATGCACCCACATATCTGAAAAGTTTAATGAACTCTTAAGCAAAATCCATTCAAAAGGCCTAGGTTCATCAGAGTCAAGCATCAAATGCCAAAATCAAAGAATCTTGAAAACAGCACAAGGAAGACAACTTATCACATGCAGGGGGTCCTTGAAACCACTCATAGCTGGTTTCTTATTAGAAACCAGGAAGGTCAAAAGGCAGTGGGAGTCATATTCAAAGTACATAAAAAGTCTGTGAATCACAGATCCAGCAAAACTATCTTTCAAAAATAAAGATGAAATTAAAACATTCCCAGATTATAAAAAGAAATTTCCAAATTGAGAGAATTTATTGCTACCAGACCTGTCCTACAAGAAATACTAACAGGAACTGGGCATCATGGCGCACGCCTGTAATCCCAGTGGCTCATGAGGCTGAGGCAGGAGGATCATGAGTTCAAATCCAGCCTCAGCAAAAGTGAGCTGCTAACCAACTCAGTGAGACCCTGTCTCTAAATAAAATACAAAATAGGGCTGGGATGTGGCTACTCACTAGCAAACCAACCAGGAACTCAAGGGACAGTACAGACCAGGCTCCACAACACTAATCTAGGAGAGGCCCTAAAGGGCCTCAGTGGTTGAGTGGTCCTGGGTTCAACCCCCAGTACCCCCTCCCAACAAAACAAAAGAGTAAATGATTAATCACTCTGATCAAAAGGCAAGGAGAACCATAATGGATTAAAAAAAAACTGTGACCCAGTATGGTAGTTTAGATCCAAGATAATTAAACAGTCACCCAATATGAGACGAAATATTTTATCATGTAAATGAGGAAATCAATCCATCAGGAAGACATACAAATTATAATATGTGCATCTAACTGAGATTTACAAAATGTAGAGCAAAACCTCTCAGAAATGAAGAGAAGAACAGACAATATAACAATAATAGTCTATTTCCAAAGATGGCAAGAAAAACTAGGCAGAATGACAAGGAGAAAGAAGACTTGAACTATAGTATAGACCAACTACATCTAACATATACCAATGGAACACCCTCCACCTAACAACAGCATAATATTCTTTTGAAATGTACATGGAATGATCTCTAAGACTGTATTTTAGGTCAAAACATAGGTCCAATAAAATTTAAAAAATGGAAATCACACAAAATATCTTTTTTTTTGATGACAGTAGAATGACTTTTAAATCAATAGTGAAGAGAATATTTGGAATTCAACTTGTGGAAATTAAGCAGTGCACTTCTACACAGTAAAGAAATCACAGGGACCCTGGAAGATGCTTTGAGTTGAATGAAAACTGAACACATCATGTTAAGTCTCGGAAGCTGCGCCTAAAATGATGCTCATGTAATTATTGCTGGAAATACCTGTATTAAAGAAGTTTAGGATTAATAATCCAGTTTTTTAACTGAGAAAAAGAAGAATAAACTCTGCTCACAGCAAGCAGTAAGAAGAAATTAATAAGAGTTTGAGCAAAAATGAAAGTATGAGGACCGGAAAATGAGAAAATCACTGCAAAGCAAAAATTGGTCCTTTGAAATTGAAAAACCTTAGCTTGACTAGTGGGCAGGTGAGAAAACACAGAAGACACAAAATTGGGCATCCTATTACTAACTTTCTGTCAAGCCAAAGGAATACAGGGAACACTCTAGCTACAGTATACCAGCTAATCAGACCACCTGGTTGAAATGCTCAATCTCCTAAAACTGACTCAAGAAGAAACAGAAATTTTAGATCAACATTAAGGAGACACTTTAGAGTTTAAGAATTTTTAAATGTACAAAGAAAATCTCAGACTAAAATGAATTCTACCAAACATTTAGAGAGAGAGCCAATCCAAAGCATCCAAAGCATTTTTTCTTCTTTTTTTTTTTTGGACAAGTAAATGTGAAGAGAATATCTTCCAACTCATTTTATACAACTATTACTCTAACAGCAAAACCTAAGAAAAACATCACACACACACCAACAACAACCTAGAGAACAATGTCTGAGTATAGATGCAAAAACTTCAGCAAAAATCTTAGCAAACTGAAATGTATAGCACCTAAAAAGAATTTCATACTATAATCAATTTAGGCTGAACCCAGGAAAGCAAGGTTTAACATCCAAAAATCAATGCAATAGACCATTGTCAATAAAATAAAGACGGAAAATAAACCCACACATTCATTTCACACACACACACATATAACATATAACATATACCAGACAGAATCCAATACCTTTTCATATTAAAAATACTCAAAAATTAGAGATAAGAAGGGAACTTACTCAACTACATAGAGTTCATCTTTGAAAACCCACAGTTAATATTACACTTAGCTGGGCTCGGTGGTGTGCACCTGTAATCCCAGCAGCTTGGGAGGCTAAGTCAGGAGTAAAGCCAGCCTCAGCAATGATGAGGCACTAAGCAACTCAGTGAGACCCTGTCTCGAAATAAAATACAAAAGTGGGCTGGGGATGTGGCTCAGGGGTTGAGTGTCCCTGAGTTCAATCCCTGGTACCCACTCCCCCACAAAAAACTATTGTAAATGGATTTTTTGTTGTTATTTAGCACCTCACAATTGCTGAGGGCGGCTTTGAACTTGCAATTCTCCTGGCTCAGCCTCCCAAGCTTCTGGGATTAAAGGGATGCAACACTGAGCCTAGCCCTAAAAATATTTTTTAAGAAATTTTTGCACAACTGTCAAGAAACTGAAAAACAACCACCACAATTCACAGAGTAGGAAATGATATTTACAAATCATAGAACTGATGAGGGTCTCATATTCAGAATTGATATCTCATAACAAAATAAATAGTGAAATGAATATGGACAAATGACTTGAGTAGCTACTTTTCCAAAGAAGCTATGCATGATCCAATAAGCATCTAAAAAGTTGTTCAACATCATGAGTCACTGTGGAAATATTAAGACTACCATGAGATTCCACTTTGTTCTCATTAGCAAATCTAAAATTAAAAAAAAAAGATAGCACATGTCAGCAAGAAAGAAATCAGAACCCCACACATTGCCAGTTGGTGTGTACAATCCTGAAGCCGCTTTGAAAGAAACATTTTGACAGTTCTTCGTTCAAACCTAGAGCTACCATATGACCCAGAGATTTTATTCCCAGGTGCAATCCCAAGAGAATTCACATAACTAACCAGTGAATGAATGTTCACACCAATTAATCATAAAATCCCCAAAGTAAGCACCATCTAATATTCTCCATCTGATGAAGGGATGAAACGAAACCTATATCCATACAGCAGGATGTCATTCAGTAACAGAAAAGGAACTGATGCCTTAAAATTTGCTCAGGGGCTGGGGCTGGGGCTCATCGGTACAGCACTTGCCTAGCATGTGTGAGGTGCTAGGTTCAATCCTCAGCACCACATAAAAATAAACAAATAAAATAAAGGTATTGTACCCAATTGTAACTAAAACAATATTAAAGATAAAATAAAATAAAAATTATGCTCAGGGAAGGGGGCAGCTCAGACCCCAGATTCAATCCCCTCAGTGGGGGAGAAGACCAGGCAAAGTAAGAAAGGAAGAGTTCCACAGGCCACATACCGTCCAACAGCATTCATGTTACCTGTCCAGAATAGGCATGTCAGATACACATGTGGATTAGTGACCGCCAGGGTTGGCCGGGTGCCAGGAGAAGAGGGAGCACCTGCTAAGGTGTGGGGTTGTGGTTTCTTTCAGAGGTGATGAAAATGTTGTGAATCAGAGAGTAGTAATGATGACACACACTTAGGATATTCTAAAACCAAAGTTCACATTTTAAAGAGGTGAATTTTTATGACATGTAAATTATATTTATCACACACACACACACACACACACACACACAAAGTTTTACTGAATAACAATTCACCTACACTGCAACTTGCCCCTTACAAGTTCACAACTGAATAGTGTATAGTGTATTCATGTGTGGGTGTCGGCATGGCTATAGTCAATTTTAATATCTTTGTCACCTCATGGAGAAGCACTTTGTAGCTACTTGCTTTCCCCCTCCATCTTTCTCCAGGCTGGAGCACTTCCTATCTCTATAGATCTCCCTTTCCTGGATGTTCCCTCTGACTGGGTTGTAGACTGTGGTGCTTTGTCACTGATGCCTTGCCCTTAGCTTAGCATTTTCAATTAGCAATAATTGCACCTCAGATAAACCTCATTGGCTATGATACTGCCACTGCACAAAGCTGTTAGCTTATCATTTTCAAAGATCATCCAGGCTGTGGGAGAGATGGGTTGCATTTTATGGCCTAATAATACTCCAGAGTCTGGCTATGCCACCTTCCTCTGTTCATCCATCAAGTGGTGGGCCTTTGGGTTCCCATTTTTGACTGTTATAAACAATGCTGCTGTGAACACATAAGTAGAGTGGTTTTCATGAGATATGCATTTGTACCAGACATGCATTTGTATCATAACTGTTTAAATGAGGAATTGCTAAGGCTGCCTTCCAAAGGAACTGCGCATCTTGTACTCCCCCAGCAGTGTGGGTGGGGGATTGGGGGTGTCCCCTTGCTTACCAGCGCTGGCTCCTACCTGGCTCTACTTGCCCTCTTGGAGGGTGAGAGGTGATTGTGCTTTGAATATTTTTTAAGATGTGGGAGAGCCCACAGAGCTGGAAACTCTGATCTTCTGACAAGTGTTTTTGTGATTCCCATTAACAATAGATGGTTGTTTTTTGGAGGTGGGGCGGGGTGGGGTGGGTGGAAGCCTGAGCTAAAATGCGGGGGTCAGCCTGAGAGATGTGAAATAAATAACCATTGCAATCCAGAGAATGCCAGCGCCCCAGGTCAGAGGCTGTCACAGCAGACTGGAAGTCATCCCTGGATTGTCCAAGGGAAAGGCTGCCCTGTAGCAGGAATGGGAGGAAGTGGCACATAACTTCACTCCAGGGAGCTATGGAAAGAGATTAATGGTCCAGGGCTCAATGAGCAATGGGCGATGAACCATAGACCAGCTGTGCCCAGGGAGCCTGAACTAGGCACAGCCTCAGATCCCATGCAGAAAGCCCCTAAGGAGTACTGGCACAGTCCGGAGGTCTGCAACCATATTCTCCATGCTTACTTCTCCCTGGTCTGAACCAGGCGGGAGGGTGGCCAGCAGGCCCACACTAAGAAGGGGTTTGTCCTAATGGGGTGAAGGGTGAAGGCATGGACAGAAGGCAGTCCTCTTTCACCCTCAGAAGAGAAATGACTAGTGCAAGAGCCAAAATTAGGTCACAGACATGTCCCAGCAGAACCCCTACACTGCTAGGTGGGCTTCCAGTTAGGAATGTCCTAGCCAGGATCTGGCAGCAGGAGAGATGTGCACCTGCCCAGCAAGGCCTGACAGGTGTGGAATCCTATCCTCTCTCTTGCTCCAAGCAAACACCAGAACAACTCAAAATTCATCTCAATCTTAGTGGCTGAGAAGCTGCATCATTCCTGTCTGGGCTAGCCTGTATGTGTGTGTGTGTGTGTGTGTGTGTGTGTGTATTCAGCTGTTCAGCATTTTCTGTACTCTTTGCAACCAAACTTGGATCCTGAGAACTCCTGGTCAAAAAAGAAAAAAAAAAAGATGGCATTCCAACAACCAGAATGAAGGAGGCATCTCTAGCTACCCATGCAGATTTCAGGGGTTTGGAGACACAGCAAGAATGCAGGTCAACACAGAAGGATTGTTTTTACTAGAGTGAATGTTCTCCTGAGACCTATCTTTCCTGCAGTGGACCTCTCATTCTTGGGTCTGGGAAGAAACATGCGTGAAACCTCCAGCATCATATGCTGCGTAAACTCCCAGCGACACCAGGGCACCAGATCTCTCCTGAAACACTGGAAACATCTTCCTGTGGCTAATAATTCTGAGTGTCACTGAGCCCCTGCATGCTGCCCTCTGATTGAACGCATATACTTCTAATGTCACGGAAGGCACCTCATGGTAAATACCATGTGTGATTTCAGCAGAAAATAAATTGCATCCAGGGGCTGATCTGCAGCCATGGGCTGGGATTTCCCGGGATCACAACAATTACTCCCACAAGCAGGAGTCCCTCCTGGCCTCCTCGCCCTTCATGGAAAAAAAAAATCTTCCACGTGGTCTTACCACACACAAAACTGTCTGGTGGTACTGAGAAAATGCTCTGATCCTTCAGTGACCCTGGGTGGGCACTGGGGGCTATCATGAAGGCCTGCAGTGTCTTGCTCTTGAGCCATGGAGGCAGCCACTTGAGCTGGCAGTCACACAGAAAGCTGTCACTGCTGATGTGGCTGAAACAAAGAAAAGGACACTGAGGGTGGGACTGCATGGGAACAGTGCAGTTTTAACAGACGGGGACATTCATTGCCACCCACAGCACGTGACGCCAGTACCAGCAAGCTGACCTGGGAGATGCCCTTCCCCTAGGTGTTGTTCCCCTTTCTCTAGAGGAACAACACCTAGAACCTACCTGGAGAGTCTCACCAAGTGCAGCTTGATGAGTCCTTCAGGGTGGAGCCCAACTCTGCCCTCCTACCAAGCTCCAGAGTGGTGCTGAGATCCCTGGTCCAGAGGCTGCGCTTGGAAGAGTGATGGCCTGAACTTGGCCCTTGTTCTCAGACTCTGCTCCTGTTACCATGGGGACACCTTCTCTCCTTTTCCTGACCTTGGATACACCTTACAGTGGCAAGAATACTTTCCTGATAAGCTACTTGGAACTTCCAAACTCAGTCCGCAGCCCTGGGACTTTGATCTAAACTCTGCAACAAGTTCTAAGAAGTCTTCTTTTCTTCTTTTACGGCTTCTGCTTTTTGACTGGCCAAGCTGTGTGCCTTCTTCTTCTTCTTCTTCTTTTTTTTTTGGCAGAGTTTGGGGGAGTGCCAGGGACTGAACCCAGAGGCACTTAACCATTGAGCAACATCCTCAGCCCCTTTTTATTTAAAGCCAGGGTCTTGCTGAGTTGCTTAGGGGCTTGCTATGTTACTGAGGTTGTCTTTGAACTTGTGATCCTCCTTCCTCAACCTCTTGAGCTGCTGGGATGACAGGCATGCACCACCAAGCCAATTTCCCCATGTATTTTTTTTTAAAAAAACGATTTAATTAAATTCACCCATAAATGATCATAGCTATTAGAAAAAGTGAGCATAAATCAATTACAAGGGTTTATTACTCTGGAAGTTCTTCCTCATGCTCACAAAGGCCCCAGGAAGCCCAGGTACATACAGCTTCTTAAGATTCCCCATCTTGATAAAGGTGTCCAGCTGCACAGACCTGATGGCATTCTCGTCCAGGTCCCTGAAACACAACACAAGGACTTGTGCAAAGAAACCCTGGGTGCTGGGCTGGGGTTGTGGCTCAGTGGTAGAGCACTCACCTAGCATGTGCAAGTCCCTGAGTTTGATCCTCAGCACCACATAAAAATAAAACAAAGATATTGTGTCTATCTACAACTAAAAAAAAATAATAAAATATTAAAAAAAGAAACACCACGTGCCCTTCCATCTAGCCACGTGTCTGAGCCAGGAAACTCAGAGGTTTTCCAGGACAGCCTTGGCTTTAGGTGACCCACAGGTGATAACTTCACAGGAGGTGGCTCTCACACATGTTGACACAGCACGTGCAGTGACACGGGGACCCAGCCAGTCTGAGGGGCAGCACAGAGTCTGGTGCAGGCCTGCTCAGCAAGTCAAGGCTCTCCCAGCAGAACATGGGATCAAATTGGTTCAAAGAGAAAACAAACTAAAGCACACACACTCAAGGCAGCTATCCCAGAAGCACTGTGAAGGTCTCAAGGCTGGCTGGTCCCCTTCCTCCCAGGGCTGGGAAGGCAACCACAGCCATAGAGAAGTTCCCAGTGGGGTGGTGTATGCGTCACTCTGCTGGCTGGCCTAATGGGGATGGCGAGGAGACCAGGGCCTGGGAAGGAGTGGGGGCAGTGGCGACACAGGCAGCAGCAGGGAGAAAGGTATTGTCTACACACCAGTTGCATTAATTGGGAGCACACCAACTGGCCATATGTTCTGTGACTGCTCTGGCATGGGCAAGATAAGGGCCAGAGTTAAAGCAGCTGTGGCTTCTAAATAGCCTGTTTCTCAGTTTACAAAGATGCTGACTAAATCACCAGCAGACTTTGCTGTGGCCACCTTTGGCAGGCCTGCGGGACAGGCAAGGTCTGGCGAGATACTCACAGGTGCCCCAGGCATTCCAGCCCCATGAACGCGCTCTTTGCCATGGACTTGATCTTGTTCCCAATGAGAGTCCTGCAGTTACCAAACATCCAGGAAGAGAGAGGGTGGGGGGAAAGTGGGGAGAAAGAACACATGATCAGCGCGATGCTCCCTGGTCAGCCTGTCTGGTGAGAGGCAGGGGAAGCTGACCTGTGCTGAGATCCCAGGGAACATACACAGCCCTACCCCTTCTGAGAGGAAGCACTTTTCTCTATTACAATTCAGTAGCAAGGACAGGCTGAAGGTGTACACACTTTAGGGCCGACAAAGGCCCCCTGCAGATTCCATCTCACTCCAATCAGAATGGCACTCATCAAGAATACAAGCAATAATAAATGTTGGTGAGGATGTGGGGAAAAGGCACACTCAGGCATTGCTGGTGGGATGGCAATTTGTGCAACTACTCTGGAAAGCAGTCTGGAGATTTCTCAGAAAACTTGGAATGGAGCCACCATTTGACCCAGTTATCCCATTCCATGGTTTATACCCAAAGGACTAAAAATAAGCACACTACAGTGACGTAGCCACATCAGCACTTATAGCAGCTCAATTCACAATAGCTAAGCTATGGAGTCAACCTAGGTGCTCTTCAATAGATGAATGGATAAAGAAAATATGGTATATATACAATGGTATTATTATTACTCAGCCTCAAAGAATGAAGTTATGGCATTTGTAGGTAAAAAGATGGAACCAGTGACTATCATGTTAAGCGAAATGAGGCAATCCCCCAAAACAAAGGCCGGATATTCACTCTGATCTGTGAATGCTAGCCCAAAACAAGGGTGGTTGGGGGAATAAAATAAATCCATTGGATTAGACAAAGGGAAATGAAAGGAAGGGAGGGAGATGGGAACAGGAAAGGCAGTGGAATGAATGGGACATAACTTTCCTATATTCATATGTGAATACACAACCAGTGAAACTCCATATCATGTACAACCACAAGAATGGGAAGTTAGACTCCATGTATGTGTAATATGTCAAAATACACTCTATTGTCCTGTATAAATAAAAAGAACAAATAAAAGCCATTGGAAAAAAAACCTCTTGTAGCAACAAGTGGAAACCACTTGTCTGGTCTGGCCCTCTGTCTCCAAGGGCCTCCTGAGGTGGGTGGGGTGAGGCGGGCAATATCATTACAGGAGACAGGCTGGGCACTGTCTCAGTGAGAAGAAGCCGAGGGGCTAACGAAGACTGTGGATCTGAA
Organism: Marmota monax; assembly: GCF_021218885.2. Taxonomy (NCBI): domain Eukaryota; kingdom Metazoa; phylum Chordata; class Mammalia; order Rodentia; family Sciuridae; genus Marmota; species Marmota monax. The sequence goes on along the minus strand of NW_026694371.1, from coordinate 693,344 downwards.
AACTGCTGCCCACTTCTGAGAACTATGTTCCAGGGATAATGGTTCCCAAAAAGGTAAGAAGGGGTCAGGAAATGGGTGTCTGTCAAGGTGGCTCCACAGCTCTTTGCACCTGAGATGCACCCTGGCAGCCAGGGTGTGGCTGTGGTGAGCTGGGTCCTTGCCCTCAGCCTGCAGGAGATGACTTGTGCTGTGGTTTTTGAGCAAAACTCCAGATTTTATATGATGTCAACCCATCAGACACAGGTCCCACCAAGAACCAGGTAAGAAATCTGCCATAAAAAGGCCAGTTCTACCTCCCACTAGAGAAGGCAGTGAGCACCAAGTCCTCCTGCAGGGATGCCAAGAAAGGGAAGGTGAGCCCTCAAAATCAAAGATGGCAGGGCCAGGCCATCGCCAACTGTCTGAGCTTCAACCTAACTGCAACAAGGCAGAAGCCGCAGGTGTCCTCAGGAGCTTGGAGGGGGGAGACTGCTACACCCGCTCTGCAGACACCACCAGCCCACAGGTAAACGTCTGGGGCAGCCATGCCACAGGGCTCCCTGTCCCCCATTTCATCAGAAATAAACTCCTCCCCTGGGGGCCTCCATTCCCAGGGCCCCAGCAGTCACTCCACATTCAGCCTCAGACCAAGCCAGCTCTGTTTCCTGTCTCCTTTGGAGGGCAGAGAGCAAACAGGGCAGAGACTGCTGTGAATGCCCATCTCTCTGAGGTGGTGTGCATGGACATGACAGCAGTCTCACCCCAAAAAGCATTTGTACAGCCTCACAATCAAAATTTCTATGGTAAAACAAATAAACCAAACACAGAAAACCTGGTGGCTTAGCTTAGGCTCTGTAACCACGGAACTAGCAGCAAATAAGAGCTCAGGGGGCACCAAACCCCAAGCAAGCCTGAGAGCACTGCCAACTTCTCCATTTTCTCGGATCCCCCCAGGTCCTAGTAAAAGTGAATGCAGCTAATTAGCTAAATCTGCAAACCAGATCCAGGAAAAAGCCAGGCTCTATTTCAACTAAATATTAGTCACGTTGACCCCTTTCACAGGGAGGCCAGGCTATTATTTCTAATGGTGACAATAGCAATAAAATGAATTCTTGATGTTGCAGGGCCAGTTGGGCTGTGGGTGGATTAAAACAGGCATTTGTCTTCTCCCTGCTGGCGTGTGCGGGGTGGGTGGCGCTCCAGCTAGACAAGGCAGGGGTTCTAACAGACAGCTGCTGGGTGGCAAAGGAAGCTGAGGCTCTCTGCTGGGTGGATGTTCGGTCCCACAGCCAGGGATACCAAGGAAGGGATGGCTAGCCCCTCATGAGTCTCCTGCCTAGTCAGTCATGGGCTCCCAAAGGCTGAATCAGTGCTTGCCCAAGCCACAGTGGCAAGGCACAGGGGGGCAGTGCAGTGGTGCTCATGTCCCTGGGACAATAATGACAGGCACAACCTCCTTTCCCCTTGAATCCATTCTGAAGGCCCTGCCCACCAGCTACAGGACTTCCTACCTAGTGGGAGCCCAGAAGCTCTGTATCTCCCTAGACACCCCTTTACATGGCCCTCTGCTCCCAGCCTCCCAAAGAATGCCCCAGACATGGGCGTTGCCCCAGGGCAGACCCCTGCATCGCCTGTCCTCCCCATGTCATTAACAGTTCCAGAGAACTGCCTCTCCTGGGGTCCATAAATCCTCCCTTCTCTCCTCACATGCTGCCTGTGCAGGTCCCCAGCAGGTGACTCCAGAGCCATTTTGGAACAGGATCTCTGGAGAGTATGACAATCCCAGGCAAACGTGGGAGAAAGAAACACTCCAGTTTGAAGAACTATCTGAGCTCAAAACTTGGAACAAGGATGGGAAAGGCAACGTCCTCCCAGTTGTCACAGAGGGCTCTGCTGCTCCCACACTCTTCATAGGAAAATACCTCCATTTAGGCCTGTGGTGAGGTAGGGAGGACCCCAGGGGAAGCTCTGCCTCCCTCACAATCAGAGGCACATCCGGCAAGACGAGCTTCTTAAGCTCTCCAAAGGCCAGCCCAGGCCACCTTGCAGGGGCTCCTCAGGGCTCCTGTGTGCTTCTCAGGGGAGCCCTGCAGACTGAGGCCAGCCCATTCAGATGGGGCGATGTAGCATGGTGGCCACATCTTCCAGCACGGCCAGGCCACAGAACTCCCAGTGACATGCTGAGGAAACCCAGCAGGGGACGGGATCCAAGCAGCAGAGTTTCCTCCTTAAACAGTCACTCAACCCCAAGCAAAGTGGTCAGACTGGAGCTGCACACTAAGACCTGCTTTTCTCTTCCCCTTCTAATGCATAAACCTTCACACACCATGATAGCAGACAAGGCTGAACCCCAGATGGCTGTCACACACCTACAGCTGTCATCAGATTGTGACAATCTCATGATCACCTCTGTCTCTCCCCTTTTGTCATTTTCTAATCCAACTGGATTATTTCAAATCTAAATCACAGGCATCAAATCATTTTATTATTATTATTATTTTGGTATCACGGGTTGAACCCAAGTGTGCTTAAGCACTGAGTCACATCCCCAGCCCTATTTAATATTTTATTTAGACATAGGGTGTCACTGAGTTGCTTAGGGCCTTGCTAAATTGCTGAGGCTGGCTTTGAACTCGTGATCCTCCTGCCTTAGCGTGAGCCACTGGGATTACAGGTGTGCATGACCACACCAGGCTACAGCCCACTTTCTGCTGCAGGACTCAGACACAGGACAAGGGAGTTGTCAAAGGGGGATCCAGTGCATGCCAGCAGTCAGAGAGCCAGGTACTCAGAAATACTCACAGCTTGCTGAGGCTGTCAAGGCCAGTGAAGCTGCCCCTGGTGTCCTATATTGTGCTTGAGATCTCATTATGGTCCAGGTTCCTGGGGAGAAGACAGAGCATGAAACTCTTAGTCACAACCCTCGCACCACTTTGTTTTCATTAGTTTTACATGACAACAGAATATAATACGGCATAATCTTTAAAACATGGAATATAATTCATTCTAATTCAGTCCCCAGTATTCCCCCCTGCCACTCTCTGTGGGGACAGGATAACAGCTTCAGATTGGTTTCAACACAGCCTAAGGCACCCAGGTGCACCCTAGGGGCCCAGTGTCATGTATGGTCATGAGGACTGTGGCTTTGAGGAGCAGGCCCCACTCTGTACAGCCTGCAGCATGGCCGGGGTCCCACAGCCTTCCAACACAGCTGATGCACACCCCAAATTAGCAGCTTCCCCACCAGGCCTGGGGGCAGAAAGCAGTACAGACCACATGACAGAAAGCCCAGTTTGTATTCTGCCTGCACAGGGTGGACATCTTTCCCTGGCATGGAGGATCAATTGAGAAGTTCCTTGAGGTTCTTTCTTCTCTAAATCAACCAGATCCCTTTTCTGGACATGACCAATAATCTGGAGCAAGGCATGTAGAATAAAAAGTAAATCAGCCAGCAAAGAAAGGGACGCTGGCCCTGTGCCCCGGCATGCTGGCCGGTGAGTCTGGGGCCCAGAGCCCATCTCCTCATGAGGCCTGCACAGAGTTAGACATTGAGCCAGGGAGGACATCTGGGTGCTGAGTCAGACTTGTGACCCACTCGCTTGGGTACGAGGGATGGGGCCGACTCTCCAGGCCAGGCTCCTCCAGCAGAGCAAACCCCAAGGCCAGTGACTCAGCCCCCTTCCCAGCTTCCAAGGGCAGGTCACAGGACCCAGGCGAGACATCACTCCTGGTGGCCAGGCCCTGTTCTGTATGCACTCTGCCATCTTCAACTTTCCACCAGCCCTCGTGCCTGTCCTTCCCTCTCCTGAGCCCTTGCAGAATGGACAGGAGCAGAAAGGAATGCTCTTGGCTCCAAGGAGGACCTGGAATGGACAGTGCCAGTGGGAAGGGAGCTCTGACTGAAGGTGAAACACTCCCTGTGACCTTGCTTTTATAGCAGGAAGCTCCAAGAGTGGAGTCTGCTGCTGGAAGGGGCCTCTCCTTCCCACAGTTCATGCCTGTTATCTTCAGACTGCATGAACCCAGGCCCGGGCTGTGGCTCTGTGTGCCTATGTCCTCACTCCTGCTGCCAACCTTTTCCTCTTCCTCTGGCCTCCTAAGTCTCAAAGCCTGGTCTAGTTATCTTGCAGGACCTCAGCTTGAATAACTTGGCCTGGGGCGCTTTGGCTCCCCCAAGCAGTGACTCTACATTAAAGCCAGTTCCACCAGGTGCAAGTAAGTGCAGAGGGACTTCCTGCCCCAGGTGCCTGCAGCAAGCCCCTCTCCACTGGGAAATCGTGCGTAAGAAAGGAGCTCCACCACTGTCTGCTAAGAATC